>NC_044552.1:143527357-144266107 GCF_007565055.1 Rhinopithecus roxellana
GATCCAAGGAAGCCCTTCTCAGGTTCCTCAAAGACAGTGTTAATGGACTGCTCCACGAAACATAAGTGTAACTCGGTGAGATGAATTCACACATCACCAAGAAGTTTCTAAGAACGCTTCTTTCTGGTTTTCATCTCTGAATATTTCCTTTTTCACCGTAAGCTTCATTGCTCTAAGAGGTAACCCATTGCAGATTTCCAGAAAACTTAGTTAGCAAACTGATCACTGAAGAGAAACGTGTAACTCTGTGAGTTGCATTCACACATGGCAATGCAGTTTCTCAGAAGGCTTCTTTACAGTTTTGATCTGAGGATATTTCCTTTTTCACCATAGCCCTGAATGATCTCCCAAATATACCTTTGCAGAATACACAACAACAGTGTTAGCAAACTGTTCCAAGAAGGGAAGGGTGGAACTCGGTGTGATGAAGTCACACATCACAAAGCAATCTCTCAGAAGGTTTCTCTCTAGTTATTATGTGACGATATTTCCTTTTTCATCATGGGCCCCTATGGGCTCCCAAATATGACTTTGCAGAATCCAGGAAAAGAGTGTTCGCGAACTGCTTTCCGAAGTCTAAGTTATACGTATGTGAGATGAACTCACAGATCAGAAAGAAGGTTCTCAGTAAGCTTCTTTCACGTTTTGAACGGATGAAATTTCCTTTATCAGCGTAGGCCTCAATTCGATCCAAGGAAGCCCTTCTCAGATTCCTCAAAGACAGTGTTAATGGACTGCTCCATGAAACATAAGTGTAACTCTGTGAGATGAATTCACACATCACCAGAAGTTTCTAAAGAATGCTTCTTTCTAGTTTTCATCTGAGGATATTTCCTTTGTCACCGTTAGCTTCATTGCGCTAAAGGTATCCCATTGCAGATTTCCAGAAAACTTAGTTAGCAAACTTATCACTGATGAGAAACGTGAAACTCTGTGAGTTGCATTCACTCATGGCAATGCAGTTTCTCAGAAGGCTTCTTTCCAGTTTTGATCTGAGGATATATCCTTTTTCACCATAGCCCTCCATCAGCTCCCAAATATACCTTTGCAGAATCCACGACAACAGTGTTAGCAAACTCTTCCAACAAGGGAAGTGTGAAACTCTGTGTGATGAAGTCACACATTAGAAAGTAATCTCTCAGAAAGCTTCTCTCTTGTTATTATGTGAGGATATTTCCTTTTTCATCATGGGCCCCTATGTGCTCCCAAATATCACTTTCCAGAATCCACGAAAAGAGTGTTAGCAAACTGCTTCCTGAAGTCTAAGTTACACGTTGGAGAGATGAAATCACAGATCAGAAAGAAGTTTCTCAGAAGGCGTCTTTCACGTTTAGAACTAATGAAATTACCCTTATCTGTGTGGGCCTCAATGGGATCCAAGGAAGCCCTTCTCAGGTTCCTCAAAGACAGTGTTAATGGACTGCTCCACGAAACATAAGTGTAACTCGGTGAGATGAATTCACACATCACCAAGAAGTTTCTAAGAACGCTTCTTTCTGGTTTTCATCTCTGAATATTTCCTTTTTCACCGTAAGCTTCATTGCTCTAAGAGGTAACCCATTGCAGATTTCCAGAAAACTTAGTTAGCAAACTGATCACTGAAGAGAAACGTGTAACTCTGTGAGTTGCATTCACACATGGCAATGCAGTTTCTCAGAAGGCTTCTTTACAGTTTTGATCTGAGGATATTTCCTTTTTCACCATAGCCCTGAATGATCTCCCAAATATACCTTTGCAGAATACACAACAACAGTGTTAGCAAACTGTTCCAAGAAGGGAAGGGTGGAACTCGGTGTGATGAAGTCACACATCACAAAGCAATCTCTCAGAAGGTTTCTCTCTAGTTATTATGTGACGATATTTCCTTTTTCATCATGGGCCCCTATGGGCTCCCAAATATGACTTTGCAGAATCCAGGAAAAGAGTGTTCGCGAACTGCTTTCCGAAGTCTAAGTTATACGTATGTGAGATGAACTCACAGATCAGAAAGAAGGTTCTCAGTAAGCTTCTTTCACGTTTTGAACGGATGAAATTTCCTTTATCAGCGTAGGCCTCAATTCGATCCAAGGAAGCCCTTCTCAGATTCCTCAAAGACAGTGTTAATGGACTGCTCCATGAAACATAAGTGTAACTCTGTGAGATGAATTCACACATCACCAAGAAGTTTCTAAGAATGCTTCTTTCTAGTTTTCATCTGAGGATATTTCCTTTGTCACCATTAGTTTCATTGCGCTAAGAGGTATCCCATTGCAGATTTCCAGAAAACTTAGTTAGCAAACTTATCACTGATGAGAAACGTGAAACTCTGTGAGTTGCATTCACTCATGGCAATGCAGTTTCTCAGAAGGCTTCTTTCCAGTTTTGATCTGAGGATATTTCCTTTTTCACCATAGCCCTCCATCAGCTCCCAAATATACCTTTGCAGAATCCACGACAACAGTGTTAGCAAACTGTTCCAAGAAGGGAAGGGTGAAACTCTGTGTGATGAACTCACACATCAGAAAGCAATCTCTCAGAAAGCTTCTCTCTAGTTATTATGTGAGGATATTTCCTTTTTCATAATGGGCCCCTATGGGCTCCCACATATCATTTTCCAGATTCCACGAAAAGAGTGTCAGCCAACTGCTTCCTGAAGTCTAAGTTAAAAGTCTGTGAGATGATCTCACAGATCAGAAAGAAGTTTCTCAGAAAGCTTCTTTCACGTTTTCAACGGAAGAAATTTCCTTTATCAGTGTAGGCCTCAATGCGATCCAAGGAAGCCCTTCTCAGGTTCCTCAAAGACATTGTTAATGGACTGCACCATGAAACATAAGTTTAACTCTGTGAGAGGAATTCACACATCACCAAGAAGTTTCTAAGAAAGCTTCTTTCTATTTTTCATCTGTGGATTTTTCCTTTGACACCGTAAGGTTCATTGCGCTATGAAGTCTCTAATTGGAGATTTCCAGAAAACTGTGTTAACAAACTGATCACTGAAGAGAAACGTGTTACTCTGTGAGTTGCATTCACACATGGCAATGCAGTTTCTCAGAAACTTCTCTATAGTTATTATGTGAGGATATTTCCTTTTTCACCATAGCCCTCAATGCGATCCCAAATATACCTTTGGAGATTCCACGACAAAAGTGTTAGCATACTGTTCCAAGAAGGGAAGTGTGGAACTCTGTGTGTTGAAGTCACACATCAGAAAGCAATCTCTCAGAAAGCTTCTCTCTAGTTATTATGTGAGGATATTTCCTTTTCACCATGGGCCCCTATAGGCTCCCAAATATTACTTTCCAGAATCCCCGAAAAGAGTGTTCGCAAACTGCTTCCTGAAGTCTAAGTTATACGTCTGTGAGATGAACTCACAGATCAGAAAGAAGTTTCTCGAAAGCTTCTTTCATGTTTTGAACGGATGAAATTTCCTTTATCAGCGTAGGCCTACATGCGATCCAAGGAAGCACTTCTCAGGTTCCTCAATGACAGTGTTAATGGACTGCTCTACGAAATATAAGTGTAACTCTGTGATATGAATTCACACATCACCAAGAAGTTTCTATGAAAGCTTCTTTCTAGTTTTCCTCTGTGGATATTTCCTTTGTCACTGTAAGGTTCATTGCTCTATGAAGTATCTAATTGCAGATTTCCAGAAAACTGTGTTAACAAACTGATCACTGAAGAGAAACGTGTTACCCTGTGAGTTGCATTCACATATGGTAATGCAGTTTATCAGCAAGCTTCTGTTAAGTTATCTTGTGTGGATATTTCCTTTCTCACCATAGCCCTCAATGAGCTCCCAAATATAACTTTGAGGAATCCACGATAACAGTGTTAGCAAACTTTTCCAAGAAGGGAAAGGTGGAACTCTGCGTGATGAAGTCACACATCAGAAAGCAATCTCTCAGACAGCTTCTCTCTAGTTATTTTGTGAGGATATTTCCTTTTTCATCATGGGCCCCTATGGGCTCCCAAATATCACTTTCCAGAATCCACGAAGGGAGTGTTAGCAAACTGCTTCCTGAAGTCTAATTTATAAGTCTGTGAGATGAACTCACAGATCGGAAAGACGTTTCTCAGAAAGCTTCTTTCACGTTTTGAACGGAAGAAATTCCCTTTATCAGCGTAGGCCTCAATGCGATCCAAAGAAGCCGGTCTCAGATTCCTCAAAGACAGTGTTTATGGACTGCTCCACGAAACATAAGTGTAACTCTGTGAGATGAATTCACACATCACCAAGAAGTTTCTAAGAATGCTTCTTTCTAGTTTTCATCTGTGGATATTCCCTTTGTCAACGTAAGATTCATTGCGTTCAGAAGTATCCCATTGCAGATTTCCAGAAAACTGTGTTAGCAAACTGAACACTGAAGAGAAACGTGTAACTCTGTGAGTTGCATTCACACATTGAAATGCAGTGTCTTAGAAGCCTTCTTTCCAGTTTTGATCTGAGGATATTTCCTTTTTCAACATAGACCTCAGTAAGATCCCAAATATCACTTTGCAGAACACAAGACAACAGAGTTAGCAATCTGTTCCAAGAAGGGAAGGGTGGAACTCTGTGTGATGAAGTCACACATCAGAAACAATTATCTAAGAAAGCTTCTCTGTAGAAATTATCTGAGGACATTCCCTTTTTCACCATGGACCCCTATTTGCTCCCAATCTCATTTGGCAGATTCCACGAAAAGAGTGTTAGCAAACTGCTTCCTGAGAACTAAATTGTAACTCTGTGAGAGGAATTCACAGATAACAAAGAAGTTTCTCAGAAAGCTTCTTTCACGTTTTGAGCTGATGATATTTCCTTTCTGATTGTAGTCTTCAATGCGATCCAAAGAAGTCCTTCTCAGGTCCTCAAAGACAGTGTTAATGTACTGCTGCATGAAACAGAGGTGTAATTCTGTGAGATGAATTCACACATCACCTAGAAGATTTTAACAAAGATTCTTTCCAGTTTTCATCTGAGGATATTTCCTTTGTCACCGTAAGCTTCATTGCGTTCAGAAGTATTCCATTGCAGATTTCCAGAAAACTGTGTTAACAAACTGAACACTGAAGAGTAACGTGTAACTCTGTGAGTTGCTTTCACATATCGAAATGCAGTTTCTCAGAAGGCTTCTTTCCAGTTTTGATCTGAGAATATTTCCTTTTTTAACATAGCCCTCAGTGAGCTCCCTAATATCACTTTGCAGAACACAAGATAACAGAGTTAGCAAACTCTTCCAAGAAGGGAAGGGTGGAACTCTGTGTGATGAAGTCACACATCAGAAACAATTATCTAAGAAAGCTTCTCTGTAGTTATTATCTGAGGACATTCCCTTTTTCACCATGGACCCCTATTTGCTCCCAATCTCATTTGGCAGATTCCACGAAAAGAGTGTTAGCAAACTGCTTCCTGAGAACTAAATTGTAACTCTGTGAGAGGAATTCACAGATCTCAAAGAAGTTTCTCCGAAAGCTTCTTTCACGTTTTGAGCTGATGATATTTCCTTTCTGATTGAAGTCTTCAATGAGATCCAAAGAAGTCCTTCTCAGGTCCTCAAAGACAGTGTTAATGGACTGCTGCATGAAACAGAGTTTTAATTTTGGGAGATGAATTCACACATCACCAAGAAGTTTTTAACAAAGCTTCTTTCCAGTTTTCATCTGAGGATATTTCCTTTGTCACCGTAAGCTTCATTGCGTTCAGAAGTATCCCATTGCAGATTTCCAGAAAACTGTGTTAACAAACTGAACACTGAAGAATAACGTGTAACTCTGTGAGTTGCATTCACATATCGAAATGCAGTTTCTCAGAAGGCTTCTTTCCAGTTTTGATCTGAGAATATTTCCTTTTTTTACCATAGCCCTCAGTGAGCTCCCTAATATCACTTTGCAGAACACAAGATAACAGAGTTAGCAAACTATTCCAAGAAGGGAAGGGTGGAACTCTGTGTGATGAAGTCACACATCAGAAAGAAATCTCTCAGAAAGCTTCTCTGTAGTTATTATCTGAGGATATTCCCTTTTTCACCATGGGCCCCTATGGGCTCCAAATCTCATTTGTCAGATTCCACGAAAAGAGTGTTAGCAAACTGCTTTCTGAGAACTAAATTGTAACTCTGTGAGAGGAATTCACAGATCTCAAAGAAGTTTCTCAGAAAGCTTCTTTCACGTATTGAGCTGATGATATTTTCGTTATGATTGTAGTATTCAATGCGATCCAAAGAAGTCCCTCTCAGGTTCCTCAAGACAGTGTTAATGGAATGCTGCACGAAACATGAGTGTAACTTTGTGAGATGAATTCTCACACTACCAAGAAGTTTCTAAGAAAGCTTCTTTCTATGTTTCATCTGGGGATATATCCTATGCCACCGTAAGTTTCATTGCGTTCAGAAGTATCCCATTGCAGATTTCCAGAAAACTGTGTTAGGAAACTGAACACTGAGGAGAAACGTGTAACTCTGTGAGTTGCATTCACACATCGAAATTCAGTTTCTCAGAAGGCTTCTTTCCAGTTTTGATCTGAGGATATTTCCTTTTTCAACAGTGCCCTCAGTGAGCTCCAAATATCTCCTTTCAGAGCACAATATAACAGAGTTACCAAACTCCTCCAAGAAGGGAAGGGTGGAACTTTGTTTGATGAAGTCACACATCAGGAAGCAATCTCTCCAAAAGCTTCTCTCTAGTTATAATCTGAGGATATTTCCTTTTTCAACAAGGGCCCCTATGAGCTCCCAAATCTCATTTGGCAGAATCCACGAAAAGAGTGTTAGCAAACTGCCTTCTGAGAACTAAGCTGTAACTCCGGGAGAGGAATTCAAAGATCACAAAGAAGTTTCTCAGAAAGCTTTTTTCACGTTTTGAACGGATGATATTTCCTTTACCATCGTAGGCCTCAATGCAATCCAAAGAAGTCCTTCTCAGGTTCCTCAAAGACAGTGTTAATGGACTGCTGCATGAAACAGAGGTGTAATTCTGTGAGATGAATTCACACAGCACCAAGAAATTTCTAAGAAAGCTTCTTTCTAGTTTTCATCTGAGGATATTTCCTTTGTCACCGTAAGCTTCATTGCGTTCAGAAGGATCCCATTGCAGATTTCCAGAAAACTGTGTTAGCAAACTGAACACTGAAGAGAAACGTGTAAATCTGTGAGTTGCATTCACACATTGAAATGCAGTTTCTCAGAAGGCTGCTTTCCAGTTTTGATCTGAGAATATTTCCTTTTTCACCAAGGGCCCCTATGGGCTCCCAAATCTCCCTTGGCAGATTCCACGAAAAGAGTGTTAGCAAACTGCTTCCTGAGAACTAAGCGGTAACTCTGTGAGAGAAATTCACAGAACACAAAGAAGTTTCTCAGAAAGTTTCTTTCACGTTTTGAACTGATGATATTTCCTTTATCAGCGTAGTCCTCAATGCGATCCAAAGAAATCCTTCTCAGGTTCCTCAAAGACAGTGTTAATGGACTGCTGCATGAAACAGACGTGTAATTCTGTGAGATGAATTCACACAGCACCAAGAAGTTTCTAAGAAAGCTTCTGTCTAGTTTTCATCTGAGGATATTTCCTTTGTCACCGTAAGATTCATTGCGTTCAGAAGTATCCCATTGCAGATTTCCAGAAAACTGTGTTAGCAAACTGAACACTGAAGAGAAACGTGTAACTCTGTGAGTTGCATTCACACATTGAAATGCAGTTTCACAGAAGCCTTCTTTCCAGTTTTGATCTGAGGATATTTCCTTTTTCACCATAGCCCTCAGTGAGATCCCAAATATCACTTTGCAGAACACATGATAACAGAGTTAGCAATCTGTTCCAAGAAGCGAAGGGTGGAACTCTGTGTGATGAAGTCACACATCAGAAAGCAATCTCTCAGCATGCTTCACTCTAGTTATTAACTCAGCATATTTCTTTTTCACCATGGGCCCCTATGGGCTCCCAAATCTCGCTTGGCAGATTCCCCGAAAAGAGCGTTAGCAAACTGCTTCCTGAGAACTAAGCTGTAACTCTGTGAGATGAATTCACAGATCACAAAGAAGTTTCTCAGAAAGTTTCTTTCACGTTTTGAACTGATGATATTTTCTTTATCAGCGTAGGCCTCAATGCGATCCAAAGAAGTCCCTCTCAGGTTCCTCAAAGACTGTGTTAATGGAATGCTGCACGAAAAATAAGTGTAACTTTGTGAGATGAATTCACACGTCACCAAGAAGTTCCTAAGAAAGCTTCTTTCTAGTTTTCATCTGAGGATATATCCTGTGTCACCGTAAGCTTCATTGCGTTCAGAAGTATCCCATTGCAGATTTCCAGAAAACTGTGTTAGGAAACTGAACACTGAGGAGAAACGTGTAACTCTGTGAGTTGCATTCACACATCGAAATTCAGTTTCTCAGAAGGCTTCTTTCCAGTTTTGATCTGAGGATATTTCCTTTTTCAACAGTGCCGTCAGTGAGCTCCAAATATCTCCTTTCAGAGCACAAGATAACAGAGTTACCAAACTCTTCCAAGAAGGGAAGGGTGGAACTTTGTGTGATGAAGTCACACATCAGGAAGCAATCTCTCAGAAAGCTTCTATCTAGTTATAATCTGAGGATATTTCCTTTTTCACCATTGGCCCCTATGGGCTCCCAAAGCTCATGTGGCAGATTCCACGAAAAGAGTGTTAGCAAACTGCTTCCTGAGAACTAAGTTGTAACTCTGTGAGAGTAATTCACAGATCACAAAGAAGTTTCTCAGAAAGCTTCTTTCACGTTTTGAACTGATGATACTTCCTTTACCGCGTAGGCCTCAATGCGATCCAAAGAAGTCCTTCTCAGGTTCCTCAAAGACAGTGTTAATGGACTGCTTCAGGAAACATAAGTGTAATTCTGTGAGATGAATTCACACATCACCAAGAAGTTTCCAACAGAGCTTCTTTCTGGTTTTCATCTGAGCATATATCCTTTGTCACCGTAAGCATCATTGCATTCAGAAGTATCCCATTGAAGATTTCCAGAAAACTGTGTTAGCAAACTGAACACTGAAGAGAAACGTGTAACTCTGGGAGTTGCATTCACACATCGAAATGCAATTACTCAAAAGGCTTCTTTCCAGTTTTGATCGGAGGATATTTCCTTTTTCACCATAGCCCGCAGTGAGCTCCCAAATATCACTTTGCAACACACAATGTAATAGAGTTAGCAAATTGTTCCAAGAAGGGAAGAGTGGAACTCTGTGTGACGAAGTCACACTGCAGAAAGCAATCTCTCAGAAAGCTTCTCTCTAGTTATTATCTGAGGATATTTCCTTTTTCACCATGGGCCCCTAAGGGCTCCCAAATCTCACTTTGCAGATTAAACGAAAAGAGTGCTATCAAACTGCTTCCTGAGAACTAAGCGGTAACTCTGGGAGAGGAATTCACAGATCACAAAGAAGTTTCTCAGGAAGCTTCTTTGACGTTTTGAACTGATGATATTTCCTTTACCAGCGTAGGCCTCAATGCGATCCAAAGAAGTCCTTCTCATGTTCCTCAAAGACAGTGTTAATGGTCTGCTGCATGAAACATAAGTGCAATTTTGTGAGATGAATTCACACATCACAAAGATGTTTCTAACAGAGGGTCTATCTACTTTTCATCTGATAATATTTCCTTTGTCACCATAAGCTTCATGGCGTTCAGAAGTATCCCTTTGCAGATTTCCAGAATACTGTGTTAGCAACCTGAACACTGAGGAGAAAAGTGTAACTCTGTGAGTTGCATTCACACATCGAAATGAAGTTTCTCAGACGGCTTCCATCCAATTTTGATCTGAGGACATTTTCTTTTTTCACCATAGCTCTCAGTGAGCTCCTAAATATCACTTTGCAGAACACAAGATAACAGACGTAGCAAACTCTTCAAAGAAGAGAAGGGTGGAACTCTGAGTGATGAAGTCATACATCAGAAAGCAATCTCTCAGAAAGCTTCTCTCTAGTTATTATCTGAGGATATTTCCTTTTTCACCAAGGGCCACTATAGGCTCCCAAATCTCATTTGGCAGATTCCACGAAAAGAGTGTTAGCAAACTGCCTCCTGAGAACTAAGCTGTAATTCCGGGAGAGGAATTCAAAGATCACAAAGAAGTTTCTCAGAAAGCTTCTTTCACGTTTTGTACGGGTGATATTTCCTTTACCAGCGTAGGCCTCAATGCGATCCAAAGAAGTCCTTCTCAGGTTCCTCAAAGACAGTATTAATGGACTGCTGCATGAAACAGAGGTGTAATTCTGTGAGATGAATTCACACAGCACCAAGAAGTTTCTAAGAAAGCTTCTTTCTAGTTTTCATCTGAGGATATTTCCTTTGTCACCGTAAGCTTCATTGCGTTCAGAAGGATCCCATTGCAGATTTCCAGAAAACTGTGTTAGCAAACTGAACACAGAAGAGAAACGTGTAAATCTGTGAGTTGCATTCACACATTGAAATGCAGTTTCTCAGAAGGCTTCTTTCCAGTTTTGATCTGAGGATATTTCCTTTTTCATCAAGGGCCCCTATGGGCTCCCAAATCTCACTTGGCAGATTCCACGAAAAGAGTTTTAGCAAACTGCCTCCTGAGAACTAAGCTGTAACTCCGTGAGAGGAATTCAAAGATCACAAAGAAGTTTCTCAGAAATGTTCTTTCACGTTTTGAACGGGTGATATTTCCTTTACCAGCGTAGGCCTCAATGCGATCCAAAGAAGTCCTTCTCAGGTTCCTCAAAGACAGTGTTAATGGACTTCTGCATGAAACAGACGTGTAATTCTGTGAGATGAATTCACACAGCACCTAGAAGTTTCTAAGAAAGCTTCTTTCTAGTTTTCATATAAGGATATTTCCTTTGTCACCGTAAGATTCATTGAGTTCAGAAGTATCCCATTGCAGATTTCCAGAAAACTGTGTTAGCAAACTGAACACTGAAGAGAAACGTGTAACTCTGTGAGTTGCATTCACACATTGAAATGCAGTTTCTCAAGTCCTTCTTTCCAGTTTTGATCTGAGGATATTTCCTTTTTCACCATAGACCTCAGTGAGATCCCAAATATCACTTTGCAGAAAACAAGATAACAGAGTTAGCAATCTGTTCCAAGAAGGGAAGGTTGGAACTCTGTGTGATGAAGTCACACTTCAGAAAGCAATCTCTCAGCAACCTTCTCTCTAGTTATTATCTCAGCATATTTCCTTTTTCACCATGGGCCCCTATGGGCTCCCAAATCTCGCTTGGCAGATTCCCCGAAAAGAGCGTTAGCAAACTGCTTCCTGAGAACTAAGCTGTAACTCTGTGAGAGGAATTCACAGATCACAAAGAAGTTTCTCAGAAAGTTTCTTTCACGTTTTGAACTGATGATATTTCCTTTATGAGCGTAGGCCTCAATGCGATCCAAAGAAGTCCTTCTCAGGTTCCTCAAAGACAGTGTTAATGGAATGCTGCACGAAAAATAAGTGTAACTTTGTGAGATGAATTCACACGTCACCAAGAAGTTCCTAAGAAAGCTTCTTTCTAGTTTTCATCTGAGTATATATCCTGTGTCACCATAAGCTTCATTGCGTTCAAAAGTATCCCATTGCAAATTTCCAGAAAACTGTGTTAGCAAACTGAATACTGAAGAGAAACGTGTAACACTGTGAGTTGCATTCACACATTGAAATGCAGTTTCTCAGAAGGCTTCTGTCCAGTTTTCATCTCAGGATATTTCCTTTTTCAACGTAGCCCTCAGTGAGCTCCCAAATATCACTTTGCAGAACACAAGATAACAGAGTTAGCAAACTCTTCCAAGAAGGGAAGGGTGGAACTTTGTGTGATGAAGTCACACATCAGAAAGCAATCCGTCAGAAAGCTTCTCTCTAGTTATTATCTGAGGATATTTCCTTTTTCATCGTGGGCTCCTATGGGCTCCCAAATCTCATTTGGCAGATTCCACGATAAGAGTGTTAGCAAACTGCTTACTGAGAACTAAGTTGTAAATCTGTGAGAGTCATTCAGAGATCACAAAGAAGTTTCTCAGAAAGCTTATTTCATGTTTTGAACTGATGATATTTCCTTTACCAGCGTAGGCCTCAATGCGATCCAAAGAAGTCCTTCTCAGGTTCCTCAAAGACAGTGTTAATAGACTGCTGCAGGAAACATAAGTGTAATTCTGTGAGATGAATTCGCACATCACCAAGAAGTTTCTAACAGGGCTTCTTTTTACTTTTCATCTGAGGATATTTCCATTGTCACCGTTAGCTTCATTGCGTTCAGAAGAATCCCATTGGAGATGTCCAGAAAACTGTGTTAGCGAACAGATCACTGAAGAGAAACGTGTAACATTGTAAGTTGCATTACACATAGAAATGCAGTTTCTCAGAAGGCTTCTTTCCAGTTTTCATCTGAGGATATTTCCTTTTCACCATATCCCTAAGTGAGCTCCCAAAGATCACTTTGCAGAACACAAGATAACAGAGTTAGCAAACGGTTCCAAGTAGGGACGGGTGGAACTCTGTGTGATGAAATCACACATCACAAAGCGATCTCTCAGAAAGCTTCTCTCTAGTTATTAGCTGAGGATATTTCCTTTTTCACCAAGGGCCCCTATGGGCTCCAAATCTCACTTGGAATATTCCACGAAAAGAGTGTTAGCAAACTGCTTCCTGAGAACTAAGCTGTAGTCTGTGAGAGGAATTCAAAGATCACAAAGAAGTTTCTCAGAAAGCTTCTTTCACGTTTTGAACGGGTGATATTTCCTTTACCAGCGTAGTCCTCAATGCGATCCAAAGAAGTCCTTCTCAGGTTCCTCAAAGACAGTATTAATGGACTGCTGCATGAAACAGAGGTGTAATTCTGTGAGATGAATTCACACAGCACCAAGAAGTTTCTAAGAAAGCTTCTTTCTAGTTTTCATCTGAGGATATTTCCTTTGTCACCGTAAGCTTCATTGCGTTCAGAAGGATCCCATTGCAGATTTCCAGAAAACTGTGTTAGCAAACTGAACACAGAAGAGAAACGTGTAAATCTGTGAGTTGCATTCACACATTGAAATGCAGTTTCTCAGAAGGCTTCTTTCCAGTTTTGACTGAGGATATTTCCTTTTTCACCAAGGGCCCCTATGGGCTCCCAAATCTCACTTGGCAGATTCCACGAAAAGAGTGTTAGCAAACTGCTTCCTGAGAAATAAGCTGTAACTCTGTGAGAGGAATTCACAGATCACAAAGAAGTTTCTCAGAAAGCTTCTTTCACGTTTTGAACTGATGATATTTCTTTTATCATCGTAGGCCTCAATGTGATCCAAACAAGTCCTTCTCAGGTTCCTCAAAGACAGTGTTAATGGACTGCTGCATGAAACAGACGTGTAATTCTGTGAGATGAATTCACACAGCACCTAGAAGTTTCTAAGAAAGCTTCTTTCTAGTTTTCATATGAGGATATTTCCTTTGTCACCGTAAGATTCATTGCGTTCAGAAGTATCCCATTGCAGATTTCCAGAAAACTGTGTTAGCAAACTGAACACTGAAGAGAAACGTGTAACTCTGTGAGTTGCATTCACACATTGAAATGCAGTTTCTCAGAAGCCTTCTTTCCAGTTTTGATCGGAGGATATTTCCTTTTTCACCATAGACCTCAGTGAGATCCCAAATATCACTTTGCAGAAAACAAGATAACAGAGTTAGCAATCTGTTCCAAGAAGCGAAGGGTGGAACTCTGTGTGATGAAGTCACACATCAAAAAGCAATCTCACAGCAAGCTTCTCTCTAGTTATTATCTCAAGATATTTCCTTTTTCACCATGGGCCCTATGGGCTCCCAAATCTCGCTTGGCAGATTCCCCGAAAAGAGCGTTAGCAAACTGCTTCCTGAGAACTAAGCTGTAACTATGTGAGAGGAATTCACAGATCACAAAGAAGTTTCTCCGAAAGTTTCTTTCACGTTTTGAACTGATGATATTTCCTTTATGAGCGTAGGCCTCAATGCGATCCAAAGAAGTCCTTCTCAGGTTCCTCAAAGACAGTGTTAATGGAATGCTGCACGAAAAATAAGTGTAACTTGGTGAGATGAATTCACACGTCACCAAGAAGTTCCTAAGAAAGCTTCTTTCTAGTTTTCATCTAAGGATATATCCTGTGTCACGGTAAGCTTCATTGCGTTCAGAAGTATCCCATTGCAAATTTCCAGAAAACTGTGTTAGCAAACTGAATACTGAAGAGAAACGTGTAACACTGTGAGTTGCATTCACACATTGAAATGCAGTTTCTCAGAAGGCTTCTTTCCAGTTTTCATCTCAGGATATTTCCTTTTTCAACGTAGCCCTCAGTGAGCTCCCAAATATCACTTTGCAGAACACAAGATAACAGAGTTAGCAAACTCTTCCAAGAAGGGAAGGGTGGAACTCTGTGTGATGAAGTCACACATCAGAAAGCAATCTCTCAGAAAGCTTCTCTCTAGTTATTAGCTGAGGATATTTCCTTTTTCACCAAGGGCCCCTATGGGCTCCAAATCTCACTTGGAATATTCCACGAAAAGAGTGTTAGCAAACTGCTTCCTGAGAACTAAGCTGTAGTCTGTGAGAGGAATTCAAAGATCACAAAGAAGTTTCTCAGAAAGCTTCTTTCACGTTTTGAACGGGTGATATTTCCTTTACCAGCGTAGTCCTCAATGCGATCCAAAGAAGTCCTTCTCAGGTTCCTCAAAGACAGTATTAATGGACTGCTGCATGAAACAGAGGTGTAATTCTGTGAGATGAATTCACACAGCACCAAGAAGTTTCTAAGAAAGCTTCTTTCTAGTTTTCATCTGAGGATATTTCCTTTGTCACCGTAAGCTTCATTGCGTTCAGAAGGATCCCATTGCAGATTTCCAGAAAACTGTGTTAGCAAACTGAACACAGAAGAGAAACGTGTAAATCTGTGAGTTGCATTCACACATTGAAATGCAGTTTCTCAGAAGGCTTCTTTCCAGTTTTGACTGAGGATATTTCCTTTTTCACCAAGGGCCCCTATGGGCTCCCAAATCTCACTTGGCAGATTCCACGAAAAGAGTGTTAGCAAACTGCTTCCTGAGAAATAAGCTGTAACTCTGTGAGAGGAATTCACAGATCACAAAGAAGTTTCTCAGAAAGCTTCTTTCACGTTTTGAACTGATGATATTTCTTTTATCATCGTAGGCCTCAATGTGATCCAAACAAGTCCTTCTCAGGTTCCTCAAAGACAGTGTTAATGGACTGCTGCATGAAACAGACGTGTAATTCTGTGAGATGAATTCACACAGCACCTAGAAGTTTCTAAGAAAGCTTCTTTCTAGTTTTCATATGAGGATATTTCCTTTGTCACCGTAAGATTCATTGCGTTCAGAAGTATCCCATTGCAGATTTCCAGAAAACTGTGTTAGCAAACTGAACACTGAAGAGAAACGTGTAACTCTGTGAGTTGCATTCACACATTGAAATGCAGTTTCTCAGAAGCCTTCTTTCCAGTTTTGATCTGAGGATATTTCCTTTTTCACCATACATCTCAGTGAGATCCCAAATATCACTTTGCAGAAAACAAGATAACAGAGTTAGCAATCTGTTCCAAGAAGCGAAGGGTGGAACTCTGTGTGATGAAGTCACACATCAAAAAGCAATCTCTCAGCAAGCTTCTCTCTAGTTATTATCTCAAGATATTTCCTTTTTCACCATGGGCCCTATGGGCTCCCAAATCTCGCTTGGCAGATTCCCCGAAAAGAGCGTTAGCAAACTGCTTCCTGAGAACTAAGCTGTAACTATGTGAGAGGAATTCACAGATCACAAAGAAGTTTCTCCGAAAGTTTCTTTCACGTTTTGAACTGATGATATTTCCTTTATGAGCGTAGGCCTCAATGCGATCCAAATAAGTCCTTCTCAGGTTCCTCAAAGACAGTGTTAATGGAATGCTGCACGAAAAATAAGTGTAACTTGGTGAGATGAATTCACACGTCACCAAGAAGTTCCTAAGAAAGCTTCTTTCTAGTTTTCATCTAAGGATATATCCTGTGTCACGGTAAGCTTCATTGCGTTCAGAAGTATCCCATTGCAAATTTCCAGAAAACTGTGTTAGCAAACTGAATACTGAAGAGAAACGTGTAACACTGTGAGTTGCATTCACACATTGAAATGCAGTTTCTCAGAAGGCTTCTTTCCAGTTTTCATCTCAGGATATTTCCTTTTTCAACGTAGCCCTCAGTGAGCTCCCAAATATCACTTTGCAGAACACAAGATAACAGAGTTAGCAAACTCTTCCAAGAAGGGAAGGGTGGAACTCTGTGTGATGAAGTCACACATCAGAAAGCAATCTCTCAGAAAGCTTCTCTCTAGTTATTATGTGAGGATATTTCCTTTGTCTTTTTTTTTTTCTTTTTTTTTTTTTTATTATACTTTAAGTTCTAGGGTACATGTGCATAACGTGCAGGTTTGTTACATATGTAAACTTATGCCATGTTGGTGTGCTGCACCCATCAACTCGTCAGCACCCATCAATTCATCATTTATATCATGTATAACTCCCCAATGCAATCCCTCCCTCCTCCCCCCTCCCCCCTACCCATGATAGACCCCAGTGTGTGATGTTCCCCTTCCCGAGTCCAAGTGATCTCATTGTTCAGTTCCCACCTATGAGTGAGAACATGCGGTGTTTGGTTTTCTCTTCTTGTGATAGTTTGCTAAGAATGATGGTTTCCAGCTGCATCCATGTCCCTACAAAGGACGCAAACTCATCCTTTTTTATGGCTGCATAGTATTCCATGGTGTATATGTGCCACATTTTCTTAATCCAGTCTGTCACAGATGGACATTTGGGTTGATTCCAAGTCTTTGCTATTGTGAATAGTGCCGCAATAAACATACGTGTACATGTGTCTTTGTAGTAGACTAATTTATAATCCTTTGGGTATATACCCAGTAGTGGGATGGCTGGGTCATATGGTACATCTAGTTCTAGATCCTTGAGGAATTGCCATACTGTTTTCCATAATGGTTGAACTAGTTTACAATCCCATCCAACAGTGTAAAAGTGTTCCTATTTCTCCACATCCTCTCCAACACCTGTTGTTTCCTGACTTCTTAATGATTGCCATTCTAACTGGTGTGAGATGGTATCTCATTGTGGTTTTGATTTGCATTTCTCTGATGGCCAGTGATGATGAACATTTTTTCATGTGTCTGTTGGCTGTATGAATATCTTCTTTTGAGAAATGTCTGTTCATATCCTTTCCCCACTTTTTGATGGTTCTGTTTGTTTTTTTCTCGTATATTTGTTTGAGTTCTTTGTAGATTCTGGATATTAGCCCTTTGTCAGATGAGTAGGTTGCAAAAATTTTCTCCCATTCTGTAGGTTGCCTGTTCACTCTGATGGTAGTTTCTTTTGCTGTGCAAAAGCTCTTTAGTTTAATTAGATCCCATTTGTCAATTTTGGCTTTTGCTGCCGTTGCTTTTGGTGTTTTAGACATGAAGTCCTTGCCCATGCCTATGTCCTGAATGGTACTACCTAGATTTTCTTCTAGGGTTTTTATGGTATTAGGTCTAACATTTAAGTCTCTAATCCATCTTGAATTAATCTTCGTATAAGGGGTAAGGAAAGGATCCAGTTTCAGCTTTCTACTTATGGCTACCCAATTTTCCCAGCACCATTTATTAAATAGGGAATCCTTTCCCCATTTCTTGTTTCTCTCAGGTTTGGCAAAGATCAGATGGCTGTAGATGTGCGGTATTATTTCTGAGGACTCTGTTCTGTTCCATTGGTCTATATCTCTGTTTTGGTACCAGTACCATGCTGTTTTGGTTACTGTAGCCTTCTAGTATAGTTTGAAGTCAGGTAGCGTGACGCCTCCAGCTTTGTCCTTTTGACTTAGGATTGTCTTGGCAATGCGGGCTCTTTTTTGGTTCCATATGAACTTTAAAGCAGTTTTTTCCAATTCTGTGAAGAAAGTCATTGGTAGCTTGATGGGGATGGCATTGAATCTATAAATAACCTTGGGGAGTATGGCCATTTTCACGATATTGATTCTTCCTATCCATGAGCATGGTATGTTCTTCCATTTGTTTGTGTCCTCTTTGATTTCACTGAGCAGTGGTTTGTAGTTCTCCTTGAAGAGGTCCTTTACATCCCTTGTAAGCTGGATTCCTAGGTATTTTATTCTCTTTGAAGCAATTGTGAATGGAAGTTCATTCCTGATTTGGCTCTCTGCTTGTCTGTTGCTGGTTTATAAGAATGCTTGTGATTTTTGCACATTAATTTTGTATCCTGAGACTTTGCTGAAGTTGCTTATCAGCTTAAGGAGATTTTGGGCTGAGACGATGGGGTTTTCTAAATATACAATCATGTCATCTGCAAACAGGGACAATTTGACTTCTTCTTTTCCTAACTGGATACCCTTGATTTCTTTCTCTTGCCTGATTGCCCTAGCCAGAACTTCCAACACTATGTTGAATAGGAGTGGTGAGAGAGGGCATCCCTGTCTTGTGCCAGGTTTCAAAGGGAATTTTTCCAGTTTTTGCCCATTCAGTATGATATTAGCTGTGGGTTTGTCATAAATGGCTCTTATTATTTTGAGATACGTTCCATCAATACCGAATTTATTGAGCGTTTTTAGCATGAAGGGCTGTTGAATTTTGTCAAAAGCCTTTTCTGCATCTATTGAGACAATCATGTGGTTCTTGTCTTTGGTTCTGTTTATATGCTGGATTACGTTTATTGATTTGCGAATGTTGAACCAGCCTTGCATCCCAGGGATGAAGCCCACTTGATCATGGTGGATAAGCTTTTTGATGTGCTGCTGAATCCGGTTTGCCAGTATTTTATTGAGAATTTTTGCATCAATGTTCATCAGGGATATTGGTCTAAAATTCTCTTTTTTTGTTGTGTCTCTGCCAGGCTTTGGTATCAGGATGATGTTGGCCTCATCAAATGAGTTAGGGAGGATTCCCTCTTTTTCTATTGATTGGAATAGTTTCAGAAGGAATGGTACCAGCTCCTCCTTGTACCTCTGGTAGAATTCAGCTGTGAATCCATCTGGTCCTGGACTTTTTTTGGTGGGTAGGCTATTAATTGTTGCCTCAATTTCAGAGCCTGCTATTGGTCTATTCAGGGATTCAACTTCTTCCTGGTTTAGCCTTGGGAGAGTGTAAGTGTCCAGGAAATTATCCATTTCTTCTAGATTTTCTAGTTGATTTGCGTAGAGGCGTTTATAGTATTCTCTGATGGTAGTTTGTATTTCTGTGGGGTCAGTGGTGATATCCCCTTTATCATTTTTTATTGCATCTATTTGATTCCTCTCTCTTTTCTTCTTTATTAGCCTTGCTAGCGGTCTGTCAATTTTGTTGATCTTTTCAAAAAACCAACTCCTGGATTCATTGATTTTTTGGAGGGTTTTTTGTGTCTCTATCTCCTTCAGTTCGGCTCTGATCTTAGTTATTTCTTGCCTTCTGCTAGCTTTTGAATGTGTTTGCTCTTGCCTCTCTAGTTCTTTTAATTGTGATGTTAGAGTGTCAATTTTAGATCTTTCCTGCTTTCTCTTGTGGGCATTTAGTGCTATAAATTTCCCTCTACACACTGCTTTAAACGTGTCCCAGAGATTCTGGTATGTTGTATCTTTGTTCTCATTGGTTTCAAAGAACATCTTTATTTCCGCTTTCATTTCGTTATGTACCCAGTAGTCATTCAGGAGCAGGTTGTTCAGTTTCCATGTAGTTGAGCGGTTTTGATTGAGTTTCTTAGTCCTGAGTTCTAGTTTGATTGCACTGTGGTCTGAGAGACAGTTTGTTATAATTTCTGTTCTTTTACATTTGCTGAGGAGTGCTTTACTTCCAATTATGTGGTCAATTTTGGAATAAGTGCGATGTGGTGCTGAGAAGAATGTATATTCTGTTGATTTGGGGTGGAGAGTTCTATAGATGTCTATTAGGTCCACTTGGTGCAGAGATGAGTTCAATTCCTGGATATCCTTGTTAACTTTCTGTCTCGTTGATCTGTCTAATGTTGACAGCGGAGTGTTGAAGTCTCCCATTATTATTGTATGGGAGTCTAAGTCTCTTTGTAAGTCTCTAAGGATTTGCTTTATGAATCTGGGTGCTCCTGTATTGGGTGCATATACATTTAGGAGAGTTAGCTCTTCCTGTTGAATTGATCCCTTTACCATTATGTAATGGCCTTCTTTGTCTCTTTTGATCTTTGATGGTTTAAAGTCTGTTTTATCAGAGACTAGGATTGCAACCCCTGCTTTTTTTTGTTCTCCATTTGCTTGGTAGATCTTCCTCCATCCCTTTATTTTGAGCCTATGTATGTCTCTGCATGTGAGATGGGTCTCCTGAATACAGCAGACTGATGGGTCTTGACTCTTTATCCAGTTTGCCAGTCTGTGTCTTTTAATTGGAGCATTTAGTCCATTAACATTTAAGGTTAATATTGTTATGTGTGAACTTGATCCTGCCATTATGATATTAACTGGTTATTTTGCTCGTTAGTTGATGCAGTTTCTTCCTAGCCTCGATGGTCTTTACATTTTGCCAAGTTTTTGCGATGGCTGGTACCGGTTGTTCCTTTCCATGTTTAGGGCTTCCTTCAGGGTCTCTTTTAAGGCAGGCCTGGTGGTGACAAAATCTCTAAGCATTTGCTTATCTGTAAAGGATTTTATTTCTCCTTCACTTATGAAACTTAGTTTGGCTGGATATGAAATTCTGGGTTTAAAATTCTTTTCTTTAAGAACGTTGAATATTGGCCCCCACTCTCTTCTGGCTTGTAGAGTTTCTGCCGAGAGATCTGCTGTTAGTCTGATGGGCTTCCCTTTGTGGGTGACCCGACCTTTCTCTCTGGCTGCCCTTAAGATTTTTTCCTTCATTTCAACTTTGGTGAATCTGGCAATTATGTGTCTTGGAGTTGCTCTTCTGGAGGAGTATCTTTGTGGCGTTCTCTGTATTTCCTGAATTTGAATGTTGGCCTGCCCTACTAGGTTGGGGAAGTTCTCCTGGATGATATCCTGAAGAGTGTTTTCCAACTTGGTTCCATTTTCCCCCTCACTTTCAGGCACCCCAATCAGACGTAGATTTGGTCTTTTTACGTAATCCCATACTTCTTGCAGGCTTTGCTCATTTCTTTTTCTTCTTTTTTCTTTTGGTTTCTCTTCTCGCTTCATTTCATTCATTTGATCTTCAATCGCTGATACTCTTTCTTCCAGTTGATCGAGTCGGTTACTGAAGCTTGTGCATTTGTCACGTATTTCTCGTGTCATGGTTTTCATCTCTGTCATTTCGTTTATGATCTTCTCTGCATTAATGAGTCTAGCTGTCAATTCTTCCACTCTTTTTTCAAGATGTTTAGTTTCTTTGCGCTGCGTACGTAATTCCTCCTTTAGCTCTGATAAGTTTGATGGACTGAAGCCTTCTTCTCTCCTCTCGTCCAAGTCATTCTCTGACCAGCTTTGATCCGTTGCTGGTGATGGGCTGCGCTCCTTTGCAGGGGGAGATGCGCTCTTATTTTTTGAATTTCCAGCTTTTCTGCCCTGCTTCTTCCCCATCTTTGTGGTTTTATCTGTCTCTGGTCTTTGATGGTGGTGACGAACTGATGGGGTTTTGGTATAGGTGTCCTTCCTGTTTGATAGTTTTCCTTCTGACAGTCAGAAGGACTCTCTGTTGGTCTGTTGGAGATTGCTTGAGGTCCACTCCAGACCCTGTTTGCCTGGGTATCAGCAGCAGAGGTTGCCGAAGATAGAATATTGCTGAACAGCGAGTGTACCTGTCTGATTCTTCCTTTGGAAGTGTCCTCTCAGGGGTGTACTCCACCCTGTGAGGTGTGGGGTGTCAGACTGCCCCTAGTGGGGGATTTCTCCCAGCTAGGCTACTCAGGGGTCAGGGACACACCTGAGCAGGCAGTCTGTCCGTTCTCAGATCTCAACCTCTGCGTTGGGAGATCCGCGGCTCTCCCCAAAGCTGTCAGACAGAGTCGTTCGCGTCTGCACCGGCTCCCGCTACTTCCCCTGTTGGTCTTCAGCTGTGCGCTGTCCCCAGAGGTGGAGACTACAGAGACAGGCAGGCTTCCTTGAGCTGCTGTGAGCTCCACCCAGTTCGAGCTTCCCAGCGGCTTTGTTTACCTACTTAAGCCTCAGCAATGGCGGGCGCCCCTCCCCCAGCCTCGCTGCTGCCTTGCGGATAGATCGCGGCAGACTGCTGTGTTAGCAGTGAGGGAGGCTTCGTGGGTGTGGTACCCTCCCGGCCAGGTGTGGGATATATTCTCCTGGAATGCCTGTATGCTTACAGCGCAGCATTGGGGTGGGAGTTACCCGATTTTCCAGGTGTTGTGTGTCTCAGTTCCCCTGGCTAGGAAAACGGATCCCCTTCCCCCTTGCGCTTCCAGGTGAGGCGATGCCTCGCCCTGCTTCAGCTCTCGCTGGTCAGGCTGCAGCAGCTGACCAGCACCGATTGTCCGGCACTCCCTAGTGAGATGACCCCAGTACCTCAGTTGAAAATGCAGAAATCACCGGTCTTCTGTGTCGCTCGCGCTGGGAGTTGGAGACTGGAGTTGTTCCTATTCGGCCATCTTGCTCATGGATATTTCCTTTTTCATCATGGGCCCCTATGGGCTCCCAAATATCACATTCCAGATTCCACGAAAAGAGTGCTTGGAAACTGCTTCCTGAAGTCTAAGTTATAAGTCTGTGAGATGAACTCACAGACCAGAAAGAAGTTTCTCAGAAGGCTTCTTTCACGTTTTGAATGGATGAAATTTCCTTTATCAGCGTAGGCCTCAATGTGATCCAAGGAAGTACTCCTCAGATTCCTCAAAGACAGTGTTAATGGACTGCTGCACAAAACATAAGTGTAATTCTGTGAGATGATTTCACACATCACCAAGAAGTTTCTAAGAAAGCTTCTTTCTAGTTTTCATCTGAGGATATTTCCTTTGTCACCGTAAGCTTCATTGCGCTATGAAGTAGCTCATTGCAGATTTCCAGAAAACTTACTTAGCAAACCGATCACTGAAGAGAAACATGTAACTCTGTGATGTGCATTCATTCATGGCAATGCAGTTTATCAGAAGGCTTCTTTACAGTTTTGATCTGAGGATATTTCCTTTTTCACCATAGCCCTCCATCAGCTCCCAAATATACCTTTGCAGAATCCATGACAACTGTGTTAGCAAACTGTTCCAAGAAGGGAAGGGTGGAACTCTGTGTGATGAAGTCACACATCAGAAAGCAATCGCTCAGAAAGCTTCTCTGTAGTTATTATGTGAGGATATTTCCTTTTTCAAAATGGGCCCCTATGGGCTCCCAAGTATGACTGTCCAGAATCCACGAAAAGAGTGTTCGCAAACTGCTTCCTGAAGTCTAAGTTATACGTTTGTGAGATGAACTCACAGATCAGAGAGAAGTTTCTCAGAAATCTTCTTTCATGTTTTGAACGGTTGAAATTTCCTTTTTCAGTGTAGGCCTCAATGCGATCCAAGGAAGCCCTTCTCAGGTTCCTCAAAGACAGTGTTAATGGACTGCTCCACGAAACATAAGTGTAACTCTGTGAGATGAATTCACACATCACCAAGAAGTTTCTAAGAAAGTTTAATTCTAGTTTTCATCTGAAGATATTTCCTTTGTCACCGTAAGCTTCATTGCGCTAAGAGGTATCCCGTTGCAGATTTCCAGATAACTTCGTTAGCAAACTGATCACTGAAGAGTAACGTGTCACTCTGTGAGTTGCATTCACTCATGACAATGCAGTTTCTCAGAAGGCTTCTTTCCAGTTTTGATCCGAGGATATTTCCTTTTTCACCTTAGCCCTCAATCAGCTCCCAAATATACATTTGCAGAATCCACGACAACAGGGTTAGCAAACTGTTCCAAGAAGGGAAGGGTGGAACTCTGTGTGATGAAATCACACATCAGAAAGCAATCTCTCAGAAAGCTTCTCTCCAGTTATTATGTGAGGATATTTCCTTTTTCATCATCGGCCCCTATGGGCTCCCAAATATCACTTTCCAGATTCCACGAAAAGAGTTTTAGCAAACTCCTTCCTGAAGTCTAAATTATAAGTCTGTGAGATGAAACGACAGATCAGAAAGAAGTTTCTCAGAAATCTTCTCTCACGTTTTGACGGATGAAATTTCCTTTATCAGTGTAGGCCTCAATGCGATCCAAGGAAGAACTTCTCAGGTTCCTCAAAGACAGTGTTAATGGACTGCTCCATGAAACATAAGTGTAACTCTGTGAGATGAATTCACACATCACCAAGAAGTTTCATAGAAAGCTTCTTTCTAGTTTTCATCTGTGGTTATTTCCTTTGTCACCGTAAGGTTCATTGCGCTATGAAGTATCTAATTGCAGATTTCCAGAAACCTGTGTTAACAAACTGCTCACTGAAGAACAACGTGTAACTCTGTGAGTTGCATTCACACATTGCAATGCAGTTTCTCACAAAGCTTCTCTTTAGTTATTATGTGAGGATATTTCCTTTTCACCAGAGCCCTGAATGAGCTCCCAAATATACCTTTGCAGAATCCACGACAACAGTGTTAGCAAACTGTTCCAAGAAGGAAAGGGTGGAACTCTTCGTGGTGAAGTCACACATCAGAAAGAAATGTCACAGAAAGCTTCTCTCTAGTTATTATGTGAGGGTATTTCCGTTTCCACCATGGGCCCCTATGGGCTCCCAAATATCTCTTTCCAGAATCCCCGAAAAGAGTGTTCGCAAACTGATTCCTGAAGTCTAAGTTATAAGTCTGTGAGATGAACTCACAGATCAGAAGGAAGTTTCTCAGAATGCTTCTTTCACGTATTGAACGGATGAAATTTCCTTTATCAGCATGCCCTCAATGCGATCCAAGGAAGCCCTTCTCAGGTTCCTCAAAGACAGTGTTAATGGACTGCTCAACGAAACATAAGTGTAACTCTGTGAGATGAATTCACACATCACCAAGAAGTTTCATAGAAAGCTTCTTTCTAGTTTTCATCTGTGGATATTTCCTTTGTCACCGTAAGGTTCATTGCGCTATGAAGTATCTAATTGCAGATTTCCAGAAACCTGTGTTAACAAACTGCTCACTGAAGAGAAACGTGTAACTCTGTCAGTTGCATTCACACACTGCAATGCAGTTTCTCACAAAGCTTCTTTTTAGTTATTATGTGAGGATATTTCCTTTTTCATCATGGGCCCCTATGGGCTCCCAAATATCACTTTCCAGATTCCACGAAAACAGTGTTAGCGAACTGCTTCCGGGAGTCTAAGTTATAAGTCAGTGAGATGAAATCACAGATCAGAAAGAAGTTTCTCAGAAAGCTTCTGTTTAGATATTATGTGAGGATATTTCCTTTTTCACCATAGACCTCAATGAGTTCCCAAATATAACTTTGCAGACTCCACGACAACAGTGTTAGCAAACTGTTCCAAGAAGGGAAGGGTGGAACTCTGTGTGATGAAGTCACACATCAGAAAGCAATCTATCAGAAAACTTCTCTCTAGTTATTATGTGAGGATATTTCCTTTTTCATCATGGGCTCCTATGGGCTCCAAAATATCACATTCCAGATTCCACGAAAAGAATGCTAGCAAACTGCTTCCTGGAGTCTAAGTTATAAGTCTGTGAGATGAACTCACAGGTCAGAAAGAAGTTTCTCAGAAGGCTTCTTTCACGTTTTGAACGGATGATATTTCCTTTTTCAGCGTAGGCCTCAATGCGATCCAAAGAAGCCCTTCTCAGGTTCCTCAAAGACAGTATTAATGGACTGCTCCACGAAACATAAGTGTAACTCTGTGAGATGAATTCACACATCACTAAGAAGTTTCTAAGAAAGATTCTTTCTAGTTTTCATCTATGGATATTTCCTTTTTCACCGTAAGCTTCATTGTGCTATGAAGTATCTAATTGCAGATTTCCAGAAAACATAGTTAGCAAACTGATCACTGAAGAGAAACGTGTAACTCAGTGACTTGCATTCACTCATGGCAATGCAGTTTCTCAGAAGGCTTCTTTCCAGTTTTGATCTGCGGATATTTCATTTTTCACCATAGCCCCCAGTGAGCTCCCAAATATACCTTTCCAGAATCCACGACAACAGTGTTAGCAAACTGCACCAAGAAGGGAAGGGTGGAACTCTGTGTGATGAAGTCACACATTCGAAAGCAATCTCTCAGAAAGCTTCCCTCTAGTTATTATGTGAGGATATTTCCTTTTTCAACATGGGCCCCTATGGGCTCCCAAATATCACTTTGCAGATTCCACAAAAAGAGTGTTCGCAAACTGCTTCCTGAAGTCTAAGTTATACGTCTGTGAGATGAACTCACAGATCAGAAAGACGTTTCTCAGAAAGCTTCTATTTAGTTATTATGTGAGGATATTTCCTTTTTCACCATAGCCCTCAATGAGCTCCAAAATATACCTTTGCAGAATCCACGACAACAGTGTTAGCAAACTGTTCCAAGAAGGGAAGGGTGGAACTCTGTGTGATGAAGTCACACATCAGAAAGCAATCTCTCAGAAAGCTTCTCCCTAGTTATTATGTGAGGATATTTCCTTTTTCATCATGGGCTCCTATGGGCTCCCAAATATCACTTTCTACATTCCACGAAAAGAGTGTTCGCAAACTGCTTCCTGAAGTCTAAGTCATAAGTCTGTGAGATGAACTCACAGATCAGAAAGAAGTTTCTCAGAAGGCTTCTTTCACGTTTTGAACAGATGATATTTCCTTAATCAGCGTAGGCCTCAATGCGATCCAAAGAAGCCCTTCTCAGGATCCTCAAAGACAGTGTTAATGGACTGCTCCACGAAAAATAAGTGTAACTTTGTGAGATGAGTTCACACATCTCCAAGAAGTTTCTAAGAAAGCTTCTTTCTAATTTTCATCTGAGGATATATCCTTTGTCACAGTAAGGTTCATTGCGCTATGAAGTATCTGATTGCAGATTTCCAGAAAACTGTGTTAACAAACTGATCACTGAAGAGTAACGTGTAACTCTGTGAGTTGCATTCACACATGGCAATGCAGTTTCTCAGAAAGCTTCTCTTTAGTGATTATGTGAGGATATTTCCTTATTCACCGTAGCCCTCAATGACCTCCCAAATGTACCTTTGCCGAATCCATGACAACAGTATTAGCAAACTGTTCCAAGAAGGGAAGGGTGGAACTCTATGTGATGAAGTTACACATCAGAAAGCAATCTCTCAGAAAGCTTCTCTCTAGTTATTATATGAGGATATTTCCTTTTTCACCATGGGCCCCTAAGGGCTGGCAAATATCACTTTCCAGATTCCATGAAAAGAGTGTTAGCAAACAGCTTCCTGAAGTCTAAGTTATAAGTCTGTGAGATGAACTCACAGTTCAGAGAGAAGTTTCTCAGAAGGCTTCGTTCACATATTGAATGGATGAAATTTCCTTTATCAGCGTAGGCCTCAATGCAATCCAAGGAATCTCTTCTCAGGTTCCTCAAAGACAGTGTTAATTTACTGATCCATGAAACATAAGTGTAACTCTGTGAGCTGAATTCACACATCACCAAGAAGTTTCTAAGAAAGTTTCTTTCTAGTTTTCATCTGTGGATATTTCCTTTGTCACCGTAAGGTTCATTGCATTACAAAGTATCTAATTGCAGATTTCCAGAAAACTGTGTTAACAAACTGATCACTGAAGAGAAACGTGTAACTCTGTGAGTTGCATTCACACATGGCAATGCAGTTTCTCAGAAAGCTTCTCTTTGGTGATTATGTGAGGATATTTCCTTATTCACCGTAGCCCTCAATGAGCTCCCAAATGTACCTTTGCCGAATCCACGACAACAGTATTAGCAAACTGTTCCAAGAAGGGAAGGGTGGAACTCTGTGTGATGAAGTTACACATCCGAAAGGAATCTCTCAGAAAGCTTCTCTCTAGTTATTATGTGAGGATACTTCCCTTTTCACCATGGGTCCCTATGGGCTCCCAAATATCACTTTACAGATTCCACGAAAAGAGTGTCAGCAAACTGCTTCCTGATATCTAAGTTATAAGTCCGTGAGATGAAGTCACAGATCAGAAAGTAGTTTCTCAGAAAGCTTCTTTCACGTTTTGAACGGATGAAATTTCCTTTATCAGCGTAGACCTCAAAGCGATCCAAAGAAGCCGTTCTCAGATTCCTCAAAGACAGTGTTAATGGACTCCAGAAACATAAGTGTAACTCTGTGAGATGAATTCACACATCACCAAGAAGTTTCTAAGAAAGATTCTTTCTAGTTTTCATCTGTGGATATTTCCTTTGTTACTGTAAGGTTCATTGCACTATGAAGTATCGAATTGCAGATTTCCAGAAAAATGTGTTAACAAACTGATCACTGAAGAGAAACGTGTAACTCTGTGAGTTGTATTCACACAGGGCAATGCAGTTTCTCAGAAAGCTTCTCTTTAGTTATTATGTGAGGATATTTCCTTTTACCCCATAACCCTCAATGAGCTCCAAAATACACCTTGGCAGAATCCACGACAACAGTGTTAGCAAACTGTTCCAAGAAGGGAAGGGTGGAACTCTGTGTGATGAAGCCACATATCCGAGAGGAATCTCTCAGAAAGCTTCTCTCTAGTTATTATGTCAGGATATTTCCATTTTCACCATGGGCCACTATGGGCTCCCAAATATCACTTTACAGATTCCACGAAAAGAGTGTTAGCAAACTGCTTCCTGAAATCTAACTTATATGTCTGTGAGATGAACTCACAGATCACAAAGAAGTTTCTCAGAAAGCTTCTTTCACGTTTTGAACGGATGAAATTTCCATGATCAGCGTCGGCCTCAATGCGATCCAAAGAAGCCGTTCTCAGATTCCTCAAAGACAGTGTTAATGGACTCCAGAAACATAAGTGTAACTCTGTGAGATGAATTCACACATCACCAAGAAGTTTCTAAGAAAGCTTCTTTCTAGTTTTCATCTGTGCATATTTCCTTTGTCACCGTAAGGTTCATTGCGCTATGAAGTATCGAATTGCAGATTTCCAGAAAACTGTGTTAACAAACTGATCACTGAAGAGAAACGTGTAACTCTGTAAGTTGCATTCACACAGGGCAATGCAGTTTCTCAGAAAGCTTCTCTTTACTTATTATGTGAGGATATTTCCTTTTTCCCCATAACCCTCAATGAGCTCCAAAATATACCTTGGCAGAATCCATGACAACAGTTTTAGCAAACTGTTCCAAGAAGGGAAGGGTGGAACTCTGTGTGATGAAGCCACATATCCGAGAGGAATCTCTCAGAAAGCTTCTCTCTAGTTATTATGTGACGATATTTCCTTTTTCACCATGGGTCCCTATGGGCTCCCAAATATCACTTTACAGATTTCACGAAAAGAGTGTTAGCAAACTGCTTCCTGATATCTAAGTTATCAGTCTGTGAGATGAACTCACGGATCAGAAAGACGTTTCTCAGAAAGCTTCTTTCACGTTTTGAACGGATGAAATTTCATTAATCAGCGTAGGCCTCAATGCGATCCAAAGAAGCCGTTCTCAGATTCCTCAAAGACAGTGTTAATGGACAGCTCCCCGAAACATAAGTGTAACTCTGTGAGATGAATTCACACATCACCAAGAAGTTTCTAAGAAAGTTTCTTTCTGCTTTTCATCTGTGGATATTTCCTTTGTCACCGTAAGTTTCATTGCGCTATGAAGTATCTAATTGCAGACTTCCAGAAAACTGTGTTAACAAACTGATCACTGAAGAGAAACGTGTAACTCTGTGATTTGCATTCACACATGGCAATGCAGTTTCTCAGAAAGCTTCTCTTTAATTATTACGAGAGGATATTTCCTTTTTCACCATAGACCTCAATGAGCTCCCAAGTATACCTTTGCAGAATCCACGACAACAGTGTTACCAAACTGTTCCAAGAAGGGAGGGGTGGAACTCTGTGTGATGAAGCCGCACATCAGAAAGGAATCTCTCAGAAAGCTTCTCTCTAGTTATTATGTGAGGATATTTCCTTTTTCACCAAGGGCTCCTATGGGCATCCAAATATCACTTTACAGATTCCACGAAAAGAGTGTTAGCAAACTGCTTCCTGAAATCTAAGTTATAAGTCTGTTATATGAACTCACAGATCAGAAAGAAGTTGCTCAGAAAGCTTCTTTCACGTTTTGAATGCATGAAATTTCCTTTATCAGCGTAGGCCTCAATGCGATCCAAAGAAGCCGTTCTCAGATTCCTCAAAGACAGTGTTAATGGACTGCTCCCCGAAACATAAGTGTAACTCTGTGAGATGAATTCACACATCACCAAGAAGTTTCTAAGAATGTTTCTTTCTAGTTTTCATCTGTGGATATTTCCTTTGTCACCGTAAGGTTCATTGCGCTATGAAGTATCTAATTGCAGACTTCCAGAAAACTGTGTTAACAAACTGATCACTGAAGAGAAACGTGTAACTCTGTGAGTTGCATTCACACATGGCAATGCAGTTTCTCAGAAAGCTTCTCTTTAGTTATTACGAGAGGATATTTCCTTTTTCACCATAGCCCTCAATGAGCTCCCAAATATACCTTTGCAGAATCCACGACAACAGTGTTAGCAAACTTTTCCAAGAAGGGAGGGGTGGAACTCTGTGTGATGAAGCCGCGCATCAGAAAGGAATCTCTCAGAAAGCTTCTCTCTAGTTATTATGTGAGGATATTTCCTTTTTCACCATGGGCTCCTATGGGCATCCAAATATCACTTTACAGATTCCACGAAAAGAGTGTTAGCAAACTGCTTCCTGAAGTCTAAGTTATAAGTCTGTTAGATAAACTTAGAGAGCAGAAAGCAGTTGCTCAGAAAGCTTCTTTCACGTTTTGAATGCATGAAATTTCCTTTATCAGTGTAGGCCTCAATGCGATCCAAAGAAGCCGTTCTCAGATTCCTCAAAGACAGTTTTAATGGACTGCGCCCCGAAACATAAGTGTAACTCTGTGAGATGAATTCACACTTCACCAAGAAGTTTCTAAGAAAGTTTCTTTCTAGTTTTCATCTGTGGATATTTCCTTTGTCACCGTAAGGTTCATTGCGCCATGAAGTATCTAATTGCAGACTTCCAGAAAACTGTTAACAAACTGATCACTGAAGAGAAACGTGTAACTCTGTGAGTTGCATTCACGCATGGCAATGCAGTTCCCCAGAAAGCTTCTCTTTAGTTATTATGTGAGGATATTTCCTTTTTCAATGTAGCTCTCAATGAGCTCCCAAATATACCTTTGCAGAATCCACGACAACAGTGTTTGCAAACTGTTCCAAGAAGGGAAGGGTGGAACTCTGTGTGATGAAGTCACACATCAGAAAGTAATCTCTCAGAAAGATTCTCTCTAGTTATTATGTGAGGACATTTCCTTTTTCACCATGGGCCCCTATGGGCTCCCAAATATCACTTTACAGATTCCACGAAAAGAGTGTTAGCTAACTGCGTCCTGAAGTCTAAGTTATAAGTCTGTGAGATGAACTTAGAGATCAGAAAGAAGTTTCTCAGAAAGCTTCTTTCACGTTTTGAACGGATGAAATTTCCTTTATCAGCGTAGGCCTCAATGCGATCCAAAGAAGCCGTTCTCAGATTCCTCAAAGACAGTGTTAATGGACTGCTCCACGAAACATAAGTGTAACTCTGTGAGATGAATTCACACATCACCAAGAAGTTTCTAATAAAGCTTCTTTCTAGTTTTCATCTGTGGATATTTCCTTTGTCTCTGTAAGGTTCATTGCGCTATGAAGTATTAAATTGCAGATTTCCAGAAAACTGTGTTAACAAACTGATCACTGAAGAGAAACGTGTAACTCTATGAGTTGCACTCACACATGGCAATGCAGTTTCTCAGAAAGCTTCTCTTTAGTTATTATGTGAGGATATGTCCTTTTTCACCATAGCCATCATTGAGCTCCGAAATATACCTTTGCAGAATCCACGACAACAGTGTTAGAAAACTGTTCCAAGAAGGAAAGAGTGGAACTCTGTGTGATGAAGCCGCACATCAGAAAGGAATCTCTCAGAAAGCTTCTCTCTAGTTATTATGTGAGGATATTTCCTTTTTCACCATGGGCCCCTAAGGGCTCCCAAATATCACTTTACAGATTCCACGAAAAGAGTGTTAGCAAACTGCTTCCTGAAGTCTAAGTTATAAGTCTGTGAGATGAACTCACAAATTAGAAAGACGTTTCTCAGAAAACTTCTTTCACGTTTTGAACGGATGAAATTTCCTTTATCAGCCTAGGCCTCAATGCGATCCAAAGAAGCCATTCTCAGATTCTTCAAAGAGAGTGTTAATGGACTGCTCCACGAAACATAAGTGTAACTCTGTGAGATGAATTCACACATCAACAAGAAGTTTCTAAGAAAGCTTCTTTCTAGTTTTCATCTGTGGATATTTCCTTTGTCACCGTAAGGTTCACTGCGCTATGAAGTATCTAATTGCAGATTTCCAAAAAACTGTGTTAACAAACTGATCACTGAGGAGAAACGTGTAACTCTGTGAGTTGCATTCACACATGGCAATGCAGTTTCCCAGAAAGCTTCTCTTTAGTGATTATGTGAGAATATTTCCTTTTTCACCATAGCCCTCTATGAGCTCCCAAATATACCTTTGCAGAATCCACGACAATAGTGTTAGCAAACTGTTCCAAGAAGGGAGGGGTGGAACTCTGTGTGATGAAGCCGCACATCAGAAAGGAATCTCTCAGAAAGCTTCTCTCTAGTTATTATGTGAGGATATTTCCTTTTTCACCATGGGCTCCTATGGGCATCCAAATATCACTTTACAGATTCCACGAAAAGAGTGTTAGCAAACTGCTTCCTGAAGTCTAAGTTATAAGTCTGTTAGATAAACTTAGAGAGCAGAAAGAAGTTTCTCAGAAAGCTTCTTTCACGTTTTGAATGCATGAAATTTCCTTTATCGGCGTAGGCCTCAATGCGATCCAAAGAAGCCGTTCTCAGATTCCTCAAAGACAGTGTTAATGGACTGCTCCCCGAAACATAAGTGTAACTCTGTGAGATGAATTCACACATCACCAAAAAGTTTCTAAGAAAGTTTCTTTCTAGTTTTCATCTGTGGATATTTCCTTTGTCACCGTAAGGTTCATTGCGCTGTGAAGTATCTAATTGCAGACTTCCAGAAAACTGTGTTAACAAACTGATCACTGAAGAGAAACGTGTAACTCAGTGATTTGCATTCACGCATGGCAATGCAGTTCCTCAGAAAGCTTCTCTTTAGTTATTATGTGAGGATATTTCCTTTTTCACCATAGCTCTCAATGACCTCCCAAATATACCTTTGCAGAATCCACGACAACAGTGTTTGCAAACTGTTCCAAGAAGGGAAGAATGGAACTCTGTGTGATGAAGCCACACATCAGAAAGGAATCTCTCAGAAAGGTTCTCTCTAGTTATTATGTGAGGATATTTCCTTTTTCACCATGGGCTCCTATGGGCATCCAAATATCACTTTACAGATTCCACGAAAAGAGTGTTAGCAAACTGCTTCCTGAAGTCTAAGTTATAAGTCTGTTAGATGAACTCACAGATCAGAAAGACGTTTCTCAGAAAGCTTCTTTCACGTTTTGAACGGATGAAATTTCCTTTATCAGCGAAGGCCTCAATGCGATCCAAAGAAGCAGTTCTCAGATTCCTCAAAGACAGTGGGAATGGACTACTCCACGTAACATAAGTGTAACTCTGTGAGTTGAATTGACACATCACCAAGAAGTTTCTAAGAAGGCTTCTTTCTAGTTTTCATCTGTGGATATTAACTTTGTCACCGTCAGGTTCACTGCGCTGTGAAATACCAAATTACAGATTTCCAGAAAACTGTGTTAACAAACTGATCACTGAAGAGAAACGTGTAACTCTGTGAGTTGCATTCACACATGGCAATGCAGTTTCTCAGAAAGCTTCTTTCCAGTTTTGATCTGAGGATATTTCCTTTTTTACCATAGACCTCAATGAGCTCCCAAATATACCTTTGCAGAATGCACGACAACAGTGTTAGCAAACTGTTCCAAGAAGGGAAGGGTGGAACTCTGTGTGATAAAGTCACACGTCAGAAAGCAATCTCTCAAAAAGCTTCTCTCTAGTTATTATGTGAGGATATTTCCTTTTTCATCATGGGCCCCTAAGGGCTCCCAAATATCACTTTCCAGATTCCACGAAAAGAGTGTTAGAACACTGATTGCTGAAGTCTAAGTTATAAGTCTGTGAGATGAACTCACAGATGAGAAAGAAGTTTCTCAGAAGTCTTCTTTCACGTTTTGAACGGAAGAAATTTCCTTTATCAGCGTAGGCCTCAATGCGATCGAAGGAAGCCCTTCTCAGGTTCCTCAAAGAAAGGTTTAATGGCCTGCTCCAAGAAACATAAGTGTAACTCTGTGAAATGAATTCACACATCACCAAGAAGTTTCTAAGAAAGCTTCTTTCCAGTTTTCATCTCTGAATATTTCCTTTGTTACCGTAAGCTTCATTGCACTAAGAGGCATCCCATTGCAGATTTCCAGAAAACAATGTTAGCAATCTGATCACTGAAGAGAAACGTGTAACTCTGTGAGTTGCATTCACTCATGGCAATGCAGTTTCTCAGAAGGCTTCTTTCCAGTTTTGATTTGAGGATATTTCCTTTTTCACCATAGCCCTCAATGAGCTCCCAAATATACCTTTGCAGAATCCACGACAACAGTGTTAGCAAACTGTTCCAAGAAGGGAAGGGTGGAACTCTGTGTGATGAAGTCACACATCAGAAAGCAATATCTCAGAAAGCTTCTCTCTAGTTATTATGTGAGGATATTTCCTTTTTCACAATGGGTCCCTTTGGGCTCCCAAATATCACTTTCCAGAATCCACGAAAAGAGTGTTCGCAAACTGCTTCCTGAATTCTAAGTTATACGTCTTTGAGATAAACTCACCGATCAGAAAGAAGTTTCTCAGAAAGTTTCTTTCACGTTTTGAACAGATGAAATTTCCTTTATCAGCGTAGTCCTCAATGCGATCCAACGAAGCCCTTCTCGGGTCCCTCAAAGACAGTGTTAATGGACTGCTCCACGAAACATAAGTGTAACTCTGTGAGATGAATTCACACATCTCCAAGAAGTTTCTAAGAAAGCTTCTTTCTGGTTTTCATCTGTGGATATTTCCTTTCTCACCGTAAGGTTCTTTGCGCTATGAAGTATCTAATTGCAGATTTCCAGAAAACTTAGTTAGCAAACTGATCACTGAGGAGAAACCTTAACTCTGTGAGTTGCATTCTCTCCTATCAATGCAGTTTCTCGGAAGGCTTCTTTACAGTTTTGATCTGAGGATATTTCCTTTTTCACCATAGCCCTCAAAGAGCTCCCAAATATATCATTGCAGAATCCACGACAACAGTGTGAGCAAACTGTTCCAAGAAAGGAAGGATGGAACTCTGTAAAATGAAGTCACACAACAGAAAGCAATCTCTCAGAAAGCTTCTCTCTAGTTATTATGTGAGGATATTTCCTTTTTCATCATGGGCCCCTATGGGCTCCCGAATATCACTTTCCAGATCCCACGAAAAGAGTGTTCGCAAATTGCTTCCTGGAGTCTAAATTATACGTCTGTGAGATGAACTCACAGATCAGAAAGAAGTTTCTCAGAAAGCTTCCTTCGCGTTTTGAAAGGATGAAATTTCCTTTATGAGCGTAGGCCTCATTGCGAACCAAAGAAGGCGTTCTGAGATTCTTCAAAGACAATGTTAATGGACTGTTCCACGAAACATACGTGTAACTCTGTGACGAATTCACACATCACCAAGAAGTTCCTAAGAAAGCTTCTTTCTAGTTTTCATCTGTGAATATTTCCTTTGTCACCGTAAGGTTCATTGCGCTGTGAAGTATCTAATTGCAGACTTCCAGAAAACTGTGTTAACAAACTGATCACTGAAGAGAAACGTGTAACTCAGTGATTTGCATTCACGCATGGCAATGCAGTTCCTCAGAAAGCTTCTCTTTAGTTATTATGTGAGGATATTTCCTTTTTCACCATAGCTCTCAATGACCTCCCAAATATACCTTTGCAGAATCCACGACAACAGTGTTTGCAAACTGTTCCAAGAAGGGAAGAATGGAACTCTGTGTGATGAAACCACACATCAGAAAGGAATCTCTCAGAAAGGTTCTCTCTAGTTATTATGTGAGGATATTTCCTTTTTCACCATGGGCTCCTATGGGCATCCAAATATCACTTTACAGATTCCACGAAAAGAGTGTTAGCAAACTGCTTCCTGAAGTCTAAGTTATAAGTCTGTTAGATGAACTCACAGATCAGAAAGACGTTTCTCAGAAAGCTTCTTTCACGTTTTGAACGGATGAAATTTCCTTTATCAGCGAAGGCCTCAATGCGATCCAAAGAAGCAGTTCTCAGATTCCTCAAAGACAGTGGGAATGGACTACTCCACGTAACATAAGTGTAACTCTGTGAGTTGAATTGACACATCACCAAGAAGTTTCTAAGAAGGCTTCTTTCTAGTTTTCATCTGTGGATATTAACTTTGTCACCGTCAGGTTCACTGCGCTGTGAAATACCAAATTACAGATTTCCAGAAAACTGTGTTAACAAACTGATCACTGAAGAGAAACGTGTAACTCTGTGAGTTGCATTCACACATGGCAATGCAGTTTCTCAGAAAGCTTCTTTCCAGTTTTGATCTGAGGATATTTCCTTTTTTACCATAGACCTCAATGAGCTCCCAAATATACCTTTGCAGAATGCACGACAACAGTGTTAGCAAACTGTTCCAAGAAGGGAAGGGTGGAACTCTGTGTGATAAAGTCACACGTCAGAAAGCAATCTCTCAAAAAGCTTCTCTCTAGTTATTATGTGAGGATATTTCCTTTTTCATCATGGGCCCCTAAGGGCTCCCAAATATCACTTTCCAGATTCCACGAAAAGAGTGTTAGAACACTGATTGCTGAAGTCTAAGTTATAAGTCTGTGAGATGAACTCACAGATGAGAAAGAAGTTTCTCAGAAGTCTTCTTTCACGTTTTGAACGGAAGAAATTTCCTTTATCAGCGTAGGCCTCAATGCGATCGAAGGAAGCCCTTCTCAGGTTCCTCAAAGAAAGGTTTAATGGCCTGCTCCAAGAAACATAAGTGTAACTCTGTGAAATGAATTCACACATCACCAAGAAGTTTCTAAGAAAGCTTCTTTCCAGTTTTCATCTCTGAATATTTCCTTTGTTACCGTAAGCTTCATTGCACTAAGAGGCATCCCATTGCAGATTTCCAGAAAACAATGTTAGCAATCTGATCACTGAAGAGAAACGTGTAACTCTGTGAGTTGCATTCACTCATGGCAATGCAGTTTCTCAGAAGGCTTCTTTCCAGTTTTGATTTGAGGATATTTCCTTTTTCACCATAGCCCTCAATGAGCTCCCAAATATACCTTTGCAGAATCCACGACAACAGTGTTAGCAAACTGTTCCAAGAAGGGAAGGGTGGAACTCTGTGTGATGAAGTCACACATCAGAAAGCAATATCTCAGAAAGCTTCTCTCTAGTTATTATGTGAGGATATTTCCTTTTTCACAATGGGTCCCTTTGGGCTCCCAAATATCACTTTCCAGAATCCACGAAAAGAGTGTTCGCAAACTGCTTCCTGAATTCTAAGTTATACGTCTTTGAGATAAACTCACCGATCAGAAAGAAGTTTCTCAGAAAGTTTCTTTCACGTTTTGAACAGATGAAATTTCCTTTATCAGCGTAGTCCTCAATGCGATCCAACGAAGCCCTTCTCGGGTCCCTCAAAGACAGTGTTAATGGACTGCTCCACGAAACATAAGTGTAACTCTGTGAGATGAATTCACACATCTCCAAGAAGTTTCTAAGAAAGCTTCTTTCTGGTTTTCATCTGTGGATATTTCCTTTCTCACCGTAAGGTTCTTTGCGCTATGAAGTATCTAATTGCAGATTTCCAGAAAACTTAGTTAGCAAACTGATCACTGAGGAGAAACCTTAACTCTGTGAGTTGCATTCTCTCCTATCAATGCAGTTTCTCGGAAGGCTTCTTTACAGTTTTGATCTGAGGATATTTCCTTTTTCACCATAGCCCTCAAAGAGCTCCCAAATATATCATTGCAGAATCCACGACAACAGTGTGAGCAAACTGTTCCAAGAAAGGAAGGATGGAACTCTGTAAAATGAAGTCACACAACAGAAAGCAATCTCTCAGAAAGCTTCTCTCTAGTTATTATGTGAGGATATTTCCTTTTTCATCATGGGCCCCTATGGGCTCCCGAATATCACTTTCCAGATCCCACGAAAAGAGTGTTCGCAAATTGCTTCCTGGAGTCTAAATTATACGTCTGTGAGATGAACTCACAGATCAGAAAGAAGTTTCTCAGAAAGCTTCCTTCGCGTTTTGAAAGGATGAAATTTCCTTTATGAGCGTAGGCCTCATTGCGAACCAAAGAAGGCGTTCTCAGATTCTTCAAAGACAATGTTAATGGACTGTTCCACGAAACATACGTGTAACTCTGTGACGAATTCACACATCACCAAGAAGTTTCTAAGAAAGCTTTTTTCTAGTTTTCATCTGCGGATATTTCCTTTGTCACCGTAAGCTTCATTGCCTTAAGAGGTATCCCACTGCAGAATTCCAGAAAACTTAGTTAGCACACTGATCACTCAGGAGAAACGTGTAACTCGGTGAGTTGCATTCACTAATGCAATGCAGTTTCTCAGAAGGCTTCTTTCCAGTTTTGATCTGAGGATATTTCCTTTTTCACCATAGCCCTCAATGAGCTTCAAAACATACCTTTGCAGAATCCACGACAACAGTGTTAGCAAACTGTTCCCAGAAGGGATGGGTGGAGCTCTGTGTGCTGAAGTCACACATCAGAAAGCAATCTCTCAGAAAGCTTCTCTCTAGTCATTATGAGGGTATTTCCTTTTTCATCATGGGCGCCTATCGGTTCCCAAATATCACTTTCTAGATTCCATGAGAAGATAGTTCGCAAACTGCTTCCTGAAGTCTAAGTTACAAGTCTGTGAGATGAACTCACAGATCAGAAAGAAGTTTCTCAGAAGGCTTCTTTCACGTTTTGAACGGATGAAATTTCCTTTATCAGCGTAGGCCTCAATGCGATCCAAGGAAGCCCTTCTCAGTTTCCTCAAAGACAGGGATACTGGACTGCTCGATGAAACATAAGTGTAACTCTGTGAGATGAATTCACACATCACTATGAATTTTCTCAGAAAGCTTCTTTCCAGTTTTCATTTGTGGATATTTCCTTTGTCACCGTAAGGTTCATTGTGCTATGAAGTATCTAACTGCAGATTTCCAGAAAACTGTGTTAACAAACTGATCACTGAAGAGAAACGTGTAACTCTGTGACTTGCATTCACACATGGCAGTGCAGTTTCTCAGAAAGCTTCTCTTGAGTTATTATGTGACGACATTTCCTTTTTCACCATAGCCCTCAATGAGCTCCCAAATATACCTTTGCAGAATCCACGACAACAATCTTAGCAAACTTTTCCAAGAAGGGAAGGGTGGAGCTCTGTGTGATGAAGTCACACATCAGAAAGCAATCTCTCAGAAAGCTTCTCTCTAGTTATTATATGAGATTATTTCCTTTTTCACCATGGGACCCTATGGGCTCTCAAATATCATTTTTCTGAATCCACGAAACGAGTGTTCGCAATGTGCTTCCTGGAGTCGAAGTTATACGTCTGTGAGATGAACTCAGAGATCAGAAAGAAGCTTCTCAGAAGGCTTCCTTCACGTTTTGAACGGACGATATTTCCTTTATCAGCTTAGGCCTCAATGCGATCCAAGGAAGCCCTTCTCAGCATTCTCAAAGATAGTGTTAATGGACTGCTCCACGAAACATAAGTGTAACTCTGTGAGATGAATTCACACATCACCAAGAAGTTTCTAAAAAGCTTCTTTCTCGTTTTCATCTGAGGATATTTCTTTTGTCACCGTAAGCTTCATTGCGCTAAGAGGCATCCCATTGCAGATTTCCAGAAAACTTAGTTAGCAAACTGATCACTGAGGAGAAACGTGGAACTCTGTGAGTTGTATTCACTCATGGCAATGCAGTTTCTCAGAAGGCTTCTTTCCAGTTTTGATCTGAGGATATTACCTTTTTCACCGTAGACCTCAATGAGCTCCCAAATATACCGTTGCAAAATCCATGACAACAGTGTTAGGAAACTGATCCCGGAAGGGAAGGATGGATCTCTGTGTGATGAAGTCACACATCAGAAAGCAATCTCTCAGAAAGCTTCTCTCTAGTTATTATGTGAGGATATTTCCTTTTTTACCATAGCCCTCAATGAGCTCCTAAATATACCGTTGCAGAATCCATGACAACAGTGTTAGCAAACTGTTCCCGGAAGGGAAGGATGGAACTCTGTGTGATGAAGTCACACATCAGAAAGCAATCTCTCAGAAAGTTTCTCTCTAGTTATTATGTGGGGATATTTCCTTCTTCACCATGGGCCCCTATGGGCTCCCAAATATCACTTTCCAGAATCCACGAAAAGTGTGTTCGCAAACTGCTTCCTGAAGTCTAAGTTATACGTCTGTGAGATGTACTCACAGATCAGAAAGAAGTTTCTCAGAAAACTTCTTTCACGTTTTGAACGGATGAAATTTCCTTTATCAGCGTCAGCGTCAATGCGATCCAAAGAAGCCGTTATCAGATTCCTAGAAGACATTGGTAATGGACTGCTCCACGAAACATAAGTGTAACTCTGAGAGATGAATTCACACATCAGGAAGAAGTTTCTAAGAAAGCTTCTTTCTAGTTTTCATCTGTGGATATTTCCTTTGTCACCGTAAGGTTCATTGCGCTATGAAGTATCTAATTGCAGATTTCCAGAAAACTGTGTTAACAAACTGATCACTGAAGAGAAACGTGTAAGTCTGTGAGTTGCATTCACTCATGGCAATGCAGTTTCTCAAAAGGTTTCTTTCCAATTTTGATCTGAGGTTATTTCCTTTTTCACCATAGCCCTCAATGAGCTCCCAAATATACCTTTGCAGAATCCACGACAACAGTGTTAGCAAACTATTCCAAGAAGGGAAGGGTGGAACTCTGTGTTATGAACTCACACATCAGATAGAAATCTCTCAGAAAGCTTCTCTCTAGTTATTAGGTGAGGATATTTCCTTTTTCACCATGGGCCCGTATGGGCTCCCAAATATCACTTTCCAGCATCCACGAAAAGAGTTTTCGCAAACTGCTTCCTGAAGTCTAAGTTATAAGTCGGTGAGATGAACTCACAGATCAGAAAGAAGTTTCTCAGTAAGCTTCTTTCACGTTTTGAACGGATGAAATTGCCTTTATCAGCGTAGGCCTCAATGCGATACAAGGTAGCCCTTCTCAGGTTCCTCAAAAACAGTGTAAATTGACCGCTCCACGAAACATAAGTGTAACTCTGTGAGATGAATTCACACATCACCAAGAAGTTTCTAAGAAAGCTTCTTTCTAGTTTTCTTCTGTGGATATTTCCTTTGTCACCGTAAGGTTCATTGCCCTGTGTAGTATCTAATTGCAGATTTCCAGAAAACTCTATTAACAAACTGATCACTGAAGAGAAACGTGTAACTCTGTGAGTTGCATTCACACTTGGCAATGCAGTTTCTCAAAAAGCTTCCCTTTAGTAATTATGTGAGGATATTTCATTTTTCACCATAGCCCTCAATGAGCTTCAAAATATACCTTTGCAGAATCCACGACAACAGTGTTAGCAACGTGTTCCAAGAAGGGAACGGTGGAACTCTGTGTGATGAAGTCACACATCAGAAAGCAATTTCTCAGAAAGCTTCTCTCTAGTTATTATGTGAGGATATTTCCTTTTTCATCATGGGCCCCCATGGGCTCCCAAATATCCCTTTCCAGAATCCACGAAAAGAATGTTAGCAAACTGCTTCCTGAAGTCTAATTTATAAGTCTGTGACATGAACACACAGATAAGAAATAAGTTTCTCAGAAGGTTTCCTTAACGTTTTGAATGGATTAAATTTCCTTTACAGCATAGGCCTCAATGCGATCCAAGGAAGCCCTTCTCAGGTTCCTCACAGACAGTGTTAATGGACTGCTCCACGAAACAGAAGTGTAACTCTGTGAGATGAATTCACACGTCACCAAGAAGTTTCTAAGAAAACTTCTTTCTAGTTTTCATCTGTGGATATTTCCTTTGTCACCGTAAGGTTCATTGCGCTATGAAGTATCTATTTGCAGATTTCCAGAAAACTGTGTTAACAAACTGATCACTGAAGAGAAACGTGTAACTCTGTGAGTTGCATTCACACATGGCAATGCAGTTTCTCAGAAAGCTTCTCTTTAGTTATTATGAGGATATTTCCTTTTCACCGTAGCCCTCAATGAGCTCCCAAATATACCTTTGCAGAATCCACGACAACAGTGTAAGCAAACTGTACCAAGAAGGGAAGGGCGGAACTCTGTGTGATGGATTCACAGATCAGAAAGCAAGCGCTCAGAAAGCTTTTCTATAGTTATTACATGAGATTATTTCCTTTTTCACCATGGGCCTCTGTTGGCTCCCAAATATCACTTTCCAGAATCCATGAAAAGAGTGTTCGCAATGTGCTTCCTGGAGTCGAAGTTATACGTCTGTGAGATGAACTCACAGATCAGAAACAAATAACTCAGACAGCTTCTTTCACGTTTTGAACGGCTGAAAGTTGCTTTATCAGCGTAGGCCTCAATGCGATCCAAGGAAGCCCTTCTCAGGTTCCTCAAAGACAGTGTTAATGGACTGCTCCGCGAAACATAAGTGTAACTCTCTGATATGAATTCACACATCACCAAGAACTTTCTATGAAAGCTTCTTTCTAGTTTTCATCTGAGGATATTTCCTTCGTCACCGTAAGCTTCATTGCGCTAAGATGTATCCCATTGCAGATTTCCAGAAAACTTAGTTAGCATACTGATCACTGAAGAGAAACGTGGAAATCTGTGAGTTGCATTCACTCATGGCAATGCAGTTTCTCAGAAGGCTTCTTTCCAGTTTTGATCTGAGGATATTTCCTTTTTAACTGTAGGCCTCAATCGGCTCCCAAATATACCTTTGCAGAATCCATGATAACAGTGTTAGCAAACTGTTCCCAGAAGGGAACGGTGGAACTCTCTGTGATGAAATCACACATCAGAAAGCAATCTCTCAGAAAGCCCCTTTCTAATTATTATGTGAGGATATTTCCTTTTTCACCATGGGCCCCTAAGGGCTAACAAATATCACTTTCCAGTATCCACGAAAAGAGTGTTCGCAAACTGTTTCCTGAAGTCTAATTTATATGTCTGTGAGATGAACTCACAGATCAGAAAGCAGTTTTTCAGAAAGCTTCTTTCACGTTTTGAATGGATGAAATTTCCTTTGTCATCGTAGGCATCACTGCGATCCAAGGAAGCCCTTCTCAGTTTCCTCAAAGACAGTGTTAATGGACTTCTCCAAGAAACATAAGTGTAACTCTGTGAGATGAATTCAAACATCACCAAGAAGTTTCTACGAAAGCTTCTTTCCAGTTTTCTTCTGTGGATATCTCCTTTGTCACCGTAAGGTTCATTGAGCTATGAAGTATCTAATTGCAGATTTCCAGAAAACTGTGTTAAGAAACTGATCACTGAAGAGAAACGTGTATCTCTGTGAGTTGCATTCACACGTGGCAATGCAGTTTCTCAAAAAGCTTTCCTTTAGTTATTATGTGAGGATATTTCCTTTTTCACCAAGGGCCCCTATGGGCTCCAAAATCTCATTTGGCATATTCCACGAAAAGAGTGTTAGCAAACTGCCTCCTGAGAACTAAGCTGTAACCCCGTGAGAGGAATTCACAGAACACAAAGTAGTTTCTCAGAAAGCTTCTTTCACGTTTTGAACAAATGAAATTTCCTTTACCAGTGTAGGCCGCAATGCTATCCAAAGAAGTCCTTCTCAGGTTCCTCAAAGACAGTATTAATGGACTGCTGCATGAAACAGAGGTGTAATTCTGCGAGATGAATTCCCACAGCACCAAGAAGTTTCTAAGAATGCTTCTTTCTAGTTTCATCTGAGGATATTTCCTTTGTCACCGTAAGCTTCATTGCTTTCAGAAGTACCCCATTGCAGATTTCCAGAAAACTGTGTTAGCAAACTGAACACTGAAGAGAAACGTGTAACTCTGTTAGTTGCATTTACACATTGAAGTGCAGTTTCTCAGAAAGCTTCTCTTTAGTTATTATGTGAGGATATTTCCTTTTTCACCTTAGCCCTCAATGAGCTCCCAAATATAGCTTTGCAGAATCCACGACAACAGTGTTAGCAAACTGTTCCAAGAAGGGAAGGGTGGAACTCTGTGTGATGAAGTCACACATTAGAAAGCAATCTCTCAGAAAGCTTCTCTCTAGTTATTCTGTGAGGATATTTCCTTTTTCACCATGAGCCCCTATGGGCTCCCAAATATCACTTTCCAGAATCCAGGAAAAGAGTGTTCGCAAACTGCTTCCTCAAGTCTAAGTTATATGTCTGTGAGATGAACTCACAGATCAGAAAGAAGTTTCTCAGATTCTTTCACGTTTTGAACGGATGAAATTTCCTTTATCAGCGTAGGCCTCAATGCGATCCAATAAAGCCCTTCTCAGGTTCCTCAAAGACATTGTTAACGGACTACTCCACGAAACAAAAGTGTAACTCTGTGAGAAGAATTCACACATCACCAACAAGTTTCTAAGAATGCTTCCTTGTAGTTTTCATGTGTGGATATTTCCTTTGTCACCGTAAGGTTCATTGCGCTATGAAGTATCTAAGTGCAGATTTGTAGAAAACTTAGTTAGCAAACTGATCACTGAAGAGAAACGTGTAACTCTGTGAGTTGCATTCATTCATGCAATGCAGTTTCTCAGAAGGCTTCTTTCTAGTCGTGATCTGAGGATATTTTCTTTTTCACCATAGCCCTCAATGAGCTCCCAAATATACCTCTGCAAAATCCACGACAACAGTGTTAGCAAACTGTTCCAAGAAGGGAAGGATGTAACTCTGTGAGATGAAGTCACACAACAGAAAGCAATCTCTCAGAAAGCTTCTCTCTAGTTATTATGTGAGGATATTTCCTTTTTCACCATGGGCCCCTAAGGGCTCCCAAATATCAGTTTCCAGAATCCACGAAAAGAGTGTTCGCAAACAGCTTCCTGAAATCTCAGTTATACGTCTCTGAGATGAACTCACAGATGAGAAAGGAGTTTCTCAGAAAGATTCTCTTTAGTTATTATGTGAGGATATTTCCTTTTTCACCATAGCCCTCAATGAGCTCCCAAATATACCTTTGCAGTATCCACAACAACAGTGTTAGCAAACTGTTCCAAGAAGGGAAGGGTGGAAATATGTGTGATGAAGCCACACATAAGAAAGGAATCTCTCAGAAAGCTTCTCTCTAGTTATTGTGTGAGGATATTTCCTGTTTCACCAATGGCCCCCATGGGCTCCCAAATATCACTTTCCAGAATGCACGAAAAGAATGTTCGCAAACTGCTTCCTGAAGTCTAAGTAATACATCTGTGAGACGATCTCACAGATTAGAAAGAAGTATCTCAGAAAGCTTCTTTCACGTATTGAACGGATGAAATTTCCTTTATCAGCGTAAGCCTCAATGTGATCCAAGGATGCCCTTCTCAGGTTCCTCAAAGACAGTGTTAATGGACTGCTCCACGAAACAGAAGGGTAACTCTGTGAGATGAATTCACACATCACCAAGAAGTTTCTAGGAAAGCTTCTTTCTAGTTTTCATGTGTGGATATTTCCTTTGTCACCGAAAGGTTCATTGCGCTATGAAGTATTTAATTGCAGATTTCCAGAAAACTGTGTTAACAAACTGAACCCTGAAGCGATACGTGTAATCCTTTGAGTTGCATTCACACACGGCAATGCAATTTCTCAGGAAGCTTCTCTTTAGTTACCATGTGAGGATATTTCCTTTTTCACCATAGCCCTCAATGAGCTCCCAAATATACCTTTGCAGAATCCATGACAACAGTGTTAGCAAACTGTTCCAAGAAGGGAAGGGTGGAACTCTGTGTGATGAAGTTGCACATCAGAAAGCAATGTCTCAGAAAGCTTCTCTCTAGTTATTATGTGAGGATATTTCCTTTTTCATCATGGGAACCTATGGGCTCCCAAATATCACTTTCAAGATTCCACGAAAAGAGTGCTGGCAAACTGCTTCCCGATGTCTAAGTTATAAGTCTTTGAGATGAACTCACAGATCAGAAAGAAGTTTCTCAGGAGGCTTCTTTCATGTTTTGAACGGATGATATTTCCTTTATCAGCGTAGGCCTCAATGAGATCGAAGGAAGCCCTTCTCAGGTTCCTCAAAGACAGTGTTAATGGACTGCTCCATGAAACATAAATGTAACTCTGTGCGATGAATTCACACATCACCAAGAAGTTTCTATGAAAGCTTCTTTCTAGTTTTCATCTGTGGATATTTCCTTTGTCACCGTAAGCTTCATGGCGCTAAGAGGTATCCCATTGCAGATTTCCAGAAAATTTAGTTAGCAAACTGATCACTGAAGAGAAACGTGTAACTCTGTTAGTTGCATTCACTCATGGCAATGCAGTTTCTCAGACGGCTTCTTTCCTGTTTTGATCTGAGGATATTTCCTTTTTCACCATAGCCCTCAATGAGCTCCCAAATATACCTTTGCAGAATCCACGACAAAAGTGTTAGCAAACTGTTCCAAGAAGGGAAGGGTGGAACTCTGTGTGATGAAGACACACATCAGAAAGCAATCTCTCAGAAAGCTTCTCTCTAGTTATTCTGTGAGGATATTTCATTTTTCACCATGGCCCCCAGGGGCTCCCAAATATCACTTTACAGAATCCATGAAAAGAGTGTTCGCAAACTGCTTCCTGAAGTCTAAGTTACTCGTCTGTGAGACGAACTCACAAATCTGATAGAAGTATCTCAGAAAGCTTCTTCCACGTTTTGAACCGATGAAATTTCCTTTATCTGAGTAGGACACAATGCGATCCAAGGAAGCCCTTCTCAGCTTCCTCAAAGACAGCCTTAATGGACCGCTCCACGAAACATAAGTGTAACTCTGTGAGATGAATTCACACATAACTAAGAAGTTTCTATGAAAGCCTCTTTCTAGTTTTCATCTGTGGATATTTCCTTTGTCAATGTAAGGTTCATTGCACTACGAAGTATCAAATTGCAGATTTCCAGAAAACTGTGTTAGGAAACTGATCACTGAAGAGAAACGTGTAACTCTGTGTTTTGCATTCATTGATCGCAATGCAGTTTCTCAGAAGACTTTTTTCCAGTTTTGATCAGAGGATATTTCATTTTTCACCGTAGCCCTCAATCAGCTCCCAAATATACATTTGCAGAATACACGACAACAGTGTTAGCAAAGTGTTCCAAGAAGGGAAGGTTGGAACTCTGTGTGATGAAGTCACACATGAGAAAGCAATCTCTCAGAGAGCTTCACTCTAGTTATTATGTGAGGATATTTCCTTTTTCAAAAAGGGCCCTCATGGGCTCCCAAATATCACTTTCCAGATTCCATGAAAAGAGTGTTCGCAAACTGCTTCCTGAAGTCTACGTTATACGTCTGTGAGATGAACTCACAGATCAGAAAGCATTTTCTCAGAAAGCTCCTTTCACGTTTTGAAAGGAAGAAATTTCCTTTATCAGCGTAGGCCTCATTGCGATCCAAGGAAGCCCTTCTCAGTTTACTCAAAGACAGTGTTAATGGACTGCTCCATGAAACATAAGTGTAACTCTGTGAGATGAATTCACACATCATCAAGAAGTTTCTAAGAAAGCTTCCTTCGAGTTTTCATCTGTGCATATTTCCTTTGTCACCGTAATGTTCATTGCGCTGTGAAGCATCTAATTGTAGATATCCAGAAAACTGTGTTAACAAACTGATCACTGAAGAGAAACGTGTAACTCTGTGAGTTGCATTCACACATGGCAATGCAGTTTCTCAGAAAGCTTCTCTTTAGTTATTATGTGAGGATATTTCCTTTTTCACCATAGCCCTCAATGAGCTCCCAAATATACCGTTGCTGAATCCACGACCACAGTATTAGCAAACTGTTCCAAGAAGGGAAGGGTGGAACTCTGTGTGATGAAGTTACACATCAGAAAGCAATCTCTCAGAAAGCTTCTCTCTAGTTATTATATGAGGATATTTCCTTTTTCACCCTGGGCCCCTAAGGGCTGCCAAATATCACTTTCCTGATTCCACAAAAAGAGTTTTAGCAAACTCCTTCCTGAAGTCTAAATTATATGTCTGTGAGATGAAACCACAGATCAGAAAGAAGTTTCTCAGAAGGCTTCTTTCACGTTTGGAACGGATGATATTTCCTTTATCAGCGTAGGCCTCAATGCGATCCAAGGAAGCGCTTCTCAGGTTCCTCAAAGACAGTGTTAATGTACTGCTCCACGAAACAAAAGTGTAACTCCGTGAGATGAATTCACACATCACCAAGAAGTTTCTAAGAAAGCTTCTTTCTAGTTTTCATCTGAGGATATTTCCTTTGTCACCGTAAGCTTCATTGTGCTAAGACGTATCCCATTGCAGATTTACAGAAAACTTAGCAAACTGATCACTGAAGAGAAACGTGAAACTCTGTGAGTTGCATTCACTCATGGCAATGCAGTTTCTCAGAAGGCTTCTTTCCAGTTTTGATCCGAGGATATTTCCTTTATCACCATAGCCCTCAATGAGCTCCCAAATATACCTTTGCAGAATGCATGACAACAGTGTTAGCAAACTGTTCCAAGTAGGGAAGTGTGGAACTCTGTGTGATGAAGTCACACATCAGAAAGCAATCTCTCAGAAAACATCTCTCTAGATATTATGTGAGGATATTTACTTCTTCACCATTGGCCCCTAGCGGCTTTCAAATATTACTTTCCAGAATCCACGAGAAGAGTGTTCGTAAACTGCTTCCTGAAGTCTAAGTTTTACGTCTGTGAGATGAACTCACAGATCAGAATGAAGTTTCTCAGAAAGCTTCTTTCACGTTTTGAACGGGTGAAATTTCCTTTTTCACCGTAGGCCTCAATGCGATCCAAGGAAGCACTGCTGAGGATCCTCAAAGACAGTGTTAATGGACTGCTCCAAGAAACATAAGTGTAACTCTGTGAGATGAATACACACATCACCAAGAAGTTTCCAAGAAAGCTTCTTTCTAGTTTTCATCTGAGGATATTTCCTTTGTCACCATAAGGTTCATTGCGCTATGAAGTATCTATTTGCAGATTTCCAGAAAACTGTGTTAACAAACAGATCACTGAAGAGAAACGTGTAACTCTGTGAGTTGCATTCACACATTGCAATGCAGTTTCTCAGAAAGCTTCTCTTTAGTTATTATGTGAGGATATTTCCTTTTCACCATAGCCCTGAATGAGCTCCCAAATATACCTTTGCAGAATCCACGACAAAAGTGTTAGCAAACTGTTCAGAGAAGGGAAGGGTGGAACTCTGTGTGATGAAGTCACACCTCAGAGAGCAATCTCTCAGAAAGCTTCTCTCTAGTTATTAAGTGAGGATATTTATTTTTTCAACATGGGCCCCTATGGGCTCCCAAATATCACTTTCCAGATTCCACGAAAAGAGTGTTAGCAAACTGCTTCCTGAAGTCTAAATTATAAGTCTTTCAGATGAAGTCACAGATCAGAGAGAAGTTTCTCAGAAGGCTTCTTTCACGTTTTGAATGGATGAAATTTCCTTTATCAGCGAAGGCCTCAATGCAATCCAAGGAAGCCCTTCTCAGGTTCCTCAAAGACAGTGTTCATGGACTGCTCCACGAGACATAAGTGTAATTCTATGAGCTGAATTCAGACATCACCAAGAAGTTTCTAAGAAAGCTTCTTTCTAGTTTTCATCTGAGGATATTTCCTTTGTCATGGTAAGCTTCATTGGGCTAAGAGGCATCCCATTGCAGATCTCCAGAAAACTTAGTTAGCAAACTGATCACTGAAGAGAAACGTGTAACTCTGTGAGTTGCATTCACTCATGGCAATGCAGTTTCTCAGAAGGCTTCTTTCCAGTTTTCATCTGAGGATATTTCCTTTTTTACCATAGCCCTCAGAGAGCTATCAAATATACCTTTGCAGAATCCACGACAACACTGTTAGCAAACTGTTCCAAGTAGGGAAGGGTGGAACTCTATGTATTGAAGTCACACCTCAGAAAGCAATCTGTCAGAAAGCTTCTCTCTCGTTAATATATGACGATAATTCCTTTTTCATCATGGGCCCCTATGGGTTCCCAAATATCACTTTCCGGATTCCACGAAAAGAGTGTTAGCAAACTGCTTCCTGAAGTCTAAGTTATAAGTCTGTGAGATGAACTCACAGATCAGAAAGAAGTTTTTCAGAAAGCTTCTTTCACGTTTTGAACGGAAGAAATTTCCTTTATCAGAGTAGTCCTCATTGCAATCCAAGGAAGCCCGTCTCAGGTTCCTCAAAGACAGTGTTAATGGACTGCTCCACGAAATATAAGTGTAAATCTGTGAGATGAATTCACATATCACCAAGAAGTTTCTAAGAAAGCTTCTTTCTAGTTTTCCTCTGTGGATATCTCCTTTGTTACCGTAGGTTCATTGCGCTATGAAGTATCTAATTGCAGATTTCCAGAAAACTGTGTTTGCAAACTGATTACTGAAGAGAAACGTTAACTCTGTGAGTTGCATTCACACATGGCAATGCAGTTTCTCAGAAGGCTTCCTTCCAGTTTTGATCTGAGGATATTTCCTTTTTCACCATAGCCCTCAATGAGCTCCGAAATATACCTTTGCAGATCCATGACAACAGTGTTAGCAAACTGTTCCAAGAAGGGACGTTTGGAACTCTGTGTGATGAAGTCACACATCAGAAAGCAGTCTCTCAGAAAGCTTCTCTCTAGTTATTATATGAGGATATGTCCTTTTTCACAATGGGCCCCTATAGGCTAGAAAATATCACTTTGCAGATTCCAAGAAAACAGTGTTATCAAACTGCTTCTTGAGGCATAGATTGTAACTCTATGAGATGAATTCACAGATCAGAAAGAAGTTTCTCAGAAAGCTTCTTTTACGTTTTGAATGGATGAAATTTCCTTTGTAAGCGTAGGCCTCCATGCGATCCAATGAAGCCCTTCTCAGGTTCCTCAAAGACAGTGTTAATGGTCTGCTCCACGAAACATAAGTGTAACTCTGTGAGATGAATTCACACATCACCAAGAAGTTCCTAAGAAAGCTTCTTTCTAGTTTTCATCTGTGAATATTTCCTTTGTCACCGTAAAGTTCATTGCGCTATGAAGTATCTATTTGCAGATTTCCAGAAAGCTGTGTTAACAAACTGATCACTGAAGAGAAACGTGTAACTCTGTGAGTTGCATTCACACATTGCAATGCAGTTTCTCAGAAAGCTTCTCTTTAGTTATTATGTAAGGATATTTCCTTTTTCACCATAGCCCTCAATGAGCTCCCAAATATATTTTTGCAGAATCCACGACAACAGTGTTAGTAAACTGTTCGAAGAAGGGAAGGGTGGAACTCTGTGTGATGAAGTCACACATCAGAAAGCAATCTCTCAGAAAATTCTCTCTAGTTATTATCTGAGGATATTTCCTTTTTCACCATGGGTCCCTATGGGCTCCAAAATCTCATTTGGCAGATTCCACGAAAAGAGTGTTAGCAAACTGCTTCCTGAGAACTAAGTTGCTACACTCTGAGAGTCATTCAGAGATCACAAAGAAGTTTCTCAGAAAGATTATTTCACGTTTTGAACTGATGATATTTCCTTTACCAGCGTAGGCCTCAATGCAATCCAAAGAAGTCCTTCTCAGGTTCCTCAAAGACAGTGTTAATGGACTGCTGCAGGAAACATAAGTGTAATTCTGTGAGATGAATTCGCACATCACCAAGAAATCTCTAACAGGGCTTCTTTCTAGTTTTCATCTGAGGATGTTTCCTTTGTCAACGTAAGCTTCATTGCGTTCAGAAGTATCCCATTGCAGATTTCCAGAAAACTGTATTAGCAAACTGATCACTGAAGAGAAACGTGTAACATTGTGAGTTGCATTCTCACATCGAAATGCAGTTTCTCAGAAGGCTTCTTTCCAGTTTTTATCTGAGGATATTTCCTTTTTCACCATATCCCTCAGTGAGCTCCCAAAGATCACTTTGCAGAACACAAGATAACAGAGTTAGCAAACGGTTCCAAGTAGGGACGGGTGGAACTCAGTGTGATGAAGTCACACAACAGAACGCGATCTCTCAGAAAGCTTCTCTCTAGTTATTATCTGAGGATATTTCCTTTTTCACCATGGGCCCCTAAGGGCTCCAAATCTCATTTGGAATATTCCACGAAAAGTGTGTTAGCAAACTGCTTCCTGAGAACTAAGCTGCAGTCTGTGAGAGGAATTCACAGATCACAAAGAAGTTTCTCAGAAAGCTTCTTTCACGTTTTGAATTGATGATATTTCCTTTATCAACGTAGGCCTCAATGCGATCCAAGGAAGCCCTTCTCAGTTTCCTCAAAGACAGTGTTAATGGACTGCTGCAAGAAACATAAGTGTAACTCTGTGAGATGAATTCACACATCACCAAGAAGTTTCTAAGAAAGCTTCTTTCTAGTTTTCACATGAGGATATTTCCTTTGTCACCGTAAGCTTCATTGCACTAAGAGGTATCCCATTGCAGATTTCCAGAAAACTGAGTTAGCAAACTGATCACTGAAGAGAAACGTCTAACTCTGTGAGTTGCATTCACTCATGGCAATGCAGTTTCTCAGAAGGCTTCTTTCCAGTTTTGATCTGAGGATATTTCCTTTTCCACCGTAGCCTTTTATCAGCTCCCAAATATACCTTTGCAGAATCCACGACAACAGTGTGAGAAACCTGTTCCAAGAAGGGAAGGGTGGAACTCTGTGTGATGAAGTCACACATCAGAAAGCAATCTCTCAGAAAGCTTCTCTCTAGTTATTATGTGAGGATATTTCCTTTTTCACCATGGGCTCCTATGGGCTCCCAAATATCACATTCCAGATTCCACGAAAAGAGTGCTAGCAAACTGCTTCCTGAAGTCTAAGTTATAAGTCTGTGAGATGAACTCACAGATCAGAAAGAAGTTTCTCAGAAAGCTTCTATTTAGTTATTATGTGAGGATATTTCCTTTTTCACCATAGCCCTGAATGAGCTCCCAAATATACCTTTGCAGAATCCACGACAACAGTGTTAACAAACTGTTCCAGGAAGGGAACCGTGGAACTCTCTGTGATGAAGTCACACATCAGAAAGCAATCTCTCATAAAGCTTCTTTCTAGTTATTATGTGAGGATATTTCCTTTTTCATCATGGGCTCCTATGGGCTCACAAATATCACTTTCCAGATTCCACGAAAAGAGTGTTCGCAAACTGCTTCCTGAAGTCTAATTTATAAGTCTGTAATATGAACTCACAGATCAGAAAGAAGTTTCTCAGAAGGCTTCTTTTTCGTTTTGAACGGATGACATTTCCTGTATCAGCATAGGCCTCAATGTGATCCATGGAAGCCCTTCTCAGTTTCCTCAAAGACAGGGATAACGGACTGCTCCACGAAAAACTAGTGTAACTCTGTGAGATGAATTCACACATCACCATGAATTTTCTCAGAAAGCTTCTTTCCAGTTTTCATCTGTGGATATATCCTTTGTCACCGTAGGTTCATTGAGCTATGAAGTATCTAGTTGCAGATTTCCATAAAACTGGGTTAACAAACTAATCACTGAAGAGAAACGTGTAACTCTGTGAGTTGCATTCACACATGGGAATGCAGTTTCACAGAAAGCTTCTCTTTACTTATTATGTGAGGATATTTCCTTTTTCACCATAGCCCTCAATGAGCTCCCAAATATACCTTTGCAGAATCCACAACAACAGTGTTAGCAAACTGTTCCAAGAAGGGAAGGGTGGAACTCTTTGTGATGAAGTCACACATCAGAAAGCAATCTCTCAGAAATCTTCTCTCTAGTTATTATGTGAGGATATTTCTTTTTTCATCATGGGCTCCTATGGGCTCCCAAATACCACTTTCTAGATTCCACGAAAAGAGTGTTCGCAAACTGCTTCCTGAAGTCTAAGTCATAAGTCTGTGAGATGAACTCACAGATCAGAAAGAAGTTTCTCAGAAGGCTTCTTTCACGTTTTGAACAGATGATATTTCCTTTATCAGCGTAGGCCTCAATGGGATCCAAGGAAGCCCTTCTCAGGATCCTCAAAAACAGTGTTAATGGACTGCTCCACGAAAAATAAGTGTAACTCTGTGAGATGAATTCACACATCACCAAGAAGTCTCTAAGAAAACTTCTTTCCAGTTTTCATCTGTGGATATTTCCTTTGTCACTGCAAGGTTCATTGCGCTATGAAGTATCTAATTGCAGATTTCCAGAAAACTGTGTTAACAAACTGATCACTGAAGAGAAACGTGTAACTCTGTGAGTTGCATTCACACATGGCAATGCAGTTTCTCAGAAAGCTTCTCTTTAGTGATTATGTGACGATATTTTCTTATTCACCATAGCCCTCAATGAGCTCCCAAACGTACCTTTGCCGAATCCACGACAACAGTATTAGCAAACTGTTCCAAGAAGGGAAGGGTGGAACTCTGTGTGATGAAGTTACACATCAGAAAGCAATCTCTCAGAAAGCTTCTCTCTAGTTATTATCAGAGGATATTTCCTTTTTCAACATGGGCCCCTATGGGCTCCCAAATATCACTATCCAGAATCCTTGAAAAGAGTGTTCGCTAACTGCTTCCTGAAGTCTAACTTATACGTCTGTGAGATGAACCCACAGATCAGAAAGAAGTTTATCAGAAGGCTTCTTTCCCATTTTGAAGGTATGATATTTCCTTTATCAGCGTAGGCCTCAATGCGATCCCAGGAATCCCTTCTCAGGTTCCTCAAAGACAGTGTTAATATACTGCTCCACGAAACATAAGTGTAACTCTCTGAGATGCATTCACACATCACCAAGAATTTTCTAAGAAAGCTTTTTTCTAGTTTTCGTCTGAGTATATTTCCTTTGTCACCGTAAGCTTCATTGCGCTAAGAGTCATCCCATTGCAGATTTCCAGAAAACTTAGTTAGCAAACTGATCACTGAAGAGAAACGTGTAACTCTGTGAGTTGCATTCACACGTTGAAATGCAGTTTCTCAGAAGGCTTCTTTCCAGTTTTGATCTGAGGATATTACCTTATTCACCATAGCCCTGAATGAGCTCCCAAATATACGTTTGCAGAATCCACGACAACAGTGTTAGGAAACTGTTCAGAGAAAGGAAGGGTGGAACTCTCTGTGATGAAGTCACACATCAGAAAGCAATCACTCAGAAAGCTTCTCCCTAGTTATTATGTGAGGATATTTCCTTTTTCACCATGGGCCCCTATGTGCTCCCAAATATCACTTTCCAGATTCCACGAAAAGAGTGTTAGCAAACTGATTCCTAAAGTCTAAGTTATAAGTCTGTGAGATGAACTCACAGATCAGAAAGAAGTTTCTCAGAAGGCTTATTTCACTTTTTGAAATGATGAAATTTCCTTTAACAGCGTAGGCCTCAATGCGATCCAAGGAAGCCCTTCTCAGTTTCCTCAAAGACAGTGTTAATGGACTGCTCCACAAAACATAAGTGTAACTCTGTGAGATGAATTCACACATCACCAAGAAGTTTCTAAGAAAGCTTCTTTCTAATTTTCATCTGTGGATATTTCCTTTGTCACCGTAGGGTTCAATGCACTATGAAGTATCTAATTGCAGATTTCCAGAAAACTGTGTTAACAAACTGATCACTGAAGAGAAACTTGTATCTCTGTGAGTTGCATTCATACATGGCAATGCAGTGTCTCAGAAAGCTTCTCTTTAGTTATTATGTGAGGATATTTCCTTTATCACCATGGGCCCCTATGGGCTCCCAAATATCTCTTTCTAGAATCCACGAAAAGAGTGTTAGCAAACTGCTTCCTGAAGTATAGGTTATGGAGTCCGTGAGATGAACTCACAGATCAGAAAGAAGTTTCTCAGAAGGCTTCTTTCACGTTTTGAACAGAAGAAATTTCCTTTATCAGCGTAGGCCTCAATGCGATCAAAGGAAGCCCTTCTCAGGTTCCTCAAAGACAGTGTTAATGGACTGCTTCACGAAACATAAATGTAACTCTGTGAGATGAATTCACACATCACCAAGAACTTTCTAAGAAAGCTTCTTTCTAGTTTTCATCTGAGGATATTTCCATTGTCACCGTAAGCTTCATTGCGCTAAGAGTTATCCCATTGCAGATTTCCAGACAACTTAGTTAGTAAACTGATCACTGAAGAGAAATGTGTAACTCAGTCAGTTGCATTCAATCATGGCAATGCAGTTTCTCAGAAGGCTTCTTTCCAGTTTTGTGTCCGGAGCCATGAGGCCTGGAATTAGCCGACCTCTCTTGCTTGATCTCCGCAAAGCGGAGACAAGAGGGCACATTCCCGGGTTCTTTACTTACAAACCCTTCCCGCACGCCCAAAGCTTTTCCAACGCGTGCGTAAGTTTCTCTCGCACGCGCCAAAGTTTCTCCCACGTGCGCCAAATCTGTTCCCACGTGCGCAAACCTTTCCCGCGCGCACCAACCTTTCCCGCGCACACACAAATATTTTCCCGCCCAGGAAGACATGCAGCCCAGGGCGCAGGCGCGATACTGCGCCTGGGAAAAGTACAAACCCACGGCGCATGCGCGATTGTAATTTGGGAAGACGCGGCCCCCGTCACCGCCCTGGCCCAACCTCTTCCTCTGCCAGCCTATATAAGGCAAGACCCTACACTCAATAAACGAGACTGGATCAGGCTGTTTGTCTTGTCTCCATTTCTTGTGTTTTCTTGTCTCCTCCATTCACACTCCCCCTTCCAGGGCCCGTTCGACTCTCCTGCAGGTCGGGACACCTGGCGCCCGAACAGGGACCTGGACACGGGGGAAAAAGTGAGGAAGAAGGCACTAAAGTCGGCCGAAAGTGAAAGTGGAAAGAAATTCCTCCGGACTTCGTGGGAGCCTGCCGCGTTGGAACCAGAGGTGAGTAACAGTGTCTGATTATGGGACAAGAATTAAGCCAGCATCAAATTTATGTAGGGCAATTAAAAGAGGCTTTAAAAACACGAGGAGTAAAGGTTAAAAGTAATGATTTGTTTAAGTTTTTTGATTTTGTAAAAGAAACCTGCCCTTGGTTTCCACAAGAGGGGACCATTGACATAAAGAGGTGGCGTAGAGTGGGAGACTGTTTTCAAGATTACTATAGTACTTTTGGACCAGAAAAGGTTCCGGTGACAGCTTTTTCTTATTGGAATCTAATCAGAGATATAATAGATAAAAAGGAAAAAGAAAAAGATCCTAAGGTAATGGCGGTGGTTACTCAGACTGAGGAAATATTAAGAGGCAGCTCACAGACAGACCTCGAAAAATCCATACCTAATAAAGAAATGACCTTATATTGCTACAAAGCCACGAGGAAGAGGCTGGGGTCCCCTTAATGACAAATATGGAAACATCAAATAAGGAAAAGTTCAAAAAATACCCAGTTTTACCTACAACTAATGAAAGCAAAAGTGAAAATAACTTTAACCCTTCAGAAGTAAACTGGGATAATTTGGAGGAAGGGGCAGCAAAATATTATAATTCTGACTGGCCACAAACTCTTACTTATCCCGCTCCCTATAATAAGGCTTCTGCCCCCGCAGTTATGGCAGTAATAGACCCAAAAGAGGAGCTTAGAGAAAAAGTTGCACAGCTTGAAGAGCAAATAAAGCTCGAAGAACTACATCAGTCTTTAATCACTAGATTGCAGAAATTAAGGACAGGAAGTGAGAGCGTTCAATACCCTAAAGGAATAGAGAAACCCTCTCACCCTCAGAGACCCGGACAGCATGTCCCAAAAGGAAGGTTGCTTGGTAGTAGGGATAGGGAGGATTCCTCTCCTCGAGATGTTTTCCAGTAATGGAAACTACAGATGCGCAGGGTCGAGCCTGGAGAGACCACAATGGGTTTGAATTTACTGTAATAAAAGAACTAAAAACTGCTGTCTCACAATACGGAGCTACTGCCCCGTACACCCTGGCCATAGTCGAATCTGTGGCCGAAAATTGGCTCACTCCCATAGATTGGAATACCTTAGTTAGAGCAGTACTTTCCGGAGGCAACCATCTGATTTGGAAGTCAGAATTTTATGAAAATTGTAGAGATATGGCCAAGACAAACCAACAAGCCAGAAATGGTTGGGATTTTGATATGCTAACTGGTTCGGGTAATTACACAGAAACCGATGCTCAGATGCAGTATGATCCTGGACTGGTTTCTCAAATCCAAGCAGCAGCTACCAAAGCCTGGAGAAAACTTCCTGTTAAGGGGGATCCAGGAGCCTCGCTCACGGGGGTGAAACAAGGACCTGATGAGCCTTTTGCAGACTTTGTACATAGACTTTTAACCACAGCCAGCAGAATATTTGGAAATGCCGAGGCAGGGGTGGATTATGTAAAACAGCTAGCTTACGAAAACGCTAACCCGGCTTGTCAGGCAACAATCAGACCTTATGGTAAAAAAACAGACTTAACAGGTTACATCCGACTCTGTTCAGACATAGGGCCCCCATATCAACAGGGTTTGGCTATGGCTGCTGCCTTTAGTGGACAAACCATAAAAGACTTCCTCGCTAGTAAAAATAAAAATAGCAAGGGGTGCTTCAAGTGCGGAAAAATGGGACACTTCGCTAGGGATTGTAAGGGAGAGCTAGCTAAGACCTTAGAGGCAAAAGCTCCAGGCCTCTGCCCTAGGTGTAAAAGAGGAAAACATTGGTCCAACGAATGTAAATCTAAAATTGACAATCAAGGAAATCCCCTAACACCTCAGCAGTGAAACGGATTGAGGGGCCGACCCCAGGCCCCGAAACAAGCTTATGGGGTGGTCAGTTTTGTCCCAACCAACAGCAATCCGTTTCACAGCTTAGTAGAGCAACCCCAGGAAGCACAGGATTGGACCTCTGTTCCACCTCCCACACAGCATTAACCCCTGAAATGGGACCTCAGGCCCTAAGTACGGGCATATATGGGCCCCTACCCTCAAACATGTTTGGATTAATCCTGGGGAGAAGCAGCGTCACCATGAAAGGCCTACAGGTCTTTCCAGGAATAGTGGATAGTGATTATATAGGAGAAATCAAAATCATGGCCAAGGCTATTGACAACATCATTATCATTCCTCAAGGGGATAGATTAGTGCAGTTACTCCTGTTACCATTGCTAAAAACAACTCGGTTTTTATATGTGGCAATAATAGGGCTTATACCTATTTACCTACTAACTGGACAGGACACTGTGTCTTAGCCACACTTTTACCTGACATAGACATTATCCCTGGAGATGAACCTGTGTCTAACCCAGCTATAGATCACTTTTTAGGAAGAAACAAAAGGGCAATACAATTTATCCCCTTACTTGCAGGATTAGGCATAACTACTGCCGTAGCAACTGGGGCTACAGGCCTAGGGGTTTCTGTTACTCAATACACCAAATTGTCTCACCAACTGATCTCAGATATGCAGGCCATTTCGAGTACTATACAAGATTTACAAGATCAGGTAGATTCTCTGGCAGAAGTAGTGCTCCAAAATAGAAGAGGCCTAGATTTACTAACTGCAGAACAGGGAGGCATCTGCTTGGCTTGACAGGAGAAGTGCTGTTTCTATGCCAACAAATCCGGGATCGTCAGGGACAAAATCAGGCGTCTACAAGAAGACCTAGAAAAATGATGAAAAGAAATAACCGATAACCCATTTTGGACTGGGTTCCATGGACTCCTTCCCTATCTTATGCCATTCCTGGGCCCCCTGCATTGCCTATTGCTCTTACTCTCTATAGGACCTATGGTCTTCAATAAGCTCATGACATTCATTAAGCAACAGGTCGAGGCTATCCAAGCGAAGCCTATACAGGTCCATTATCATCGCCTAGAACAAGAAGATCGCGGTGGTTCATAATCACACCCATTATGAACACCTTCCCTATGCGCTGAACTGGACAGCCAATGACGGGTAAGAGAATATCATCTTTCACTAACCTAAGACAGGAGTGCTGTCATAAGCTACTGCCTAATCCCATGACGGGTACCAGTGATGAGATGCATTACTACAACCTAAGACAGGCGCAGTTACCAAGGGACAATCTTCTAGCCATAATTATATATAACAAAGGGGGACCTGTCCGGAGCCATGAGGCCTGGAATTAGCTGACCTCTGTTGTTGATCTCCGCAAAGCGGAGACAAGAGGGCACAATCCCGGGTTCTTTATTTACAAACCCTTCCCGCCCGTGCCCAAAGTTTTTCCCGCGCGTGCTTAAGTTTCTCCTGCGCGCGCCAAAACTGTTCCCGTGCGCGCCAACATTTCCCGCGCGCGCCAACCTTTCCCGCGCGCGCACAAACATTTTCCCGCCAAGGAAGATATGCAGCCCAGGGCGCAGGCACGATCCCGCGCCCGGGAAAAGTACAAAACCACGGCGCATGCGCAATTGTAATTTGAGAAGACCCGGCCCCCGTCACCGCCCTGGCCCAACCTCTTCCCCTGCCAGCCTATATAAGGCATGACCCTACACTCAATAAAGGAGACTTGATCAGGCTTTTTGTCTTGTCTCCATTTCTTGTGTTTTCTTGTCTCCTCCATTCACACTCTCCCTTCCAGGGCCCGTTCCACTGTCCTGCAGGTTGGGACAGTTTTGATCTGAGGATATTTCCTTTTTCACCATAGCCGCCAATGAGCTCCCAAATATACCTTTGCGGAATCCACGACAACAGTGTTAGTAAACTGTTCCAAGAAGGGAAGGGTGGAACTCTGTGTGATGAAGTCACACATCAAAAAGCAATCTCTCAGAAAGCTTCTCTCTAGTTATTATGTGAGGATATTTCCTTTTTCACCATAGCCCTCAATTAGCTCCCAAATATACCTTTGCAGAATCCACGACAACAGTGTTAGCAAACTGTTCCAAGTAGGGAAGGGTGGAACTCTATGTGACGAAGTCACAGCCAAGAAAGCAATCTCTCAGAAACCTTCTCTCTCGTTATTATGTGAGGATATTTCCTTTTCCATCATGGGCCCCTACGGGCTCCCAAATATCACTTTCCATATTCCACGAAAAGAGTGTTAGCAAACTGCTTCCTGAAGTATAAGTTATAAGTCAGTGAGATGAACTCACAGATCAGAAAGAAGTTTCTCAGAAAGCTTCTTTCACGTTTTGAACGGAAGAAATTTCCTTTATCAGAGTAGGCCTCAATGCGATCCAAGGAAGCCCTTCTCAGGTTCCTCAAAGACAGTGTTAATGGACTGCTCCACGAAACATAAGTGTAACTCTGTGAGATGAATTCACACATCACCAAGAAGTTTCTAAGAAAGCTTCTTTCTAGTTTTCATCTGAGGATATTTCCTTTGTCACCATCAGGCTCACTGCGCTATGAAGTATCTAATTGCAGATTTCCAGAAAACTGTGTTAACAAACTGATCACTGAAGAGAAACGTGTAACTCTGTGAGTTGCATTCACACATGGCAATGCAGTTTCTCAGAAAGCTTCTCTTTAGTTATTATGTGAGGATATTTACTTTTTCACCATAGCACTCAAAGAGCTCCCAAATACACCTTTGCAGAATCCACGACAACAGTGTTAGCAAACTGTTCCAAGAAGGGAAGAGTGGAAGTCTGTGTGATAAAGTCACACATCAGAAAGAAATCTCTCAGAAAGCTTCTCTTTAGTTAATATGTGAGGATATTTCCTTTTTCACCATGGGCCCCTATGGGCTTCCAAATATCACTTTCCAGAATCCACGAAAAGAGTGGTCGCAAACTGCTTCCTGAAGTCTAAGTTGTAAGTCTGTGAGATGAACTCACGGATCAGAAAGAAGTTTCTCAGAAGGCTTCTTTCAAGTTTTGATCTGAGGATTTTTCCTTTTTCACCGTAGCCCTCAAGAGCTCCGAAATATACCTTTACAGAATCTGCGACAACAGTGTTAGCAAACTGTTCCAAGAAGGGAAGGGTAGAACTCTGTGTGATGAAGTCACACATCAGTAAGCAATCTCTCAGAAGGTTTCTCTCTAGTTATTATGTGAGGATATTTCCTTTTTCACCATAGCCCGCAATGAGCTCCCAAATATACCTTTGCAGAATCCACGACAACAGTGTTAGCAAACTGTTCCAATTAGGGAAGGGTGGAACTCTATGTGATGAAGTCACACCTCAGAAAGCAATCTGTCAGAAAGCTTCTCTCTCGTTATTATGTGACGATAATTCCGTTTTCATCATGGGCCCCTATGGGCTCCCAAATATCACTTTCCAGATTCCACGAAAAGAGTGTTAGCAAACTGCTTCCTGAAGTCTAAGTTATAAGTCTGTGAGATGAACTCAGAGACCAGAAAAAATTTTCTCAGAAAGCTTCTTTCACGTTTTGAACGGAAGAAATTTCCTTTATAAGAGTAGGCCTCAATGCGATCCAAGGAAGCCCTTCTCAGGTTCCTCAAAGACAGTGTTAATGGACTGCTCCACGAAACATAAGTGTAACCCTGTGAGATGAATTCACACATCACCATGAAGTTTCTAAGAAAGCTTCTTTCTAGTTTTCCTCTGTGGATATCTCCTTTTTCACCGTAAGGTTCATTGCGCTATGAAGTATCTAATTGCAGATTTCCAGAAAACTTTGTTTACAAACTGATTACTGAAGAGAAATGTGTAACTCTGAGAGTTGCATTCACACATGGCAATGCAGTTTCTCAGAAGGCTTCCTTCCAGTTTTGATCTGAGAATATTTCCTTTTTCACCATAGCCCTCAATGCGCTCCCAAATATACCTTTGCAGAATCCACGACAACAGTGTTAGCAAACTGTTCCAAGAAGGGACGTTTGGAACTCTGTGTGATGAAGTCACACATCAGAAAGCAATCTCTCAGAGAGCTTCTCTCTAGTTATTATATGAGGATATTTCCTTTTTCACAATGGGACCCAATAGGCTAGCAAATATCACTTTGCAGATTCCACGAAAAGAATGTTAGCAAACTGCTTCTTGAGGCATAGGTTGTTACTCTATGAGATGAATTCACAGATCAGAAAGAAGTTTCTCAGAAAGCTTCTTTCACGTTTTGAACGGATGAAATTTCCTTTAACAGCGTAGACCTCAATGCGATCCAAGGAAGCCCTTGTCAGGTTCCTCAAAGACAGTGTTAATGGACTGCTCCACGAAACATAAGTGTAACTCTGTGAGATGAATTCACACATCACCAAGAAGTTTCTAAGAAAGCTTCTTTCTAGTTTTCATCTGTGGATATTTCCTTTGTCACCGTAAAGTTCATTGCGCTATGAAGTATCTAATTGCAGATTTCCAGAAAACTGGGTTAACAAACTGATCACTGAAGAGAAACGTGTAACTCTGTGAGTTGCATTCCTATATGGCAGTGCAGTTTCTCAGAAAGCTTCTCTTTAGTTATTATGTGAGGATATTTCCTTTTTCACCGTAGCCCTCAATGAGCTCCCAAATATATCTTTGCAGAATCCACGAAAACAGTGTTAGTAAACTGTTCCAAGAAGGGAAGGGTGGAACTCTTTGTGATGAAGTCACACATCAGAGAGCAATCTCTCAGAAAGTTCTCTCTAGTTATTATGTGAGGATATTTCCTTTTGCATCATGGCCCCCATGGGCTACCAAATATCACTTTCCAGAATCCACGAAAAGAGTGTACGCAAACTGCTTCCTGAAGTCAAAGTTATAAGTCTGTGAGATGAACTCACAGATCAGAAAGAAGTTTCTCAGAAGGCTTCTTTCACGTTTTGAACGGAAGAAATTTCCTTTATCAACGTAGGCCTCAATGCGATCCATGGAAGCCCTTCTCAGGTTCCTCAAAGACAGTGTTAATGGACTGCTCCACGAAACGTAAGTGTAACTCTGTGAGATGAATTCACACATCACCAAGAAGTTTCTAAGAAAGCTTCTTTCTAGGTTTCATCTGTGGATATTTGCTTTGTCACCGTAAGGTTCATTGGGCTAAGAGGTATCCCATTGCAGATTTCCAGAAAACTATGTTAGGAAAATGAGCACTGAAGAGAATCCTGTAACTCTGTGAGTTGTATTCACACATCGAAATGCATTTTCCCAGAAGGCTTCTTTCCAGTTTTGATCTGAGGATATTTCCTTTTTCACCATATCTCTCAGTGAGTTTCCAAATATCACTTTGCAGAACTCAAGATAACAGAGTTAGCAAATTGTTCCAAGAAGGGAAGATTGGAACTCTGTGTGATGAAGTCACACATCAGAAAGCAATCTCTCAGAAAGCTTCTCTCTAGTTATTATCTGAGGATATTTCCTTTTTCACCATGGGCCCCTAAGGGCTCCCAAATCTCACTTGGCAGATTCCACGAAAAGAGTGTTACCAAATTGATTCCTGAGAACGAAGCTGTAACTCTGTGAGAGCAATTCACAGATCACAAAGAAGTTTCTCAGAAAGCTTCTTTCACGTTTTGAACTGATGATATTTCCTTTATCAGCGTAGGCCCCAATGCAATCCAAAGAAGTCCTTCTCAGGGTCCTCAAAGACAGTGTTAAAGGACTGCTGCATGAAACATAACCGTAATTCTGTGAGATGAATTCACAAATCACCAAGAATTTTCTAACAGAACTTCTTTCTAGTTTTCATCTGAGGATATTTCCTTTGTCACCGTAAGCTTCATTTCGTTCAGAAGTATCCCATTGAAGATTTCCAGAAAAATATTTTAGCCAATTGAACACTGAAGAGAATCCTGTAACACTGTGAGTTGCATTCACACATCGAAATGCAGTTTCTCAGAAGGCTTTTTCCAGTTTTGATCTGAGGATATTTCCTTTTATACCATAGCCCTCAGTGCGTTCCCAAATATCACTTTGCAGAACGCAAGATAAGAGAGATAGCAAACTCTTCCAAGAAGGGAAGGGTGGATCTCTGTGTGATGAAGTCACACATCAGAAAGCAATCTCTCAGAAAGCTTCTCTCTAGTTATTATCTGAGGATATTTCCTTTTTCAACAGTGGGCCCTAAGGGCTCCCAAATCTCACTTGGCACATTCCACGAAAAGAGTGTTAGCAAAATGCTTCCTGAGAACTAAGCTGTAACTCTGTGAGGGGAATTCACAGATCACAAAGAAGTTTCTCACAAAGCTTCCTTCACGTTTTCAACTGATGATATTTCCTTTATCAGCGTAGGCCCCAATGCAAATCAAAGAAGTCCTTCTCAGGTTCCTCAAAGACAGTGTTAATGGACTCCTGCTTGAAACCTAAGTGAAATTCTGTGAGGTGAATTCACACATCAACAAGAAGTTTGTAACAAAGCTTCTTTCTAGTTTTCATCTGAGGATATTTCCTTAGTCACCGTAAGCTTCATTGCGTTCAGAAGTATCCCATTGCAGATTTCCAGAAAACTGTGTTTGCAAACTGAACACTGAAGAGAAACGTGTATCTCTGTGAGTTGCATTCACACAACGAAATGCAGTTACGCAGAAGGCTTCTTTGCAGTTTTGATGTGAGCATATTTCCTTTTTCACCATAGCCCTCAGTGAGCTCCCAAATATCACTTTGCAGAACAGAAGATAACAGAGTCAGCAAACTGTTCCAAGAAGGGAAGGGTGGAACTCTGTGTGATGAAGTCACACATCAGAAAGCAATCTCTCAGAAAGCTTCTCTCTAGTTATTATATGAGATTATTTCCTTTTTCACCATGGGCCCCTTATGGGCTCCCAAATATCACATTCCAGAATCCACGAAAAGAGTGTTCGCAATGTGTTTCCTGGAGTCGATGTTATACGTCTGTGAGATGAACTCACAGATCTGAAAGAAGTTTCTCAGAAGGCTTCTTTCACGTTTTGAAAGGATGATATTTCTTTTATCAACATAGGCGTCAATGCGATCCAAGGAAGCACTTCTCAGGTTACTCCAAGAGAGTTTTAAAGGACTGCATCACGAAACATAAGTGTAACTCTGTGAGCTGAATTCACACATCACCAAGAAGTTTCTAAGAAAGCTTCTTTCTAGTTTTCATCTGTGGATATTTCCTCTGTCACCGTAAGTTTCATTGCACTACAAAGTATCTAATTGCAGATTTCCAGAAAACTCTGTTAACAAACTGATCACTAAAGAGAAACGTGTAACTCTGTGAGTTGCACTCACACATGGCAATGCAGTTTCTCAGAAGGCTTCTTTCCAGTTTTGATCTGAGGATATTTCCTTTTTCAATATAGCCCACAATGAGCTCTACAATAGAGCTTTACAAAATCCACGACAACAGTGTTAGCAAACTGTTCCAAGAAGGGAAGAGTGTAACTCTGTGTGATGAAGTCAAACATCAGAAAGCAATCTCTCAGAATGCTTCTCTTTAGTTATTATGTGAGGATATTTCCCTTTTCATCATGGGCCCCTATGGGCTCCCAAATATCACTTTCCAGATTCCACGAAAACAGTGTTAACGAACTGCTTCCTGGATTCTAAGTTATAAGTCTGTAAGATGAACTCACAGATCAGAAAGAAGTTTCTCAGAAAGCTTCTATTTAGTTATTATGTGAGGATATTTCCTTTTTCACCATAGCCCTCAATGAGCTCCCAAATATACCTTTGCAGAGTCCACGACAACAGTGTTAGCAAACTGTTCCAAGAAGGGAGGGGTGGAACTCTGTGTGATGAAGCCGCACATCAGAAAGGAATCTCTCAGAATGCTTCTCTCTAGTTATTATGTGAGGATATTTCCTTTTTCACCATGGGCCCCTATGGGATCCCAAATATCACTTTACACATTCCACAAAAAGAGTGTTAGCAAACTGCTTCCTGAAGTCTAAGTTATAAGTCTGTGATATGAACTCACAGATCAGTAAGAAGTTTCTCAGAAGGCTTCTTTCTCGTTTTGAGCGGATGATATTTCCTTTATCAGCGTAGGCCTCAATGCGATCCACGGAAGCCCTTCTCAGTTTCCTCAAAGACAGGTATAATGGACTGCTCCACGAAACATAAGAGTAACTCTGTGAGATGAATTCACACATCACCATGAATTTTCTAAGAAAGCTTCTTTCCAGTTTTCATCTGTGGATATATCCTTTGTCACCGTAGGTTCACTGAGCTATGAAGTATCTAGTTGCAGATTTCCATAAAACTGGGTTAACAAGCTGATCACTGAAGAGAAACGTGTAACTCTGTGAGTTGCATTCACACATGGCAATGCAGTTTCTCAGAAAGCTTCTCTTTACTTATTATGTGAGGATATTTCCTTTTTCACCATAGCCCTCAATGAGCTCCCAAATATACCTTTGCAGAATCCACGACAACAGTGTTAGCAAACTGTTCCAAGAAGGGAAGTGTGGAACTCTTTGTGATGAAGTCACACATCAGAAAGGAATCTCTCAGAACGCATCTCTCTAATTATTATGTGAGGATATTTCCTTTATCATCATGGCCCCTATGGGGTCCCAAATATCACTTTCCAGAATCCACGAAAAGAGTGTTCGCAAACTGCTTCCTGAAGTCTAAGTCATAAATCTGTGAGATGAAATCACAGATCAGAAAGAAGTTTCTCAGAAGGCTTCTTTCACGTTTTCAACGGATGATATTTCCTTTATCAGCGTAGGCCTCAATGCGATCCAAGGAAGCCCTTCTCAGGTTCCTCAAAGAAAGGGTTAATGGCCTGCTCCATGAAACATAAGTGTAACTCTTTGAGATGAATTCACACATCACCAGGAAGTTTCTAAGAAAGTTTCTTTCTAGTTTTCATCTGTGGATATTTCCTTTGTCACCGTAAGGTTCATTGCGCTATGAAGTATCTAATTGCAGATTTCCAGAAAACTATGTTAACAAACTGATCACGGAAGACAAACGTGTAACTCTGTGAGTTGCATTCACACATGGCAATGCAGTTTCTCAGAAAGCTTCTCTTTAGTTGTTATGTGAGGATATTTCCTTTTTCACCATAGCCCTCAATGAGCTCCCAAATATATCTTTGCAGAATCCACGACAACAGTGTTAGCAAACTGTTCCAAGAAGGGAAGGGTGGAACTCTGTGTGATGAAGTCACACACCAGAAAGCGATCTCTCAGAAAGCTTCTCTCTATTTATTTTCTGAGGATATTTCCTTTTTCACCATGGGCCCCTATGGGCTCCCAAATCTCACTTGGAATATTCCACGAAAAGAGTGTTAGCAAACTCCTTCCTGAGAATTAAGCTGTAGTCTGTGAGAGGAATTCACAGATCACAAAGAAATTTCTCAGAAAGCTTCTTTCACGTTTTGAACTGATGATATTTCCTTTACCAGCATAGGCCTCAAAGCGATCCAAAGAAGTCCTACTCAGGTTCCTCAAAGAGAGTGTTAATGGACTGCTCCAGGAAACATAAATGTAAATCTGTGAGATGAATTCACACATCTCCAAGAAGTTCCTAAGAAAGCTTCTTTCTAGTTTTCATCTGAGGATATTTCCTTTGTCACCGTAAGCTTCATTGCGCTAAGACGTATACCATTGCAGATTTCCAGAAAACTTAGTTAGCAAACTGATAACTGAAGAGAAACGTGTAACTCTGTGATTTGCATTCACACATGGCACTGCAGTTTCTCAGAAGGCTTCTTTCCAGTTTTGATCTGAGGATATTTCCTTTTTCACCATAGCCCTCAATGAGCTCCCAAATATACCTTTGCAGAATCCACGACAACAGTGTTAGCAAACTGTTCCAAGAAGGGAAGGGTGGAACTCTGTGTGATGAAGTCACACATCAGAAAGCAATCTCTCAGAAAGCTTCTCTCTAGTTATTCTGTGAGGATATTTCCTTTTTCACCATGGACCCCTAGGGGCTCCCAAACATCACTTTCCAGAATCCATGAAAAGAGTGTTCGCAAACTGCTTCCTGAAGTCTAAGTTATACGTCGGTGAGATGAACTCACAGATCAGAAAGAAGTTTCTCAAAAAGATTCTTTCACGTTTTGAACGGATGAAATTTCCTTTATCAGCGTAGGCCTCAATGCGATCCAAGGAAGCCCTTCTCACTTTCCTCAAAGACAGTGTTAATGGACTGCTCAACGAAACATAAGTGTAACTCTGTGAGATGAATTCACACATCATAAAGAAGTTTCTACGAAAGCTTCTTTGCAGTTTTCCGGTGTGGATATTTCCTTTGTCACAGAAAGGTTCATTGCGCTATGAAGTATCTAATTGCGGATTTCTAGAAAACTCAGTTAGCAAACTGATCACTGAAGAGAAATGTGTAACTCTGTGAGTTGCATTCATTCATGGCAATGCAGTTTCTCAGAAGGCTTCTTTCCAGTTTGGATCTGAGGATATTTCCTTTTTCACCATGGACCCCTAGGGGCTCCCAAATATCGCCTTCCAGAATCCACGAAAAGAGTGTTCGCAAAGTACACCCTGAAGTCTAAGTTATACGTCTGTGAGATGAACGCACAGATTATTAAGAAGTTTCTCAGAACGCATCTTTCACGTTTTGAACGGATGAAATTTCCTTTATCAGCGTAGGCCTCAATGCGATCCAAGGAAGCCCTTCTCAGGTTCATCAAAGACAGTGTTAATGGACTGCTCCAGGAAACATAAGCGTAACTCTGTGAGATAAATTCACACATCACCAAAACGTTTCTATGAAAGCTTCTTTCAAATTTTCATCTGAGGATATTTCTTTTGTCAACGTAAGCTTCGTTGCGCTAAGAGGTATCCCATTTCAGATTTCCAGAAAACTTAGTTAGCAATCTGATCACTGAAGAGAAACGTGTAGCTCTGTGAGTTGCATTCACTCATGGCTATGCAGTTTCTCCGAAGGCTTCTTTCCTGTTTTGATCTGAGGATATTTCCTTTTTCACCATAGCCTTCAATGAGCTCCCAAATATACCTTTGCAGAATCCACGACAACAGTGTTAGCAAACTGTTCCAAGACGGGAAGGGTGGCACTCTGCGTGATGAAGTCACACATAAGAAAGCAATCTCTCAGAAAGCTTCTCTCTAGTTATTCTGTGAGGATATTTCCTTTTCCACCCTGGGCCCCTGTGGGCTCCCAAATATGACTTTCCAGAATCCACGAAATGAGTGTTCGCAAACTGCTTCCTGAAGTCTAAGTTATACGTCTGTGAGATGAACTCTACGATCAGAAAGAAGTTTCTCAGAAAGATTCTTTCACGTTTTGAACGGATGAAATTTCCTTTATCAGCGTAGGGCTCAATGCGATCCAAGGAAGCCCTTCTCAGGTTCCTCAAAGAAAGTGTTGATGGACTGCTCCACGAAACATAAGTCTAACTCTGTGAGATGAATTCACACATCACCAAGAAGTTTCTATGAAAGCCTCTTTCTTGTTTTCATCTGTGGATATTTCCTTTCTCACCGTAAGGTTCATTGCACTATGAAGTATCTAATTGCAGATATCCAGAAAACTGTGTTAACAAACTGATCACTGAAGAGAAACGTGTAACTGTGTCAGTGGCATTCACACATGGCAATGCAGTTTCTCAGAAAGTTTCTCTTCAGTTATTATGTGAGGATATTTCCTTTTTCCCCATAGCCCTCAGCGAGCTCCCAAATATACCTTTGCAGAATCCACAACAACAGTGTAAGCAAACTGTTCCAAGAAGGGAAGGGTGTAACTCTGTGTGATGAAGTCACACATCAGAAAGCAGTCTCTCAGAAAGCTTCTCTCTAGTTATTATGTGAGGATATTTCCTCTTTCATCATGGGCCCCTATGGGCTCCCAAATATCACTTTCCAGTTTCCACGAAAAGAGTCCTAGCAAACTGTTTCCTGAAGTCTAAGTTATAAGTCTGTGAGATGAACTCACAGATCAGAAAGAAATTTCTCAGAAGGCTTCTTTCACGTTTTGAACGGATGATATTTCCTTTATCCAGCTAGGCCTCAATGCGATCCAATGAAGCCCGTCTCAGGTTCCTCAAAGACAGTGTTAATGGACTGCTCCAAGAGCCATAAGTGTGACTCTGTGAGATGAATTCACACATCACCAAGAAGTTTCTAAGAAAGCTCCTTTCTAAGTTTCATCTGAGGATATTTCCTTTGTTAACATAAGCTTCATACGCTAAGAGGTATCCCAATGCAGATTTGCCAGAAAACTTAGTCAGCACACTGATCACTGAAGAGAAACGTGTAACCCTGTGAGTTGCATTCACTCATGGCAATGCAGTTTCTCAGAAGGCTTCTTTCCAGTTTTGATCTGAGAATATTTCCTTTTTCACCACAGCCCTCAATCAGCTCCCAAATATACCTTTGCGGAATCCATGACAACAGTGTTAGCAAACTGTTCCAAGAAGGGAAGGGTTAAACTCTGTGTGATGAAGTCACACATCAGAAAGCCATCTCTCAGAAAGCTGCTCCCTAGTTATTATGTGAGGATATTTCCTTTTTCATCATGGGCTCCTATGAGCTCCCAAATATCACTTTCCAGAATCCACGAAAGAGCGGTCGCAAACTGCTTCCTGAAGTCTAAGTTATACGTCTGTAAGTTGAAATCACAGATCAGAAGGGAGTTTCTCAGAAAGCTTCTTTCACGTTTTGAAAGGATGAAATATCATTTATCAGCGTAGGGCTAAAGCGATCCAAGGAAGCCCTTCTCATGTTCCTCAAAGACAGTGTTAATGCACTGTTCCACGAAACAAAAGTGTAACTCTCTGAGATGAATTCACACATCACCAAGAAGTTTCTAAGAAACTTTTTCTAGTTTTCATCTGAGGATATTTCCTTTGTCACCGTAAGCTTCATTGCGCTAAGAGGAATCCCATTGCAGATTTCCAGAAAACTTAGCAAACTGATCACTGAAGAGAAAAGTGTAACTCTGTGAGTTGCATTCACTCATGGCAATGGAGTTTCTCAGAAGGCTTCTTTCCAGTTTTGAACTGAGGATATTTCCTTTTTCACCATAGACCTCATAGAGCTCGGAAACATATCATTGCAGAATCCACGACAACAGTGTTAGCAAACTGTTCCAAGAAGGGAAGGGTGGTACTCTGTGCGATGAAGGCACACATCAGAAAGCAATCTCTCCGAAAGCTTCTCTCTAGTTATTATGTGAGGATATTTCCTTTTTCATCATGGGCCACTATGGGCTCCCAAATATCACTTTCCAGATTCCACGAAAAGACTTTTAGCAAACTGCTTCCTGGAGTCTAAGTTGTACGTCTGTGAGATGAACTCACAGATCAGAAAGAAGTTTCTCAGAAGGCTTCTTTCACGTTTTAAACGGATGAAATTTCTTTATCAGCGTAGGCCTCAATGCGATCCAAGGAAGCCCTTCTTAGGTTCCTTAAAGACAGGGATAATGGACTGCTCCATGAAATATAAGTGTAACTCTGTGAGAAGAATTCACACATCACCATGAATTTCCTAAGAAAGCTTCTTTCCAGTTTTCATCTTTGGCTACTTCCTTTGTCACCGTAAGGTGGATTGCGCTATGATGTATCTAATTGCCGATTTCCAGAAAACTGTGTTAACAAACTGATCACTGAAGAGAAACGTGTAACTCTGTGAGTTGAATTCACACATGGCAATGCAGTTTCTCAGAAACCTTCCCTTTAGTTATTATGTGAGGATATTTCCTTTTTCACCATAGCCCTCAATGATCTCCCAAATATACCTTTGCAGAATCCACAACAACAGTGTTAGCAAACTGTTCCTAGGAGGGAAGGTTGGAACTCTGTGTGATAAAGTCACACATCAGAAAGCAATCTCTAAGAAAGCTTCTCTCTAATTATTATGTGAGGAGGTTTCCTTTTTCATCATGGGCCCCTATGGGCTCCTAAATATCACTTTCCAGATTCCACGAAAAGAGTGTTAGCAAACTGCTTCCTGAAGTCTAAGTTATACGTCTGTGAGATGAACTCACAGATCACAAAGACGTTTCTCAGAAGGCTTCTTTCAGGTTTTGAACGGATGAAATTTCCTTTAACAGCGTAGGCCTCAATGCGATCCAAGGAAGCCCTTCTCAGGTTCCTCTAAGACAGTGTTAATGGACTGCTCCACGAAACATAAGTGTAACTCTCTGAGATGAATTCACACATCACCAAGAAGTTTCTAGGAAAGCTTCTCTGTAGTTTTCATCTGTGGATATTTCCTTTGTCACCGTAAGCTTCATTGCGCTAAGAGGTATCCCATCGCAGTTTTCCAGAAAACTTAGCAAACTGATCACTGAAGAGAAACGTGTAACTCTGTGAGATGCATTCACTCATGGCAATGCAGTTTCCCAGAAGGCTTCTTTCTAGTTTTGAACTGAGGATATTTCCTTTTTCACCATAGACCTCATAGAGCTCTGAAACATATCATTGCAGAATCCACGACAACAGTGTTAGCAAACTGTTCCAAGAAGGGAAGTGTGGAACTCTGTGTGATGAATTCACACATCAGACAGCAATCTCTCAGAAAGCTTCTCTCTAGTTATTCTGTGAGGATATTTCCTTTTTCACCATGGGCCCCTATGGGCTCCCAAATATCACTTTCCAGTATCCACGAAAAGAGTGTTCGCAAACTGCTTCCTGAAGTCTAAGTTATACGTCTGTGAGATGAACTCAACGATCAGAAAGAGGTTTCTCAGAAAGATTCTTTCACGTTTTGAACGGATGAAATTTCCTTTATCATGTAGGCCTCAATGCGATCCAAGGAAGCCCTTCTCAAGTTCCTCAAGAAAGTGTTGATGGACTGCTCCCCGAAACATAAGTCTAACTCTGTGAGATGAATTCACACATCACCAAGAAGTTTCTATGAAAGCCTCTTTCTAGTAATCATCTGTGGATATTTCCTTTCTCACCGTAAGGTTCCTTGCACTACGAAGTATCTAATTGCAGATTTCCAGAAAACTGTGTTAACAAACTGATCACTGAAGAGAAACGAGTAACTCTGTGAGTTGCATTCACACATGGCAATGCAGTTTCTCAGAAAGCTTCTCTTTAGTTATTATGTGAGGATATTTCCTTTTTCAACATAGCCCTCAACGAGCTCCCAAATATACCTTTGCAGAATCCACGACAACAGTGTAATCAAACTCTTCCAAGAAGGGAAGGGTGTAACTCTGTGTGATGAAGTCACACATCAGAAAGCAATCTCTCAGAAAGCTTCTCTCTAGTTATTATGTGAGGATATTTCCTTTTTCAGCATGGGCCCCTGTGGGCTCCCAAAGATCACTTTCCCGAATCCACGAAATGAGTGTTCGCAAACTGCATCCTGAAGTCTAAGTTATACGTCTGTGAGATGATCTCACAGTTCTGAAAGGCGTTTCTCAGAAAGCTTCTTTCACGTTTTGAACAGAAGAAATTTCCTTTATCAGCGTAGGCCTCAATGCGATCCAAGGAAGCTCTTCTCAGGTTCCTCAAAGACCGTGTTAATGGAGTGCTCCACGAAACATAATTGTAACTCTGTGAGATGAATTCACACATCACCAAGAAGTTTCTAAGAGAGCTTCTTCTAGTTTTCATCTGTGGATATTTCCTTTGTCACAGTAAGCTTCATTGCGTTCAGAAGTATCCCATTGAAGATTTCCACAAATATGTTTTAGCAAACTGAACACTGAAGAGAAACGTGTAACTCTGTGAGTTGCATTCAGAGATCGAAATGCAGTTTCTCAGAAGGCTTTTTCCAATTTTGATCTGAGGATATTTCCTTTTTTACCATAGCCCTCAGTGAGCTCCCAAATAACACTTTGCAGAACGCAAGATAAGAGAGTTAGCAAACTCTTCCAAGAAGGAAAGGGTAGAACTCTGTGTGATGAAGTCACACATCAGAAAGCAATCTCCGAGAAAGCTTCTCTCTAGTTATTATCTGAGGATATTTCCTTTTTCAACATTGGCCCCTAAGGGCTCCCAAATCTCACTTGGCAGATTCCACGAAAAGAGTGTTAGCAAACTGCTTCCTGAGAACTAAGCTGTAACTCTGTGAGGGGAATTCACAGATCACAAAGAAGTTTCTCAGAAAGCTTCTTTCACGTTTTAAACTGATGATACTTCCTTTATCAGCTAGGCCTCAATGCAAACCAAAGAAGTACTTCTCAGGTTCCTCAAAGACAGTGTTAATGGACTCCTGCTTGAAACCTAAGTGTAATTCTGTGAGATGAATTAACACATCAACAAGAAGCTTGTAACAAAGCTTCTTTCTAGTATTCATCTGAGGATATGTCCTTAGTCACCGTAACCTTCATTGCGTTCAGAAGTATCCCATTGCAGATTTCCAGAAAACTGTGTTTGCAAACTGAACACTGAGGAGAGACGGGTAACTCTGTGAGTTGCATTCACACATCGAAATGCAGTTACGCAGAAGGCTTCTTTCCAGTTTTGATCTGAGCATATTTCCTTTTTTACCATAGCCCTCAGTGAGCTCCCAAATATCACTTTGCAGAACACAAGATAACAGAGTTAGCAAACTGTTCCAAGAAGGGAAGGGTGGAACTCTGTGTGATGAAGTCACACATCAGAAAGCAATCTCCCAGAAAGCTTCTCTCTAGGTATTAACTGTAGATATTTCCTTTTTCACCATGGGCCCCTATGGGCTCCCAAATCTCACTTGGCAGATTCCACGAAAAGAGCGTTAGGAAACTGCTTCCTGAGAACTAAGCTGTAACTCTCTGAGAGGAATTCACAGATCACAAAGAAGTTTCACCGAAAGCTTCTTTCACGTTTTGAACTGATGATATTTCCTTTATCAGCGTCGGCCTCAATACGATGCAAATAAGTCCTTCTCAGGTTCCTCAAAGACAGTGTTCATGGACTGCTGCATGAAACATAAGCGTAATTTTGTGAGATGAATTCACACATCACAAAGAAGTTTCTAACAATGCTTCTTTCTAGTTTTCATCTGAGGATATTTCCTTTGTCACCGTAAGCTTCATTGTGTTCAGTGGTATCCCATTGCAGATTTCCAGAAAACTGTGTTAGCAAACTGAACACTGAAGAGAAACCTGTAACTCTGTGAGTTGCATTCACACATCAAAATGCAGTTTCTCAGAAGGCTTCTTTCCAGTTTTGAACTGAGGATATTTCCTTTTTCACCATAGCCCTCAGTGAGCTCTGAAATATCACTTTGCAGAACACAAGATAACAGAGTTAGCAATCTGTTCCAAGAATGGAAGGGTGGAACTCTGTGTGATGAAGTGACACATCAGAAAGCAATCTCTCAGAAAGCTTCTGTCTAGTTATTATCTGAGGATATTTCCTTTTTCACCATGGGACCCTAAGGGATCCCAAATCTCAATTGGCAGATTACACGAAAAGAGTGTTAGCAAACTGCTTCCTGAGAACTAAGTTGTAAATCTGTGAGAGGAATTCACAGATCACAAGGAAGTTTCTCAGAAAGCTTCTTTCACGTTTTGAACTGATGATATTTCCTTTATCAGTGTAGCCCTCAATGCGATCCAAAGAAGTCCTTCTCAAGTCCTCAAAGACAGTGTTAATGGACTGCTGCATGAAACAGAGGTGTAATTCTGTGAGATGAGTTCACACATCACCAAGAAGTTTTAACAGAGCTTCTTTCCAGTTTTCGTCTGAGGATATTTCCTTAGTCACCGTAAGCTTCATTGCGTTCAGGAGTATCCCATTGCAGATTTCCAGAAAACTGTGTTAACAAACTGAACACTGAAGAGTAATGTGTAACTGTGTGAGTTGCATTCACATATCGAAATGCAGTTTCTCAGAAGGCTTCTTTCCAGTTTTGATCTGAGAATATTTCGTTTTTTACCATAGCCCTGAGTGAGCTCACTAATATCACTTTGCAGAACACAAGATAACAGAGTTAGCAAACTCTTCCTAGAAGGGAAGGGTGGAACTCTGTGTGATGAAGTCACACATCAGAAAGAATTATCTCAGAAAGCTTCTCTGTAGTTGTTATCTGAGGATATTCCCTTTTTCACCATGGGCCCCTATGGGCTCCGAATCTCATTTGGCAGATTCCACGAAATGAGTGATAGAAAACTGCTTCCTGAGAACTAAATTGTAACTCTGTGAGAGGAATTCACAGATCTCAAAGAAGTTTCTCAGAAAGCTTCTTTCAGGTTTTGAGCTGATGATATTTCCTTTACGATTGTAGTCTTCAATGCGATCCAAAGAAGTCCTTCTCAGGTTCCTCAAGACAGTGTTAATGGAATGCTGCACGAAACATGAGTGTAACTTTGTGAGATGAATTCACACACCACCAAGAATTTTCTAAGAAAGCTTCTTTCTCTGTTTCATCTGGGGATGTATCCTTTGTCAACGTAAGCTTCATTGCGTTCAGAAGTATCCCATTGCAGATTTCCAGAAAACTGTGTTAGGAAACTGAACACTGAGGAGAAACGTGTAACTCTGTGAGTTGCATTCACACATCGAAATTCAGTTTCTTAAAAGGCTTCTTTCCAGTTTTGATCTGAGGATATTGCCTTTTTCAACATAGCCCTCAGTGAGCTCCCAAATATCACCTTGCAGAGCACAAGATAACAGAGTTACCAAACTGTTCCAAGAAGGGAAGGGTGGAACTTTGTGTGATTTAGTCACACATGAGGAAGCAATCTCTCAGAAAGCTTCTCTCTAGTTATAATCTGAGGATATTTCCTTTTTCACTATGGGCCCCTATGGGCTCCCAAATCTCATTTGGCAGATTCCACGAAAAGAGTGTTAGCAAACTGCTTCCTGAGAAGTAAGTTGTAACGCTGTGAGAGGAATTCACAGATCACAAAGAAGTTTCTCAGAAAGCTTCTTTCACGTTTTGAACCGATGATATTTCCTTTACCATCATAGGCCTCAATGCGATACAAAGTTGTCCTTCTCAGGTTCCTCAAAGACAGTGTTAATGGACTGCTGCAGGAAACATAAGTGTAATTCTGTGAGATGAATTCACACATCACAAAGAAGTTTCTAACAGAGCTTCTTTATAGTTTTCCTCTGAGGATATATCCGTTGTCACCGTAAGTTTCATTGCGTTCAAAAGTATCCCATTGCAGATTTCCAGAAAACTGTGTTAGCAAACTGAACACTGAAGAGAAACGTGTAACTCTGTGACTTGCATTCACGCATCGAAATGCAGTTTCTCAGAAGGCTTCTTTCCAGTTTTGATCTGAGGATATTGCCTTTTTCACCATAGCCCTCAGGGATCTTCCAAATATCACTTAGCAGAACACAAGATAACAGAGTTAACAAATTGTTCCAAGAAGGGAAAGGTGGAACTCTGTGTGATGAAGTCACACATCAGAAAGCAATCTCTCAGAACGCTTCTCTCCAGTAATTATCTGAGGACATTTCCTTTTTCATCATGGGCCCCTAAGGGCTCCCAAATCTCACATTGCAGATTCCACGAAAAGAGTGTTAGCAAACTGCTTCCGGAGACCTAAGCTGTAACTCTGTGAGAGGAATTCACAGATCACAAAGAAGTTTCTCAGAAAGCTTCCTTAACCTTTTGAACTGATGATATTTCCTTTATCAGCGTCGGCCTCAATGCGATCCAAAGAAGTCCTTCTCAGGTTCCTCAAAGACTGTGTTAATGGACTGTTGCACGAAACATAAGTGTAATTCTGTGAGATGAATTCACACATCACGAAGAAGTTTCTAACAGTGCTTCTTTCTAGTTTTCATCTGAGGATATTTCCTTTGTCACCGTAAGCTTCATTGCGTTCAGAAGTATCCTATTGCAGATTTCCAGAAAACTGTGTTAGCAAACTGAACACTGAAGAATATTGTGTAACTCTGTGAGTGGCATTCACATATCGAAATGCAGTTTCTCAGAAGGCTTCTTTCCAGTTTTCATCTGAGAATATTTCCTTTTTTACCATAGCCCTCAGTGAGCTCCCAAATATCACTTTGCAGAACACAAGATAACAGAGGTAGCAAACTCTTCCAAGAAGGGAAGGGTGGAAGTCTGTGTGATGAAGTCACACATCAGAAAGCAATCTCGCAGAAACCTTCTCCCTGGTTATTATCTGAGGATATTTCCTTTTTCACCATGGGCCCCTATGGGCTCCCAAATCACATTTGCAGATTCAACAAAAAGAGTGTTAGCAAACTGCTTCCTGAGAACTAAGTTGTAACTCTGTGAGAGGAATTCACAGATCTCAAAGAAGTTTCTCAGAAAGCTTCTTTCACATTTTGAGCTGATGATATTTCCTTTATCAGCATAGGCCTCAATGCGATCCAAAGAAGTCCTTCTCAGGATCCTCAAAACAGTGTTAATGGAATGCTGCACGAAACATAAGTGTTACTTTCTGAGATTAATTCACACATCACCAAGAAGTTTCTAAGAAAGCTTCTTTCTAATTTTCATCTTAGGATATTTCCTTTGTCACCATAAGCTTCATTGCGTTCAGAAGTATCCCATTGCAGATTTCCAGAAAAATGCGTTAGGAAACTGAACACTGAAGAGAAACGTGTAACTGTGTGAGTTGCATTCACACATCGAAATGCAGTTTCTCAGGACGCTTCTTTCCAGGTTTGATCTGAGGATATTTCTTTTTTCACCGTAGCCCTCAGTGACCTAACAAATATCACTTTGCAGAACACAAGATAACAGTTTTAGCAAACTGTTTCTAGAAGGGAAGGGTGTAATTATGTGTGATGAAGTCACACATCAGAAAGCAATCTCTCAGAAAGCTTCTCTCTAGTTATTATCTGAGGATAGTTCCTTTTTCACCATGGTCCCCTATGGGCTCCCAAATCTCATTTGGCAGATTCCACATCAGAACGCAATCTCTCAGAAAGTTTCTCTCTAGTCATTTTTTTTTTTTTTTTTTGCTTAATGAAAAATAATTTTATTCTCAATTGGGATAAAATAATGTCATGTAGCATATGGGATATCTACATATCATATTACTAATATTGTTCCTAAGCTTCAAACAGTTACATTTTTAATGTATTATGATAAGCAGTAAGTTGGTCCATTTATTTCTGGTTCTCCATTCAGTTCCTTCAGTCAGGCTAGATCCAATCTTTCACTGAATATTTATGCATCTTGCTTCCTCTAGACTGAGTTCTCTTTATAGAAGTGATAACTTTCCAGGATCCTTGCAGCATCAGAATGTATGACTTTACTATCTCTCCAATATCCATTTTACATAAAATTAGGTCAAATAAAATTTTTAATGCTTTCCTGACAACTAACTTCTTTTTTTTTTAATTTATTTTTTTTTTAATTTAAGTTATAGGGTACATGTGCATAACGTGCAGGTTTGTTACATATGTATACTTATGCCATGTTGGTGTGCTGCACCCATCAACTCGTCAGCACCCATCAATTCATCATTTATATCATGTATATCTCCCCAGTGCAATTCCTCCCTCCTACCCCCTCCCCATGATAGGCCCCAGTGTGTGAAGTTCCCCTTCCCGAGTCCAAGTGATCTCATTGTTCCGTTCCCACCTATGAGTAAGAACATGCGGTGTTTGGTTTTCTGTTCTTGTGATAGTTTGCTAAGAATGATGCTTTCCAGCTGCATCCATGTCCCTACAAAGGACGCAAACTCATCCTTTATTATGGCTGCATAGTATTCCATGGTGTATATGTGCCACATTTTCTTAATCCAGTCTGTCACAGATGGACATTTGGGTTGATTCCAAGTCTTTGCTATTGTGAATAGTGCCGCAATAAACATACGTGTGCATGTGTCTTTGTAGTAGACTAATTTATAATCCTTTGGGTATATACCCAGTAGTGGGATGGCTGGGTCATATGGTACATCTGGTTCTAGATCCTTGAGGAATTGCCATGCTGTTTTCCATAATTGTTGAACTAGTTTACAATCCCACCAACAGTGTAAAAGTGTTCCTATTTCTCCACATCCTCTCCAACACCTGTTGTTTCCTGACTTCTTAATGAGTGCCATTCTAAGTGGTGTGAGATGGTATCTCATTGTGGTTTTCATTTGCATTTCTCTGATGTCGAGTGATGATGAGCATTTTTTCATGTGTCTATTGGCTGTATGAATGTCTTCTTTTGAGAAATGTCTGTTCATATCCTTTGCCCACTTTTTGATGGGCTTGTTTGTTTTTTTCTTGTATATTTGTTTGAGTTCTTTGTAGATTCTGGATATTAGCCCTTTGTCAGATGAGTAGGTTGCAAAAATTTTCTCCCATTCTGTAGGTTGCCTGTTCACTCTGATGGTAGTTTCTTTTGCTGTGCAAAAGCTCTTTAGTTTAATTAGATCCCATTTGTCAATTTTCACTTTTGCTGCCGTTGCTTTTGGTGTTTTAGACATGAAGTCCTTGCCCATGCCTCTGTCCTGAATGGTTCTACCTAGATTTTCTTCTAGGGTGTTTATGGTATTAGGTCTAACATTTAAGTCTCTAATCCATCTTGAATTAATCTTCGTATAAGGGGTAAGGAAAGGATCCAGTTTCAGCTTTCTACTTATGGCTAGCCAATTTTCCCAGCACCATTTATTAAATAGGGAATCCTTTCCCCATTTCTTGTTTTTCTCTTGTCAAAGATCAGATGGTTGTAGATGTGTGGTATTATTTCTGAGGACTCTGTTCTGTTCCATTGGTCTATATCTCTGTTTTGGTACCAGTACCATGCTGTTTTGGTTACTGTAGCCTTGTAGTATAGTTTGAAGTCAGGTAGCGTGACGCCTCCAGCTTTGTCCTTTTGACTTAGGATTGTCTTGGCAATGCGGGCTCTTTTTTGGTTCCATATGAACTTTAAAGCCGTTTTTTCCAATTCTGTGAAGAAACTCATTGGTAGCTTGATGGGGATGGCATTGAATCTATAAATAACCTTGGGCAGTATGGCCATTTTCACGATATTGATTCTTCCTATCCATGAGCATGGTATGTTCTTCCATTTGTTGGTGTCCTCTTTTATTTCACTGAGCAGTGGTTTGTAGTTCTCCTTGAAGAGGTCCTTTACATCCCTTGTAAGCTGGATTCCTAGGTATTTCATACTCTTTGAAGCAATTGTGAATGGAAGTTCATTCCTGATTTGGCTCTCTGCTTGTCTGGTACTGGTGTATAAGAATGCTTGTGATTTTTGCACATTAATTTTGTATCCTGAGACTTTGCTGAAGTTGCTTATCAGCTTAAGGAGATTTGGGGCTGAGACAATTGGGTTTTCTAAATATACAATCATGTCATCTGCAAACAGGGACAATTTGACTTCTTCTTTTCCTAACTGGATACCCTTGATTTCTTTCTCTTGCCTGATTGCCCTAGCCAGAACTTCCAAGACTATGTTGAATAGGAGTGGTGAGAGAGGCCATCCCTGTCTTGTGCCAGTTTTCAAAGGGAATTTTTCCAGTTTTTGCCCATTCAGAATGATATTAGCTGTGGGTTAGTCATAAATAGCTCTTATTATTTTGAGGTACGTTCCATCAGTACCGAATTTCTTGAGCGTTTTTAGCATGAAGGGCTGTTGAATTTTGTCAAAAGCCTTTTCTGCATCTATTGAGATAATCATGTGGTTCTTGTCTTTGGTTCTGTTCATATGCTGGATTACGTTTGTTGATTTGCGAATGTTGAACCAGCCTTGCATCCCAGGGATGAAGCCCACTTGATCATGGTGGATAAGCTTTTTGATGTGCTGCTGAATCCGGTTTGCCAGTATTTTATTGAGAATTTTTGCATCGATGTTCATCAGGGATATTGGTCTAAAATTCTCTTTTTTTTGTTGTGTCTCTTACAGGCTTTGGTATCAGGATGATGTGGGCCTCATAAAATGAGTTAGGGAGGATTCCCTCTTTTTCTATTGATTGGAATAGTTTCAGAAGGAATGGTACCAGCTCCTCCTTGTACCTCTGGTAAAATTCAGCTGTGAATCCATCTGGTCCTGGACATTTTTTGTTGGGTAGGCTATTAATTGTTGCCTCAATTTCAGAGCCTGCTCTTGGTGTATTCAGGGATTCAACTTCTTCCTTGTTTAGTCTTGGGAGAGTGTAAGTGTCCAGGAAATTATCCATTTCTTCTAGCTTTTCTAGTTGATTTGCGTAAAGGCATTTATAGTATTCTCTGATGGTTGTTTGTATTTCTGTGGGGTCGGTGGTGATATCCCCTTTATCATTTTTTATTGCGTCTATTTGATTCCTCTCTCTTTTCTTCTTTATTATTCTTGCCAGCGGTCTGTCAATTTTGTTGATCTTTTCAAAAAACCAACTCCTGGATTCATTGATTTTTCGGAGGGTTTTTTGTGTCTCTATCTCCTTCAGTTCTGCTCTGATCGTCGTTATTTCTTGCCTTCTGCTAGCTTTTGAATGTGTTTGCTCTTGCCTCTCTAGTTCTTTAAATTGTGATGTTAGAGTGTCAATTTTAGATCTTTCCTGCTTTCTCTTGTGGGCATTTAGTGCTATAAATTTCCCTCTGCACACTGCTTTCAATGTGTCCCAGAGATTCTGGTATGTTGTATCTTTGTTCTAATTGGTTTCAAAGAACATCTTTATTTCTGCTTTCATTTCGTTATGTACCCAGTAGTCATTCAGGAGCAGGTTGTTCAGTTTCCATGTAGTTGAGCGGTTTTGATTGAGTTTCTTAGTCCTGAGTTCTAGTTTGATTGCACTGTGGTCTGAGAGACAGTTTGTTATAATTTCTGTTCTTGTACATTTGCTGAGGAGTGCTTTACTTCCAATTATGTGGTCAATTTTGGAATAAGTGCGATGTGGTGCTGAGAAGAATGTATATTCTGTTGATTTGGGGTGGAGAGTTCTATAGATGTCTATTAGGTCCGCTTGGTGCAGAGATGAGATCAATTCCTGGATATCCTTGTTAACTTTCTGTCTCGTTGATCTGTCTAATGTTGACAGTGGAGTGTTGAAGTCTACCATTATTATTGTATGGGAGTCTAAGTCTCTCTGTAAGTCTCTAAGGACTTGCTTTATGAATCTGGGTGCTCCTGTATTGGGTGCATATATATTTAGGAGGGTTAGCTCTTCCTGTTGAATTGATCCCTTTACCATTATGTAATGGCCTTCTTTTTCTCTTTTTATCTTTGATGGTTTAAAGTCTGTTTTATCAGAGACTAGGATTGCAACCCCTGCTTTTTTTTGTTCTCCATTTGCTTGGTATATCTTCCTCCATCCCTTTAATTTGAGCCTATGTATGTCTCTGCATGTGAGATGCGTCTCCTGAATACAGCAGACTGATGGGTCTTGACTCTTTATCCAGTTTGTCAGTCTGTGTCTTTTAATTGGAGCATTTAGTCCATTTACATTTAAGGTTAATATTGTTATGTGTGAACTTGATCCTGTCATTATGATATTAACTGGTTATTTTGCTCGTTAGTTGATGCAGTTTCTTCCTAGCCTCGATGGTCTTTACATTTTGGCATGTTTTTGCAATGGGTGGTACCGGTTGTTCCTTTCCATGTTTAGGGCTTCCTTCAGGGTCTCTTGTAAGGCAGGCCTGGTGGTGAGAAAATCTCTAAGCATTTGCTTATCTGTACAGGATTTTATTTCTCCTTCACTTATGAAATTTAATTTGTCTGGATATGAAATTCTGGGTTGAAAATTCTTTTCTTTAAGAACGTTGAATATTGGCCCCCACTCTCTTCTGGCTTGTAGAGTTTCTGCCGAGAGATCTGCTGTTAGCCTGATGGGCTTCCCTTTGTGGGTAACCCGACCTTTCTCTCTGGCTGCCCTTAAGACTTTTTCCTTCATTTCTACTTTGGTGAATCTGGCAATTATGTGTCTTGGAGTTGCTCTTCTGGAGGAGTATCTATGTGGCGTTCTCTGTATTTCCTGAATTTGAATGTTGTCCTGCCCTACTATGTTGGGGACGTTCTCCTGGATGATATCCTGAAGAGTGTTTTCCAACTTGGTTCCATTTTCCCCCTCACTTTCAGGCACCCCAATCAGACGTAGATTTGGTCTTTTTACATAATCCCATACTTCTTGCAGGCTTTGTTCATTTCTTTTTCTTCTTTTTTCTTTTGGTTTCTCTTCTCACTTTATTTCATTCATTTGATCCTCAATCGCTGATATTCTTTCTTCCAGTTGATCGAGTCGGTTACTGAAGCTTGTGCATTTGTCACGTATTTCTCGTGTCATGGTTTTCATCTCTGTCATTTCGTTTATGATCTTCTCTGCATTAATTAGTCTAGCTGTCAATTCTTCCACTCTTTTTTCAAGATTTTGAGTTTCTTTTCACTGGATACGTCATTCCTACTTTAGCTCTGAGAAGTTTGATGGACTGAAGCCTTCTTCTTCCTCTCGTCCAAGTCATTCTGTGACCGGCTTTGATCCGTTGCTGGCGATGGGCTGCGCTCCTTTGCAGGGGGAGATGCGCTCTTATTTTTTGAATTTCCAGCTTTTCTGCCCTGCTTCTTCCCCATCTTTGTGGTTTTATCTGTCTCTGGTCTTTGATGGTGGTGACGTACTGATGGGGTTTTGGTATAGGTGTCCTTCCTGTTTGATAGTTTTCCTTCTGACAGTCAGAAGGACTGTCTGTTGGTCTGTTGGAGATTGCTTGAGGTCCACTCCAGACCCTGTTTGCCTGGGTATCAGCAGCAGAGGTTGCCGAAGATAGCATATTGCTGAACAGCGAGTGTACCTGTCTGATTCTTCCTTTGGAAGTTTCCATCAGGGGTGTCGTCCACCCTGTGAGGAGTGGGGTGTCAGACTGCCCCTAGTGGGGGATGTCTCCCAGCTAGGCTACTCAGGGGTCAGAGACCCACCTGAGCAGGCAGTCTGTCTGTTCTCAGATCTCAACCTCCGCTTTGGGAGATCCACAGCTCTCCCCACAGCTGTCAGACAGAGTTGTTCGCGTCTGCACCGGCCCCCGCTGCTTTCCCTGTTGGTCTTCAGCTGTGCGCTGTCCCCAGAGGTGGAGACTACAGAGACAGGCAGGCTTCCTTGAGCTGCTGTGAGCTCCACCCAGTTCGAGCTTCCCAGTAGCTCCATTAACCCACTTAAGCCTCAGCAATGGCCGGCGCCCCTCCCCCAGCCTCGCTGCTGCCTTGCGGATAGATCGCTGCAGACCTCTGTGTTAGCAGTGAGGGAGGCTCCGTGGGCGTGGGACCCTCCGGGCCAGGGGTGGGATATATTCTCCTGGTGTGCCTGTCTGCTTAAAGCGCAGTATTGGGGTGGGAGTTACCCGATTTTCCAGGTGTTGTGTGTCTCAGTTCCCCTGGCTAGGAAAACGGATTCCCTTCCCCCTTAGTTTCCAGGTGAGGCGATGCCTCGCCCTGCTTCAGCTCTCGCTGGTCAGGCTGCAGCAGCTGACCAGCACCGATGGTCCGGCACTCCCTAGTGAGATGACCCCAGTACATCAGTTGAAAATGCAGAAATCACCGGCGTTCTGTGTCGCTCGCACTGGGAGTTGGAGACTGGAGCTGTTCCTATTCGGCCATCTTGCTCCGCCCCCTCACTCTAGCTATTATCGGAGGATATTTCCTTTTTCACCATGGGCCCCTACGGGCTCCCATATCTCATTTGGCAGATTCAACGAAAGGAGTGTTAGCAAACTGCTTCCTGAGACCTAAGTTGTTAGCAAACTGAACACTGAAAGCAAACTCTCAGAAAGCAAACTCTCAGAAAGCTTCTCTCAAGTTATTATCTGAGGATATTTCCGTTTTCAGCATTGCCTGCTAAGGGCTCCCAAATCTCACTTTGCAGATTCCACGAAAAGAGTGTTAGCAAACTCCTACCTGAGAACTAAGCTGTATCTCTCTGAGAGGAATTCACAGATCACAAAGAAGTTTCTCACAAATCTTCTTTCACGTTTTCAACTTATGATATTTCCTTTATCAGCGTAGGCCTCAATGCAAGCCAAAGAAGTCCTTCTCAGGTTCCTCAAAGACAGTGTTAATGGACTCCTTCATGAAACATAAGTGTAATTCTGTGAGATGAATTCACACATCACCAAGAAGTTTCTTAGAAAGCTTCTTTCTAGTTTTCATCTGAGGATATTTCCTTTGTCACCGTAAGGTTCATTGCGCTATGAAGTATCTAAATGCAGATTTCCAGAAAACTGTGTTAACAAACTGATCACTGAAGGGAAACGTGTACCTCTGTGAGTTGCATTCACACATGGCAATGCACTTTCTCAGAAAGGTTCTCTTTAGTTATTATGTGAGGATATTTCCTTTTTCACCAGAGCCCTCAATGAGCTCCCAAATATACCTTTGCACGATCCACGACAACAGTGTTAGCAAACTGTTCCAACAAGGGAAGGGTGGAACTCTGTGTGATGAAGTCACACATCAGAAAGCAATCTCTCAGAAAGCTTCTCTGCAGTTATCATGTGAGGATATTTGCTTTTTCATCATGGGCCCCTATGGACTACCACATATCACTTTCCAGATTCCACGATAAGAGTGTTAGCAAACTCATTACTGAAGTCTAAGTTGAAAGCCTGTGAGGTGAACTCTAAGAGCAGAAAGAAGGTTCTCAGAAAGTTTCTTTCACGTTTTGAACGGACGAAATTTCCTTTATCAGCGAAGGCCTCAATGCGATCCAAGGAAGCCCTTCTCAGGATCCTCAACGACAGTGTTAATGGACTGCTCCACCAAACATAAGTGTAACTCTGTGAAATGAACTCACACATCCCCAAGAAGTTTCTATGAAAGCCTCTTTCTAGTTTTTATCTGTGGATATTTCCTTTGTAACCGTAGGGTTCATTGCACTACGAAGTATCTAATTACAGATTTCCAGAAAAATGTGTTAACAAACTGATCACTGAAGAGAAACGTGTAACTCTGTGAGTTGCATTCATTCATGGCAATGCAGTTTCTCAGAAGGCTTCTTTCCAGTTTTGATCTGGGGATATTTTCTTTTTCACCCTAGCCCTCAATGAGCTCCCAAATATATCTCTGCGGAATCCACGACAACAGTGTTAGCAAACTGTTACAGGAAGGAAGGGTGGAACTCTGTGTGATGAAGTCACACATCAGAAAGCAATCTCTCAGAAAGCTTCTCTCTAGTTATTATGTGAGCATATTTCCTTTTTCATCATGGTCGTCTACGGGCTCCCAAATATCACTTTCCAGAATCCACGAAAAGAGTGTTAGCAAACTGCTTGCTAGAGTCTAATTTATAAGTCTGTGAGATGAACTCAGAGAACAGAAAGAAGTTTCTCAGAAGGCTTGTTTCACGCTTTGAACGGACGAAATTTCCTTTTTCAGCGTAGGCCTCAATGCGATCCAAGGATGCCCTTCTCAGGTTCCTCAAAGAGAGTGTTAATGGACTGCTCCACGAAACATAAGTGTAACTATGTGAGATGAATTCACACATCACCAAGAAGTTTCTAAGAAAGCTTCTTTCTAGTTTTCATCTGTGGATATTTCCTTTGTCACCGTAAGGTTCATTGCCCTATGAAATATCTAATTGCAGATTTCCAGAAAGCTGTGTTAACAAAATGATCACTAAAGAGAAACGTGTAACTCTGTGAGTTGCATTCACACATGGCAATGCAGTTTCTCAGAAAGCTTTCCTTTAGTTATTATGTGAGGATATTTCCTTTTTCACCATAGCCCTCAATGAGCTCCAAAATATACCTTTGCAGAATCCACGACAACATCATTAGCAAACTGTTCCCAGAAGGGAAGGGTGGAACTCTGTGTGATGAAGTCACACGTCAGAAAGCAATCTCTCAGAGCTTTTCTCTAGTTATTATGTGAGGATATTACCTTTTTCACCAAGGGCCCCTAAGGGCTCCCAAATATCACTTTACAGAATCCTGAAAAGAGTGTTCGCAAACTGCTTCCTGAAATCTAAGTTATACGTCTTTGAGATGAACTCAGAGATCAGAAAGAAGTTTCTCAGAAAGCTTCTTTCACGTTTTGAACGGTAGAAACTTCCTTTAACAGCGTAGGCCTCAATGCGATCCAAGGACCCCCCTTCTCAGGTTCCTCAAAGACAGTGTTATTGGAGTGCTCCACGAAACATAAGTGTAACTCTGTGAGATGAATTCACACATCACCAAGAAGTTTCTAAGAAAGTTTCTTTCTCGTTTTCATCTGAGGATATTTCCTTTGTCACCGTAAGCTTCATTGCGCTAAGAGGCATCACATTGCAGATTTCCAGAAAACGTAGTTAGCAAACTGATCACTGAAGAGAAACGTGTAACTCTGTGAGTTGCATTCACTCATGGCAATGCAGTTTCTCAGAAGGCTTCTTTCCAGTTTTGATCTGAGGATATTTCCTTTTTTGCCATAGCCCTCAATGAGCTCCCAAATATACCTTTGCAGAATCCACGACAACAGTGTTAGCAAACTGTTCCAAGAATTGAAGGGTGGATCTCTGTGTGATGAAATCACACATCAGAAAGCAATCTCTCAGAAAGCTTCTTTCTAGTTATTAGGTGAGGATATTTCCTTTTTCACCATGGGCCCCTATGGGCTCCCAAATATCACTTTACACATTCCACAAAAAGAGTGTTCGCCAACTGCTTCCTGAAGTCTAATTTATAAGTCTGTGAGATGAACTCAGAGATCAGATAGAAGTTTCTCAGAAGGCTTCTTTCACGTTTTGAACGGATGAAATTTCCTTTATCACCGTAGGCCTCAATGCGATCCAAGGAAGCCCTTCTCAGGTTCCTCAAACACAGTGTTAATGGAGTGCTCCACGAAACTTAAGTGTAACTCTGTGAGATGCTTTCACACATCACCAAGAAGTTTTTAAGAAAGCTTCTTTCAAGTTTTCATCTGTGGATATTTCCTTTGTCACCATAAGGTTCATTGCGCTATGAAGTATCTAATTGCAGATTTCCAGAAAACTGTGTTAACAAACTGATCACCGAAGAGAAACGTGTAACTCTGTGAGTTGCATTCACACACGGCAATGCAGTTTCTCAGAAAGCTTCTCTTTAGTTAATATGTGTGGATATTTCCTTTTTCACCACAGCCCTCAATGAGCTCCCCAATATACCTTTGCAGAATCCATGACAACACTGTTAGCAAACTGTTCCAAGAAGGGAAGGGTGGGACTCTGTGTGATGAAGTCACACATCACAAAGCAATCTCTCAGAAAGCTTCTCTCTATTTATTATTTGAGGATATTTCCTTTTTCATCATAGGCTCTTATTGGCTCCCAACATAAGCCCTTATTGGCTCCCAAATATCACTTTCCAGATTCCACGAAACGTGTGTGAGCAAACTGATTCCTGAAGTCTAAGTTATAAGCCTGTGAGATGAACTCACAGAGCAGAAAGAAGGTTCTCATAAAGCTTCTTTCACGTTTTGAACGGAAGAAATTTCCTTTATCTGCGTAGGCCTCAATGCGATCCAAGGAAGCCCTTCTCAGGTCCCTCAAAGACAGTGTTAACGGACTGCTCCATGAAACATAAGTGTAACTCTGTGATATGAATTCACACATCACCAAGAAGCTTCTAAGAAAGCTCTTTTCTAGTTTTCATCTGAGGATATTTCCTTTGTCACCGTAAGCTTCATTGTGCTAAGAGGTATCCCATTGCAGATTTCCAGAAAACTTAGCAAACTGATCACTGAAAAGAAACGTGTAACTCTGTGAGTTGCATTCACACATGGCAATGCAGTTTCTCAGAAAGCTTCTCTTTAGTTATTATGTGAGGATATTTCCTTTTACACCATAGCCCTCAATGAGCTCCTAAATATACCTTTGCAGAATCCACGACAACTGTATTAGCAAACTGTTCCTACTAGGGAAGGGTGGAACTCTGTGTGATGAAGTCACACTTTAGAAAGCAATCTCTCAGAAAGTTCTCTCTAGTTATTATGTGAGGATATTTCCTTTTTCATCATGGGCCCCTATCGGCTCCCAAATATCACTTTCCAGATTCCTCGAAAAGAGTGTTAGCAAACTGCTTCCTGACGTCTAAGTTGTAACAATGTGAGATGAACTCACAGATCAGAAAGAAGTTTCTCAGAATGCTTCTTTCACGTTTTGAAAGGAAGAAATTTCCTTTATCAGCGTAGGCCTCAATGAGATCCAAGGAAGCCCTTCTCAGGTTCCTCAAACACAGTGTTAATTGACTGCTCCACGAAATATAAGTGTGACTCTGTGAGATGAATTCACACATCAACAAGAAGTTTCTAAGAAAGTTTTCTTCTAGTTTTCATCTGAGGATATTTCCTTTGTCACCGTAAGCTTCATTGCGCTGAGAGTATCCCATTGCAGATTTCCAGAAAACATAGTTAGCAAACTGACCACTGAAGAGAAACGTGGAACTCTGTGAGTTGCATTCACTCATGGCAATGCAGTTTCTCAGAAGGCTTCTTTCCAGTTTTGATCTGAGGATATTTCCTTTTTCACCATAGCCCTCAATTAGCTCCCAAATATACCTTTGCTGAATACACGACAACAGTGTTAGCATACTGTTCCAAGAAGGGAAGTGTGGAACTCTGTGTGATGAAGTCACACATCAGAAAGCAGTCTCTCAGAAAGCTTCTCTCTAGTTATTATGTGAGAATATATCCTTTTTCATCTTGGGCCATTATGGCAATGCAGTTTCTCAGAAGGCTTCTTTCCATTTTTGATCTGAGGATATTTCCTTTTTCACTGTAGCCCTCAATCCGCTCCCAAATATACCTTTGCAGAATCCACGATAGCAGTGTTAGCAAACTGTTCCAAGAAGGGAAGGGTGGAATTGTGTGATGAAATCACACATCAGAAAGTAATCTCTCAGAAAACCTCTCTCTAGTTATTATGTGAGGATATTTCCTTTTTCACCATGGGCCCCTACGGGTTCCCAAATATCACTTTCCAGAATCCACGAAAAAGTGTTCACGAACTGCTTCCTGAAGTATAAGTTATACGTCTGTTATATGAAATCACAGATCTGAAAGGAGTTTCTCAGAAAGCTTCTTTCAAGTTTTGAACGGAGGAAATTTCCTTTATCAGCGTAGGCCTCAATGTGATCCAACGAAGCCCTTCCCAGGTTCCTCAAAGACAGTGTTAATGGACTGCTCAACGAAACATAAGTGTAACTCTGTGCGATGAATTCACACATCACCAAGAAGTTTCCAAGAAAGCTTCTTTCTAGTTTTCATTTGTGGATATTTCCTTTGTCACCATAAGTTTCATTGCGCTATGAAGTATCTAATTGCAGATTTCCAGAAAACTGTGTTAACAAACTGATCACTGAAGAGAAACGTGTAAGTGTGTGAGTTGCATTCACACATGGCAATGCAGTTTCTCCAAAAGCTTCTCTTAGTTATTATCTGAGGATTTTTCCTTTTTCTCCATAACCCGCAATGAGCTCCCAAATATACCTTTGCAGAATCCACGACAGCAGTGTTAGCAAACTGTTCCAAGAAGGGAAGTGTGGAACTCAGTGTGATGAAGTCACACATCATAAAGCAATCTCTCAGAATGCTTCTCTCTAGTTATTATGTGAGGATATTTCCTTTTCCACCCTGGGGCCCTGTGGGCTCCCAAATATCACTTTCCAGATTCCACGAAAAGAGTGTTAGCAAACTGCTTCCTGAAGTCTAAGTTATAAGTCTGTGAGATGAACTCACAGATCAGAAAGAAGTTTCTCACAAAGCTTCCTTCACGTTTTGAACGGATGAAATTTCCTTTATCAGCGTAGTCCTCAATGCGATCCACGGAAGCCCTTCTCAGGTACCTCAAAGACAGTGTTAAAGGACTGCTACACGAAACATAAGTGTAACTCTGTGAGATGAATTCACACATCACCAAGAAGTTTCTAAGAAAGCTTCTTTCTAGTTTTCATCTGAGGATATTTTCTTTGTCACCGTAAGCTTCATTTCGCTAAGAGGTATCCCATTGCAGATTTCCAGAAAACTTAGTTAGCAAACTGGTCACTGAGGAGAAACGGGTAACTCTGTGAGTTGCATTCACACATCGAAATGCAGTTACACAGAAGGCTTCTTTCCAGTTTTGATCTGGGAATATTTCCTTTTTCACCATAGCCCTCAGTGAGTTCCCAAATATCACTTTGCAGAACACAAGATAACAGAGTTAGCAAACTGTTCCAAGAAGGGAAGGGTGGAACTCTGTGTGATGAAGTCACACATCAGAAAACAATCTCTCAGAAAGCTTCCCTCTAGGTATTATCTGAGGATATTTCCTTTTTCACCATGGGCCCCTATGGGATCCCAAATCTCACTTGGCAGATTCCACGAAAAGAGTGTTAGCCAACTGCTTCCTGAGAACTAAGTTGTAACTCGGTGAGAGCAGTTCACAGATCACAAAGAAGTTTCTCAGAAAGCTTCTTTCACCGTTTGAAGTGATGATATTTCCTGTATCAGCGTAGGCCTCAATGTGATCCAAGGAAGTCCTTCTCAGGTTCCTCAAAGAGAGTGTTAATGGACTGCTGCATGAAACTTAAGTGTAATTCTGTGAGATGAATTCACACATCACCAAGAAGTTTCTAACAGAGCTTCTTTCTAGTTTTCATCTGAGGATATTTCCTTTGTCACCGTAAGCTTCATTGCGTTCAGAGGTATCCCATTGCAGATTTCCAGAAAACTGTGTTAGGAAACTGAACACTGAAGAGAAACGTTTAACTCTTTGAGTTGCATTCACACGTCGAAATGCAGTTTCTCAGAAGGCTTCTTTCCAGTTTTGATCTGAGGATATTTCCTTTTTCACCATAGCCCTCAGTGAGCTCCCATATATCACTTTGCAGAACACATGATAACAGAGTTAGCAAAATCTTCCCAGAAGGGAAGGGTGGAACTCTATGTAATGAAGTCACACATCAGAAAGGAATCATCTCAGAAAGCTTCTCCCTTGTTGTTATCTGAGGATATTTCCTTTTTCACCATGGGCCACTATTGCCTCCCAAATCTCAATTGGCAGATATCACGAAAAGAGTGTGAGCAAACTGCTTCCTGACAACTAAGTTGTAACTATGTGAAAGGAATTCACAGATAACAAAGAAGTTTCTCAGAAAGCTTCTTTCACGTTTTGAACTGATGATATTTCCTTAATCAGCGTAGGCCTCAAGGCGATCAAAAGAAGTCCTTCTGCGGTTCCTCAAAGACAGTGTTAATGGAATGCTGCGTGAAACATAAGTGTAACTTTGTGAGATAAATTCACACATCACCAAGAAGTTTCTAAGAAAGCTGCTTTCTAGTTTTCATGTGAGGATATTTTCTTTGTCACCGTAAGCTTCATTGCGTTCCGAAGTATCCCATTGCAGATTTCCCGAAAACAGTGTTAGCAAACTGAACACTAAAGAGATACGTGGAACTCTGTGAGTTGCATTCACACATTGAAATGCAGTTTCTCAGAAGGCTTCTTTCCAGTTTTGATCTGACGATATTTCCTTTTTCACCATAGCCATCAGTGAGCTCCCAAATATCACTTTGCAGAACACAAGATAACAGAGTTTCCACACTGTTCCAAGAAGGACAGGGTGGATCTCTGTGTGATGAAGTCACACATCAGAAAGCAATGTCTCAGAAATCTTCCCTCCAGTCATTATCTGAGGATATTTCCTTTTTCACCATGGGCCCCTATGGGCTCCCAAATCTCATTTGGCAGATTCCACAAAAAGAGTGTTAGCAAACTGCTTCCTGAGAACTAAGTTGTAACTCTGAGAGGAATTAACAGATCACAAAGAAGTTTCTCAGAGAGCTTCTTTCACGTTTTGAACTGTTGATATTTCCTTTACCAGCGTAGGCCTCAATGCAATCCAAAGAATTCCTGCTCAGCTTCCTCAAAGACAGTGTTAATGGACTGCTGCATGAAACATAAGTGTAATTATGTGAGATGAATTCACACATCACCAAGAAGTTTCTAAGAGAGCTTCTGTCTAGTTTTCATCTGAGGATATTTCCTTTGTCACCGTAAGCTTCATTGCGTTCAGATGTATCCCATTGCAGATTTCCAGAAAACTTAGTTAGCAAACTGATCACTGAAGAGAAACGTATAACTCTGTGAGTTGCATTCACTCATGGCAATGCAGTTTCTCAGAAGGCTTCTTTCCAGTTTTGATCTGAGGATATTTCCTTTCTCACCATAGCTCTCAGTGAGCTCCCAAATAACACTTTGCAGAACACAAGATAACAGAGTTAGCAAACTCTTCAAAGAAAGGAAGGTTGGAATTTCGTGATGAAGTCACACATCAGTAAGCAATCTCTGAGAAAGCTTCTCTCTAGTTATTATCTGAGGATATTTCCTTTTTCACCATGGGCCCCTAAGGGCTCCCAAATCTCACTTATCAGCATCCACGAAAAGAGTGTTAGCAAACTGGTTCCTGAGAACTAAGCTATAACTCTGTGAGAGGAATTCACAGATCACAAAGAAGTTTCTCAGAAAGCTTCTTTCACATTTTGAACTGATGATATTTCCTTTATCAGTGTAGGCCTCAATGCGATCCAAGGAAGAACTTCTCAGGTTCCTCAAAGACAGTGTTAATGGAATGCTGCACGAAAAATAATTGTAACTTTGAGAGATGAATACATACATCACCAAGAAGTTTCTAAGAAAGCTTCTTTCCAGTTTTCATCTGAGGATATTCCTTTGTCACCGTAAGCTTCATTGCGTTCAGAAGTATCCCATTGCAGATTTCCAGAAAACAGTGTTAGCAAACTGAACACTGAAGAGAAACGTGGAACTCTGTGAGTTGCATTCACACATCGAAATGCAGTTTCTCAGAAAGATTCTTTCCAGTTTTGAGCTGAGGATATTTCCTTTTTCACCATAGCCCTCAGTGAGCTCTCAAATATCACTTTTCAGAACATAAGATAACAGAGTTAGCAAACTGTTCCAAGAAGGGAAGGGTGGAACTCTGTGTGATGATGTCACACATCAGAAAGCAATCTCTCAGAAAGCTTCTCTCTAGTTATTTTCTGAGGATATTTCCTTTTTCACCATGGGCCCATAGGGGCTACAAAATCTCATTTGGCAGATTCCACGAAAAGAGTGTTAGCAAACTGCTTCCTGAGAACTAAGTTGTAACTCTGTGAGAGGAATTCACAGATCACAAGGAAGTTTCATAGAAAATTTCTTTCACGTTTTGAGGTGATGATATTTCCTTTATGATGGTAGGCCTCAATGCGATCCAAAGAAGTCCTTCTCAGGTTCCTCCAAGACAGTGTTAACGGAATGCTGCACGAAAAATAAGTGTAACTTTGTGAGATGAATTCACACATCACCAAGAAGTTTCTAAGAAAGCTTCTTTCCAGTTTTCATCTGAGGATATTTCCTTTGTCACCGTAAGCTTTATTGCGTTCAGAAGTATCCCATTGCAGATTTCCAGAAAACTATGTTAGCAAACTGAACACTGAAGAGAAACGTGTAACTCTGTGAGTTGGATTGACACATCGAAATGCAGTTTCTCAGAAGGCCTCTTTCCAGGTTTGATCTGAGGATATTTCCTTTTTCACCATTGTCCTCAGTTAGCTGCAAATATCACTTTGCAGAACACAAGATAACAGAGTTAGCAAATTGTTCCAAGAAGGGAAGGGGGAACTCTGTGAGATGAAGTCACACATCAGAAAGCAATGTCTCAGAAAGCTTCTCTCCACTCATTATGTGAGGATATTTCCTTTTTCACCATGGGCCCCTAAGGGCTCCCAAATCTCACTTGGCAGATTCCATGAAAAGAGTGTTATCAAACTGCTTCCCGAGAACTAAGCTATAACTCTGTGAGAGGAATTCACGGATCATAAAGAATTTTCGCAGAAGTTTTTTCACGTTTTGAACTGATGATATTTCCTTTATCAGCGTAGGCCTCAATACGATCCAGAGAAGTCCTTGTCAGGTTCCTCAAAACAGTGTTAATGGAATGCTGCAAGATATATAAGTGTAAGTTTGTGAGATGAATTCACACGTCACCAAGAAGTTTTTAAGAAAGCTTCTTTCTACTTTTCATCTGAGGATATTTCCTTTGTCACCGTAAGCTTCATTGCGTTCAGAAGTATCCCATTGCAGATTTCCAGAAAACTGTGTTAACAAACTGAACACTGAAGAATAACGTGTAACTCTGTGAGTTGCATTCACGTATCAAAATGCAGTTTCTCAGAAGGCTTCTTTCCAGTTTTGATCTGAGGATATTTCCTATTTTACCATAACCCTCAGTGAGCTCCCAAATATCACTTTGCAGAACACAACATAACAGAGTTAGCAAAATCTTCCAGAAGGGAAGGGTGGAACTCTGTGTGATGAAGTCACACATCAGAAAGCAATCTCTCAGAAAGCTTCTCTCTAGTTATTATCTGAGGATACTTCCTTTTTCACCATGGGCCCCTATGGGCTCCCAAATCTCATTTGGGAGATTCCACGAAAAGAGTGTTAGCAAACTGCTTCCTGAGAACTAAGTTGTAACTCTGTGAGAGGAATTCACAGATCACAAAGAAGTTTCTCAGAAAGCTTCTTTCACGTTTTTAACTGATGATATTTCCTTTACCAGCGTAGGCCTCAATGCGATCCAAAGAAATCCTGCTCAGGTTCCTCAAAGAGAGTGTTAATGGACTGCTGCATGAAACATAAGTGTAATTCTGTGAGATGAATTCACACATCACCAAGAAGTTTCTAAGAAAGCTTCTTTCTAGTTTTCATCTGAGGATATTTCCTTTGTCACCGTTAGCTTCATTGCGTTCAGAAGTATCCCATTGCAGATTTCCCGAAAACTGTGTTAGCAAACTGAACACCGAGGAGAAACGATTACCTCTGTGAGTTGCATTCACACATCAAAATGCAGTTACTCGAAAGGCTTCCTTCCAATTTTGATCTGAAGATATTTACTTTTTCACCATAGTCCTCAGTGAGCTCCCAAATATCACTTTGCAGAACACAAGATAACAGAGTTAGCAAACTATTCCAAGAAGGGAACGGTTGAACTCTGTGTGATGAAGTCACACATCAGAAAGCAATCTCTCAGAAAGCTTCTCTCTAGTTATTATCTGAGAATATTTCCTTTTTCACCATGGTCCCCTATGGGCTCCCGAATCTCATTTGGCAGATTCCACGAAAAGAGTGTTAGCAAACTGCTTTCTGAGAACTAAGCTGTAACTCTGAGACGAATTCACAGATCACAAGGAAGTTTCACAGAGAGCTTCTTTCACTTTTTGAACGGATGATGTTTCCTTTATTAGAGTAGGCCTCAATGCGATCCAAAGAAGTCTTTCTCAGGTTGCTCAAAGACCGTGTTAATGGACTGCTGCACGAAACATAAGCGTAATTCTGTGAGATGAATTCACACATCACAAAGAAGTTTCCAACAGTGCTTCTTTCTAGTTTTCATCTGAGGATATTTCCTTTGTCACCGTAAGCTTCATTGCGTTCAGCGGTATCCCATTGCAGATTTCCAGAAAACTGTGTTAGCAAACTGAACACTGAAGAATAACGTGTAACTCTGTGAGTTGCATACACATATCGAAATGCAGTTTCTCAGAAGGCTTCTTTCCAGTTTTGATCTGAGAATATTTCCTTTTTTACCATAGCCCTCAGTGAGCTCCCTAATATCACGTTGCAGAACACAAGATAACAGAGTTAGCAAACTCTTCCTAGAAGGGAAGGGTGGAACTCTGTGTGATGAAGTCACACATCTGAAAGAAATCTCTCAGAAAGCTTCTCTGTAGTTATTATCTGAGGATATTCCTTTTTTCACCATGGGACCCTATGGGCTCCCAATCTCATTTGGCTGATTCCACGAAAAGAGTGTTAGCAAACTGCTTCCTGAGAACTAAATTGTAACTCTGTGAGAGGAATTCACAGATCTCACAGAAGTTTCTCAGAAAGCTTCTTTCAGGTTTTGAGCTGATGATATTTCCTTTATGATTGTAGTCTTCAATACGATCCAAAGAAGTCCTTCTCAGGTTCCTCAAAGACAGTGTTAATGGAATGCTGCAAGAAACATGAGTGTAACTTTGTGAGATGAATTCACACACCACCAAGAAGTTTCCAAGAAAGCTTCTTTCTAGGTTTCATCTGAGGATATATCCTTTGACATCCTAACCTTCATTGCGTTCAGAAGTATCCCATTGCAGATTTCCAGAAAACTGTGTTAGGAAACTGAACACTGAGGAGAAACGTGTAACTCTGTGAGTTGCATTCACACATCGAAATGCAGTTTCTCAAAAGGCTTCTTTCCAGTTTTGATCTGAAAATATTTCCTTTTTCACTACGGCCCTCAGTGAGCTCCCAAATATCACTTGCAGAACACAAGATAAAAGAGTTAGCAAACTGTTCCAAGAAGGGAAGGGTGGAACTCTGTGTGATGAAGTCACACATCAGAAAGCAATCTCTCAGAAAACTTCTCTCTTGCTATTATCTGAGGATATTTCCTTTTTCACCATGGGCCCCTATGGGCTCCCAAACCTCATTTGGCAGATTCCACGAAAAGAGTGTTATCAAACTGCTTCCTGAGAACTAAGCTGTAACTCTGTGAGAGGAATTCACAGATCACAAAGAAGTTTCTCTGAAAGCTTCTTTCAAGTTTTGAACTGCTGATATTTCCTTTATCAGCGTAGGCCTCAATGCGATCCAAAGAAGTCCTTCTCAGGTTCCTCAAACACAGTGTTAATGGAATGCTGCACGAAACAGAGGGGTAATTCTGTGAGATGAATTCACACATCACCAAGAAGTTTATAACAAGGCTTCTTTCTAATTTTCATCTGAGGATATTTCCTTTGTCACCGTAAGCTTCATTGCGTTCAGAAGTATCCCATTGCAGATTTCCAGAAAACTGTGTTAACAAACTGATCACTGAAGAATAACGTGTAACTCTGTGAGTTGCATTCACATATCGAAATGCAGTTTCTCAGAAGGCTTCTTTCCAGTTTTGATCTGAGAATATTTCCTTTTTTACCATAGCCCTCAGTGAGCTCCCAAATATCACTTTGCAGAACACAAGATAACAGATGTAGCAAACTCTTCCAAGAAGGGAAGGGTGGAACTCTGTGTGATGAAGTCACACATCAGAAAGCAATCTCTCAGAAAGTTTCTCTCTAGTCATTTTTTTTTTTACTTAATTAAAAATAATTTTATTCTCAATTGGGATAAAATAATGTCATGAAGCATATGGGATATCTACATATCATATTACTAATATTGTTCCTAAGTTTCAAACAGTTACATTTCTAATGTATTATGATAAGCAGTAAGTTGGTCTATTTATTTCAGGTTCCCCACTCAGTTCCTTCAGTCAAGCTAGATCCAATCTTTCACTGAATATTTACGCATCTTGCTTCCTCTAGACTGAGTTCTCTTTATAGAAGTGATAACTATCCAGGATCCTTGCAGCCTAAGAATGTATGACTTTACTATCTCTCCAATATCCTTTCCATTTTACATAAAATTAGGTCAAATAAAATTGTTAATGCTTTACTGACAACTAACTTCTTTCTTTTCTTGTTTTAACTTATTTTTTTTTTTTAATTTAAGTTCTAGGGTACATGTGCATAACGTGCAGGTTTGTTACATATGTATACTTATGCCATGTTGGTGTGCTGCACCCATCAACTCGTCAGCACCCATCAATTCCTCATTTATATCATGTATATCTCCCCAGTGCAATCCCTCCCTCCTCCCCCATCCCCATGATAGGCCCCAGTGTGTGATGTTCCCCTTCCTGAGTCCAAGTGATGTGATTGTTCAGTTCCCACCTATGAGTGAGAACATGCGGTGTTTGGATTTCTCTTCTTGTGATAGTTTGCTAAGAATGATGGTTTCCAGCTGCATCCATGTCCCTACAAAGGATGCTAACTGATCCTTTTTTATGGCTGCATAGTATTCCATGGTGTATATGGGCCACATTTTCTTAATCCAGTCTGTCACAGATGGTCATTTGGGTTGATTCCAAGTCTTTGCTATTGTGAATAGTGCCGCAATAAACATACGTGTGCATGTGTCTTTGTAGTAGACTAATTTATAATCCTTTGTGTATATACCCAGTAGTGGGATGGCTGGGTCATATGATACATCTAGTTCTAGATCCTTGAGGAATTGCCATACTGTTTTCCATAATGGTTGAACTAGTTTACAATCCCACCAACAGTGTAAAAGTGTTCCTATTTCTCCACATCCTCTCCAACAACTGTTGTTTCCTGATTTCTTAATGATTGCCATTCTAAGTGGTGTGAGATGGTATCTCATTGTGGTTTTGATTTTCATTTCTCTGATGTCGAGTGATGATGAGCATTTTTTCATGTGTCTGTTGGCTGTAGGAATGTCTTCTTTTGAGAAATGTCTGTTCATATCCTTTGCCCACTTTTTGACGGGCTTGTTTGTTTTTTTCTTGTATATTTGTTTGAGTTCTTTGTAGATTCTGGATATTAGCCCTTTGTCAGATGAGTAGGTTGCAAAAATTTTCTCTCATTCTGTAGGTTGCCTGTTCACTCTGATGATAGTTTCTTTTGCTGTGCAAAAGCTCTTTAGTTTAATTAGATCCCATTTGTCAATTTTGGCTTTTGCTGCCGTTGCTTTTGGTATTTTAGACATGAAGTCCTTGCCCATGCCTCTGTCCTGAATGGTTCTACCTAGATTTTCTCCTATGGTTTTTATGGTATTAGGTCTAACATTTAAGTCTCTAATCCATCTTGAATTAATCTTCGTATAAGGGGTAAGGAAAGGATCCAGTTTCAGCTTTGTACTTATGGCTAGCCAATTTTCCCAGCACCATTTATTAAATAGGGAATCCTTTCCCCATTTCTTGTTTCTCTCAGGTTTGTCAAAGATCAGATGGTTGTAGATGTGTGCTATTATTTCTGAGGACTCTTTTCTGTTCCATTGGTCTATATCTCTGTTTTGGTATCAGTACCATGCTGTTTTGGTTCCTGTAGCCTTCTAGTATAGTTTGAAGTCAGGTAGCGTGACGCCTCCAGCTTTGTCCTTTTGACTTAGGATTGTCTTGGCAATGCGGGCTCTTTTTTGGTTCCATATGAACTTTAAAGCCGTTTTTTTCCAATTCTGTGAAGAAACTCATTGGTAGCTTGATGGGGATGGCATTGAATCTATAAATAACTTTGGGCAGTATGGCCATTTTCACGATATTGATTCTTCCTATCCATGAGCATGGTATGTTCTTCCATTTGTTGGTGTCCTCTTTGATTTCACTGAGCAATGGTTTGTAGTTCTCCTTGAAGAGGTCCTTTACATCCCTTGTAAGCTGGATTCCTAGGTATTTTATTCTCTTTGAAGCAATTGTGAATGGAAGTTCATTCCTGATTTGGTTCTGCTTGTCTGGTACTGGTGTATAAGAATGCTTGTGATTTTTGCACATTAATTTTGTATCCTGAGACTTTGCTGAAGTTGCTTATCAGCTTAAGGAGATTTGGGGCTGAGACACTGGGGTTTTCTAAATATACAATCATGTCATCTGCAAACAGGGACAATTTGACTTCTTCTTTTCCTAAACGGATACCCTTGATTTCTTTCTCTTGCCTGATTGCCCTAGCCAGAACTTCCAAGACTATGCTGAATAGGAGTGGTGAGAGAGGCCATCCCTGTCTTGTGCCAGTTTTCAAAGGGAATTTTTCCAGTTTTTGCCCATTCAGAATGATATTAGCTGTGGGTTAGTCATAAATAGCTCTTATTATTTTGAGGTACGTTCCATCAATACCGAATTTATTGAGCGTTTTCAGCATGAAGGGCTGTTGAATTTTGTCAAAAGCCTTTTCTGCATCTATTGAGATAATCATGTGGTTCTTGACTTTGGTTCTGTTTATATGCTGGATTATGTTTATTGATTTGCGAATGTTGAACCAGCCTTGCATCCCAGGGATGAAGTCCACTTGTTCATGGTGGATAAGCTTTTTTGATTTGCTGCTGAATCCGGTTTGCCTGTATTTTATTGAGAATTTTTGCATCGATGTTCATCAGGGATATTGGTCTAAAATTCTCTTTTTTTGTTGTGTCTCTGCCAGGCTTTGGTATCAGGATGATGTGGGCCTCATAAAATGAGTTAGGGAGGATTCCCTCTTTTTCTGTTGATTGGAATAGTTTCAGAAGGAATGGTACCAGCTCCTCCTTGTACCTCTGGTAAAATTCAGCTGTGAATCCATCTGGTCCTGGACTTTTTTTGGTGGGTAGGCTATTAATTGTTGCCTCAATTTCAGAGCCTGCTATTGGTCTATTCAGGGATTCAACTTCTTCCTGGTTTAGTCTTGGGAGAGTGTAAGTGTCCAGGAAATTATCCATTTCTTCTAGATTTTCTAGTTGATTTGCGTAAAGGCGTTTATAGTATTCTCTGATGGTTGTTTGTATTTCTGTGGGGTCGGTGGTGATATCCCCTTTATCATTTTTTATTGCGTCTATTTGATTCCTCTCTCTTTTCTTCTTTATTAGTCTTGCTAGCGGTCTGTCAATTTTGTTGATCTTTTCAAAAAACCAACTCCTGGATTCATTGATTTTTTGGAGGGTTTTTTGTGTCTCTATCTCCTTCAGTTCTGCTCTGATCGTAGTTATTTCTTGCCTTCTGCTAGCTTTTGAATGTGTTTGCTCTTGCCTCTCTCGTTCTTTTAATTGTGATGTTAGAGTGTCAATTTTAGATCTTTCCTGCTTTCTCCTGTGGGCATTTAGTGCTATAAATTTCCCTCTACACACTGCTTTAAATGTGTCCCAGAGATTCTGGTATGTTGTATCTTTGTTCTCATTGGTTTCAAAGAACATCTTTATTTCTGCTTTCATTTCGTTATGTACCCAGTAGTCATTCAGGAGCAGGTTGTTCAGTTTCCATGTAGTTGAGCGGTTTTGATTGAGTTTTTTAGTCCTGAGTTCTAGTTTGATTGCACTGTGGTCTGAGAGACAGTTTGTTATAATTTCTATTCTTGTACACTTGCTGAGGAGTGCTTTACTTCCAATTATGTGGTCAATTTTGGAATAAGTGCGATGTGGTGCTGAGAAGAATGTATATTCTGTTGATTTGGGGTGGAGAGTTCTATAGATGTCTATTAGGTCCGCTTTGTGCAGAGATGAGTTCAATTCCTGGATATCCTTGTTAACTTTCTGTCTCGTTGATCTGTCTAATGTTGACAGTGGAGTGTTGAAGTCTCCCATTATTATTGTATGGGAGTCTAAGTCTCACTGTAAGTCTCTAAGGACTTGCTTTATGAATCTGGGTGCTCCTGTATTGGGTGCATATACATTTAGGAGGGTTAGCTCTTCCTGTTGAATTGATCCCTTTACCATTATGTAATGGCCTTCTTTGTCTCTTTTGATCTTTGATGGTTTAAATTCTGTTTTATCAGAGACTAGGATTGCAACCCCTGCTTTTTTTTTGTTCTCCATTTGCTTGGTAGATCTTCCTCCATCCCTTTATTTTGAGCCTATGTATGTCTCTGCATGTGAGATGGGTCTCCTGAATACAGCAGACTGATGGGTCTTGACTCTTTATCCTGTTTGCCAGTTTGTGTCTTTTAATTGGAGCATTTAGTCCATTTACATTTAAGTTTAACATTGTTATGTGTGAACTTGATCCTGTCATTGTGATATTAACTGGTTATTTTGCTCGTTAGTTGATGCAGTTTCTTCCTAGCCTCGATGGTCTTTACATTTTGGCATGTTTTTGCAATGGCTGGTACCGGTTGTTCCTTTCCATGTTTAGGGCTTCCTTCAGGGTCTCTTGTAAGGCAGGCCTGGTGGTGAGAAAATCTCTAAGCATTTGCTTATCTGTAAAGGATTTTATTTCTCCTTCACTTATGAAACTTAATTTGGCTGGATATGAAATTCTGGGTTTAAAATTCTTTTCTTTAAGAACGTTGAATATTGGCCCCCACTCTCTTCTGGCTTGTAGAGTTTCTGCCGAGAGATCTGCTGTTAGTCTGATGGGCTTCCCTTTGTGGGTAACGCGACCTTTCTCTCTGGCTGCCCTTAAGATTTTTTCCTTCATTTCAACTTTGGTGAATCTGGCAATTATGTGTCTTGGAGTTGCTCTTCTGGAGGAGTATCTTTGTGGAGTTCTCTGTATTTCCTGAATTTGAATGTTGGCCTGCCCTACTAGGTTGGGGAAGTTCTCCTGGATGATATCCTGAAGAGTGTTTTCCAACTTGGTTCCATTTTCCCCCTCACTTTCAGGCACCCCAATCAGACGTAGTTTTGTTCTTTTTACATAATCCCATACTTCTTGCAGGCTTTGTTCATTTCTTTTTCTTCTTTTTTCTTTTGGTTTCTCTTCTCGCTTCATTTCATTCATTTGATCCTCAATCGCTGATACTCTTTCTTCCAGTTGATTGAGTCGGTTACTGAAGCTTGTGCATTTGTCCCGTATTTCTCGTGTCATGGTTTTCATCTCTGTCATTTCGTTTATGATCTTCTCTGCATTAATGAGTCTAGCTGTCAATTCTTCCACTCTTTTTTCAAGATTTTGAGTTTCTTTGTGCTGGGTACGTCATTCCTCCTTTAGCTCTGAGAAGTTTGATGGACTGAAGCCTTCTTCTCTCATCTAGTCAAAGTCATTCTCTGACCAGCTTTGATCCGTTGCTGGCGATGGGCTGCGCTCCTTTGCAGGGGGAGATGCACTCTTATTTTTTGAATTTCCAGCTTTTCTGCCCTGCTTCTTCCCCATCTTTGTGGTTTTATCTGTCTCTGGTCTTTGATGATGGTGACGTACTGACGGGGTTTTGGTATAGGTGTCCTTCCTGTTTGATAGTTTTCCTTCTGACAGTCAGAAGGACTGTCTGTTGGTCTGTTGGAGATTGCTTGAGGTCCACTCCAGACCCTGTTTGCCTGGGTATCAGCAGCAGAGGTTGCCGAAGATAGATTATTGCTGAACAGCGAGTGTACCTGTCTGATTCTTCCTTTGGAAGTTTCCTCTCAGGGGTTTCCTCCACCCTGTGAGGTGTGGGGTGTCAGACTGCCCCTAGTGGGGGATGTCTCCCAGCTAGGCTACTCAGGGGTCAGGGACCCACCTGAGCAGGCAGTCTGTCCGTTCTCAGATCTCAACCTCCGCATTGGGAGATCCATGGCTCTCCCCAAAGCTGTCAGACAGAGTCGTTGGCATCTGCACCGGCCCCCGCTGCTTCCCCTGTTGGTCTTCAGCTGTGCGCTGTCCCCAGAGGTGGAGACTACAGAGACAGGCAGGCTTCCTTGAGCTGCTGTGAGCTCCACCCAGTTCGAGCTTCCCAGCGGCTCCGTTTACCCACTTAAGCCTCAGCAATGGCCGGCGCCCCTCCCCCAGCCTCGCTGCTGCCTTGCGGATAGATCACTGCAGACTGCTGTGTTAGCAGTGAGGGAGGCTCCGTGGGCGTGGGACCCTCCGGGCCAGGTGTGGGATATATTCTCCTGGTGTGCCTGTCTGCTTAAAGTGCAATATTGGGGTGGGAGTTACCCGATTTTCCAGGTGTTGTGTGTCTCAGTTCCCCTGGATAGGAAAACGGATTCCCTTCCCCCTTGGCTTCCAGGTGAGGCGATGCCTCGCCCTGCTTCAGCTCTCACTGGTCAGGCTGCAGCAGCTGACCAGCACCGATTGTCCGGCACTCTCTAATGAGATGACCCCAGTATCTCAGTTGAAAATGCAGAAATCACCGGTGTTCTGTGTCGCTCGCGCTGGGAGTTGGAGACTGGAGCTGTTCCTATTCGGCCATCTTGCTCCGCCCCCTCGCTCTAGTTATTTTCTGAGGACATTTCCATTGTCACCTTCCTTTCATTTGGCAGATTCCACGAAAAGAGTGTTATCAAACTGCTTCCTGAGAACTAAGCTGTAACTCTGTTAGAGGAATTCACAGATCTCAAAGAAGTTTCTCAGAAAGCTTCTTTCACGTTTTGAGCTGATGATATTTCCTTTATGATGGTAGTCCTCAATGCGATCCAAAGAAGTCCTTCCCAGGTTCCTCAAAGACAGTGTTAATGGACTGCTGCATGAAACATAAGTGTAATTCTGTGAGATGAATTCACACATCACCAAGAAGTTTTTAACAGAGCTTCTTTCTAGTTGTCATCTGCGGATATTTCGTTTGTCACCGTAAGTTTCATTGCGTTCAGAAGTATACCATTGCAGATTTTCAGAAAACTGTGTTAGCAAACTGAACACTGAGGAGAAAAGTGTAACTCTGTGAGTTGCATTCACATACAGAAATACAGTTTCTCAGAAGGCTTCTTTCTAGTTTTGATCTGAGGAGAGTTCCTTTTTCCCATAGCCTTTAGTGAGCTCCCAAATATCACTTTGCAGAACACAAGATAACAGAGTTAGCAAATCGTCCCACGAAGGGAAGGGTGGAACTCTGTGTGATGAAGTCACACATCAGAAAGCAATCTCTCAGAAAGCTTCTCTCCAGTTATTGTCTGGGGATATTTCCTTTTTCACCATGGGCGCCTAAGGGCTCCCAGATATCACTTAGCAGATTCCACGAAAAGAGTGTTAGCGAACTGCTTCCTGAGAACTAAGCTATAACCCTGTGAGAGGAATTCACAGATCACAAACAACTTTCTCAGAAAGCTTCTTTCACCTTTTGAACTGATGATATTTCCTTTATCAGTGTAGGCCTCAATGCGATCCAAAGAAGTCCTTCTCAGGTTCCTCAAAGACAGTGTTAACGGACTGCTGCACGAAACATAAGTGTAACTTTGTGAGATGAATTCACACATCACCAAGAAGTTTCTAAGAAGGCTTCTTTCCAGTTTTCATCTGAGGATATTTCCTTTGTCACCGTAAGCTTTATTGCGTTCAGAAGTATCCCATTGCAGATTTCCAGAAAACTGTGTTAGCAAACTGAACAATGAAGAGAAACGTGTAACTCTGTGAGTTGCATTGACACATCAAAATGCCGTTTCTCAGAAGGCCTCTTTACAGTTTTGATCTGAGGATATTTCCTTTTTCACCATTGCCCTCAGTGAGCTGCAAATATCACTTTGCAGAACACAAGAAAACAAAGTTAGGAAATTGTTCCAATAAGGGAAGGGTGGAACTCTGTGAGATGAAGTCACACATCAGAAAGCAATGTCTCCGAAAGCTTCTCTCCAGTCATTATCTGAGGATATTTCCTTTTTCACCATGGGCCCCTAAGGGCTCCCAAATCTCACTTGGCAGATTCCATGAAAAGAGTGTTATCAAACTGCTTCCCGAGAACTAAGCTATAACTCTGTGAGAGGAATTCACGGATCACAAAGAATTTTCGCAGAAGTTTTTTCACGTTTTGGACTGATGATATTTCCTTTATCAGCCTAGGCCTCAATACGATCCAGAGAAGTCCTTGTCAGTTTCCTCAAAACAGTGTTAATGGAATGCTGCAAGAAACATAAGTGTAAGTTTGTGAGATGAATTCACACATCACCAAGAAGTTTTTAAGAAAGCTTCTTTCTAGTTTTCATCTGAGGATATTTCCTTTGTCACCGTAATCTTCATTGCGTTCAGAAGTATCCCATTGCAGATTTCCAGAAAACTGTGTTAACAAACTGAACACTGAAGAATAACGTGTAACTGTGTGAGTTGCATTCTCGTATCAAAATTCAGTTTCTCAAAAGGCTTCTTTCCAGTTTTGATCTGAGGATATTTCCTATTTTACCATAACCCTCAGTGAGCTCCCAAATATCACTTTGCAGAACACAAGATAACAGAGGTAGCAAACTCTTCCAAGAAGGGAAGGGTGGAACACTGTGTGATGAAGTCACACATCAGAAAGCAATTTCTCAGAAAGCTTCTCTCTAGTTATTATCTGATGATACTTCCTTTTTCACCATGGGCCCCTATGGGCTCCCAAATCTCATTTGGGAGATTCTACGAAAAGAGTGTTAGCAAACTGCTTCCTGAGAACTAAGTTGTAACTCTGTGAGAGGAATTCACAGATCACAAAGAAGTTTCTCAGAAAGCTTCTTTCACGTTTTGAACTGATGATATTTCCTTTACCAGCATAGGCCTCAATGCGATCCAAAGAAATCCTGCTCAGGTTCCTCAAAGAGAGTGTTAATGGACTGCTGCATGAAACATAAGTGTAATTCTGTGAGATGAATTCACACATCACCAAGAAGTTTCTAAGAAAGCTTCTTTCTAGTTTTCATCTGAGGATATTTCCTTTGTCACCGTAAGCTTCATTGCGTTCAGAAGTATCCCATTGCAGATTTCCCGAAAACAGTGTTAGCAAACTGAACACTGAAGAGAAACGTGGAACTCTGTGAGTTGCATTCACATATCGAAATGCAGTTTCTCTGAAGGCTTCCTTCCCGTTTTGATTTGGGTATATTTCCTTTTTCACCATAGTCCTCAGTGAGCTCCCAATTATCACTTTGCAGAAGACAAGATAACAGAGTTAGCAAACTCTTCAAAGAAGGGAAGGGGGGAACTGTGGGTGATGAATCACACATCAGAAAGCAATCTCTCAGAAAGCTTCTTTCTAGTTATTATCTGAGGATATTTCCTTTTTCACCATGGGCCCCTAAGGGCTCCCAAATCTCATTTGGCAGGTTCCACGAAATGAGTGTAAGCAAACTGCTTCCTGAGAAGTACAATGTAAGTCTGTGAGAGGAATTCACAGATCACAAAGAAGTTTCTCAGAAATTTCTTTCTCGTTTTGAACCGATGATATTTCCTTCATCTGTGTAGGCCTCAATGGGATCCAAAGTAGCCCTTCTCAGGTTCCTCAAAGTGAGTGTTAATGGACTGTTCCAGGAAAGATAAGTGTAACTCTGTGAGATGAATTCACACCTCTCCAAGAAGTTTCTAAGAAAGCTTCTTTCAAGTTTTCATCTGAGGATATTTCCTTTGTCACCATCAGCTTAATTCCACTCTATTGCAGATTACAAGAAAACTGTGTTAGCAAACTGATCACTGAAGAGAAACGTGTAACTCTGTGAGTTGCATTCATACATCGAAGTTCATTTTCCCAGAAGGCTTCTTTCCAGTTTTCATCTGAAGATATTTCCTTTTTCACCATAGCCCTCAATGAGCTCCCAAATATCTGTTTGCAGAATCCACGAGAACAGTGTTAGCAAACTGTTCCAGGAAGGGAAGGGTGGAACTCTGTGTGATGAAGTCACACATCAGAAAGCAAGCTCTCAGAAAGCTACTCTCTAGTTACTATCTGAGGATAATTCCTTTTTCACCATGGGGCCCTATGGGCTCCAAAATCTCATTTGGGAAATTCCATGAAAAGAGTGTTAGCAAACTGCATCCTGAGAACTAAGCTGTAACGCTGTGAGAGGAATTCACTGATCACAAAGATGTTTCTCAGAAAGCTTCTTTCACGTTTTGAACTGGTGATGTTTCCCTTGTCAGCGCAGGCCTCAATGCGATCCAAAGTAACCCTTCTCACGTTCCTCAAAGACAGTGTTAATGGACTGTCTCAGGAAACATATGTATAACTCTGTGAGATGAATTCACACATCACCAAGAAATTTCTAAGAAAGCATCTTTCTAGTTTTCTGTGGGGAAAGGAACGAGAGATCAGCTTGTTACCATGTCTAAATAGAAGGAAGTAGACATAAAAGTCTCCATTTAGTTCTGTATTTGAGATGCTGTTAATCTGTGACCTTACCTTCAACTTGTTCCTTGCAAGAGACATGTCCGAAGGTGATTTAAGGTTAGAAGGATTTTGGGCTGTGCAGAACATGCTTTGTGAAACAAGTGCCTCAAGGCTGCTTGTGGTTAAAAGTCATCACCATTCTCTTAAATCTCAAGAAAGAGAAAAACATTTGTCTCCTGCCCCTCTCTGGGCAATGGAACATCTCCAGGTAATACCCATTGTGTGCCTTGTTTACTGAGTGAACAGAAACCGCCTTTAGGAATAAGGTAGAACTTGCAGGAGCAATACTGCTAAAAGGTTTATGGAGATTTCGCATATCCATCTCAAGGCACAGCATTTTCCTTTTAACTTATTCATATTGCAAGGATTTTTTCATGTGTTTTACTGCCAATTTCCTCCCTACAATAATCCTATTGTCCAGACACTCCCTTATCCTTTTAATGACTAAGATAATTCACAATAAATACTAAGGGAACTCAGAGGCCGGTGCCGGCGTGGGTCCTCTGTCAGCTGAGCGCCGGTCCCCTGGGCCCCGCTTTTTTTCTCTACACTTTGTCTCTGTGTTTTATTCCTTTTCTCAAGTCTTTCGTTTCCACCTAACGAGAAACACCCACAAGTGTGGAGGGGAAGGCCACCCCTTCATCAGGTGCCCAATGTGGCAGCTTTTCTGTAAGGTGAAGGTACACTGGAACGTGGTCATTGAGGACAAGTCGACGAGAGACTCCCGAGTACGTCTACCGTCATCCTCGCGGTAAGCTTGTGCGCTCGGAAGAACCTAGGGTAACAGTGGGGCAATTAAAAATAAATATGCCTCTTATCGCAGCTTTATAAAAATTCTCTTAAAAAGAGGAGGAGTTAAAGCGTCTACCAAAAATCTAAATACGCTCTTTCAAATAATAGAATAGTTTTGTCCATGGTTTCCGGAACAGGGAACTTTAGATCTAAAAGATTGGGAAAAAATTGGCAAAGAAGTAAAACAAGCAAGTAGGGAAGGTAAAATCATTCCACTTACAGTATTGAATAATTGGGTCATTATTAAAGTAGCTTTATAACAGTGGCAAACAGAAGAAGATAGTGTTCCAATTTCTGATGTCCCTAAAAGCTGTGCAGTAGATTGTAAACAAGAGGCAGGGAGAGAATCCCGGAAAGGAAAAGAAAGTTCACACTGTCAATGTGTAGCAGAGCCGGTAATGGCTCGGTCAATGCAAAATGTTGACAATAATCAATTACAGGACGTAATATATCCTGAAACGTTATAATTAGAGGAAAAAGATCCAGAATTAGCAGAGCCATCAGAGTCTAAACCACGAGGGCCAACTCCTCTTACAACAGCTCAGATGCCTGCAAACTTAGAACCTCAAATGCAGGTTAAACAAGTACAAACTCCAAAACAAGATGCAGTAGAGGAAGATAGAGTCTCTGTCACGGCAATGCCAATCCAAATACAGTGTCCACAATATCAGCGGGTAGAAAGTAAGATCCAGCCACCAGTAGCCTATCAATACTGGCCGCCAGCTGAACTGCAGTATCTGCAGCCCCCAGAAAATCTGTATGGACAGCCAGGAACACTTCCAGTGCCACAGGGCAGGACGCCATATCCTCAGCCGCCCACCATGAGACTTAATCCTACAGCACCGCCTAGTACACAGGGTAGTGCAATACATAAAATTTTTGATGAGGCAAGAAAACAGGGAGATATTGAGTTGTGGCAATTCCCAGTAATATTAGAAACAAGACCACCTGGAGAAGGGGCCCAAGAGGGAGAGCCTCCCATAGCTGAAGCAAGATATCAGTCCTTTTCTATAAAAAATGCTAAAAGAAATGAAAGAAGGAGTAAAACAGTATGGACCCAACTCTCCTTACATGAGAACATTATTAGATTCCATTGCTCATGGACATAGACTCATTCCTTATGATTGGGAGATTCTGGCAAAATCATCACTTTCACCCTCTCAATTTTTACAATTTAAGACTTGGTGGATTGATGGGGCACAAGTACAGGTCCGAAGAAATAGGACTGCCAATCCTCCAATTAACATAGATGCAGATCAACTATTAGGAATAAGTCAAAATTGGAGCACTGTTGACCAACAAGCAATAATGCCAAATGAGGCCATTGAGCAAATCAGGGCTATCTGCCTTAGGGCCTGGGAAAAAATCCAAGACCCAGGAACCGCCTGCCCCTCCTTTAGTACAATAAGACAAGGCTCTAAAGAGCCCTACCCTGATTTTGTAGCAAGACTTCAAGATGCTGCTCAAAAGTCAATTACCAATGAGAATGCCCGCAAAGTCATAGTGGAGTTGATGGCATATGAAAATGCCAATCCTGATTGTCAATCAGCCATTAAGCCATTAAAAAGAAGGGTTCCCGCAGGATCAGATGCAATCTCAGAGTACGTTAAAGCCTGCGACGGAATTGCAGGAGCTATGCATAGAGCTATGCTTATGGCTCAAGCAATCACAGGGGTTGCTTTAGGAGGACAAGTGAAAACATTTGGGGGAAAATGTTATACTTGTGGTCAAATTGGTCATCTAAAAAAGAATTGCCTAGTCAGAAATAAACAAAATGTAACTACTCAAGTTACTACAACAACAGATAAAGGGCCACCTGGCCAATGTCCAAGATGTAAAAAGGGAAAACATTGGGGTAATCAATGTCATTCTAAATATGATAAAAATGGGCAACCAGTGTCGGGAAACGAGAGGAGGGGCCAGCCTCAGGCCTCGCAACAAAGTGGGGCATTCAAAATTCAACCCTTTGTTCCTCAGGGTTTTCAGGAACAACAACCCCCACTGTCGCAAGTGTCTCAGGGAATGAGCCAGTTATCACAATACAGCAATTATCCCCCGCCACAGGTGGCAGTGCAGCAGTAGATTTATGTGCTTTACAAGCAGTCTCTTTGCTTCCAGGGGAGCCTCCACAAAAAAAATCCCCACAGGGGTATACGGCCCATTGTCTAAGGGGACTGTAGGACTAATCTTAGGAAGATCAAGTTTGAATCTAAAAGGAGTTCAAATTCATACTGCTGTGATTGATTCAGACTATAAAGGAGAAATTCAATTGGCTATTAGTGCCTCAATTCCTTGGAGTGCCAGTCCAGGAGACAGAATTGCTCAATTATTACTCCTACCTTATATTAAAGTTGGAAACAGTTGGAAACAGGAGGGTTCAGAAGCACTGATCTGGCAGGAAAGGCTGCCTATTGGGCAAGTCTGGTCTCTGAGAGCAGACCTGTGTGTAAGGCCATTATTGAAGTTTGAAGGGTTGGTAGACACAGGAGCAGATATCTCTGTCATTGCTTTAAATCAGTGGCCAAAAAATTCGCCTAAACAAAAGGCTGTTACAAGACTTGTCGGCGTCGGCACAGCTTCAGAAGTGTGTGAAAGTACAATGATCTTACATTGTTTAGGGCCAGATAATCAAAAGTACTGTTCAGCCAATGATTACTTCAATTCCTGTTAATCTCTGGGGCTGAGATTTGTTACAACAATGGGGTGCAGAAATCATTATGCCCACTCCATTATACAGCCCCACAAGTCAAAAAATCATGACTAAGATGGGATATATACCAGGAAAGGGATTAGGATTAGGACAAAATGAAAATGGCACTAAAGTCCCAATTGAGACTGAGAAAAATCAAAAAGGAAAACGAATAGGCTATCCTTTTTAGGGGCGGCCACTGTAGAGCCTCCTAAACCCATTCCATTAACTTGGAAAACAGAAAAACCGGTATGGGTAAATCAGTGGCCGCTACCAAAGCAAAAACTGGAGGCTTTACACTTATTAGCAAAGGAACAATTAGAAAAGGGACACATTGAGCCTTCATTCTCACCCTGGAATTCTCCTGTATTTGTAATTCAGAAAAAATCAGGCAAATGGCATATGTTAATGGACTTAAGAGCCGTAAACGCTGTAATTCAACCCATGGGGCCTCTCCAACCTGGATTGCCCTATCCGGCCATGATCCCAAAAGACTGGCCTTTAATTATAATTGATCTTAAGGATTGCTTTTTTACCATTCCTCTGGCAGAGCAGGATTGTGAAAAATTTGCCTTTACTATACCAGCCATAAATAATACAGAATCAGCCACCAGGTTTCAGTGGAAAGTATTACCTCAGGGAATGCTTAATAGTCCAACTATTTGTCAAACTTTCGTAGGTCAAGTCCTTCCACCAGTTAGAGACAAATTTTCCGATTGTTATATCATTCACTATATTGATGATATTTTATGTGCTGCAGAAACAAGAGACAAAGTAATTGACTGTTACACATTTCTGCAAGCAGAGGTTGCCAACGCAGGACTGACAATAGCATTTGATAAGATCCAAACCTCTGATCCTTTTCATTATTTAGGGATACAAATAGAAAATAAAAAAATTAAGCCACAAAAAATAGAAATAAGAAAAGATACATTAAAAACATTAAATGACTTTCAAAACTTGTTAGGCGATCTTAATTGGATTCGGCCAACTCTAGGCATTCCCACTTATGCCATGTCAAATTTGTTCTCTATCTTAAGAGGAGATCCAGACTTAAATAGTAGAAGGATATGAACCCCAGAGGCAACAAAAGAAATTAAATTAGTGGAAGAAAAAATTCAGTCAGCGCAAATAAGTAGAATAGATTCTTTAGACCCACTCCAACTTTTGATTTTTGCCACTACGCATCCTCCAACAGGCATCATTGTTCAAAATACTGATCTTGTGGAGTGGTCATTCCTTCCTCACAGTACAATTAAAACTTTTACATTGTACTTGGATCAAATAGCTACATTAATTGGTCAGACAAGATTACGAATAATAAAATTGTGTGGTAATGACCCAGACAAAATAGTTGTTCCTTTAACCAAGGAACAAGTTAAACAAGCCTTTATCAATTCTGGTGCATGGCAGATTGGCCTTGCTGATTTTGTGGGAATTATTGATAATCATTACCCAAAAACAAAAATCTTCCAGTTTTTAAAATTGACTACTTGGATTTTACCTAAAATTACCAGACATGAACCTTTAGAAAATACTCTGACAGTATTTACTGATGGTTCCAACAATGAAAAAGCGGCTTATACAGGGCCAAAGGAGCAAGTAATCAAAACTCAATATCAATCAGCTCAAAGGGCAGAGTTGGTTGCAGTCATTACAGTGTTAAAAGATTTTAATCAACCTGTTAATATTATATCAGATTCTGCATATGTAGTACAGGCTACAAGGGATGTTGAGACAGCTCTAATTAAATATAGCATGGATGATCAGTTAAACCAGCTGTTCAATTTGTTACAACAAACTGTAAGAAAAAGAAATTTCCCATTTTATATTACTCATATTCGAGCACATACTAATTTACCAGGACCTTTAACTAAAGCAAATGAAAAAGCTGACGTACTGGTATCCTCTGCATTCATAAAAGCACAAGAACTTCATGCTTTGACTCATGTAAATGCAGCATGGTTAAAAAACAAATTTGATGTGACATGGAAACAGGCAAAAAATATTGTACAACATTGTACCCAGTGTCAAGTACTACAGCTGCCCACTCAAGAGGCAGGAGTTAATCCCAGAGGTCTGGGTCCTAATGCATTATGGCAAATGGATGTTACCCATGTACCCTCATTTGGAAAATTATCACATGTTCATGTAACAGTTGATACTTATTCACATTCCATATGGGTAACATGCCAAACAGGAGAAAGTACTTCCCATGTTAAAAAACATTTATTATCTTGTTTTGCTGTGATGGGAGTTCCAGAAAAAATTAAAACTGACCATGGACCAGGTTATTGTAGTAAAGCTTTTCAAAAATTCTTAAATCAGTGGAATATTACACACACAACAGGAATTCCTTATAATTCCCAAGGACAGGCCATAGTTGAAAGAACTAATAGAACACTCAAAACTCAGTCAGTTAAACAAAAAAAAAGGGGGGAGACAGTAAGGAGTGTACCTCTCCTCAGATGCAGCTTAATCTAGCACTCTATACTTTAAATTTTTTAAACATTTATAGAAATAAGACTACTACTTCTGCAGAACAACATCTTACTGGTAAAAAGAACAGCCCACATGGAGGAAAACTGATTTGGTGGAAAGACAACAAAAATAGGACATGGGAAATAGGGAAGGTGATAACCCGGGGAAGTGGTTTTGCTTGTGTTTCACCAGGAGAAAATCAGCTTCCTGTTTGGATACCCACTAGACATCTGAAGTTCTGCAATGAACCCATCGGAGATGCAAAGAAAAGCGCCTCCGCGGAGACGGAAACATCGCAATCGGGCACCATTGACTCGCATGATGAATCAAGTGGTGATATCAGAAAAACATAAACTATGAAGATTTCATGGACATTTTATTAGTTCTCCAAAATTTACAGTTTGGTAATTTCCTATATCTTTACTTTCATCTCTTAATCCCATCATCTTCTTTGTAAGCTGAGGAGGATATAAGTCACCTCAGGACACTGTGATGATTGCCTTAACTGCACAAATTGTTTGTAGAGCACGTGTGTCTAAACAATACGAAAACTGGGTATCTTGTAAAAAGAACAGGATAACAGCAGTTTTCAGGAAACAAGGGAGGCAACCTTCAACTGGCCGCCGGTGAGCCGGACGGAACAGAGCCATATCTTTTCTCCTTTTGCACACAAATAGGAGAGATATCGCTGAATTCTTTTTCTCAGCCAGGAATATCCCTGAGAAAGAGAATGCGCTCTGAGGGTAGGCCTATAAATGACCCCCTTGGAGGTGTGCCACCTTTTACAGTTGAAGCCGAAGGGATGAAATAAGCCCCGGCCTCCTGTAGTGCTCCCAGGCTTATTAGGATGAAGAAATTACCACCTAATAAATTTTGGTCAGTCAGATTGTCTGCGCTCAAACCCTATTTCCTGATAAAATGTTATCAATGACTATGCGTGCCCAAAATTTCGTTAGCAATTTTAACTTTAACTTTAACAACATCTTGTGATCTCGTCCCGTCTCCATTTGCTTTGTAATATTCTATTAATTGGTGGAGTATGTAATCTCGGTGTCATGATGACAATGGTGGTTTTGTTGAAAAGAAAAGGGGGAAATGTGGGGAAAAGAACGAGAGATCAGCTTGTTACCATGTCTATATAGAAGGAAGTAGACATAAAAGACTCCATTTAGTTCTGTATTTGAGATGCTGTTAATCTGTGACCTTACCTTCAACTTTGTCCTCACAAGAGACATGTGCGAAGGTGATTAAAGGTTAAAAGGATTTTGGGCTGTGCAGAATATGCTTTGTGAAACAAGTGCCTAAAGGCTGCTTGTGGTTAAAAGTCATCACCATTCTCTTAAATTTCAAGAAAGAGAAAATCATTTGTCTCCTGCCCCTCTCTGGGCAATGGAACATCTCCGGGTAATACCCATTGTGTGCCTTGTTTACTGAGTGAGGAGAAACCGCCTTTAGGAATAAGGTGGGACATGCTGGAGCAATACTGCTAAAAGGTTTATGGAGATGTCGCATATACATCTCAAGGCACAGCATTTTCCTTTTAACTTATTCATATTAGGGGATTTTTTCATGTGTTTTACTGCCAATTTCCTCCCTACAATAATCCTATTATCCAGCCAATCCCTTATCCTTTTAATGACTAAGATAATTCTCAATAAACACTAAGGGAACTCAGAGGCCGGTGCCGGTGGGGGCCTGTGTAAGCTGAGAGCCGGTCCCCTGGGCCCCGCATTTCTTTCTCTACACATTGCTTCTGTGTTTTATTCCTTTTCTCAAGTCTTTCATTTCCACCTAACGAGAAACACCCACAAGTGTGGAGGGGCAGGCCATCCCTTCATTTTCATCTGAGGATATTTCCTTTGTCACCGTAACCTTCATTACGCTACGAAGTATCCCAATGCAGATTTCAAGAAAACTGTGTTAGCAAACTGATCACTGAAGAGAAACGTGTAACTCTGTGAGTTGCATTCATACATCGAAGTGCATTTTCCCAGAAGGCTTCTTTCAAGTTTTTACCTGAAGATATTTCCTTTTCCACCATAATCCTCAATGAGCTCACAAATGTCTGTTTGAAGAATCTAAGAGAGCAGTGTTAGCAAACTGTTCAAAGAAGGGAAGGGTGGAACTCTGTGTGATGAAGTCACACATCAGAAAGCAATCTCTCAGAAAGCTTCTCTCTAGTTATTATCTGAGGATATTTCCTTTTTCATTATGGGCCCCAATGGGCTCCCAAATACCACTTTGGAGATTCCACGAAAAGAGTGTTAGCAAACCGACTCATAAGGACAAAGTTGTAACACTATGAGATAAATTCACAGATCACAAAGAAGTTTCTCTGAAAGCTTCTTTCACGTTTTTAACTAATGATATTTCCTTTATCACCATAGGCCTCAATGCGATCGAAAGTAGCCCTTCTTATGTTCCTCAAAGACAGTGTTAATGGACTGTTCCAGGAAACATAAGTGTAACTCTGTGAGATGAATTAATGCATCACCTAGATGTTTCTAAGAAAGATTTTTTCTAGTTTTCATCTGAGGATATTTCCTTTGTCACCATAAACTTCAGTGCACTAAGAAGTATCGCATTGCAGATTTCAAGAAAACGGTTAGCAAACTGATCACTGAAGAGTTACGTGTAACTGTGTGTGCTGCATTCATACATCGAAGTGCATTTCTCAGGAAGGCTTCTTTCCAGTTTTTATCTGAAGATATTTCCTTTTTCAACATAACCCTCAATGAGCTCCCAAATATCTCCTTGCAGAATCCACGATAACAGTGTTGGCAAACTGTTGCAAGAAGGGAAGGGTGGAACTCTGTGTGATGAAGTCACACATCAGAAAGCAATCTCTCCGAAAGCTTCTCTCTAGTTATTATGTGAGGATATTTCCTTTTTCACCATGGGACCCTATGGGCTCCCAAATATCACTTTCCAGAATCCATGAAAAGAGTGTTCGCAAACTGCTTCCTGAAGTCTAAGTTATACGTCTGTGAGATGAACTTACACATCAGAAAGGAGTTTCTCAGAAAGCTTCTTTCACGTTTTGGACTGATAATATTTCCTTTATGAGCATAGGCCTCAAGACGATCCAAGGTAGCCCTTCTAAAGTACCTCAAAGACAGTGATAACGGACTGTTACAGGAAACATAAGTGTAACTCTGTGAGATGAATTCACACATCACCAAGAAGTTTCTAACAAAGCTTCTTTCTAGTTTTCATCTGAGGATATTTCCTTTGTCACCGTAAGCCTCATTGCGTTCAGAAGTATCCCATTGCAGATTTCCAGAAAACTGTGTTAGCAAACTGATCACTGAAGAGAAACGTGTCACTCTGTGAGTTGCATTCATACATCGAAGTGCATTTTCCCAGAAGACTTCTTTCCAGTTTTTATCTGAACATATTTCCTTTTTCACCATAGCCCACAATGAGCTCCCAAAGGTCACTTTGCAGAATCCACTACAACAGTGTTAGCAACCTGTTAAAAAGGGGAAGGGGGTACTCTGTGTCATGAAGTCACACATCAGAAAGCAATCTCTCAGAAAGCTTCTCTCTAGTTATTATATGAGGATATTTCCTCTTTCACCATGAGCCCCTATGGGATCCCAAATCTCACTTGGCAGATTCCATGAAAAGAGTGTTAGCAACTGCTTCCTGAGAACCAAACTGTAACTCTGTGAGAGGAATTCACAGATCGCAAAGAAGTTTCTCAAAAGATACTTTCACGTTTTAAACTGATGATATTTCCTTTATAAGCGTAGGCCTCAATGCAATCCGAAGAAGTCCTTCTCAGGCTCCTCAATGACAGGGTTAATGGAAACCTGCACGAAACATAAGTGTAACTTTGTGATATGAATTCACACATACCCAAGAAGATTCTGAGAATGTTTCTTTCTAGTTTTCATCTGAGGATATTTCCTTTGTCACCGTAAGCTTCAATGCGTTCAGAAGTATCCCATTGCAGATTTCCAGAAAACTGTGTTAGCAAACTGAACACTGAAGAGAAACGTGTAACTCTGTGAGTTGCATTCACACATCGAAATGCAGTTTCTCAGAAGGCTTCTTTCCAGTTTTGATCTGAGGATATTTTCTTTTTCACCATAGGACTCAGTGAGCTCCCAAATATCACTTTGCAGATCACAAAATAACAGAGTTAGCAAACTGTTCCAAGAAGGGAAGGGTGGAAATCTGTATGATGAAGTCACACATCAGAAAGCAATCTCTCAGAAACCTTCTCTCTAGTTATTATGTGAGGATATTTCCTTTTTCACCATGGGCCCCTAAGGGCTCCCAAATCTCACTTGGCAGATTCCCCGAGAAGAGTGTTAACAAACTGCTTCCTGAGAACTAAGGTGTAACTCTGTGAGAGGAATTCGCAGATCACAAAGAAGTTTTTCAGAAAGCTTCTTTCACGTTTTGACCTGATGACATTTCCTTTATGAGCTTAGGTCTCAATGCGATCCAAAGAAGTCCTTCTCAGGTTCCTCACAAACAGTGTTAATGGAATGCTGCACGAAACTTAAGTGTAACTTTATGAGATGAATTAACACATCACCAAGAAGTTTCTGACAGAGCTTCTTTCTAGTTTTCATCGGAGATATTTCCTTTCTCACCGTAAGCTTCATTGCGTTCAGAAGCATCCCATTGCAGATTTCCAGGAAATTGTGTGAGCAAACTGAACACTGAAGAGAAACGTGTAACTCTATGAGTTGCATTCACACATCGAAATGCAGTTTCTCAGAAGGCTTCTTTCCAATTTTGATCTGAGGATATATCCTTTTTCACCATAGCGCTCATTGAGCTCCCAAATATCACTTTGCAGAACACAAGATAACAGAGTTAGCAAACTGTTCCAAGAAGGGAAGGTTGGAACTCTGTCTGATGAAGTCACACATCAGAAAGCAATCTCACAGAAAGCTTCTCTCTAGTTTTTATCTGAGGATATTTCCTTTTTCACAATGGGCCCTATGGGCTCCCAAATCTCACTTGGCAGATTCCACGATAAGACTGTGAGCAAACTGCTTCCTGAGAACTAAGCTGTAACTCTGTGAGAGGAATTCACAGATCACAAAAAAGTTTCTCAGAAAGCTTCTTTCACGTTTTGAATTGATGACATTTCCTTTATCAGCGTAGGCCACAATGCGATCCAAAGAAATAATTCTCAGTTTCGTCAAAGACAGTGTTAATGAAATGCTGCACGAAACATAAGTGTAACGTTGTGAGATGAATTCAAACATCACCAAGAAGATTCTACGAAAGCTTCTTTCTAGTTTTCATCTGAGGATATTTCTTTTGTCACCGTAAGCTTCATTGCGTTCAGCCGTATCCCATTGCAGATTTCCAGAAAACTGTGGTAGGAAACTGAACACTGTAGAGAAAGGTGTAACTCTGTGAGTTGCATTCACACATCGAAATGCAGTTTCTCAGAAGGCTTCTTTCCAGTTTTGATCTGAGTATATTTCCTTTTTCACCATAAGCCTCAATGAGCTCCCAAATGTCTCTTTGCAGAATCCACGAGAACAGTGTTAGCAAACTGCTCCAAGAAGGGAAGAGTGGAACTCTGTTTGATGAAGTCACACATCAGAAAGCAGTCTCTCAGAAAGCTTCTCTCTAGTTATTATCTGAGGATATTTCCTTTTTCACCATGGGCCAAAAGGGCTCCCAAATATCACTTTGCAGATTCCACGAAAAGAGTGTTAACAAACTGCTTCATGAGGACTAAGTTGTAACTCTGTGAGATGAATTCACACATCACAAAGAAATTTCTCTGAAAGCTTCTTTCACGTTTTGAACTGATGATATTTCCTTTACAGCGTAGGCCTCAAAGCGATCCATATTTGCCCTTCTCAGGATCCTCAAAGACAGTTTAAATTTACTGTTCCAGGAAACATACGTGTAACTCTGTGAGACGAATTCACACATCACCAAGAAGTATCTAAGACAGCTTCTTTAACTTTTCATCTGAGGTTATTTCCTTTTTCACAGTCAGCTTCATTGCGCTAAGAAGTATCCCATTGCAGATTTCAAGAAATCTGTGTTAGCTACCTGATCACTGAAGAGAAACATGTAACTCTGTGAGTTGCACTCATACATCGAAGTGCATTTTCCCGATAGGCTTCATTCCAGTCTTGATCTGAAGATACTTCCTTTTTCACCGTAGCCCTCAATGAGCTCTCAAATATCACTTTGCAGAATCCACGACAACAGTGTTGGCAAACTGTTCCAAGAAGGGAAGGGTTAAACTCTGTGTGATGAAGTCACACATCCGAAAGCAATCTCTCAGAAAGCTTCTCTCTAGTTATTATCTGAGGATATTTCCTTTTTCACTGTGGGCCCAAATGGGCTCCCAAATATCACTTTTCAGATTCCACGAAAAGAGTGTTAGCAAATAGCTTCATGAAGATTAAGTTGTAGTTCTGTGAGATAAATTCACTGATCACAAAGAAGTTCCTCAGAAACTTCTTTCACGATTTGAACTGATGATATATCCTTTATCAGTGTAGTCCTTAATGCAATCCAAAGTAGCCCTTCTCAGGTTCGTCCAAGACAGTGTTAATGGACTGTTAAAGAAAACACAAGCGTAACTCTGTGAGATGAAATCACACATCACCAAGAGGTTTCTAAGACAGCTTCCTTCTCGTTTTCATCTGAGGATTTTTCCTTTGTCACCTTAAGGTTCATTGCGCTAAGAAGTATCCCATTGCAGATTTCAAGGAAACTGTGTTACAAACTGATCACTGAAGAGAAACGTGTAACTCTGTGAGTTGCATTCATACATCGATTTTCAATATCCAAGAAGGCTTCTTTCTAGTTTATATCTGAAGATATGACCTTTTTCACCATAGCCCTCAATGAGCTCCCAAATATCACTTTGCAGAATCCACGACAACAGTGTTAGCAAACTGTTCCAAGAAGGAAAGGCTGGAAATCTGTGTGATGAAGTCACACATCAGAAAGCAATCTATCAGAAAGTTTCTCTCTAGTTATTATCTGAGGATATTTCCTTTTTCACAATGGGCCCAAAGGGCTCCAAACTATCACTTTGCAGATTCCACTAAAAGAGTGTTAGCAAACTGCTTCATGAGGATTAAGTTGTAACTATGTGAGATGAATTCAGCGATCACAAAGAAGTTTCTCAGAACGCTTCTTTCACGTTTTAAACTGATGATATTTCCTTTATCAGCGTGGGCCACAATGCGATCCAAAGGAGCCTTCTCAGGATCCTCAAAGACAGTGTTAATGGACTGTTCCAGGAAACTTAAGTGTAAGCATTTGAGATGAGCTCAGTCATCACCGAAAAATTTCTAAGAAAGCTTCTTTCTAGTTTTCATCTGAGGATATTACCTTTGTCACCATAAGACTCATTGTGATAAGAAGTATCCCATTGCAAATTTCAAGAAAAATGTGTTAGCAAACTGATCACTGAAGAGAAACCTGCAACTCTGTGAGTTGCATTCACACATTGCAATGCAGTTTCTCACAAGGCTTCTATCCAGTTTTTATCTGATGATATTTCCTTTTTCACCATAACACTCTATAGGCTCCCAAATATCTCTCCGCCGAATCCACGATAACAGTGTTAGGAAAGTGTTCCAAGAAGGGAAGGGTGGAACTCTGTGTGATGAAGTCACAAGTGTGAGAGAAATCTCTCAGAAAGCTTCTCTCTAGTGATTTTCTGAGGATATTACCTTTTTCACCATGAGCCCCAATGAGCTCCCAAATATCACTTTGCAGATTCCCCGACAACAGTGTTAGCAAACTGTTCCAAGAAGAAAGGGTGGAACTCTGTGTGATGAAATCACACATCAAAAAGCAATCTCTCAGAAAGCTTCTCTCTAGTTATTATGTGAGGATATTTCCTTTTTCACAATGGGCCCCAAAGAGCTCCGAAATATCACTTTGCAGTTTCCATGAAAAGAGTGTTAGCAAACTGCTTCATGAGGACTAATTTGTATATCAGTGAGATGAATTCACAGATTACAAAGAAGTTTTTCTGAAAGTTTTCTCACGTTTTGAAGTGATGATATTTCCTTTATCAGCATTGGCATCAAAAGGATCCAAAGAGCCCTTCTCAGTTTCTTCAAAGACAGTGTTAATGGACTGTTCCAGGACACATAAGTGTAACTCTGTGAGATGAATTCAAACATCAACAAGAAGTTTCTAAGAAAGCTTCTTTCTAGTTTTCATCTGAGGATATTTCCTTTGTCACCGTAAGCTTCATTGCACTAAGAAGTACCCCATTGCAGATTTCAAGAAAACTGTTTTAGCAAACTGATCACTGAAGAGAAACGTGCAACTCTGTGAGTTGCGTTCATATATCGAATTGCATTTTCCCAGAAGGCTTCTTTCCAGTTTTTATCTGAAGATATATCCTTTTTCACCATAGCCCTCAATGAGCTCCCAAATATCACTTTGCAGAATCCACGAGAACAGTGTTAGTAAACTGTTCCAAGAAGGGAAGGTTGGAACTCTGTGTGTGTTGAAGTCACACATCAGAAAGCAATCTCTCCCAAAGCTTCTCACTAGTCATTATCTGAAGATATTTCCTTTTTCACAATGGGCCGCAACGGGCTCTCAAATATCACATTACAGATTCCACGAAAAGAGTGTTAGCAAAATGCTTCATGAGGACTAAGTTGTAACTCTGTGAGGTGAATTCACACATCAACAAGAAGTTTCTAACAAAGCTTCTTTCTAGTTTTCATCTGAGGATATTTACTTTGTCACCGTAAGCCTCATTGCGTTCAGAAGTATCCCATTGCAAATTTCCAGAAAACTGTGTTAGCAAACTGAACACTGAAGAGAAACGTGTCACTCTGTGAGTTGCATTCAGACATTGAAGTGCATTTTCCCAGAAGACTTCTTTCCAGTTTTTATCTGAACATATTTTCTTTTTCACCAGAGCCCTCAAGGAGGTCCCAATTATCACTTTGCAGATTCCACGACAACAGTGTTAGCAAACTGTTCGAAGACGGGAAGGGTGGAACTCTGTGTGATGAAGTCACACATCAGAAAGCAATCTATCTGAAAGCTTCTCTCTAGATATTATCTGAGGATATTTCCTTTTTCACCATGGGCCCCAAAGGCTCTCAAATATCACTTTGCAGATTCCACGAGAAGAGTGTTAGCAAACTGCTTCATGAGTATTAAGTTGTAACTCTGCGGGATGAATTAGCAGATCACAAAGAAGTTTCTCAGAAAGCTTCTTTCACGTTTTCAACTGATGATATTTCCTTTATCAGCGTAGGCTTCAATGCAATCCAAAGTAGCCCTTCTCAGGTTCCTCAGAGACAGTGTTAATGGACTTTTCCAGGAAACATAAGTGTAATCTGTGAGATGAATTCACACATCACCAAGAAGTTTCTGAGAAACCTTCTTTCTAGTTCTCATTAGAGTATATTTCCTTTGTCACTGTAAGCTTCTTTGTGCTAAGAAGTATTCCATTGCAGATTTCAAGAAAACGGTGTTAGGAAACTGAACACTGTGGAGAAACGTGTAACTCTGTTAGTTGCATTCAGACATCGAAGTGCATTTTCCCCGAAGACTTCTTTCCAGTTTTATCTGAAGATATTATCTTTTTCACCATAGACCACAATGAGCTCCCAAAGATCACTTTGCAGAATCCACGACAACAGTGTTAGCAAACTGTTCCAAGAAGGGTAGGATGGACCTCTGTGTGATGAAGCCATTCATCAGAAAGCAATCTCTGAGAAAGCTTCTCTCTAGTTATTATGTGAGGATATTTCCTTTTTCACCATGGGCCCCAAGGGGCTCCCAATGATCACTTTGCCGATTCCACCAAAAAGTGTTAGCAAACTGCCTCATGAGGACTAAGTTGTAACACTGTGAGATGAATTAACAGATCACAAAGAAGTATCTCAGAAAGCTTTTTAACGTTTTGAACTGATGATATTTTCTTTATCAGCGTACGCTGCAATGCTATCGAAATTAGCCCTTGTGAGGTTCCTCAAAGACAGTGTTAATAGACTGTTCCAGGAAACATAAGAGTAACTCTGTGAGATGAATTCACACATCACCAAGAAGTTTCGAAGAAAGCTTCTTTCTAGTTTTCATCTGAGGATATTTCCTTTGTTTCGGTAAGCTTCATTGCGTTCAGAAGTATCCCAAAGCAGATTTCCAGAAAAATGGGTTAGCAAACTGAACACTGAAGAGAAACGTGTAAATCAGTGGGTTGCATTCACACATCAAAATGCAGTTTCTCAGAAGGCTTCTTTCCAGTTTTGATATGAGGATATTTCCTGTTTCACCATGGCCCTCAGTAAGCTCCCACATATCACTTTGCAGAACACAAGATAACAGAGTTAGAAAACTGATCCAAGAAGGGAAATGTGGAACTCTGTGTGATGAAGTCACACATCAGAAAGCAATCTCTCAGAAAGCTTCTCTCTAGTTATTATCTGAGGATATTTCCTTTTTCACCCTGGGCCCCTATGGGGTCTGAAATCTCACTTGGCAGATTCCACGAAAAGAGTGTTAGCAAACTGCTTCCTGAGAACTAAGCTGTAACACTGTGAGAGGAATTCAAGATCACAAAGAGGTTTCTCAGACAGCTTCTTTCACGTTTTGAACTGATGATATTTCCTTTATCAGCGTAGGCCTCAATGCGATCCAAATACGTCCTACTCAGGTTCCTCAAAAACAGTGATAATGACTGCTGCATGAAACATAAGTGTAATTCTGTGAGATGAATTCACACATCCCCAAGAAGTTTCTAACAAAGCTTCTTTAGAGTTTTCATGTGGGGATATTTCCTTTGTCACCGCAAGATTCATTGCGTTGAGAAGTATCCCATTGCAGATTTCCAGTAAACTGTGTTAACAAACTGAACACTGAAGAGAAACGTGTAACTCTGTGAGTTGCATTCACATATGGAAATGCAGTTTCTCAGAAGGCTTCTTTCCAGTTTTGATCAGAGTATATTTCCTTTTTCACCAAAACCCTCAATGAGCTCCCAAATATCACTATGCAGAACACAATATAATAGAGTTAGCAAACTGTTCCAAGAAGGGAAGTGTGGAACTCTGTGTGATGAAGTCACACATCAGAAAGCAATCTCTCAGAAAGCTTCTCTCTAGTTATTATCTGAGGATATTTCCTTTTTCTCCATGGGCCCCAAAGGGCTCCCAAATCTCACATGGCAGATTCCACGAAAAGAGTGTTAGCAAACTGCTTCCTGAGAACTAAGGTGTAACTCTGTGAGAGGAATTCGCAGATCACAAAGAAGTTCCTCAGAAGATTCTTTCACGCTTTGAACTGATGATATTTCCTTTATCAGTGGTGGCCTCACTGCGATCCAAAGAAGTCCTTCTCAGGATCCTCAAACACAGTGTTAACGGAATGCTGCACGAAACATAAGGGTAAATTTGTGAGATGAATTCACACATCACCAAGAAGTTTCTAAGAAAGCTTCTTTCTCGTTTTCATCTGAGGATATTTCCTTGGTCACCGTAAGCTCATTGCATTCAGAAGTATCCCTTTGCAGATTTCGAGAAAACTGTGTTAGCAAACTGAGCACTGAAGAGAAACGTGTAACTCTGTGAGTTACATTCACACATTGCAATGCAGTTTCTCAGAAAGCTTCTCTTTATTTATTATGTAAGGATATTTCCTTTTTCACCATAGCCCTCAATGAGCTCCCAAATATCACTATGCAGAACACAATATAACAGAGTTAGCAAACTGTTCCAAGAAGGGAAGTGTGGAACTCTTTGTGATGAAGTCACACATCAGAAAGCAATCTCTCAGAAAGCTTCTCTCTAGTTATTATCTGAGGATATTTCCTTTTTCTCCATGGGCCCCAAAGGGCTCCCAAATCTCACATGGCAGATTCCACGAAAAGAGTGTTAGCAAACTGCTTCCTGAGAACTAAGGTGTAACTCTGTGAGAGGAATTCGCAGATCACAAAGAAGTTCCTCAGAAGATTCTTTCACGCTTTGAACTGATGATATTTCCTTTATCAGCGGTGGCCTCACTGCGATCCAAAGAAGTCCTTCTCAGGATCCTCAAACACAGTGATAACGGAATGCTGCACGAAACATAAGGGTAACTTTGGGAGATGAATTCACACATCACCAAGAAGTTTCTAAGAAAGCTTCTTTCTCGTTTTCATCTGAGGATATTTCCTTGGTCTCCGTAAGCTCATTGCGTTCAGAAATATCCCTTTGCAGATTTCGAGAAAACTGTGTTAGCAAACTGAGCACTGAAGAGAAACGTGTAACTCTGTGAGTTGCATTCACATATCGAAATGCAGTTTCTCAGAAGGCTTCTTTCCAGTTTTGATCTGAGGATATTTCCTTTTTCACCATAGCCCTCAGTGAGCTCCCAAATATCACTTTGCAGAACAGAAGATAACAGAGTTAGCAAACTGTTCCAAGAAGGGAAGTGTGGAACTCTGTGTGATGAAGTCACACATCAGAAAGCAATCTCTCAGAAAGCTTCTCTCTAGTTATTATCTGAGGATATTTCCTTTTTCTCCATGGGCCCCAAAGGGCTTCCAAATCTCACATGGCAGATTCCACGAAAAGAGTGTTAGCAAACTGCTTCCTGAGAACTAAGGTGTAACTCTGTGAGAGGAATTCGCAAATCACAAAGAAGTTCCTCAGAAGATTCTTTCACGCTTTGAACTGATGATATTTCCTTTATCAGCGGTGGCCTCACTGCGATCCAAAGAAGTCCTTCTCAGGATCCTCAACCACAGTGTTAATGGAATGCTGCACGAAACATAAGGGTAAATTTGGGAGATGAATTCACACATCACCAAGAAGTTTCTAAGAAAGCTTCTTTCTCGTTTTCATCTGAGGATATTTCCTTTGTCACTGTAAGCTCATTGCATTCAGAAGTATCCCTTTGCAGATTTCGAGAAAACTGTGTTAGCAAACTGAGCACTGAAGAGAAACGTGTAACTCTGTGAGTTGCATTCACATATCGAAATGCAGTTTCTCAGAAAGCTTCTTTCCAGTTTTGATGTGAGGATATTTCCTTTTTCACCATAGCCCTCAGTGAGCTCCCAAATATCACTTTGCGGAACACAAGATAACAGAGTTAGCAAACTGTACCAAGAAGGGAAGGGTGGAACTCTGTGTGATGAAGTCACACATTAGAAAGCAATCTCTCAGAAGGCTTCTCTCTAGTTATTATCTGAGGATATTTCCTTTTTCACCATGGAACCCTAAGGGCGCAGAAATCTCACTTGGCAGATTCCACGAAAAGAGTGTTAGCAATCTGCTTCCTGAGAACTAAGCTGTAACTCTGTGAGAGGAATTCACAGATCACAAAGAAGTATCTCAGAAAGCTTCTTTCACATTTTGAACTGATGATAAATCCTTTATCAGCGTAGGCCTCAATGCGATCCAAAGAAGTAGTTCTCAGGTTCCTCAAAAACAGTGTTAATGGAATGCTGCACGAAACATATGTGTAACTTTGTGAGATGAATTCACACATCACCAACAAGTTTCTAAGAAAGCTTCTTTCTCCTTTTAATCTGTGGATATTTCCTTTGTCACCATAAGCTTCACTACATTCAGAAGATTCCCATTGCAGATTTCCAGAAAACCGTGTTAGGAAACTGAACACTGAAGTGCAACTTGTAACCCTGTGAGTTGCATTCACACATCGAAATGCAGTTTCTCAGAAGGCTTCTTAACAGTTTTGATCTGAGGAGATTTCTTTTTTCAACATAGCCCTCAGTGAGTTCCCAAATATCACTTTGCAGAACACAAGATAACAGAGTTAGCGAACTGTTCCAAGAAGGGAAGGGTGAAACTCTGTGTGATGAAGTGTCACATCAGAAAGCAATCTCTCAGAGAGATTCTCTCTAGTTAATACCTGAGGATATTTCCTTTTTCACCATGGTCCCCTAGGGGCTCCCAAATCTCACTTGGCAGATTCCACGAAAAGAGTATTAGCAAACTGCTTCCAGAGAACTAAGCTGTAACTCTGTGAGAGGAATTCACTGATCACAAAGAAGTTTCTCAGAAAGCTTCTTTCACTTTTTGAACTGATGATATTTCCTTTATCAGCGTAGGCCTCAATGCGATCCAAAGAAGTCCTTCTCAGGTTCCTCAAAGACAGTGTTAATGGAATGCTGCACAAAACATAAGTGTAACTTTGTGAGATGAATTCACACATTACCAAGAATTTTCTAAGAAAGCTTCTTTCTCGTTTTCATCTAAGGATATTTCCTTTGTCACCGTAAGCTTCATTGTGTTCAGAAGTATCCCATTGCAGATTTCCAGAAAACTGTGTTAGGAAACTGGAAACTGAAGAGAATCATGTAACTCTGTGAGTTGTATTCACACATCGAAAGTAGTTTCGCAGAAGGCTTCTTTCCAGTTTTGATCTGCGTATATTTCCTTTTTCACCATAGCCCTCAGTGAGCTCCCAAATATCACTTTTCAGAACACAAGAGAACAGAGTTAGCAAACTGTTCCAAGAAGGGAAGGGTGGAACTCTGTGTGATGAAGTCACTCATCAGAAAGCAATCGCTCAGAAAGCTTCTCTCTAGTTATTATCTGAGGATATTTCCTTTTTCAATATGGGCCCGTATGGGCTTCGAAATCTCTCTTGGCAGATTCCAAGAAAAGAGTGTTAGCAAACTGCTTCCTGAGAACTAACCTGTAACACTGTGAGAGGAATTAACAGATCACAAAGAAGTTTCTGACAAAGCTTCTTTCACGTTTTGAACTGACGATAGTTCCTTTATCAGCGTAGGTCTCAATGCGACACAAAGAAGTCCTTCTCAGGTTCCTCAAAGACAGTGTTAATAGAGTGCTGCATGAAACATTAGTGTAATTCTGAGAGATGAATTCACACATCACCAAGCAATTTCTAAAAGAGCTTCTTTCTAGTTTTCATCTGAGGATATTTCCTTTGTCACCATAAGCTTCATTGCGTTCAGAAGGATCCCATTGCACATTTCCAGAAAACGGTATTAGGAAACTGAACACTGAAGAGAAACGTGTAACTCTGTGAGTTGCATTCACACATCGAAATGCAGTTTCTCAGAAGGCTTCTTTCCAGTTTTGATCTGAGGATATTTCCTTTTTCACCATAGCCCTCAGTGAGCTCCCAAATATCACTCTGCAGAACACAAGATAACAGAGTTAGCAAACGGTTCCAAGAAGGGAAGTGTGGAACTCTGTGTGATGAAGTCACACATCAGGAAGCAATCTCTGAGAAGCTTCTCTCTAGTTATTATCTGAGGATATTTCCGTTTTCACCATGGGCCCCGATGGGCTCCCAAATCTCACCTGGAAGATTCCACGAAAAGAGTGTTAGCAAACTGCATCCTGATTCCTAAGCTGTAACTCTGTGAGAGGAATTCACAGAATCACAAAGAAGTTTTTCAGAAAGCTTCTTTCACGTTTTGAACTGATGATATTTCCTTTATGAGCGTAGGCATCAATGCGATCCAAAGAAGTCCTTCTCAGTTTCCTCAAAGACTGTGTTAATGGAATGCTGCACGAAACATAAGTGTAACTTTGTGAGATGAATTCACACATCACCAAGAAGTTTCTACGAAAGCTTCTTTCTTGTTTTCATCTGAGAATATTTCTTTGTCAACGTAAGCTTCACTGCGTTCAGACGTATCCCATTGCAGATTTCCAGAATGCTGTGTTAGCAAACTGAACACTGAAGAGAACCGTGTAACTCGGTGAGTTGCATTCACACGCCGAAATGCAGTTACTCAGAATGCTTCTTTCCAGTTTTGATCTGAGGATATTTCCTTTTTCACCATAGCCCTCATTGAGCTCCCAAATATCATTTTGCAGAACACAAGATAACAGAGTTAGCAATCTGTTCCAAGAAGGGAAGGGTGGAATTCTGTGTGATGAAGTGACACATCAGAAAGCAATCTCTCAGAAAGCTTCTCTCTAGTTATTATCGGAGGATATTTCCTTTTTCACCATGGGACCCTAAGGGCTCCCAAATCTCACTTGGCAGATTCCACGAAAAGAGTATTAGCAAAATGCTTCCTGAGAACTAAGCTGTAGCTCTGTGAGAGGAATTCACAGATTACAAAGAAGATTCTCAGAAAGCTTCTTTCACGTTTTGAACTGATGATATTTCCTTTATCAGCGTAGGCCTCAAAGCGATCCAAAGATGTCCTTCTCACTTTCCTCAAAAACAGTGTTAATGGAATGCTGCACGAAACTTAAGTGTAACTTTGTGAGATGAATTCACACATCACCAAGAAGTTTCTAACAGAGTTTCTTTGTAGTTTTCATCTGAGGATATTTCCTTTGTCACTGTAAGCTTCATTGCGTTCAGAAGTATCCCATTGCAGATTTCCAGGAAATTGTGTTAGCAAACTGAACACTGAAGAGAAACGTGTAACTCTGTGAGTTGCATTCACACATCAAAATGCAGTTTCTCAGAAGGCTTCTTTCCAATTTTGATCTGAGGATATTTCCTTTTTCACCATAGCCCTCAGTGAGCTCCCAAATATCACTTTTCAGAACATAAGATAACAGAGTTAGCAAACTGTTCCAAGAAGGGAAGGGTGGAACTCTGTGTGATGAAGTCACACATCAGAAAACAATCTGACAGAAAGCTTCTCTCTAGTTATTATCTGAGGATATTTCCTTTTTCACCATGGACCCCTATGGGCTCAGAAATCTCACTTGGCAGATTCCACGAAAAGATTGTTAGCAAATTGCTTCCTGAGAACTAAGCTGTAACTCTGTGAGAGGAATTCACAGTTCACAAAGAAGTATCTCAGAAAGCTTCTTTCACGTTTTGAACTGATGATATTTCCTTTATCAGCATAGGCCTCAATGTGACCCAAAGAAGTAGTTCCCAGGTTCCTCAAATACAGTGTTAATGGAACGCTGCACGAAACATAAGTGTAACTTTGTGAGATGAATTCACACATAAGCAAGAAGTTTCTAAGAAAGCGTCTTTCTAGTTTTAATCTGAGGATATTTCCTTTGTCACCGTAAGCTTCACTACATTCAGAAGATTCCCAATGCAGATTTCCAGAAAACTGTGTTAGCAAACTGAACACTGAAGGGAAACGTGTAACTCTGAGAGTTGCATTCACACATCGAAATGCAGTTTCTCAGAAGGCTTCTTTCCAGTTTTGATCTGAGGATATTTCCTTTTTGACCATAGCCTTCAGTGAGCTCCCAAATATCACGTTGCAGGACACAAGATAACAGACTTAGCTAACTCTTCCAAGAAGGGAAGGGTGGAACTCTGTGTGATGCAGTCACACATCAGAAAGCAATCTCTCAGAAAGCTTCTCTCTAGTTATTATCTGAGGATATTTCCTTTTTCTCCATGGGCCCTACGGGCTCCCAAATCTCACTTGGCAAATTCCACGAAAAGAGGGTTAGCAAACTGCTTCCTGAGAACTAAGCTGTAACTCTGTGAGAGGAATTCACTGATCACAAAGAAGTATCTCAGAAAGCTTCTTTCACGTTTTGAACTGATGATATTTCCTTTATCAGTGTAGGCCTCAATGCGATCCAAAGAAGTCCTTCTCAGTTTCCTCAAAGACAGTGTTAATGGAATGCTGCACAAAACGTAAGTGTAACTTTGTGAGATGAATTCAAACATCACCAAGAAGTTTCTATGAAAGCTTCTTTCTAGTTTTCATCTGAGTGTATTTCCGTTGTCACTGTAAGCTTCAGTGCGTTCAGCCATATCCCATTGTAGATTTCCAGAAAACTGTGTTAGCAAACTGAACACTGAAGAGAAATGTGTAACTCTGTGAGTTGTAGTCACACATCGAAACGCAGTTTCTCAGAAGGCTTCTTTCCAATTTTGATCTGAGGTATTTTCTTTTTCACCATAGGATTCAGTGAACTATCAAATATCACTTTGCAGATGACAAAATAACAGAGTTAGCAAATTGTTCCATGAAGGGAAGGTTGGAACTCTCTGTGATGAAGTCACACATCAGAAAGCAATCTCCTAGGAAGCTTCTCTCTAGTTATTATCTCAGGAGAATTAATTTTTCACCATGGGCCCTATGGGTTCCCAAATCTCACTTGACAAATTCCACGAAAAGAGTGTTAGCAACTGCTTCCTGAGAACCAAGCTGTAACTCTGTGAGAGGAATTCACAGATCACAAAGAAGTTTCTCAGAAAGCTTCTTTCACGTTTTGAACTGATGATATTTCCTTTATCAGCGTAGGCCTCAATGCGTTCCAAAGAAGTCCTTCTCAGGTTCCTCAAAGACAGTGTTAATGGAATGCTGCACGAAACATAAGTGTAACTTTGTGAGTTGAATTCACACATCACAAAGAAGTTTCTAAGAAAGCTTCTTTCTAGTTTTCATCTGAGGATATTTCCTTTGTCACTGTAAGCTTCATTGCGTTCAGACGTATCCCATTGCAGATTTCCAGTAAAGTGTGTTAGCAAACTGAACACTGAAGAGAAACGTGTATCTCTGTGATTTGAAATCACACATTGAAATGCAGTTTCTCAGAATGGTTCTTTCCAGTTTTGATCTGTGGATATTTTCTTTCTCCCCATAGCTCTCAGTGAGCTGCCAAATATCACTTTGCAGAACAGAAGATAACAGAGTTAGCAAACTGTTCCAAGAAGGGATGGTGGAACTCTGTGTGATGAAGTCACACATCAGAAAGCAATCTCTCAGAAACCTTCTCTCTAGTTATTATCTGAGGATATTTCCTTTTTCACCATGGGCCCCTACGGGCTCCCAAATCTCACTTGGCAGATTCCAGGAGAAGAGTGTTAGCAAACTGCTTCCTGAGAACGAAGCTGTAACTCTGTGAGAAGAATTCGCAGATCACAAAGAAGTTTCTCAGAAAGCTTCTTTCACGTTTTGACCTGATGATATTTCCTTTATGAGCTTAGGCCTCAAAGCGATCCAAAGATGTCCTTCTCACTTTCCTCAAAAACAGTGTTAATGGAATGCTGCACGAAACTTAAGTGTAACTTTGTGAGATGAATTCACACATCACCAAGAAGTTTCTAACAGAGTTTCTTTGTAGTTTTCATCTGAGGATATTTCCTTTGTCACCGTAAGCTTCATTGCGTTCAGAAGTATCCCATTGCAGATTTCCAGGAAATTGTGTTAGCAAACTGAACACTGAAGAGAAACGTGTAACTCTGTGAGTTGCATTCACACATCAAAATGCAGTTTCTCAGAAGGCTTCTTTCCAATTTTGATCTGAGGATATTTCCTTTTTTCACCATAGCGCTCATTGAGCTCCCAAATATCACTTTGCAGAACACAAGATAACAGAGTTAGCAAACTGTTCCAAGAAGGGAAGGTTGGAACTCTGTGTGATGAAGTCACACATCAGAAAGAAATCTCGCAGAAAGCTTCTCTCTATTTTTAATTTGAGGATATTTCCTTTTTCACCATGGGACCCTATGGGCTCCCAAATCTCACTTGGCAGATTCCACGAAAAGAATGTGAGCAAACTGCTTCCTGAGAACTAAGCTGTAACTCTGTGAGAGAAATTCACAGATCACAAAGAATTTTCTCAGAAAGCTTCTTTCACGTTTTGAATTGATGATATTTCCTTTAGCAGCATAGGCCACAATGCGATCCAAAGAAGTCCTTCTCAGTTTCCTCAAAGACAGTGTTAATGGAATGCTGCACAAAACGTAAGTGTAACTTTGTGAGATGAATTCAAACATCACCAAGAAGTTTCTATGAAAGCTTCTTTCTAGTTTTCATCTGAGTGTATTTCCTTTGTCACCGTAAGCTTCATTGCGTTCAGCCGTATCCCATTTTAGATTTCCAGAAAACTGTGTTAGCAAACTGAACACTGAAGAGAAATGTGTAACTCTGTGAGTTGCAGTCACACATCGAAACGCAGTTTCTCAGAACGCTTCTTTCCAGTTTTGATCTGAGGTATTTTCTTGTTCACCATAGGACGCAGTGAGCTATCAAATATCACATTGCAGATCACAAAATAACAGAGTTAGTAAACTGGTCCAAGAAGGGAAGGTTGGAACTCTCTGTGATGAAGTCACATATCAGAAAGCAATCTCCTAGGAAGCTTCTCTCTAGTTATTATCTCAGGATAGTTAATTTTTCACCATGGGCCCTATGGGTTCCCAAATCTCACTTGGCAAATTCCACGAAAAGAGTTTTAGCAACTGCTTCCTGAGAACCAAGCTGTAACTCTGTGGGAGGAATTCACGGATCACGAAGAAGTTTCTCGAAAGATACTTTCACGTTTTGAACCGATGATATTTCCTTTATCAGCGTAGGCCTCAATGCGATCCAAAGAAGTCCTTCTCAGGTTCCTCAAAGACAGTGTTAATGGAATGCTGCACGAAACATAAGTGTAACTTTGTGAGATGAATTCACACATCACCAAGAAATTTCTAAGTAAGCTTCCTCCTAGTTTTCATTTGAGGATATTTCCTTTGTCACCGCAAGCTTCATTGCGTTCAGAAGTATCCCATTGCAGATTTCCAGAAAACTGTGTTAGCAAACTGGACACTGAAGAGAAACGTGTAACTCTGTGAGTTGCATTCACACATCGAAATGCAGTTTCTCAGAAGGCTTCTTTCCAGTTTTGATCTGAGGATATTTACTTTTTCACCATAGGACTCAGTGAGCTCCCAAATATCACTTTGCAGATCACAAAATAACAGATTTAGCAAACTGTTCCAAGAAGGGAAGGGTTGAACTCTGTGTGATGAAGTCACACATCAGAAAGTAAAATCTCAGAAAGCTTCCCTCTAGTTATTATCTGAGGATATTTCCTTTTTCACCATGGGCCCCTCTGGGCTCCCAATTCTCACTTGGCAAATTCCATGAAAAGAGTGTTAGCAACTGCTTCTTGAGAACGAAGCTGTAACTCTGTGAGAGGAATTCACAGATCACAAAGAAGTTTCTCAGAAAGCTTCTTTCACGTTTTGAACTGATGATATTTCCTTTATCAGCGTAGGCCTCAATGCGTTCCAAAGAAGTCCTTCTCAGGTTCCTCAAAGACAGTGTTAATGGAATGCTGCACGAAACATAAGTGTAACTTTGTGAGTTGAATTCACACATCACAAAGAAGTTTCTAAGAAAGCTTCTTTCTAGTTTTCATCTGAGGATATTTCCTTTGTCTCCGTGAGCTTCATTGCGTTCAGATGTATCCCATTGCAGATTTCCAGAAAACTGTGTTAGCAAACTGAACACTGAAGAGAAACGTGTATCTCTGTGAGTTGAATTCACACATCGAAATGCAGTTTCTCAGAATGGTTCTTTGCAGTTTTGATCTGAGGATATTTCCTTTCTCCCCATAGCTCTCAGTGAGCTGCCAAATATCACTTTGCAGAACACAAGATAACAGAGTTAGCAAACTGTTCCAAGAAGGGAAGGTTGGAACTCTGTGTGAAGAAGTCACACATCAGAAAGCAATCTCACAGAAAGCTTCTCTCTAGTGTTTATCTGAGGATATTTCCTTTTTACCCATGGGCCCCTATGGGCTCCCAAATCTCACTTGGCAGATTCCACGAAAAGAGTGTTAGCAAATGCTTCCTGAGAATGAAGCTGTAACTCTGTGAGAGGAATTCAGAGATCACAAAGAAATTTCTCAGAAAGCTTCTTTCACGTTTTGAACTGATATTTCCTTTATCAGCGTAGGCCTCAATGCGTTCCAAAGAAGTCCTTCTCAGTTTCCTCAAAGACAGTGTTAATGGAATGCTGTACGAAACATAAGTGTAACTTTGTGAGTTGAATTCACACATCACAAAGAAGTTTCTAAGAAAGCTTCTTTCTAGTTTTCATCTGAGGATATTTCCTTTGTCTCCGTGAGCTTCATTGCGTTCAGATGTATCCCATTGCAGATTTCCAGAAAACTGTGTTAGCAAACTGAACACTGAAGAGAAACGTGTATCTCTGTGAGTTGAATTCACACATCGAAATGCAGTTTCTCAGAATGGTTCTTTGCAGTTTTGATCTGAGGATATTTCCTTTCTCCCCATAGCTCTCAGTGAGCTGCCAAATATCACTTTGCAGAACACAAGATAACAGAGTTAGCAAACTGTTCCAAGAAGGGAAGGTTGGAACTCTGTGTGAAGAAGTCACACATCAGAAAGCAATCTCACAGAAAGCTTCTCTCTAGTGTTTATCTGAGGATATTTCCTTTTTACCCATGGGCCCCTATGGGCTCCCAAATCTCACTTGGCAGATTCCACGAAAAGAGTGTTAGCAAATGCTTCCTGAGAATGAAGCTGTAACTCTGTGAGAGGAATTCAGAGATCACAAAGAAATTTCTCAGAAAGCTTCTTTCACGTTTTGAACTGATATTTCCTTTATCAGCGTAGGCCTCAATGCGTTCCAAAGAAGTCCTTCTCAGTTTCCTCAAAGACAGTGTTAATGGAATGCTGCACGAAACATAAGTGTAACTTTGTGAGATGAATTCACACACCACCAAGAAGTTTCTACGAAATCTTCTTTCTAGTTTTCATCTGAGGATATTTCCTTTGTAACCGTCAGCTTCATTGCGTTCAGGAGTATCCCATTGCAGATTTTCAGAAAACTGTGTTAGCAAACTGAACACTGAAGAGAAACGTGTACCTCTGTGAGTTGCATTCACATATCGAAAGGCAGTTTCTCAGAAGGCTTCATTCCAGTTTTGATCTGAGGATATTTCCTTTTTCACCATAGCCCTCAGTGAGCTCCCAAATATCACTTTCCAGATCACAAAATAACAGTTAGCAAAATCTTCCTAGAAGGGAAGAGTGGAAGTGTGTGTGATGAAATCACACATCAGAAAGCAATCTCTCAGAAAGCTTCTCTCCAGTTATTATCTGAGGATACTTCCTTTTTCACCATGGGCCCCTATGGGCTCCCAAATCTCACTTGGCAGGTTCCACGAAAAGAGTGTTAGCAAACGGCTTCCTGAGAACGGAGCTGTAACTCTGTGAGAGGAATTCGGAGATCATAAAGAAGTTTCTCAGAAAGCTTCTTTCACGTTTTGAACTGATGATATTTCCTTTATGAACGTAGGCCTGCATGCAATTCAAAGAAGTCCTTCTCAGGTTCCTCAAAGACAATGTTAATGGAATGCTGCACGAAACATAAGTGTAACTTTGAGAGATGAATTGACACAACACCAAGAGGATTCCAAGAAAGCTACTTTCTAGTTTTCATCTGAGTATATTTCCTTTGTCACTGTAAGTTTTATTACTTTCAGAAGTATTCCATTGCAGATTTCCAGAAAACTGTGTTAGCAAACTGAACACTGAAGGGAAAGGTGTATCTCTGTGAGTTGCATTCACACATCGAAAAGCAGTTTCTCAGAAGGCTTCTTTCCAGTTTTGATCTGAGGATATTTCCTTTTTCAGCATAGCCCTCAGTGAGATCCGAAGTATCACTTTACAGAACACAAGATAAAAGAGTTAGCGGAGGAGCAAGATGGCCGAATAGGAACAGCTCCAGTCTCCACTCCCAGCGTGAGCGACACAGAAGACCGGTGATTTCTGCTTTTTCAACTGAGGTACTGGGGTCATCTCACTAGGGAGTGCCGGACAATCGGTGCTGGTCAGCTGCTGCAGCCTGACCAGCGAGAGCTGAAGCAGGGCGAGGCATCGCCTCACCTGGAAGCGCAAGGGGGAAGGGGATCCGTTTTCCTAGCCAGGGGAACTGAGACACACAACACCTGGAAAATCGGTTAACTCCCACCCCAATACTGTGCTGTAAGCATACAGGCATACCAGGAGGATATATCCCACACCTGGCCGGGAGGGACCCACGCCCACGGAGCCTCCCTCACTGCTAACACAGCAGTCTGCCGCGATCAATCCGCAAGGCAGCAGCGAGGCTGGGGGAGGGGCGCCCGCCATTGCTGAGGCGTAAGTAGGTAAACAAAGCCGCTGGGAAGCTCGAACTGGGTGGAGCTCACAGCAGCTCAAGGAAGCCTGCCTGTCTCTGTAGTCTCCACCTCTGGGGACAGCGCACAGCTGAAGACCAACAGGGGAAGTAGCGGGAGCCGGTGCAGACGCGAACGACTCTGTCTGACAGCTTTGGGGAGAGCCGTGGATCTCCCAACGCGGAGGTTGAGATCTGAGAACAGACAGACTGCCTGCTCAGGTGGGTCCCTGACCCCTGAGTAGCCTAGCTGGGAGAAATCCCCCACTAGGGGCAGTCTGACACCCCACACCTCACAGGGTGGAGTACACCCCTGAGAGGAAACTTACAAAGGAAGAATCAGACAGGTACACTCGCTGTTCAGCAATATTCTATCTTCGGCAACCTCTGCTGCTGATACCCAGGCAAACAGGGTCTGGAGTGGACCTCAAGCAATCTCCAACAGACCAACAGACAGTCCTTCTGACTGTCAGAAGGAAAACTATCAAACAGGAAGGACACCTACACCAAAACCCCATCAGTACGTCACCTCCATCAAAGACCAGAGACAGATAAAACCACAAAGATGGGGAAGAAGCAGGGCAGAAAAGCTGGAAATTCAAAAAATAAGAGCACATCTCCCCCTGCAAAGGAGCGCAGCCCATCGCCAGCAACGGATCAAAGCTGGTCAGAGAATGACATTGACGAGAGGAGAGAAGAAGGCTTCAGTCCATCAAATTTCTCAGAGCTAAAGGAGGAATGACGTACCCAGCGCAAAGAAACTCAAAATCTTGAAAAAAGAGTGGAAGAATTGACAGCTAGACCAATTAATGCAGAGAAGATCATAAACGAAATGACAGAGATGAAAACCATGACACGAGAAATACGTGACAAATGCACAAGCTTCAGTAACCGACTCGATCAACTGGAAGAAAGAGTATCAGCGATTGAAGATCAAATGAATGAAATGAAGCGAGAAGAGAAACCAAAAGAAAAAAGAAGAAAAAGAAATGAGCAAAGCCTGCAAGAAGTATGGGATTATGTAAAAAGACCAAATCTACGTCTGATTGGGGTGCCTGAAAGTGAGGGGGAAAATGGAACCAAGTTGGAAAACACTCTTCAGGATATCATCCAGGAGAACTTCCCCAACCTAGTAGGGCAGGCCAACATTCAAATTCAGGAAATACAGAGAACGCCACAAAGATACTCCTCCAGAAGAGCAACTCCAAGACACATAATTGCCAGATTCACCAAAGTTGAAATGAAGGAAAAAATCTTAAGGGCAGCCAGAGAGAAAGGTCGCGTTACCCACAAAGGGAAGCCCATCAGACTAACAGCAGATCTCTCGGCAGAAACTCTACAAGCCAGAAGAGAGTGGGGGCCAATATTCAACGTTCTTAAAGAAAAGAATTTTAAACCCAGAATTTCATATCCAGCCAAATTAAGTTTCATAAGTGAAGGAGAAATAAAATACTTTACAGATAAGCAAATGCTTAGAGATTTTGTCACCACCAGGCCTGCCTTACAAGAGACCCTGAAGGAAGCCCTAAACATGGAAAGGAACAACCGGTACCAGCCATCGCAAAAACATGCCAAAATGTAAAGACCATCGAGGCTAGGAAGAAACTGCATCAACTAACGAGCAAAATAACCAGTTAATATCATAATGGCAGGATCAAGTTCACACATAACAATATTAACCTTAAATGTAAATGGACTAAATGCTCCAATTAAAAGACACAGACTGGCAAACTGAATAAAGAGTCAAGACCCATCAGTCTGCTGTATTCAGGAGACCCATCTCACAAGCAGAGACATACATAGGCTCAAAATAAAGGGATGGAGGATGATCTACCAAACAAATGGAGAACAAAAATAAGCAGGGGTTGCAATCCCTGTCTCTGATAAAACAGACTTTAAACCATCAAAGATCAAAAGAGACAAAGAAGGCCATTACATAATGGTAAAGGGATCAATTCAACAGGAAGAGCTAACAATCCTAAATATATATGCACCCAATACAGGAGCACCCAGATTCATAAAGCAAGTCCTTAGAGACTTACAAAGAGACTTAGACTCCCATACAATAATAATGGGAGACTTCAACACTCCACTGTCAACATTAGACAGATCAACAAGACAGAAAGTTAATAAGGATATCCAGGAATTGAACTCAGCTCTGCACCAAGCGGACCTAATAGACATCTATAGAACTCTCCACCCCAAATCAACAGAATATACATTCTTCTCAGCACCACATCGCACTTATTCCAAAATTGACCACATAATTGGATGTAAAGCACTCCTCAGCAAATGTAAAAGAACAGAAATTATATCAAACTGTCTCTCAGACCACAGTGCAATCAAACTAGAACTCAGAACTAAGAAACTCAATCAAAACCACTCAACTACATGGAAACGGAACAACCTGCTCCTGAATGACTACTGGGTACATAACGAAATGAAAGCAGAAATAAAGATGTTATTTGAAACCAATGAGAACAAAGATACAACATACCAGAATCTCTGGGACACATTTAAAGCAGTGTGTAGAGGGAAATTTATAGCACTAAATGCCCACAAGAGAAAGCAGGAAAGATCTAAAATGGACACTCTAACATCACAATTAAAAGAACTAGAGAGGCAAGAGCAAACACATTCAAAAGCTAGCAGAAGGCAAGAAATAACTAAGATCAGAGCCGAACTGAAGGAGATAGAGACACAAAAAAACCCTCCAAAAAATCAATGAATCCAGGAGTTGGTTTTTTGAAAAGATCAACAAAATTGACAGACCGCTAGCAAGGCTAATAAAGAAGAAAACAGAGAGGAATCAAATAGATGCAATAAAAAATGATAAAGGGGATATCACCACTGACCCCACAGAAATACAAACTACCATCAGAGAATACTATAAACGCCTCTACGCAAATCAACTAGAAAATCTAGAAGAAATGGATAATTTCCTGGACACTTACACTCTCCCAAGACTAAACCAGGAAGAAGTTGAATCCCTGAATAGACCAATAGCAGGCTCTGAAATTGAGGCAACAATTAATAGCCTACCCACCAAAAAAGTCCAGGACGAGATGGATTCACAGCTGAATTCTGCCAGAGTTAGAAGGAGGAGCTGGTACCATTCCTTCTGAAACTATTCCAATCAATAGAAAAAGAGGGAATCCTCCCTAACTCATATTATGAGGCCAACATCATCCTGATACCAAAGCCTGGCAGAGACACAACAAAAAAAGAGAATTTTAGACCAATATCCCTGATGAACATTGATGCAAAAATTCTCAATAAAATACTGGCAAACCGGATTCAGCAGCACATCAAGAAGCTTATGCACCACGATCAAGTGGGCTTCATCCCTGGGATGCAAGGCTGGTTCAACATTCGCAAATCAATAAACGTAATCCAGCATATAAACAGAACCAAAGACACGAACCACATGATTGTCTCAATAGATGCAGAAAAGGCTTTTGACAAAATTCAACAGCCCTTCATGCTAAAAACGCTCCATAAATTCGGTATTGATGAAACGTACCTCAAAATAATAAGAGCTATTTATGACAAACCCACAGCTAATATCATACTGAATGGGCAAAAACTGGAAAAATTTCCTTTGAAAACTGGCACAAGACAGGGATGCCCTCTCTCACCACTCCTATTCAACATAGTGTTGGAAGTTCTGGCTAGGGCAATCAGGCAAGAGAAAGAAATCAAGGGTATCCAGTTAGGAAAAGAAGAAGTCAAATTGTCCCTGTTTGCAGATGACATGATTGTATATTTAGAAAACCCCAGTGTCTCAGCCCCAAATCTCCTTAAGCTGATAAGCAACTTCAGCAAACTCTCAGGATACAAAATTAATGTGCAAAAATCACAAGCATTCTTATACTCCAGTAACAGACAAGCAGAGAGCCAAATCAGGAATGAACTTCCATTCACAATTGCTTCAAAGAGAATAAAATACCTAGGAATCCAGCTTACAAAGGATGTAATGGACCTCTTCAAGGAGAACTACAAACCACTGCTCAGTGAAATAAAAGAGGACACAAACAAATGGAGGAACATACCATGCTCATGGATAGGAAGAATCAATATCGTGAAAATGGCCATACTCCCCAAGGTTATTTATAGATTCAATGCCATCCCCCTCAAGCTACCAATGAGTTTCTTCACAGAATTGGAAAAAACTGCTTTAAAGTTCATATGGAACCAAAAAAGAGCCCGCATTGCCAAGACAATCCTAAGTCAAAAGGACAAAGCTGGAGGCGTCACGCTACCTGACTTCAAACTATACTAGAAGGCTACAGTAACCAAAACAGCATGGTACTGGTACCAAAACAGAGATATAGACCAATGGAACAGAACAGAGTCCTCAGAAAAAATACCGCACATCTACAGCCATCTGATGTTTGACAAACCTGAGAGAAACAAGAAATGGGGAAAGGATTCCCTATTTAATAAATGGTGCTGGGAAAATTGGCTAACCATAAGTAGAAAGCTGAAACTGGATCCTTTCCTTACCCCTTATACGAAGATTAATTCAAGATGGATTAGAGACTTAAATGTTAGACCTAATACCATAAAAACCCTAGAAGAAAATCTAGGTAGTACCATTCAGGACATAGGCATGGGCAAGGACTTCATGTCTAAAACACCAAAAGCAACGGCAGCAAAAGCAAAAATTGACAAATGGGATCTAATTAAACTAAAGAGCTTTTGCACAGCAAAAGAAACTACCATCAGAGTGAACAGGCAACCTACAGAATGGGAGAAAATTTTTGCAACCTACTCATCTGACAAAGGGCTAATATCCAGAATCTACAAAGAACTCAAACTAATATACGAGAAAAAAACAAACAACCCCATCAAAAAGTGGGGAAAGGATATGAACAGACATTTCTCAAAAGAAGACATTCATACAGCCAACAGACACATGAAAAAATGCTCATCATCACTCGCCATCAGAGAAATGCAAATCAAAACCACAATGAGATACCATCTCACACCACTTACAATGGCAATCATTAAAAAGTCAGGAAACAATAGGTGCTGGAGAGGATGTGGAGAAATAGGAACACTTTTACACTGTTGGTGGGATTGTAAACTAGTTCAACCATTATGGAAAACAGTATGGCAATTCCTCAAGGATCTAGAACTAGATGTACCATATGACCCAGCCATCCCACTACTGGGTATATACCCAAAGGATTATAAATTATTCTACTACAAAGACACATGTACACGTATGTTTATTGCGGCACTATTCACAATAGCAAATACTTGGAATCAACCCAAATGTCCATCTGTGACAGACTGGATTAAGAAAATGTGGCACATATACACCATGGAATACTATGCAGCCATAAAAAAGGATGAGTTTGCGTCCTTTGTAAGGACATGGATGCAGCTGGAAACCATCATTCTCAGCAAACTATCACAAGAACAGAAAACCAAACACCGCATGTTCTCACTCATAGGTGGGAACTGAACAATGAGATCACTTGGACTCGGGAAGGGGAACATCATGCACTGGGGCCTATAATGGGGAGGGGGGAGGGGGGAGGAGGGAGGGATTGCATTGGGAATTTATACATGATATAAATGATGAATTGATGGGTGCTGACGAGTTGATGGGTGCAGCACACCAACATGGCATGAGTATACATATGTAACAAACCTGCACGTTATGCACATGTGCCCTAGAACTTAAAGTATAATAAAAAAAAAAAGAAAAAAGAAAAGAAAGTTGAAATGATGCCTAACAACCAACACTGAGAAAAACAACGCAAGTTCAATACAGTGACTTTTCTCTATCAACTTATCAATATAGGAATTAAGAGTCAAGGTTCTAAAGTAATAATGTTTGGCTTCACATTCTGCCCTTCCTGGAATTTGGCAAGTGGCTTTACCTGTAGGTGCCCCAGTTTCCTTGTTTATAAAATGACAATCAAAATAGTTACTAGTTGTAAATATCTATTCATGATCTTCTATGCATCAGCACATGGGATGTGGCAATCAATGAAAGAGATATAATCAACTGTATTCTGTTCATTACAACCTGTCTCCTTTCTAACACTGTTGAAACTAGACATGGCCATCGAGATTCTTTGCCTAGTAATGTGGAAGTAATGTGTGTTACGTCTTGCTAGAAACTTTAAGCCCGAGTGAGCAATACGTCACATTTTCTTTTCCCAGCCTCATGGAAGTTTGTTTTGAGATGAAGCCTCTATATTCATGAATTTTTATATGATATGTTGCATAGAACCTCCTCCAGGTTAATGATGTACATATCACACGAGTGAAAAATAAACTCTGTCATTTTAGAAAAAAAAAAAAAGAGTTAGCAAACTGTTCCAAGACGGGAAGGTTGGAGATCTGTGTGATGAAGTCACACATCAGAAAGCAATCTCTCAGAAAGCTTCTCTCTAGTTATTATCTGAGGATATTTCCTTTTTCACCATGGGCCCCTAAGAGCTCCCAAATCTCACTTTGCAGATTCCAAGAACAGAGTATTAGCAAACTGCTCCCTGAGAATTAAGCTGTAACTCTGTGAGAGGAATTCAAGATCACAAAGAAGTTTCTCAGAAAGCTTCTTTCACGATTTGAACTGATGATATTTCCTTTATCCACGTAGACCTCAATGCGATACAAAGAAGTCCTTCTCAGGTTCCTCAAAAACATTGATAATGGACTGCAGCATGAAACATTAGTATAATTCTGTGAGATGAATTCACACATCACAAAGAAGTTTCTGAGAAAGCTTCTTTCTAGCTTTCATCTGAGAATATTTCCTTTGTCACCGTAAGCTTCATTGCGTTCAGAAGTATCCCACTGCAGATTTCCAGGAAACTGTGTTAGCAAACTGAACACTGAAGAGAAACATGTAATACTCTGAGTTGCATTCACACATCGAAATGCAGTTTCTCAGAAGGCTTCTTTCCAGTTTTGATCTGAGGATAATTCCTTTTACACCATAGGCCTCAGTGAGCTCTCAAATATCACTTTCCAGAACACAAGATAACAGAGTTAGCAAACTCTTCCAAGACGGGAAGGGTGGAACTCTGTATGATGAAGTCACAACTCAGAAAGCAATCTCTCAGAAAACATCTCTCTAGTTATTATCTGAGGATATTTCCTTTTTCACCATGGGCCCCTATGGGCTCTCAAATCTCACTTGGCAGATTCCCCGAAAAGCGTGTTAGCAAACTGCTTCCTGAGAACTAAGCTGTAACTCTGTGAGAGGAATTCACAGATCACAAAGAAGTTTCTCAGAAAGCTTCTTTCACGTTTTGTACGGATGATATTTCCTTTATCAGCGTAGGCCTCAATGCGATCGAAAGAAGTCCTCCTCAGGTTCCTCAAAGACAGTGTTAATGGAATGCTGCATGAAACATAAGGTTAACTTTGTGAGATGAATTCACACATCACCAAGTAGTTTCTGAGAAAGCTTCTTTCTGGTTTTCATCTGAGGATATTTCCTTTGTCACCATAAGCTTCATTGCGTTCTGAAGTATCCCATTGCAGATTTGCAGAAAACTGTGTTAGGAAACTGAACACTGAAGAGAAACGTGTAACTCTGTGAGTTGCATTCACACATGAAAAGGCAGTTTCTCAGCAGGCTTCTTTCCAGTTTTGATCTGAGGATATTTTGTTTTTCACCAAAGCCCTCAGTGAGCTCCCAAACATCACTTTGCAGAACACAAGATAACAGAGTTAGCAATCTGTTCCAAGAAAGGAAGGCTGGAACTCAGTGTGATGAGGTCACACATCACAAAGCAATCTCTCAGAAAGCTTCTCTCTAGTTATTACCTGAGGATATTTCCTTTTTCACCATGGGCCCCTCTGGGCTCCCAAATCTCACCTGGTAGATTCCACGAAAAGATTGTTAGCAAACTGCTTCCTGACAACTAAACTGTAACTCTGTGAGAGGAATTCACAGATAACAAAGGTTTCTCAGAAAGCTTCTTTCACATTTTGAACTGATGATATTTTCTTTATCAGCGTAGGCCTCAATGCGATCCAAAGAAGTCCTTCTCACGTTCCTCAAATACAGTGTTAGTGGAATGCTGCAGGAAACATAAGTGTAACTTTGTGAGATGAATTCACACATCACCAAGAAGTTTCTGAGAAAGTTTCTTTCTAGTTTTCATCTGAGGATATTTCCTTTGTCACCGAAGCTTCATTGCGTTCAGAAGTATCCCATTGCAGATTTCCAGAAAACTGTGTTAGCAAACTGAATACTGAAGAGAAACGTGTAACTCTGTGAGTTGCATTCACACATCGAAATGCAGTTTCTCAGAAGGCTTCTTTCCAGTTGAGATCTGAGGATATCTTCTTTCTCACCACAGTCCTCAGTGAGCTCCCAAGTATCACTTTTCAGAACAAAATATAACAGAGGTAGCACATTGTTCCAAGAAGGGAAGGGTGGAACTCTGTGTGATGATGTCACATATCAGAAAGCAATCTCTCAGAAAGCTTCTTTCTAGTTATTATCTGAGGATATTTCGTTTTTCACCATGGGCCCCTATGTGCTCCCAAATCTCACTTGGCAGATTCCACGAAAAGAGTGTTAGAAAACTGCTTCCTAAAACGAAGGGGTAACTCTGTGAGAAGAATTCGCAGATCACAAAGAAGTTTCTCAGAAAGCTTCTTCCACCTTTTGAACTGATGATATTTCCTTTATGAGCATAAGCCTCAATGCGATCCAAAGAAGTCCTTCTCAGGTTCCTCAAAGACAGTGTTAATGGAATGCTGTACGAAACATAAGTGTAACCTTGTGAGATGAATTCACACATCACCCAGAAGTTTCTAAGAAAGTTTCTATCTAGTTTTCATCTGAGGATATTTCCTTTGTCACCGTAAGCTTCTTTGCGTTCAGAAGTATCCCATTGCAAATTTCTAGAAAACTGTGTTAGCGAACTGAACTCTGAGCAGAAACGTGTAACTCTGTGAGTTGCATTCACACCTCGAAATACAGTTTCTCAGAAGGCTTCTTTCCAGTTTTGATCTGAGGATATTTCCTTTTTCACCATAGCCCTCAGTGAGCCCTCAAATATCACTTTGCAGAACACAAGATAACAGAGTTAGCAAACTGTTCCCAGAAGGGAACGTTGGAACACTGTGTGATGAAGTCACACATCAGAAAGCAATCTCTCAGAAAGTTTCTCTCTAGATATTATCTGAGGATATTTCCTTTTTCACCATGGGCCCTATGGGCTCCCAAATTTCACTTGGAAGATTCCACGAAAATAGTATTAGCAAACTGCTTCCTGAGAACCAATTTGTAACTCTGTGAGAGGAATTCACAGATCACAAAGAAGTTTCTCAGAAAGCTTCTTTCCCGTTTTGAACTGATGATATTTCCTTTATCAGCGTAGACCTCAATGAGATCCAAAGAATTCCTTCTCAGGTTTCCCAAAAACAGTGATAATGGACTGCTGCATGAAACATAAGTGTAATTCTGTGAGCCGAATTCACACATCACCAAAAAGTTTCTGAGAAAGCTTCTTTCTAGTTTTCATCTGAGGATATTTCCTTTGTCACTGTAAGCCTCATTGCATTGAGAATTGTCCCATTGCAGATTTCCTGAAAACTGTGTTAGCAAACTGAACACTGAAGAGAAACGTGTAACACTGTGAGTTGCACTCAAATATCGAAATGCAGTTTCTCAGAAAGTTTCTTTCCAGTTTTGATCTTATGATATTTTCTTTTTCACCATAGCCCTCAGTGAGTTCCCAAATATCAGTTTGCAGAACACAATATAACAGAGTTAGCAAACTGTTGCAAGAAGGGAAGGGTGGAACTCGGTGTGATGAAGTCACACATCATAAAGCAATCTCTCAGAAAGCTTCTTTCTACTTATTATCTGAGGATATTTCCTTTTTCACCACAGGACCCTATGGGCTCCCAAATCTCACTTTGCAGATTCCCCGAAATGAGTATTAGCAAACTGTTTCCTGAGAACTAAGCTTTAACTCTGTGAGAGGAATTCACATATCACAAAGTAGTTTCTCAGAAAGCTTCTTTCACATTTTGAACTGATGATATTTCCTTTATCAGCGTATGCCTCAAGAAGTCTTTCTTGATCCAAAGAAGTCTTTCTCAGATTTCTCAACGACAATGTTAACGGAATGCTGCACGAAACATAAGTGTAACTTTGTGAGATGAATTCACACATCACCAAGAAGTTTCTAAGAAAGCTTCTTTCTAGTTTTCATCTGAGGATATTTCCTTTGTTACCGTAAGCTTCATTGCTTTCAGAAGTATCCCATTGCAGATTTCCAGTGAACTGTGTTAGCAAACTGAACACTGAAGTGAAACGTGTAACTCTGTGAGTTGCACTCACACATCGAAATGCAGTTTCTCAGAAGGCTTCTTTCCAGTTTTGATCTCAGTATATTTCCTTTTTCACCATAGCCCTCAGTGAGCTCCCAAATATCACTTTGCAGAACACAAGATAACAGAGTTAGCAAACTGTTCCAAGAAGGGAAGGATGGAACTCTGTGTGATGAAGTCGCACATCAGAAAGCAATCTCACAGAAAGCTTCTCTCTAGTTATTATCTGAGGATATTTCCTTTTTCACCATGGGCCCCTCTGGGCTCCCAAATCTCACTTGGCAGACTCCACGAAAAGAGTATTAGCAATCTGCTTCCTGAGAACTAAGCTTTACCTCTGTGAGAGGAATTCACAGATCACAAAGAAGTTTCTCAGAAAGCTTCTTTCACGTTTTGAACTGATGATATTTCCTTTATCGGCGTAAGCCTAAATGTGATCTAAAGAAGTCCTTCTCAGTTTCTCAAAGACAGTGTTAGTCAAATGCTGCACGAAACATAAGTGTAACTTTGTGACATTAATTCACACATCAACAAGAAGATTCTGAGAAAGCTTATTCCTAGAGTTCATCTGAGTATATTTCCTTTGTCACTGTAAGCTTCTTTGCGTTCAGAAGTATCCCATTGCAGATTTCAAGAAAACTGTGTTAGCAAACTGAACACTGAAGAGAAACGTGTGACTCTGTGAGTTGCATTCACACATCCAAATGCAGTTTCTCAGAAGTCTTCTTTCCAGTTTTGATCTGAGGATATTTTCTTTTTCACCATAGCCCTCAGTGAGCTCCCAAATATCATTTTGCAGAACACAAGATAACAGAGTTAGCAAACTGTTCCAAGAAGGGAAGGGTGGAACTCTGTGTGATGAGGTCACACATCACAAAGCAATCTCTCAGAAAGCTTCTCTCTAGTTATTATGTGAGGATATTTCCTTTTTCACCATGGTCCCCTCTGGGCTCCCAAATCTGACTTGGCAGATTCCACGAAAAGAGTGTTAGCAAACTGCTTCATGAGGACAAAGTTGTAAAACTAGGAGGTTAAGTCACAGATCACAAAGTAGTTTCTCTGAAAGCTTCTTTCACGTTTTGAACTGATGATATTTTCTTTATCAACGTAGTCCTCAATGCGATCCAAAGTAGCCCTTATCGGTTTCCTCAAAGACAGTGTTAATGGAGTGATCCAAGAAACATAAGTGTAACTCAGTGAGAAAAATTCACAGATCTCCAAGAAATTTCTAAGAAAGCTTCCTTCTAGTTTTCATCTGAGGATATTTCCTTTGTCACCATAAGCTTCATTGCGCTAAGAAGTATCCCACTGCAGATTTCAAGAAAACTGTGTTAGCAAACTGATCACTGAAGAGAAACGTGTAACTCTGTGGGTTGCATTCATACATCGAAGCACATTTTTCCAGAAGGCTTCTTTCCAGTTTTTTTGTGAAGATTTTTCCTTTTTCACCATAGCCCTCAATGAGCTCCCAAATATCACTTTGCAGAATCCACAATAACAGTGTTAGGAAACCGTTCCAAGAAGGGAAGGGTGGAACTATATGTGATGAAGTCACACATAAGAAAGCAATCTCTCTAATAGCTTCTCTTTACTTATCATCTGAGGATATTTCCTTTTTCACCGTGGGCCCCAAGGAGCTACCAAATATCACTTTGCAGATTCCACGAAAACAGTGGTAGCAAACTGCTTCATGAGGACTAAGTTGTAACTCTGTGAGATGAATTCACAGATCACAAAGAAGTTTCCCAGAATGCTTCTTTCACCTTTTGAACTGAAAATATTTCCTTTATCAGCATAGGCCTCAAGGCGATCCAAAGTAGCACCTCTCAGGTTCCTCAAAGAGAGTGTTAATGGACTGTTCCAGAAAGATAAGTGGAACCCTGTGAGATGAATTCACACATCACCAAGAAGTTTCTAAGAAAGCGTCTTTCCAGTATTCATCTGAGAATATTTGCTTGTCACCGTAAGCTTCATGGCACTAAGAAGTATCCCATTGCAGATTTCAAGAAAAATGTGTTAGAAAACTGATCACTGAAGAGAAATGTGTAACTCTGTAAGATGAATTCACACCTTGCAATGCGGTTTCTCAGAAGGCTTCTTTCCAGTTTTTATCTGAAGATATTTCCTTTTTCACCATAACCCTCAATGAGCTCCCAAATGTCTCTTTGCAGAATCCACGAGAACAGTGTGAGCAAACTATTCCAAGAAGGGAAGAGTGGAACTCAGTGTGATAAAGTCACACATCAGAAAGGAATCCCTCAGAAAGATTCTCTCCAGTTATTATATGAGGATATTTCCCTTTTCAACATGGCTCCAAAGTGCTCCCAAGTATCATTTTGCAGATTCCACGAAGAGAGTCTCAGCAAACTACTTCATGAGAACTAAGTTGTAACTCTGTGATATGTATTCACAGATCACAAAATAGTTTCTCTGAAAGCTTCTTTCACGTTTTGAACTGATGATATTTCCTGTATAAGCGTATGCATCAATGCGATCCAAAATAGCCCTTCTCAGGTTCCTCAAAGAGAGTGTTAATGGACTGTTCCAGGAAACATAAGTGGAACTCTGTGAGGTGAATTCACACATCACCAAGATGTTTCTAAGAAAGCTTCTTTCTGGTTTTCATCTGAGGATATTTCCTTTGTCACTGGGAGCTTCATTGCGCTAAGAACTATCCCATTGCAGATTTCAAGAAAACTGTGTTAGCAAACTGATCACTGAAGAGAAACGTGTAAATCTGTGAGTTGAATTCATCCATCGAAGTGCATTTTCCCAGAAGGCTTCATTCCAGTTTTGATCTGAAGATATTTCCTTTTTCACCATGGGCTCCTAAGGGCTCCCAATTATCACTTGGCAGATTCCACGAAAACACTGTGAGCAAACTGCTTCCTTAGAACTACACTGTAACTCTGTGAGAGGAATTCACAGATCAAAAAGAAGTTTCTCAGAGAGCTTCTTTCAGGTTTTGAACTGATGATATTTCCTTTATCAGCGTAGGCCTCAATGCGATCCAAAGAACTCCTTCTCAGTTTCCTCAAAGACAGTGTTAATGGAATGCTGCACGAAAAATAAGTGTAACTTTGTGAGATGAATTCACACATCACCAAGACGTTTCTAAGAAAGCTTCTTTCTGGTTTTCATCTGAGGATATTTCCTTTGTCACTGGGAGCTTCATTGCGCTAAGAACTATCCCATTGCAGATTTCAAGAAAACTGTGTTAGCAAACTGATCACTGAAGAGAAACGTGTAAATCTGTGAGTTGAATTCATCCATCGAAGTGCATTTTCCCAGAAGGCTTCATTCCAGTTTTGATCTGAAGATATTTCCTTTTTCACCATGGGCTCCTAAGGGCTCCCAATTATCACTTGGCAGATTCCACGAAAACACTGTGAGCAAACTGCTTCCTTAGAACTACACTGTAACTCTGTGAGAGGAATTCACAGATCAAAAAGAAGTTTCTCAGAGAGCTTCTTTCAGGTTTTGAACTGATGATATTTCCTTTATCAGCGTAGGCCTCAATGCGATCCAAAGAAGTCCTTCTCAGTTTCCTCAAAGACAGTGTTAATGGAATGCTGCACGAAACATAAGTGTAACTGTGTGACATGAATTCACACATCACCAAGAAGTTTCTAAGAAAGTTTCTTTCTACTTTTCACCTGAGGATATTTCCTTTGTCACCGTAAGCTTCATTGCGTTCAGAAGTATCCCATTGCAGATTTCCAGAAAACTGTGTTAGCAATCTGAAGACTGAAGAGAAACGTGTAACTCTGTGAGTTACATTAACACATCAAAATGCAGTTTCTCAGAAGGCTTCCTTCCAGTTTTTATCTGAGGATATTTCCTTTTTCACCATAGCTCTCAGTGAGCTCACAAATATCACTTTGCAGAACATAAGATAACAGAGGTGGCAAAGTGATCCGAGAAGGGAAGGGTGGAACTCTGTGTGATGAAGTCACACATCAGAAAGCAATCTCTCAGAAAGCTTCTCTCTAGTTATTATCTGAGGATATTTCCTTTTTCACCATGGGTCCCTAAGGGCTCCCAATTCTCATTTGGCAGATTCCACGAAAAGAGTGATAGCAAACTGGTTAATGAGAACTAAGCTGTAACTCTGTGAGAGGAATTCACAGATCAAAAAGAAGTATCTCAGAAAGCTTCTTTCACGTTTTGAACTGATGATATTTCCTTTATCAGCGTAGGCCTCAATGCGATCCAAAGAAGTCCTTCTCAGCTTCCTCAAAGACAGTGTTAATGGAATGCTGCACGAAACATAAGTGTAACTTTGTGAGATGAATTCACACATCACCACGAAGTTTCTAAGAAACCTTCTTCCTCGTTTTCATCTGAGGATATTACCTTTGTCACCGTAAGCTTCATTGCGTTCAAAAGTATCTCATTGCAGATTTCCAGAAAACTGTGTTAGGAAACTGAACACTGAAGTGAAACGTGTAAATCTGTGAGTTGCATTCACACATCAAAATGCAGTTTCTCAGAATGCTTCTTTACAGTTTTGATCTGAGGATATTTCCTTTTTCACCAAAGCCCTCAGTGAGCTCCCAAATATCACTTTACAGAACACAAGATAACAGAGTTAGCAAACTGTTCCAAGAAGTGAAGGGTTGAGCTCTGTGTGATGAAGTCACACATCAGCAAGCAATCTCTCAGAAAGATTCTCTCTGGTTATTTTCTGAGGATATTTCCTTTTTCACCATGGGCCCCTATGGGCTCCCAAATCTCACTTGTCAGATTCCACGAAAAGAGTGTTAGCAAACTTCTTCCTGAGAACTAAGCTGTAACTCTGTGAGAGGAATTCACAGATCACAAAGAAGTTTCTCAGAAAGCTTCTTTCGCGTTTTGAACTCATGATATTTCCTTTAACAGCGTAGGCCTCAATGTGATCCAAAGATGTCCTTCTCAGGTTCCTTAAAGATAGTGTTAATGGACTGCTGCACGAAACATAAGTGTAATTCTGTGAGACGAATTCAACATAACCAAGAAGTTTCTAACAAAGCTTCTTTCTAGTTTTCATCTGAGGATATATCCTTTGACACCGTAAGCTTCATTGCGTTCAGAAGTATCACATTGCAGATTTCCAGAAAACTGTGTTAGGAAACTGAACACTGAAGTGAAACGTGTAACTCTGTGAGTTGCATTCACACATCGAAATGAAGTTTCTCAGAATGCTTATTTCCAGTTTTGATCTTAGGATATTTCCTTTTTCACCAAAGCCCTCAGTGAGCCCCCAAATATCACTTTGCAGAACACAAAATAACAGAGTTAGCAAACTGTTCCAAGAAGGGAAGGTTGGAACTCTGTGTGAAAAACTCACACATCAGAAAACAATCTCTCGGAAAGCTTCTCTCTAGTTATTAACTGAGGATATTTCCTTTTTCACCATGGGACCCTAAGGGCTCCCAATTCTCACTTGGCAGATTCCACAAAAACACTGTGAGCAAACTGCTTCCTCAGAACTAAGCTGTAACTCTGTGAGAAGAATTCACAGATCACAAAGAAGTTTCTCAGAAAGCTTCTTTCACGTTTTGAACTGATGATATTTCCTTTACCAGCGTAAGGTCGCAATGCGATCCAAAGAATTCCTTCTCGGGTTCCTCAAAGACAGTGTTAGTGGAATGCTGCATGAAACATAAGTGTAACGTAGTGAGATAAATTCACACATCACCAAGAAGTTTCTACGAAAGCTTCTTTCTCGTTTTCATCTGAGGATATTTCCTTTGTCACCATAAGCTTCATGGCATTCAGAAGTATCCCATTGCAGATTTCCAGAAAACTGTGTTAGGAAACTGAACACTGAAGAGAAACGTGTAACTCTGTGAGTTGCTTTCACAAATCGAAGTGCAGTTTCTCAGAAGGCTTCTTTACAGTTTTGATCTGAGGATATTTCCTTTTTAACCACAGCCCTCAGTGAGCTCCCAAATATCACTTTGCAGAACACAAGATAACAGAGGTAGCAAACTGATCCAAGACAGGAAGGTTGGAACTCTGTGTGATGAAGTCACACATCAGAAAGCAATGTCCCAGAAAGCTTCTCTCTAGTTATTATCTGAGGATATTTCCTTTTTCACCATGGGCCCCTATGGTCTCCCACATCTCACTTGGCAGTTTCCTTGAAAAGAGTGTATGCAAACTGCTTCCTGAGAACTAAGCTGTAACTCTGTGAGTGGAATTCACAGATCACAAAGGAGTTTCTCAGAAAGCTTCTTTCACGATTTCAACTGATGATATTTCCTTTATCAGCGTACGCCTCAAAGCGATCCAAAGACGTCTTCTCAGGTTCCTCAAAGACAGTGTTAATGGAATGCTGCATGAAACATAAGTGTAACTTTGTGAGATGACTTCACACATCACCAAGAAGTTTCTAAGAAAGCTTCTCTCTAGTTTTCATCTGAGGATATTTCCTTTGTCATTGTAAGCTTCATTGTGTTCAGAAGTATCCCTTTGGCCGGGCGCGGTGGCTCAAGCCTGTAATCCCAGCACTTTGGGAGGCCGAGACGGGCGGATCACAAGGTCAGGAGATCGAGACCATCCTGGCGAACACGGTGAAACCCCGTCTCTACTAAAAAAAATACAAAAAACTAGCCGGGCGAGGTGGCGGGCGCCTGTAGTCCCAGCTACTCGGGAGGCTGAGGCAGGAGAATGGCGTAAACCCGGGAGGCGGAGCTTGCAGTGAGCTGAGATCCGGCCACTGCACTCCAGCCTGGGCGATAGAGCGAGACTCCGTCTCAAAAAAAAAAAAAAAAAAAGAAGTATCCCTTTGCAGATTTCCATAAAACTGTGTTAGGAAACTGAACACTGAAAAGAAACGTGTAACTCTGTGAGTTGCATTCACACATCGAAATGCAGTTTCTCAGAAGGCTTCTTTCCAGTTTTCATCTGAGGATATTTCCTTTTTCACCATAGCCCTCAGTGAGCTCCCAAATATCACTGGGAAGGACACAAGATAACAGAGATAGCAAACTGTTCCAAGAAGAGAAGGGTTGAACTCTGTGTGATAAAGTCACACATCAGAAAGCAATGTCTCAGAAAGCTTCTCTCTACTTTTTATCTGATTATATTTCCTTTTTCACCATGGGCCCTTAGGGGCTCCCAAATCTCATTTGGCAGTTTCCACGAAAAGAGTGTTAGCAAACTGCTTTCTGAGAACTATGCTGTAACACTGTGAGGGGAATTCACAGATCACAAAGAAGTTTCTCAGAAAGCTTCTATCACGTTTTAAACTGATGATATTTCCTTTATCAGTGTAGGCCTCAATGCAATCCAAAGAAGTATTTCTCAGGTTCCTCAAAGACAGTTTTAATGTAATGCTTCACGAAACATAAGTGTAACTTTGTGAGATGAATTCACACATCACCAAGAAGTTTCTAAGAATGCTTCTTTCTAGTTTTCATCAGAGGATATTTCCTTTGTCACCGTAAGCTTCATTTGGTTCAGAAGTATCAAATTGCAGATTTCAAGAAAACTGTGTTAGGAAACTGAACACTGAAGAGAAACGTGTAACTCTGTGAGTTGCATTCACACATCGAAATGCAGTTTCTCAGAAGGCTAATTTCCAGTTTTCATCTGAGGATATTTCCTTTTTCACCATAGCCCTCAGTGAGCTCCCAAATATCAATTTGCAGAACACAAGATAAAAGAGTTATCATACTGTTCCAAGAAGGGAAGGTTCAAACTCTGTGTGACGAAGTCACACATCAGAAAGCAATCTCTCAGAAAGCTTCTCTCTAGTTATTATCTTAGGATATTTCCTTTTCCACCATGGGCACCTATGGGCTCCCAAATCTCACTTGGCACATTCCACGAAAAGGGTGTTATCACACTGCTTCCTGAGAGCTAAGCTGTAACTCTGTGAGAGGAATTCACAGATAACAAAGAAGTTTCTCAGAAAGCTTCTTTCACGTTTTGAACTGATGATATTTCCTTTATCAGCGTAGACCTCAATGTGATCCAAAGAAGTCCTTCTCAGGTTCCTCAAAGACAGTGTTAATGGAATGCTGCATGACACATAAGTGTAACATTGTAGGATGAATTCACACATCACCAAGAAGTTTCTAACAGAACTTCTTTCTAGTTTTCATCTGAGGATATTTCCTTTGTCACCGTAAGCTTCATTGCGTTCCGAAGTATCCCATTGCAGATTTCCAGAAAACTGTGTAAGCAATCTGATCACTGAAGAGAAACGTGTATCTCTGTGAGATGCATTCACACATCGAAATGCAGACTCTCAGAAGGCTTCTTTCCACTTTTGATCTGAGGATACTTTCTTTTTCACCATAGGACTCAGTGAGCTCCCTAGTATCACTTTGCAGATCACAAAATACCAGATTTAGCAAACTGTTCCAAGAAGGGAAGGGTTGAACTCTGTGTGATGAAGTCACACATCAGAAAGCATTCTCTCAAATAGCTTCTCGCTAGATATTATCTGATTATATTTCCTTTTTCACCAAGGATCCCATGGGCTCCCAAAACTCACTTGGCAGATTCCATGAAAAGAGTGTTAGCAAACTGCTTCATGAGAACGAAGCTGTAACTATGTGAGAGGAATTCACAGATCACAAAGAAGTTTCTCAGAAAGCTTCTTTCACATTTTGAACTGATGATATTTCCTTTATCAGCGTAGGCCACAATGCGATCCAAAGAAGTCCTTCTAAGTTTCCTCAAAGACAGTGTTAATGGAATGCTGCACGAAACATAAGTGTAACTTCGTGAGATGAATTCACACATCACCAAGAATTTTCTAAGAAAGCTTCTTTCTAGTTTTCATCTGAGGATATTTCCTTTGTCACCGTAGCTTCATTGCGTTCATACGTATCCCATTGCAGATTTCCAGAAAACTGTGTCAGCAAACTGAACACTGAAGAGAAACGTGTAACTCTGTGAGTTGCATTCACACATCAAAATGCAGTTTCTCAGAAGGCTTCTTTCCAGTTTTGATCTGAGGATATTTCCTTTTTCACTGTAGCCCTCAGTGAGCTCCCAAATATCACTTTGCAGAACACAACATAAGAGAGTTAGCAAACTGTTCCAAGAAGGGAAGGGTTGAACTCTGTGTGATAAAGTCACACATCAGAAAGCAAAATCTCAGAAAGCTTCCCTCTAGTTATTATCTGAGGATATTTCCTTTTTCAGCATGGGCCCCTATGGGCTCCCATTTCTCACGTGGCAAATGCCACGAAAAGAGTGTTAGCAACTGCTTCTTGAGAACGAAGCTGTAACTCTGTGAGAGGAATTCACAGATCACAAAGAAGTTTCTCAGAAAGCTTCTTTCACGTTTTGAACTGATGATATTTCCTTTATCAGCGTAGGCCTCAATGCATTCCAAAGAAGTCCTTCTCAGGTTCCTCAAAGACAGTGTTAATGGAATGCTGCACGAAACATAAGTGTAACTTTGTGAGATGAATTCACACATCCCCAAGAACTTTCTAAGAAAGCTTCTTTCTAGTTTTCATCTGAGGATATTTCCTTTGTCTCAGTAAGCTTCATTGCGTTCAGAAGTATCCCATTGCAGATTTTCAGAAAACTGTGGTAGGAAACTGAACACTGTAGAGAAACGTGTAAATCTGTGAGTTGCATTCACAGATCGAAATGCAGTTACTCAGAAGGCTTCTTTCCAGTTTTTATCTGAAGATTTTTCCTTTTTCACCAGAGCCCTCAATGAGCTCCCAAATATCACTTTGCATAATCCATGACAACAGGCTTAGCAAACTGTTCCAAGAACGTAAGGGTGGAACTCTGTGTGATGAAGTCACACATCACAAAGCATTCTCTCAGAAAGCTTCTCTGTAGTTATTATCTGAGGGTATTTCCTTTTTCACAATGGGCCCCCATGGGCTCCCAAATATCACTTTGCAGATTCCACAAAAAGAGTGTTAGCACACTGCCTCATGAGAATTAACTTGTAACTCTATGACATGAATTCACCTATCCCGAGGAATTTTCTCAGAAAGCTTCTATCACGTTTTGAACTGATGATATTACCTCTTTCAGCGTAGGCCTCAATGCGATCCAAATCGCCCTTCTCAGGTTCTTCAGAGACAGTATTAATGGACTGTTCCAGCAAACATAATTGGAACTCTGTGAGATGAATTCACACATCACGAGGAAGTTTCTAGGAAAGCTTCTTTCTAGTTTTCATCTGAGGATATTTCCTTTGTCACCACAAGCTTCATTGCGCTAAGAAGTATACCACTGCAGATTTCAAGAAAACTGTGTTAGCAAACTGATCCCTGAAGAGAATCATGTAACTCTGTGAGTTGCATTCATACATCGAAGTACATTTCCCCAGAAGGATTCTTTCCAGTTTTTATCTGAAGATATTTCCTTTTTCACCATAGCCCTCAATTAGTTCCTGAATATCACTTTGCAGAATCCACGACAACAGTGTTAGCAAACTGTTCCAAGTGGGGAAGGTGGAACTCTGTGTGATGAAGTCACATATCAGAAAGCAATCTCTCAGAAATCTTCTCTCCAGTTGTTATCTGAGGATATTTCCTTTTTCACGATGGGCCCCCATGGTTTCAGAAATATCACTTTGCAGATTCCAAGAAAAGATTGTTATCAAACTGCTTCATGACGATTAAGATGTGACTCTCTGAGATGAGTTGACATATCGCAAAGAAGTTTCTCAGAAAGCTTCTTTCACGTTTTGAACTGATGATATTTCCTTTATCAGCAAAGGCCTCAATGCGATCCTAATTAGCCCTTCTCAGGTTCCTCAAAGACAGTGTGAATGGACTGTTCCAGGAAACATAAGAGTAACTCTGTGAGATGAATTCACACATCACCAAGAAGTTTCTAAGAAAGCTTCTTTCTAGTTTTCATCTGAGGATATTTCCTTTGTCACCATAAGCCTCATTGCACTAAGAAGTATCCCATTGAAGATTTCCAGAAAACTGTGTTAGCAAACTAATCCTGAAGAGAAACGTGTAACTCTGTGACTTGCATTCATACATCGAAGTGCATTTTCCCAGAAGGCTTCTTTCCAGTTTTGATATGAAGATATTCCCTTTTTCACCATAGCCGTCAGTGAGCTCCCAAATATCACTTTGCATAATCCACGACAACAGTGTCAGAAACCTGTTCGAAGAAGGGAAGGGTGAAACTCTGTGTGATGAAGTCACACATCAGAAGGCAATCTCTCACAAAGCTTCCCCATAGGTATTATCTGAGGATATTTCCTTTTCACCATGGGCCCCAATGGGCTCCCAAATATCACTTTGCAGATTCCACGAAAAGAATGTTAGCAAACTGCTTCATGAGGATTAAGTTGTAACACTGTGAGATGAATTCACAGATCACAAAGAAGTTTCTCAGACAGCTTCTTTCCGGTTTTGAACTGATGACATTTCCTTTATCAGCGTAGGCCTCAATGCGATTGAAAGTAGCCCTTCTCAGGTTTCTCAAAGACACTGTTAATGGACTCCTCCAGAAAACATAAGTGTAACTCTGTGAGATGAATTCGCACATCATGAGGAAGTTTCTAAGAAAGCTTCCTTCTAGTTGTCATCTGAGGGTATTTCCATTGTCACCGTAAGCTTCATTGCGCTAATAAGTATCCCTTTGCAGATTTCAACAAAACTGTGTTAGCAAACTGATCACTGAAGAGAAACGTGTAACTCTGTGAGTTGCATTCATACATCGAAGTGCATTTTCCCAGAAGGCTTCTTTTCAGTCTTTGTCTAAAGATATTTCCTTTTTCACCATAGCCCTCAATGAGTTCCCAAATATCGCTTTGCAGAATCCATGACAACAGTGTTAGCAAACCGTTCCAAGAAGGGAAGGGGGAAACTCTGTGTGATGAAGTCACACATCAAAAAGCAATCTCTCAGAAAGCTTCTCTCTAGTTGTAATCTGAGGATATTTCCTTTTTCACCATGGGACCCAATGGGCTCCCAAATATCACTTTGCAGATTCCACGAAAACAGTGTTTGCAAAATCCCTCATGAGGACTAAGTGGTAACTCTGTGAGATGAATTCATGGATCACGACGACATTTCTCAGAAAGCTTCTTTCACGTTTTGAACTGATGATATTTCCTTTTTCAACGTAGGCCTCAATGCGATGGAAATTAGCCCTTCTCAGGTTCCTTAAAGACAGTGTGTACGGACTGTTGCAGGAAACATAAGTGTAACTAACCTGTAACTCTGTGAGATGAATTCACAGATCACAAAGAAGTTTCTCTGAAAGCTTCTTTCACGTTTTGAACTGATGATATTTCCTTTATCAGCGTAGGCGTCAAGACACTCAAAAGTAGCCCTTCTCAGGTTCCTCAAAGACAGTGTTAATGGACTGTTCCATGAAACATAAGTGTAACTCTGTGAGATGAATTCAAACATCACCAAGAAGTTTCTTTTTTTATTTATTTATTTTATTTATTTATTTTTATTATACTTTAATTTCTAGCGTACATGTGCATAACGTGCAGGTTTTTTACATATGTATATTTTCGTCATGTTGGTGTGGTGCACCTGTCAACTCGTCAGCATCCATCAATTCATCATTTATATCATGTATAACTCCCCGATGCAATCCTTCCCCCCTCCCCCCTCCCCATGATAGGCCCCAGTGTGTGATGTTCCCCTTCCCGAGTCCAAGTGATCTCATTTTTCAGTTCCCACCTATGAGTGAGAACATGCGGTGTTTGGTTTTCTCTTCTTTTGATAGTTTGCTAAGAATGATGGTTTCCAGCTGCATTCATGTCCCTACAAAGATGCAAACTCATCCTTTTTTATGGCTGCCTAGTATTCCATGGAGGGGCCACATTTTCTTATGGGCCACATTTTCTTAATCCATTCTGTCACAGATTGACATTTGGGTTGATTCCAAGTCTTTGCTACTGTGAATAGTGCCGTATTAAACATATGTGTGCATGTGTCTTTGTAATAGAATAATTTATAATCCTTTGGGTATATACCCAGTAGTGGGATGGCTGGGTCATATGGTACATCTAGTTCTAGATCCTTGAGGAATCAACATACTGTTTTCCATAATGGTTGAACTAGTTTACAATCCCACCAACAGTGTAAAAATGTTCCTATTTCTCCACATCCTCTCCAACACCTGTTGTTTCCTGACTTTTTAATGATTGCCATTCTAACTGGTGTGAGATGGTATCTCATTGTGGTTTTGATTTGCATTTCTCTGATGGCGAGTGATGATGAGCATTTTTTCATGTGTCTGTTGGCTGTATGAATGTCTTCTTTTGAGAAATGTCTGTTCATATCCTTTGCCCACTTTTTAATGGGGTTGCTTGTTTTTTTCTTGTACATTTGTTTGAGTTCTTTGTAGATTCTGGATATTAGCCCTTTGTCAGATGAGTAGATTGCAAAAATTTTCTCCCATTCTGTAGCTTGCCGGTTCACTCTGATGGTAGTTTCTTTTGCTGTGCAAAAGCTCTTTAGTTTAATCATATCCCATTTGTCAATTTTGGCTTTTGCTGCCGTTGTTTTTGGTGTTTTAGACATGAATTTCTTGCCCATGCCTATTTCCTGAATGGTACTACCTAGATTTTCTTCTAGGGTTTTTATGTTATTAGGTCTAACATTTAAGTCTCTAATCCATCTTGAACTAATCTTGGTATAAGGAGTAAGGAAAGAATCCAGTTTCAGCTTTCTACTTATGGCTAGCAAGCTTCTTTCTAGTTTTCATCTGAGGATATTTCCTTTGTCACTGTCAGCTTCATTGCAATAAGAATTATCCCACTGCAGTTTTCAAGAAAACTGTATTAGCAAACTGATCACTGAAGAGAAACGTGTAACGCTGTGAGTTGCATTCATGCATCGAAGTGCATTTTCCCAGAAGGCTTCTTTCCAGTTTTTATCTGAAGAAATTTCCTTTTTCACCATAGCCCTCAATGAGCTCCCAAATATCACTTTGCAGAATCCATGACAACAGTGTTTGCAAACTGTTCTAAGAAGGGAAGGGTGGTACTCTGTGTGATGAAGTCACACATCAGAAAGCAATCTCTCCCAAAGCTTTTCTCTAGCTTTATCTGAGGATATTTCCTTTTTCACCATGGGCCCCAATGGGCTCCCAAATATCCCTTTGCAGACTCCACGAAGAGTGTGTTACCAAACTGCTTCATGAGGACAAGGTTGTAACTCTGTGAGATGAATTCACAGATCACAAAGAAGTTTCTCAGAAAGCTTCTTTCATGTTTTGAACAGATGAAATTTCCTTTATCAGTGTAGGCCTCAATGCAATCCAAAGTAGCCCTTCTCAGGTTCCTCAAAGTGAGTGTTAATGGACTGTTCCAGGAAAGATAAGTGTAACTCTGTGAGATGAATTCACACATTTCCAAGAAGTTTCTAAGAAAGCTTCTTTCTAGTTTTCATCTGTGGATATTTCCTTTGTCACTGTCAGCTTAATTCCACTCTATTGCAGATTACAAGAAATCTGTGTTAGCAAACTGATCACTGAAGAGAAACGTGAAACTCAGTGAGTTGCATTCATACATCGAAGTGCATTTTCCCAGAAGGCTTCTTTCCAGTTTTCATCTGAAGATATTTCCTTTTTCACCATAGCCCTCAATGAGCTCCCAAATATGTGTTTGCAGAATCCACCAGAACAGTGTTAGCAAACTGTTCCAAGAAGGGAAGGGTGGAACTCTGTGTGATGAAGTCACACATCAGAAAGCAATCTCTCAGAAAGATTCTCTCTAAGTATTATCTGAGGATATTTCCTTTTTCACCATGGGCCCCAATGGGCTCCGAAATATCACTTTGCAGATTCCACAAAAAGAATGTGAGCAAACTGCTTCATGAGGACTCAGTTGTAACTCTGTGAGATGAATTCACAGATTACAAAGATGTTTCTCAGAAAGCTTCCCTCACGTTTTTTTTTTTTTTTTTTTTTTTTTTTTTGAGACGGAGTCTCTCGCTGTCGCCCAGGCTGGAGTCTGGAGTGCAGTGGCCAGATCTCAGCTCACTGCAAGCTCCGCCTCCCGGGTTCCCGCCATTCTCCTGCCTCAGCCTCCCGAGTAGCTGGGACTACAGGCGCCCGCCACCTCGCCCGGCTACTTTTTTGTATTTTTTTTAGTAGAGACGGGGTTTCACCGTATTAGCCAGGATGGTCTCGATCTCCTGACCTCGTGATCCGCCCGTCTCGGCCTCCCAAAGTGCTGGGATTACAGGCTTGAGCCACCGCGCCCGGCCCTTCCCTCACGTTTTGAACTGGTGATGTTTCCCTTATCAGCGTAGGCCTCAATGCGATCCAAAGTACCCCTTCTCAGGTTTCTCAAAGACGGTGTTAATGGACTGTTCCAGGAAACATATGTGTAACTCTGTGACATGAATTCACACATCACCAAGAAATTTCTAAGAAAGCTTCTTTCTAGTTTTCTGTGGGGAAAGGAACGAGAGATCAACTTGTTACCATGTCTATATAGAAGGAAGTAGACATAAAAGTCTCCATTTAGTTCTGTATTTGAGATGCTGTTAATCTGTGACCTTACCTTCAACTTTGTCCCTTTGTCCTTGCAAGAGACATGTGCGAAGGTGATTTAAGTTTAGAAGGATTTTGGGCTGTGTTGAATATGCTTTGTCAAACAAGTGCCTAAAGGCTGCTTGGGGTTAAAAGTCATCACCATTCTCTTAAATCTCAAAAAAGAGAAAAACATTTCTCTCCTAACCCACTCTGGGCAATGGAACATCTCCGGGTAATACCCATTGTGTGCCTTGTTTACTGAGTGAGGAGAAACCGCCTTTAGGAATAAGGTGGGACTTGCTGGAGCAATACTGCTAAAAGGTTTATGGAGATTTCGCATATACATCTCAAAGCACAGCATTTTCCTTTTAACTTATTCATATTGCAAGGATTTTTTCATGTGTTTTACTGCCAATTTCCTCCCTACAATAATCCTATTGTCCAGCCACTCCCTTATTCTTTTAATGACTAAGATAATTCACAATAAATACTAAGGGAACTCAGAGGCCGGTGCCGGCGTGTGTCCTCTGTCAGCTGAGCGCCGGTCCCCTGGGCCCTGCTTTTCTTTCTCTACACTTTGTCTCTGTGTTTTTTTCCTTTTCTCAAGTCTTTCGTTTCCACCTAACGAGAAACACCCACAAGTGTGGAGGGGAAGGCCACCCCTTCATCAGGTGCCCAACCTGGAAGCTTTTCTCTAAGGTGAAGGTACACTGGAGCGTGGTCATTGAGGACAAGTCGACGAGAGACTCCCGAGTACGTCTACAGTCATCCTCGTGGTAAGCTTGTGCGCTCGGAAGAACCTAGGGTAACAATGGGGCAAACTAAAATAAATATGCCTCTTATCGCAGCTTTATAAAAATTCTCTTAAAAAGAGGAGGAGTTAAAGCGTCTACCAAAAATCTAAATACGCTCTTTCAAATAATAGAATAGTTTTGTCCATGGTTTCCGGAACAGGGAACTTTAGATCTAAAAGATTGGGAAAAAATTGGCAAAGAATTAAAACAAGCAAGTAGGGAAGGTAAAATCATCCCACTTACAGTATGGAATAATTGGGTCATTATTAAAGTAGCTCTATGACAGTTGCAAACAGAAGAAGATAGTGTTCCAATTTCTGATGTCCCTAAAAGCTGTGCAGTAGATTGTAAACAAGAGGCAGGGAGAGAATCCCGGAAAGGAAAAGAAAGTTCACACTGTCAATGTGTAGCAGAGCTGGTAATGGCTCGGTCAATGCAAAATATTGACAATAATCAATTACAGGAGGTAATATATCCTGAAACGTTATAATTAGAGGAAAAAGATGCAGAATTAGCAGAGCCATCAGAATCTAAACCACGAGGGCCAACTCCTCTTACAACAGCTCAGATGCCTGCAACCTTAGAACCTCAAATGCAGGTTAAACAAGTACAAACTCCAAAAAAGGATGCAGTAGAGAAAGATAGAGTCTCTGTCACGGCAATGCCAATCCAAATACAGTGTCCACAATATCAGCGGGTAGAAAGTAAGATCCAGCCACCAGTAGCCTATCAATACTGGCCGCCAGCTGAACTGCAGTATCTGCAGCCCCCAGAATATCTGTATGGACAGCCAGGAACACTTCCAGTGCCACAGGGCAGGGCGCCATATCCTCAGCCGCCCACCATGAGACTTAATCCTACAGCACCGCCTAGTACACAGGGTAGTGCAATACATAAAATTTTTGATGAGGCAAGAAAACAGGGAGATATTGAGGCGTGGCAATTCCCAGTAATATTAGAAGCAAGACCACCTGGAGAAGGGGCCCAAGAGGGAGAGCCTCCCATAGCTGAAGCCAGATATCAGTCCTTTTCTATAAAAATGCTAAAAGAAATGAAAGAAAGAGTAAAACAGTATGGACCCAACTCTCCTTACATGAGAACATTATTAGATTCCATTGCTCATGGACATAGACTCATTCCTTATGATTGGGAGATTCTGGCAAAATCATCACTTTCACCCTCTCAATTTTTACAATTTAAGACTTGGTGGATTGATGGGGCACAAGTACAGGTCCGAAGAAATAGGACTGCCAATCCTCCAATTAACATAGATGCAGATCAACTATTAGGAATAGGTCAAAATTGGAGCACTGTTTACCAACAAGCAATAATGCCAAATGAGGCCATTGAGCAAATCAGGGCTATCTGCCTTAGGGCCTGGGAAAAAATCCAAGACCCAGGAACCGCCTGCCCCTCCTTTAGTACAATAAGACAAGGCTCTAAAGAGCCCTACCCTGATTTTGTAGCAAGACTTCAAGATGTTGCTCAAAAGTCAATTACCGATGAGAATGCCCGCAAAGTCATAGTGGAGTTGATGGAATATGAAAATGCCAATCCTGATTGTCAATCAGCCATTAAGCCATTAAAAGGAAGGGTTCCTGCAGGATCAGATGTAATCTCAGAGTACGTTAAAGCCTGCGACGGAATTGGAGGAGCTATGCATAGAGCTATGCTTATGGCTCAAGCAATCACAGGGGTTGCTTTAGGAGGACAAGTGAAAACATTTGGGGGAAAATGTTATACTTGTGGTCAAATTGGTCATCTAAAAAAGAATTGCCTAGTCAGAAATAAACAAAATGTAACTACTCAAGTTACTACAACAACAGATAAGGGGCCACCTGGCCAATGTCCAAGATGTAAAAAGGGAAAACATTGGGGTAATCAATGTCATTCTAAATATGATAAAAATGGGCAACCAGTGTCGGGAAACGAGAGGAGGGGCCAGCCTCAGGCCTCGCAACAAAGTGGGGCATTCAAAATTCAACCCTTTGTTCCTCAGGGTTTTCAGGAACAACAACCCCCACTGTCGCAAGTGTCTCAGGGAATGAGCCAGTTATCACAATACAGCAATTATCCCCCGCCACAGGTGGCAGTGCAGCAGTAGATTTATGTGCTTTACAAGCAGTCTCTTTGCTTCCAGGGGAGCCTCCACAAAAAAAATCCCCACAGGGGTATACGGCCCATTGTCTAAGGGGACTGTAGGACTAATCTTAGGAAGATCAAGTTTGAATCTAAAAGGAGTTCAAATTCATACTGCTGTGATTGATTCAGACTATAAAGGAGAAATTCAATTGGCTATTAGTGCCTCAATTCCTTGGAGTGCCAGTCCAGGAGACAGAATTGCTCAATTATTACTCCTACCTTATATTAAAGTTGGAAACAGTAAAATAAAAAGAACAGGAGGGTTCGGAAGCACTGATCTGGCAGGAAAGGCTGCCTATTGGGCAAGTCTGGTCTCTGAGAGCAGACCTGTGTGTAAGGCCATTATTCAAGGAAAACAGTTTGAAGGGTTGGTAGACACAGGAGCAGATATCTCTGTCATTGCTTTAAATCGGTGGCCAAAAAATTGGCCTAAACAAAAGGCTGTTACAAGACTTGTCGGCGTCGGCACAGCTTCAGAAGTGTATGAAAGTACAATGATTTTACATTGTTTAGGGCCAGATAATCAAGAAAGTACTGTTCAGCCAATGATTACTTCAATTCCCGTTAATCTATGGGGTCGAGATTTGTTACAACAATGGGGTGCAGAAATCATTATGCCCGCTCCATTACAAAGCCCCACAAGTCAAAAAATCATGACTAAGATGGGATATATACCAGGAAAGGGATTAGTACAAAATGAAAATGGCACTAAAGTCCCAATTGAGACGGAGAAAAATCAAAAAGGAAAAGGAATAGGCTATCCTTTTTAGGGGCGGCCACTGTAGAGCCTCCTAAACCCATTCCATTAACTTGGAAAACAGAAAAACCGGTATGGGTAAATCTGTGGCCGCTATCAAAGCAAAAACTGGAGGCTTTACACTTATTAGCAAAGGAACAATTAGAAAAGGGACACATTGAGCCTTCATTCTCACCCTGGAATTCTCCTGTATTTGTAATTCAGAAAAAATCAGGCAAATGGCGTATGTTAATGGACTTAAGAGCCGTAAACGCTGTAATTCAACCCATGGGGCCTCTCCAACCTGGATTGCCCTCTCCGGCTATGATCCCAAAAGACTGGCCTTTAATTATAATTGATCTTAAGGATTGCTTTTTTACCATTCCTCTGGCAGAGCAGGATTGTGAAAAATTTGCCTTTACTATACCAGCCATAACTAATACAGAACCAGCCACCAGGTTTCAGTGGAAAGTATTACCTCAGGGAATGCTTAATGTCCAAATATTTGTCAAACTTTCGTAGGTCATGTCCTTCAACCAGTTAGAGACAAATTTTCAGATTGTTATATCATTCACTATATTGATGATATTTTGTGTGCTGCAGAAACAAGAGACAAATTAATTGACTGCTACACATTTCTGCAAGCAGAGGTTGCCAACACAGGACTGACAATAGCCTTTGATAAGATCCAAACCTCTGATCCTTTTCATTATTTAAGGATGCAAATAGAAAATAAAAAAATTAAGCCACAAAAAATAGAAATAAGAAAAGATACATTAAAAACATTAAATGACTTTCAAAACTTGTTAGGCGATCTTAATTGGATTCGGCCATCTCTAGGCATTCCTACTTATGCCATGTCAAATTTGTTCTCTATCTTAAGAGGAGATCCAGACTTAAATAGTAGAAGGATATGAACCCCAGAGGCAACAAAAGAAATTAAATTAGTGGAAGAAAAAATTCAGTCAGCGCATATAAGTAGAATAGATTCTTTAGCCCCACTCCAACTTTTGATTTTTGCCACTACGCATTCTCCAACAGGCATCATTGTTCAAAATACTGATCTTGTGGAGTGGTCATTCCTTCCTCACAGTACAATTAAAACTTTTACATTGTACTTGGATCAAATAGCTACATTAATTGGTCAGACAAGATTACGAATAATAAAATTGTGTGGTAATGACCCAGACAAAATAGTTGTTCCTTTAACCAAGGAACAAGTTAAACAAGCCTTTATCAATTCTGGTGCATGGCAGATTGGCCTTGCTGATTTTGTGGGAATTATTGATAATCATTACCCAAAAACAAAAATCTTCCAGTTTTTAAAATTGACTACTTGGATTTTACCTAAAATTACCAGACATGAACCTTTAGAAAATACTCTGACAGTATTTACTGATGGTTCCAACAATGAAAAAGCGGCTTATACAGGGCCAAAGGAGCAAGTAATCAAAACTCAATATCAATCAGCTCAAAGGGCAGAGTTGGTTGCAGTCATTACAGTGTTAAAAGATTTTAATCAACCTGTTAATATTATATCAGATTCTGCATATGTAGTACAGGCTACAAGGGATGTTGAGACAGCTCTAATTAAATATAGCATGGATGATCAGTTAAACCAGCTGTTCAATTTGTTGCAACAAACTGTAAGAAAAAGAAATTTCCCATTTTATATTACTCATATTCGAGCACACACTAAGTTACCAGGACCTTTAACTAAAGCAAATGAAAAAGCTGACTTACTGGTATCCTCTGCATTCATAAAAGCACAAGAACTTCATGCTTTGACTCATGTAAATGCAGCAGGGTTAAAAAACAAATTTGATGTGACATGGAAACAGGCAAAAAATATTGTACAACATTGTACCCAGTGTCAAGTACTACACCTGCCCACTCAAGAGGCAGGAGTTAATCCCAGAGGTCTGTGTCCTAATGCATTATGGCAAATGGATGTTACCCATGTACCCTCATTTGGAAAATTATCACATGTTCATGTAACAGTTGATACTTATTCACATTCCATATGGGTAACATGCCAAACAGGAGAAAGTACTTCCCATGTTGAAAAACATTTATTATCTTGTTTTGCTGTGATGGGAGTTCCAGAAAAAAATTAAAACTGACCATGGACCAGGTTATTGCAGTAAAGCTTTCCAAAAATTCTTAAATCAGTGGAATATTACACACACAACAGGAATTCCTTATAATTCCCAAGCACAGGCCATAGTTGAAAGAACTAATAGAACACTCAAAACTCAGTCAGTTAAACAAAATAAAAGGGGGAGACAGTAAGGAGTGTACCTCTCCTCAGATGCAGCTTAATCTAGCACTCTATACTTTAAATTTTTTAAACATTTATAGAAATCAGACTATGACTTCTGCAGAACAACGTCTCACTGGTAAAAAGAACAGCCCACATGAAGGAAAACTGATTTGGTGGAGAGACAACAAAAATAGGACATGGGAAATAGGGAAGGTGATAACCCGGGGAAGTGGTTTTGCTTGTGTTTCACCAGGAGAAAATCAGCTTCCTGTTTGGATACCCACTAGACATCTGCAGTCCTGAAATGAACCCATTGGAGATGCAAAGAAAGCGCCTCCACGGAGACGGAAACATCGCAATCGGGCACCATTGACTCGCATGATGAATCAAGTGGTGATATCAGAAAAACAAAAAATATGAAGATTTCATGGACATTTTATTAGTTCTCCAAAATTCATACTTTGGTAATTTAATATATCTTTACTTTCATCTCTTAATCCCATCATCTTCTTTGTAAGCTGAGGAGGATATACGTCACCTCAGGACACTGTGATGATTGCCTTAACTGCACAAATTGTTTGTAGAGCACGTGTGTCTAAACAATGCGAAAACTGGGCATCTTGTAAAAAGAACAGGATAACAGCGGTGTTCAGGAAACAAGGGAGGCAACCTTCAACTGGCCGCCGGTGAGCCGGACGGAACAGAGCCATATCTTTTCTCCTTTTGCACACAAATAGGAGAGATATTGCTGAATTCTTTTTCTCAGCCAGGAATATCCCTGAGAAAGAGAATGCACTCTGAGGGTAGGCCTATAAACGACCCCCTTGGAGGCGTGCCACCTTTTACGGTTGAAGCCGAAGGGATGAAATAAGCCCCAGCCTCCTGTAGTGCTCCCAGGCTTATTAGGATGAAGAAATTACCACCTAATAAATTTTGGTCAGTCAGGTTGTCTGCTCTCAAACCCTATTTCCTGATAAAATGTCATCAATGACTATGCGTGCCCAAAATTTCGTTAGCAATTTTAACTTTAACTTTAACAACATCTTGTGATCTCGTCCCGTCTCCATTTGCTTTGTAATATTCTATTAATTGGTGGAGTATGTAATCTCGGTGTCGTGATGACAATGGTGGTTTTGTTGAAAAGAAAAGGGGGAAATGTGGGGCAAAGAATGAGAGATCAGCTTGTTATCATGTCTATATAGAAGGAAGTAGACATAAAAGACTCCATTTAGTTCTGTATTTGAGATGCTGTTAATCTGTGACCTTAACTTCAACTTTGTCCTTGCAAGAGACATGTGCGAAGGTGATTAAAGGTTAAAAGGATTTTGGGCTGTGCAGAATATGCTTTGTGAAACAAGTGCGCTGCTTGTGGTTAAAAGTCATCACCATTCTCTTAAATCTCAAGAAAGAGAAAAATATTTGTCTCCTGCCCCTCTCTGGGCAATGGAACATCTCCGGGTAATCCCCATTGTGTGCCTTGTTTACTGAGTGAGGAGAAACCGCCTTTAGGAATAAGGTGGGACTTGCTGGAGCAATACTGCTAAAAGGTAAATGGAGATGTCACATATACATCTCAAATCACAGCATTTTCCTTTTAACTTTTTCATATTACAAGGATTTTTTCATATGTCTTACTGCTGATTTCCTCCCTACAATAATCCTATTGTCCAGCCACTCCCTTATACTTTTAATGACTAAGATAATTCTCAATGAATACTAAGGAAACTCAGAGACCGGTGCCAGCGGGGGCCTCTGCAAGCTGAGAGCCGGTCCCCTGGGCCCCGCTTTTCTTTCTCAACACATTGCTTCTGTGTTTTATTCCTTTTCTCAAGTCTTTCATTTCCACCTAAAGAGAAACACCCACAAGTGTGGAGGGGCTGGCCATCCCTTCATTTTCATCTGAGGATATTTCCTTTGTCACTGTAACCTTCATTGCGCTACGAAGTATCCCAATGCAGATTTCAAGAAAACCGTGTTAGCAAACTGAACACTGAAGAGAAACGTGTAACTCTGAGTTGCATTCATACATCGAAGTGCATTTTCCCAGAAGGCTTCTTTCAAGTTTTTATCTGAAGATATTTCCTTTTCCACCATAATCCTCAATGAGCTCACAAATATCTGTTTGAAGAATCTACGAGAGCAGTGTTAGCAAACTGTTCCAAGAAGAGAAGAGTGGAACTCTGTGTGATGAAGTCACACATCAGAAAGCAATCTCTCAGAAAGCTTCTCTCTAGTTATTATTTGAGGATATTTCCTTTTTCATCATGGGCCCCAATGGGCTTCCAAATATCACTTTGCAGATTCCACGAAAAGAGTGTTAGCAAACCGCTTCACGAGGACTAAGTTGTAACAGTATGAGATGAATTCACAGATCACAAAGAAGTTTCTCTGAAAGCTTCTTTCACGTTTTGAACTAATGATATTTCGTTTATCGCCATAGGCCTCAATGCGATCAAAAGTAGCCCTTCTTATGTTCCTCAAAGACAGTGTTAATGGACTGTTCCAGGAAACATAAGTGTAACTCTGTGAGATGAATTAATGCATCACCTAGATGTTTCTAAGAAAGATTTTTTCTAGTTTTCATCTGAGCATATTTCCTTTTTCACCGTAAGCTTCAGTGCACTAAGAAGTCTCCCATTGCAGATTTCTAGAAAACTGTTAGCAAACTGATCACTGAGGAGTTACGTGTAACTGTGTGAGTTCCATTCATACATCGAAGTGCATTTTCCCGATAGGCTTCATTCCAGTCTTGATCTGAAGATACTTCCTTTTTCACCATAGCCCTCAATGAGCTCCCAAATATCACTTTGCAGAATCGACGACAACAGTGTTGGCAAACTGTTGCAAGAAGGGAAGGGTTTAACTCTGTGTGATGAAGTCACACATCTGAAAGCAATCTCTCAGAAAGCTTCTCTCTAGTTATTATGTGAGGATATTTCCTTTTTCACCATGGGCCCCAATGCGCTCCCAAATATCACTTTTCAGATTCCACAAAAAGAGTGTTAGCAAACAGCTTCATGAAGATTAAGTGTAATTCTGTGAGATGCATTCACCGACCAGAAAGAAGTTCCTCAGAAGCCTTCTTTCACGATTTGAACTGATGATATTTCCTTTATCAGTGTAGTCCTTAATGCAATCCAAAGTAGCCCTTCTCAGGTTCCTCAAAGACAGTGTTAATGTACTGTTCAAGAAAACACAAGTGTAACTCTGTGAGATGAAATCACACATCACCAAGATGTTTCTAAGAGAGCTTCCTTCTAGTTTTCATCTGAGGATATTTCCTTTGTCACCTTAAGGTTCATTGCGCTAAGAAGTATCCCATTGCAGATTTCAAGGAAACTGTGTTACAAACTGATCATTGAAGAGAAACGTGTAACTCTGTGAGTTGCATTCATACATCGAAGTTCAATATCCAAGAAGGCTTCTTTGTAGTTTATATCTGAAGACATGACCTTTTTCACCATAGCCCTCAATGAGTCCCCAAATATCACTTTGCAGAATCCACGACAACAGTGTTAGCAAACTGTTCCAAGAAGGAAAGGCTGGAACTCTGTGTGATGAAGTCACACACCAGAAAGCAATCTATCAGAAAGCTTCTCTCTAGTGATTATCTGAGGATATTACCTTTTTCACCAAGAGCACCAATGAGCTCCCAAATATCACTTTGCAGATTCCACGACAACAGTGTTAGCAAACTGTTCCAAGAAGGGAAGGGTGGAACTCGGTGTGATGAAGTCACACATCAGAAAGCAATCTCTCAGAAAGCTTCTCTCTAGTTATTATCTGAGGATATTTCCTTTTTCACAATGGCCCCAAAAGGGCTCCGAAATATCACTTTGCAGTTTCCATGAAAAGAGTGTTAGCAAACTGCTTCATGACGACTAATTTGTAAAGCAGTGAGATGAATTCACAGATCACAAAGAAGTTTCTCTGAAAGATTTTCTCACGTTTAGAACTGATGATATTTCCTTTATCAGCATTGGCATCAAAGAGATCCAAAGAGCCCCTCTCAGTTTCTTCAAAGACAGTGTTAATGGACTGTTTCAGGAAACATAAGTGTAACTCTGTGAGATGAATTCAAACATCAACAAGAAGTTTCTAAGAGAGTATCTTTCTAGTTTTCATCTGAGGATATTTCCTTTGTCACCATAAGCTTCATTGTGCTAAGAAGTATCCCATTGCAGATTTCAAGAAAACTGTTTTAGCAAACTGATCACTGAAGAGAAACGTGCAACTCTGTGAGTTGCGTTCATATATCGAATTGCATTTTCCTACAAGGCTTCTTTCCAGTTTTTATATGCAGATATATTCTTTTTCACCATAGCCCTCAATGAGCTCCCAAATATCACTATGCAGAATCCACGACAACAGTGTTAGCAAACTGTTCCAAGAAGGGAAGGCTGGAACCCTGTGTGATGAAGTCACACATCAGAAAGCAATCTCTCCCAAAGCTTCTCTCTAGTTATTATCTGAGGATATTTCCTTTTTCACAATGGGCCGCAAAGGGCTCCCAAATATCACTTTACAGATTCCACGAAAAGAGTGTTAGCAAACTGCTTCATGAGGTCTAATTTGCACCTCTGGGAGATGAATTCACACATCACCAAGAAGTTTCTAATTAAGCTTCTCTCTAGTTTTCATCTGAGGATATTTCCTTTGTCACCATAAGCTTCATTGCGCTAAGAAGTATCCCATTGCAGATTTCCAGAAAACTGTGTTAGCAAACTGAACACTGAAGAGAAACGTGTCACTCTGTGAGTTGCATTCATACATCGAAGAACATTTTCCTAGAAGATTTATTTCCAGTTTTTATCTAAAGATATTTCCTTTTTCACCAGAGCCTTCAGGGAGCTCCCAAATATCACTTTGCAGATTGCACAACAACAGTGTTAGCAAACGGTTCCAAGAAGGGAAGTGTGGAACTCTGTGTGATGAATTCACACATCAGAATGCAATCTATCAGAAAGCTTCTCTCTAGGTATTATCTGAGGATAATTCCTTTTTCACCATGGGCCCAAAAGGGCTCCCAAATATCACTTTGCAGATTCCACGAGAAGAGTGTTAGCAAACTGGTTCATGAGGATTAAGTTGTAACTCTGTGAGATGAATTCGCTGAACACGAGGAAGTTTCTCAGAAAGCTTCTTTCACGTTTTGAACTGATGATATTTCCTTTATCTGTGTAGGCTTCAATGCAATCCAAAGTAGCCCTTCTCAGGTTCCTCAGAGACAGTGTTAATGGACTGTTCCAGGAAACATAAGAGTAATTCTGTGAGATGAATTCACACATCACCAAGAAGTTTCGAAGAAAGCTTCTTTCTAGTTTTCATCTGAGGATATTTCCTTTGTCACCGTAAGCTTCATTGTGCTAAGAAGTATCGCATTGCAGATTTCAAGAAAACTGTGTTAGCAAACTGATCACTGAAGAGAAACGTGTAAGTCTGTGAGTTGCATTCAGACATCAAAGTGCATTTTCCCAGAAGGCTTCTTTCCAGTTTTTATCTGAAGATATTTCCTTTTTCACCATAGCCCACAATGAGCTCCCAAAGATCACGTTGCAGAATCCACGACAACTGTGTTAGCAAACTGTTCCAAGAAGGGAAGGATGGAACTCTGTTTGATGAAGCCATACATCAGAAAGCAATCTCTGAGAAAGCTTCTCCCTAATTATTATCTGAGGATATTTCCTTTTTCACCATGGGCCCCAATGGGCTCCCAAATATCACTTTGCCGATTCCACCAAAATAGTGTTAGGAAACTGCTTCATGAGGACGAAGGTGCAACTCTGTGAGATGAATTAACAGATCACAAAGAAGTTTCTCAGAAAGCTTCTTTCACGTTTTGAACTGATGATTTTTCCTTTATCAGCGTACACCACAATGCGATCGAAAGTAGCCCTTCTCAGGTTCCTCAATGACAGTGTTAATGGACTGTTCCAGGAAAGATAAGAGTAACTCTGTGAGATGAATTCACACATCACCAAGAAGTTTCGAAGAAAGCTTCTTTCTAGTTTTCATCTGAGGATATTTCCTTTGTCACCGTCTGCTTCATTGCGCTATGAAGTATCCCATTGCAGATTTCAAGAAAACTGTGTTACAAAACTGATCACTGAAGAGAATCATGTAAATCTGTGAGTTGCATTCATATATCGAAGTGCATTTTCCCAGAAGGTTTCTTTCCAGTTTTATCTGAAGATATTTCCTTTTTCACCATAGCCCTCAACGAGCTCCCAAATATCACTTTGCAGAGTCCATGACAACAGTGTGAGCAAACTGTTCCAAGAATGGAAGGCTGGAACTCTGTGTGACGAAGTCACACATCAGAAAGCAATCTCTCAGAAAGCTTCCCTCTAGTTATTATCTGAGGATATTTCCTTTTTCACAATGGACCCCAATGAGCTCCCAAATATCACTTTGCAGACTCCATGAAAAGAGTGTGAGCAAACTGCTTCATGCGGACGAAGTTGTAAATCTGTGAGATGATTTCACACATCACCAAGAAGTTTCTAACAAAGCTTCTTTGTAGTTTTCATCTGAGGATATTTCCTTTCTCACCTTAAGCCTCATTGCACTAAGAAGTATCCCATAGCAGATTAACAGAAAATTGTGTTAACAACTTGATCAATGAAGAGAAAGGTGTAAGTCTGTGAGTTGCATTCATACATCGAAGTGCGTTTTCCCAGAATACTTCTTTCCAGTTTTTATCTGAAGATATTTCCTTTTTCACCAGAGCCCTGAAGGAGCTCCCAATTATCACTTTGCAGATTCCATGACAACAGTGTTAGCAAACTGTTCGAAGACGGGAAGGGTGGAACTCTGTGTGATGAAGTCACACATCAGAAAGCAATCTATCAGAAAGCTTCTCTCTAGTTATTATTATGAGAATATTTCCTTTTTCACCATGGGCCCCAAAGGCCTCCCAAATATCTCTTTGCAGACTCCACGAGAAGAGTGTTAGCAAACTGCTTCATGAGTACAAAGTTGTAACTCTCTGAGATGAATTCACCGATCACGAGGAAGTTTCTCAGAAAGCTTCTTTCACGTTTTGAACTGTTGATATTTCCTTTATCAGTGTAGGACTCATTGCGATAGAAAATAGCCCTTCTCAGGTTCCTCAAAGACAGTGTTAATGAACTGTTCCAGGAAACATAAGTGTAACTGTTGATATGAATTCACACATCACCAAGAATTTTCTAAGAAAGCTTTTTTCTAGTTTTCAAGTGAGGATATTTCCTTTGTCACCGTAAGCTTCATTGCGCTAAGAGGTATCCCATTGCAGATTTCAAGAAAACTGTGTTAGCAAACTGATCACTGAAGAGAAACGTGTAACTCTGTGAGTTGCATTCATACATTGAAGTGCATATTCCCAGATGGTTTCTCTCCAGTTTTGATCTGAAGATATTTCCTTTTTCACCATAGCCCTCTATGAGCTCCCAAAATATCACTTTGCAGATTCCATGACAACCGTGTAAGCAAAGTGTTCCAAGAAGGGAAGGGTGGAACTCTGTGTGATGAAGTCACACTTCAGAAAGCAATCTCTCAGGAACCTTCTCTCTAGTTATTATCTGGGATATTTCTTTTTCACATTGGTCCCAATGAGCTCCCAAATATCACTTTGCAGATTCCACGAAAAGAGTGTTAGCAAACTGCTTCATGAGGACTAACTTTTAACTCTGTGAGATGAATTAACAGATCACAAAGAAATTTCTCAGAAAGGTTCTTTCACGTTTTGAACTGATGATATTTCCTTTATCAGCGTAGGCTTCAATGCAATCCAAAGTAGCCCCTCTCAGGTTCCTCAGAGACAGTGTTGATGGACTGTTCCAGGAAACATAATTGTAATTCTGTGAGATGAATTCACACATCACCAAGAAGTTTCGAAGAAAGCTTCTTTCTAGTTTTCATCTGAGGATATTTCCTTTGTCACCGTAAGCTTCATTGTGCTAAGAAGTATCGCATTGCAGATTTCAAGAAAACTGTGTTAGCAAACTGATCACTGAAGAGAAACGTGTAAGTCTGTGAGTTGCATTCAGACATCGAAGTGCATTTTCCCAGAAGGCTTCTTTCCAGTTTTTATCTGAAGATATTTCCTTTTTCACCATAGCCCACAATGAGCTCCCAAAGATCACTTTGCAGAATCCACGACAACTGTGTTAGCAAACTGTTCCAAGAAGGGAAGGATGGAACTCTGTGTGGTGAAGCCATACATCAGAAAGCAATCTCTGAGAAAGCTTCTCCCTAGTTATTATCTGAGGATATTTCCTTTTTCACCACGGGCCCCAATGGGCTCCCAAATATCACTTTGCCAATTCCACCAAAAGAGTGTTAGGAAACTGCTTCATGAGGACGAAGGTGTAACTCTGTGAGATGAATTAACAGATCACAAAGAAGTTTCTCAGAAAGCTTCTTTCACATTTTGAACCGATGGTATGTCCTTTATCATCGTACGCCACAATGCGATCGAAAGTAGCCCTTCTCAGGTTCCTCAAAGACAGTGTTAATGGACTGTTCCAGGAAACATAAGAGTAACTCTGTGAGATGAATTCACACATCACCAAGAAGTTTCGAAGAAAGCTTCTTTCTAGTTTTCATCTGAGGATATTTCCTTTGTCACCGTAAGCTTCATTGCGCTAAGAGGTATCCCATTGCAGATTTCAAGAAAACTCTGTTAGCAAACTGATCACTGAAGAGAAACGTGTAACTCTGTGAGTTGCATTCATATATCGAACTGCATATTCCCAGATGGTTTCTCTCCAGTTGTGATCTGAAGATATTTCCTTTTTCACCATAGCCCTCTATGAGCTCCCAAAATATCACTTTGCAGATTCCATGACAACGGTGTAAGCAAACTGTTCCAAGAAGGGAAGGGTGGAACTCTGTGTAATTAAGTCACAATTCAGAAAGCAATCTCTCAGAAACCTCTCTAGTTATTATCTGGGATATTTCTTTTTCACAATGGGTCCCAATGAGCTCCCAAATATCAGTTTGCAAATTCCACGAAAAGAGTGTTAGCAAACTGCTTCATGACGACTAACTTGTAGCTCTGTGAGATGAATTCACAGATCACAAAGAAGTTTCTCAGAAAGCTTCTTTCATGTTTTGAACTGATGATATTTCCTTTATCAGCGTAGGCCTCAATGATATCCAAAGTAGCCCTTCTCAGGTTCAGCAAAGAAAGTGTTAATGGACTGTTGTAGGAAACATAAGTGTACTATGTGAGATGAATTGAGACATCATCAAGAAATTAATAAGAAAGCTTCTTTCTAGTTTTCATCTGAGGATATTTCCTTTATCACCGTAAGCATCATTGTGCTAAGAAGTATCCCACTGCAGATTTCAAGAAAATTGTGTTAAAACTGATCACTGAAGAGAAACGTGTAACTCTGTGAGTTGCATTCATACATCGAAGTGTATTTTCCCAGAAGGCTTCTTTCCAGTTTTTATCTGAAGATATTTCCTTTTTCACCATAGCCCTCAATGAGCTCCCAAATATCACTTTGCAGAATCCACGACAACAGTGTTACAAACTGTTCCAAGAACGGAAGGCTGGAACTCTGTGTGATGAAGTCAAACATCAGAAAGCAATATCTCAGAAAGCTTCCCTCTCTTTATTGTCTGAGGATATTTCGTTTTTCACAATGGGCCCCAATGAGCTCCCAAATATCACTTTTCAGATTCCACGAAAAGAGTGTTAGCAAACTGCTTCAGGAGGATGAAGTTGTAACTCTGTGAGATTAATTCACACATCACCAAGAAGTTTCCCAGAAAGCTTCTTTGTAGTTTTCATCTGAGGATATTCCCTTTCTCACCTTAAGCCTCATTGCGCCAAGAAGTATCCCATTGCAGATTTCAAGAAAATTGTGTTAGCAAACTGATCAACGAAGAGAAACGTGTAAGTCTGTGAGTTGCATTCATGCATCGAAGTGCATTTACCCAGAAGACTTCTTTCCAGTTTTTATCTGAAGATATTTCCTTTTTCACCATAGCCCTCAATGAGATCCCAAATATCACTTTGCAGATACCACAACAACAGTGTTAGCAATGTGCTCCAAGAAGGGAAGGGTGGAACTCTGCGTGATGAAGTCACATTTCAGAAAGCAATCTATCAGAAAGCTTCTCTCTAGTTATTATCTGAGGATATTTCCTTTTTCACCATGGGAGCCAATGGGCTCCCAAATATCACTTTGCAGATTCCACGAGAAGAGTGTTAGCAACCTACTTCATGAGGATTAAGTTGTAACTCTGTGAGATGAATTCACCGATCACGAGGAAGTTTCTCAGAAAGCTTCTTTCACGTTTTTAACTGATGATATTTCCTTTATCAGCGTAGGCTTCAATGCAATCCAAAGTAGCCCTTCTCAGGTTCCTCAGAGACAGTGTTAATGGACTGTTCCAGGAAACATAAGTGTAATTCTGTGAGATGAATTCACACATCACCAAGAAGTTTCGAAGAAAGCTTCTTTCTAGTTTTCATCTGAGGATATTTCCTTTTTCACCGTAAGCTTCATTGTGCTAAGAAGTATCCCATTGCTGATTTCAAGAAAACTGTGTTAGCAAACTGATCACTGAAGAGAAACGTGTAACTCTGTGAGTTGCACTCATACATCGAAGTGCATTTTCCCAGAAGGCTTCTTTCCACTTTTTATCTGAAGATATTTCCTTTTTCACCATAACCCAAATGAGCTCCCAAATATCGCTTTGCACCATCCACAACAACAGTGTTAGGAAACTTTTCCCAGAAGGGAAGGGTGGAAGTCTGTGTGATGAAGTAACACATCAGAAAGCAATCTCTGAGAAAGTTTCTCTCTAAAAATTATCTGAGGACATTTCCTTTTCCAACATGGGCCCCAATGGGCTCCCAAATATCACCTTGCAGATTCCACGAAAAGAGTGTTAGCAAATCTCTTCCTGAGGACCGAGTTGTAACTCTGTGAGATGAATTCACAGATCACAAAGAAGTTTCTCAGAAAGCTTCTTTCAGGTTTTGAACTGATGATATTTCCTTTATCAGCGTCGACCTCAATGTGATCCAAAGTAGCCCTTCTCAGTTTCGTCAAAGACAGTGTTAATGGACTGCTCCATGAAACATAATTGTAACTCTGTGAGATGAATTCACACATCACTATGGAAGACAGTATAGCAATTCCTGAATGGATCTACAACTAGATGCACCATATGACCCAGACATCCCACTACTGGGCATATACCCAAAGGATTATAAATTATTCTACTACAAAGACATATGCACACATATCTTTATTGTGGCACTATTCACAATAGCAAAGACTTGGAATCAACCCAAATGTCCTTCTGTGACAGACTGGATTAAGAAAATGTGACCCATATACACCATGGAATACTATGCAGCCATAAAAAAGGATGAGTTTTCTTTCTTTGTAGGGACATGGATGCAGCTGGAAACCATCATTCTTAGCAAACTATCACAAGAATAGAAAACCAAACACCACATGTTCTCACTCATCCGTGGGAACTGAACAATGAGGTCACTTGGACTCGGTAAGGGGAACATCATGGGGAGGGGGGAGGGGGGAGGGATGCATTGGGAGTTATACATGATGTAAATAATGAATTGATGGGTGCTGACGAGTTGATGGGTGCAGCACACCAACATGGCACAAGTATACATATGTAACAAACCTGCACGTTATGCACATGTACCCTAGAAATTAAAGTATAATAAAAATAAAAAATAAAAAAAAAATAAAAAAACAAAGAGAAAAAAAGTTATGTTCTACTTATTAGGGAACAGGGTTTCCTATAAGTATATATAATTAGGTCAAATTATTAATTGTGTTCAAACAATATATGTTATTATTTTTTATATTTGATTTTTGAGGTCTAATATAAGTGAATTAAAATCTCTTGCTTTTTAAAAAAAATGTAATATGACTCTTTTTGCATATTTCCTTTTTTCTGTCTACCAGCAGAAAACCTTTATTATGGGTATTGACCTTAGAATGTAATTGCCTCAAGGGTGTCATCGCTAATGCCGTTTTAAGAATGAAGGGCAATGATACTTAAGCAGGGCAACATTCATAGGCACAGAGGTGAAGAGAAGTAAATTAATTCTTAAATGGACTTGGCTGTCATAGTCACCAGATTCAAATAGAGTTTAATTTATCACAGGGAATGGCTGGCCATGCCTGAATGGTGTCATGTGATGAACGACAGTATAACCATGGTTTTCAAGGCTGGAGAAAAGGGGTGTGATTTTGTACCCATCCCACCACTACCACCAGGGGAAATTTGGCAGTGTCTGGAAACATTTTTGATTCTCCTACAACTAAAGTGTTGGAGAATGCTACTAGCATCTAGTGGCTAGAGAGGCAAAGGATGATGCTTAATATCCTACACTGCACAGGACTCTTCCCTACAATAAAGAGTTATTCAGCCCCAATGCCATTAGTGTTGCAGCTGAGAAATCTCACAATAGAGCCTAACGCTTATGAGGGGGAGACCTAGAGCCTCCCTGTTCGAATTTGAATTCCTGCTCTATCACTCAGACGAACTGTGACTGTTTATTTGGCAAATCTGCTTCTATTTTTCTTCTGGACAAACAGGTAGACTAGTTATCCCAGCATTACTACATGACTATGTTCTAGACCACGGAATGTGTGTGAAAGTGCTATATACCACCCTTAGCCCTGGTCCATAATAATTTCCTAAAAAAACACTCATCTCTCTGTTTCCTTGTCTGTAAGGGATTTAGGGGATGGCGGAATAACAAGATAACAGTAGCCTGGGTACCTGAATGACTACATGAGTCAGAGGCATACGCCTTCCTCTCCCAGAATGACCCACACTAGATAGTGCTGTGAACAAGGGAACTTCTATGCTGTTCTACTGCTGATATTTGGGGATTGTTTAGACAGGTGGCCTAGCCTAGGTTTACGACCTATAGCAGGTTCTTGGACCATTTTGTTCCTCACTTTTCTCATCTGTAAATTGGTGATAATAATAATACCTCACCCTCAAAGTATTGTTTGAGTATTAAAGTTCTTAGAATAGTGTGTGGCATATAATAAGAATTTTTCTACCTGTGGACCAACCTTGCTAAGCCCATATAAAGTGATCAAGGAGCATTTGTATATTGACTTGTACCCCCTCAGGTTTGCTTTTTATTCTCCTTAAATACAGTTATATTTTCAAGCAGAATGCTAGCCTATTTGTTTGTTTGCTTGTTTGTTTGTTTTGAGAGATAGGGTCTCGTTCTGTTGCCCAGGCTGGAGTATGGTGGCATAATCATGGCTCACTGAACCTCAACCACCAGGGCTCAAGTGATCCTCCCAGCTCAACCTCCCAAGTAGCTGCGACTACAGGTGTGCACGGCCACACCCTGCCAATTTTAAATTTTTGTAAAGACGGGTGTCACTGTGTTGCTTAGGCTGATCTTGAATTTCTGAGCTCAAATGATCCTCCCACTTCAGGCTTCCAAAGTGCTGGGATTACAGGGGTGAGACACTGTGACTGGAAGGTATTTGTTTTTTAACTGATTCTCAACATTAATATTTTTGTAAAATGCAGTTAAAGGATAAAGGTTTACATTTAGAAAAAAAAAAAGAGAGCTTCTTTCTAGTTTTCATCTGAGGATATTTCCTTTGTCACCGTAATCTTCACTGGGTTAAGAAGTATCCAATTGCAGATTTCAAAAAAACTGTGTTAGCAAACAGATCACTGAAGAGAAACGTGTAACTCTGTGAGTTGCATTCACACATCACAATGCAGTTTCTCAGAAGGCTTCTTTCCAGTTTTCATCTGAGGATATTTCCTTTTTCACCATAGCCCTCAAAGAGCTCCCAAATATCACTTTGTAGAATCCACGACAACAGTGCTAGCAAACTGTTAAAAGAAGGGAAGGGTGGAAGTCTGTGTGATGAACTCAACATCAGAAAGCAATATATCAGAAAGCTTCTCTCTAGTTATTGTATGAGGATATTTCCTTTTCCATCATGGGCCCCAATGGGCTTCCAAACAACACTTTGCAGATTCCACGAAAAGAGTGTTAGCAAACTGCTTCCTGAGTACTAGTTTGTAACAGTGTGAGATGAATTCACAGATCACAAATAAGTTTCTCAGAAAGCTTCTTTCAGGTTTCGAACTGATGATATTTCCTTTATCAGCGTACGCCTCAATGTGATCCAAAGTAGCCCTTCTCAGGTTCGTCAAAGACAGTGTTAATGGACTGCTCCATGAAACATAAGTGTAACTCTGTAAGATGAATTCGCACATCACTAAGAAGTTTCCAAGAAAGCTTCTTTCTAGATTTCATCTGAGGATATTTGCTTTGTCACTGTAAGCTTCATGGGCTAAGAAGTATCCCATTGCAGATTTCAAGAAAACTGTGTTAGAAAACTGACGACTGAAGAGAAACGTGTAACTCTGTGAGTTGCATTCACACATCGCAATGCAGTTTCTCAGAAGGCTTCTTTCCAGTTGTTATCTGAGGATATTTCCTTTTTCACCATAGCGCTCAAAGTGCTCCCATATATCACTTTGCAGAATCCATGACAATAGTGTTAGGAAACTGTTCCAAGAAGGGAAGGGTGGAACTCTGTGTGATGAAGTCACACATCAGAAAGCAATCTCTCAGAAAGCTTCTCTCTAGTTATTATCTGAGGATAGATCCTTTTTCAACATGGGCCTTAATGAGCTCCAAAATATCACTCTGCAGATTCCACGAAAAGAGTGTTAGCAAACCTCTTCCAGAGGACTAAGTTGTAACTCTGTGAGATGAATTTACAGATCAAAAAGAAGTTTCTAAGAAAGCTTCTTTCACGTTTTGAACTGATGATATTTCCTTTATCAGCGTATGCCTCAATGTGATCCAAAGTAGCCCTTCTCAGGTTCGTCAAAGACAGTGTTAATAGACTGCTCCCTGAAACATAAGTGTAACTCTGTGAGACGAATTCACACATCACCAAGAAATTTCCAAGAAAGCTTCTTCTTAGTTTTCATTTGAGGATATTTCCTTTGTCATCGTAAGCTTCACTGCGCTAAGAAGTATCACATTGCAGTTTTCAAGAGATCTGTGTTAGCAAACTGATCATTGAAGAGAAACATGTAACTCTGTGAGTTGCATTCATACATCGAAATGCAGTTTCTCGGAAGGCTTCTGTCCAGTTGTCATCTGAGGATATTTCCTTTTACACCATAGCCGTCAATGAGTTCCCAAATATCACTTTGCAGAATCCATGACAACAGTGTTAGCAAACTGTTCCAAGAAGGGAAGCATGGAACTCTGCGTGATGAAGACACACATTAGAAAGCAATCTCTAAGAAAGCTTCTCTCTAGTTATTATCTGGGGATATGTCCTTTTCCACCATGGGCCCCAATGGGCTCCCAAATATCACTATGCAGATTCCAGGAAAAGAGTGTTAGCAAACTGCTTTCTGAGGACTAAGTTGTAACTCTGTGAGATGAATTCACAGATCACAAAGATGTTTCTCAGAAAGCTTCTTTCACGTTTTGAACTGATGATATTTCCTTTATCAGCGTATTCCTCAATGGGATCCAAAGTAGCCCTTCTCAGGTTCCTCAAAGACAGTGTTAATGGACTGTTCCATGAAACATCAGTGTAACTCTGTGAGATGAATTCACACATCAACAAGAATTTTCTAGGAAAGCTTCTTTCTAGTTTTCATCTGAGGATATTTCCTTTGTCACCATAAGCTTCACTGCGCTAAGAAGTATGCCATTGCAGATTTCAAGAAAACTGTGTTAGCAAAGTGATCACCGAGGAGAAACGTGTAACTCTGTGAGTTGCATTCACACATCGCAATGCAGTTTCTCAGAAGGCTTCTTTCCAGTTTTCATCTGAGGCTATTTGCTTTTTCACCATAGCCCTCAGTGAGCTTCCAAACATCACTTTGCAGAATCCACGACAACAGTCTTAGCAAACTGTTACAAGAAGAGAAGGGACAAACTCTGTGTGATGAAGTCACACATCAACAAGCAATCTCTCAGAAAGCTTCTCTCTTGTTATTATCTGAGGATATTTCATTTTTCACCATGGGCCCCAATGGGCTCCCAAATATCACTTTGCAGATTCCACGAAAAGAGTCTTAGCACACTGCTTCCTGAGGACTAATTTGTAACTCTGTGAGTTGAATTCGCATATGACAAAGAAGTTTCTCAGAAAGTTTCTTTCACGTTTTCAACTGATGATATTTCCTTATCAGCGTTGGCTTCAATGTGATCCAAAGTAGCCCTTCTCAGGTTCCTCAAAGACAGTGTTAATCGATTGCTCCAGGAAACGTAAGTGTTACTCTGTGAGATCAACGGACGCACCACAAAGAAGTTTCTAAGAAAACTTCTTTTTAGTTTTTGTCTGAGGATATTGCCTTTGTCACCGTAAGACTCATTGCGCTCAGAAGTATCCAATTGCAGGCTTCAAGAAAACTGTGTTAGCAAACTGATCTCTGAAGAGAAAAGTGTAACTCTGAGTTGCATTCACACATCATAATGCGGTTTCTCAAAACGCTTCTTTCCAGTTTTAACCTGAGGATAATTCCTTTTTCACCATAGCCCTCAATGAGCTCCCAAATATCACTTTGCAGATTCCGCAACAACAGTGATAGCAAACTGCATCGTGAAGAAAAAGTTGTAACTCGGTGAGATGAATTCACATATCACAAAGAAGTTTCTCAGATAGCTACTTTCTAGCTTTTACCTGAGGATATCACCTTTGCCACCATCAGCTTCATTGCGCTAAGAGATATCCCAATGAAGATTTCAAGAAAAGATTCTCAGCAGTGGATCAATGAAAAGGAAAGTGCAACTCTGTGAGTTGCATCCACGTGTCACAAGGCAGTTTTTCAGAATGCTTCTTTCCAGTTTTTATCTGAGGATATTTCCTTTTTTCACCATAGCCCTCAATGAGCTCCCAAATATCACTTGGCAGAATCCACTAAAACAGTGTTAGGAACCTGCTGCAAGAAGGGAAAAGTGAATGTCTGTGTTATGAATTCACACATCAGAAAGCAACTTCTGAGAAAGCTTCTTTCTAATTATCTGAGGATATTTCCGTTTCACCATAGTCCTCAATGCGTTCCCAAATATCACTTTGCAAATTCCACGAAACACTGTTAGCAAACTGCTTCATGAAGACTAAGTAGTTACTCTGTGAGATGAATTCACATAACACAAAGAAGTTTGTCACAAACCTTCTTTCACGTTTTTAATTGAGGATATATCCCGTAACACCATAGGCCTCAATGCGATCCAAGGTAGCACTTCTCAGGTTCCTCAAAGACAGTGTTAATCGATTGCTCCATGAAACGTAAGTGTAACTCTCTGAGATGAATTGACACATCATGAAGAAGTTTCTACGAAAGCTTGTTTGTAGTTTTTGTCAGAGGATATTTCCTTTGTCACCATAAGCCTCATTGCACTCAGAAGTTTCCAAATGCAGTTTTCAAGAAAACTGTGTTAGTCAACTGATCTCTGAACAGAAAAGTGTAACTCTGTGTGTTACATTCACACATCATAATGCAGCTTCTCAGAATGCTTCTTTCCAGTTTTAATCTGAGGATATTTCCTTTTTCACCATAGCCCTCACTGAGCTCCCAAATATCACTTTGCAGATTCCACGACAACTTTTGGCAAACTGCTTCGTGAAGACAAAGTTATATCTTAGTGAAATGAATTCACACGACACAAAGAAGTTTCTCAGAAAGCTACTTTCCAGTTTTTATCTGTTGATATTTCCTTTGTCACCGTCAGCTTCATTTCGCTAAGAGATATCCCAACGCAGATTTCAAGAAAAGAGTCTTAGCAACGGATCAATGAAAAGGAAAGTGTAACTCTGTGAGTTGCATCCACATGTCACAAGGCAGTTTCTCAGAACACTTCTTTCCAATTTTTATCTGAGGATATTTCCTTTTTCACCGCAGCCTTCGAGGAGCTTCCAAATATCACTTGGGAGAATCCAGGACAACAGTGTTAGGAACCTGCTGCAAGAAGAGAAAAGTGAATCTCTGTGTTATGAATTCACACATCAGAAAGCAACTTCTGAGAAAGCTTCTTTCTAGTTATTATCTGAGGATATTTCCATTTTCACCATAGGCCTTAAGGCCGTCCCAAATATCACTTTGCAGATTCCACGAAAACACTGTTAGCAAACTGCTTCATGAAGACTAAGTTGTTACTCTGTGAGATGAATTCACATATCACAAAGAAGTGTGTCACAAAGCTGCTTTCATGTTTTTAAGTGAGGATATTTCCTGTAACAGCGTAGGCCTCGATGCGATCCAAGGTAGCACTTCTCAGGTTCCTCAAAGACAGTGTTAATCGACTGCTCCATGAAACGTAAGTGTAACTCTGTGAGATGAATTGACATATCACAATGAAGTTTCTAAGAAAGCTTCTTTCTAGTTTTTGTCTGAGGATATTTCCTTTGTCATGGTAAGCCTCATTGCGCTCAGAAGTATCCAATTGCAGATTTCAAGAAAACTGTGTTAGCAAACTGATCTCTGAAGAGAAAAGTGTAACTGTGTGAGTTGCATTCACACATCATAATGTAGTTTCTCAGAACGCTTCTTTCCAGTTTTAATCTGAGGATACTTCCTTTTTCACAATAGCCCTCAATGAGCTACCAAATATCACTTTGCAGATTCCACGACAACAGTATTAGCAAACTGCTTCATGAAGACAAAGTTGTAACTCGGTGAGACGAATTCACATGTCACAAAGAAGTTTCTCAGAAAGCTACTTTCTGGTTTTTCTTTGAGGATATTTCCTTTGTCACCGTCAGCTTCATTGTGCTAAGAGATATCCCAATGCAGATTTCAAGAAAAGAGTCGTAGCAACAGATCATTGAAAAGGAAAGTGTAACTGTGTGAGTTGCATCCACATGTCAGAAGGCAGTTTCTCAGAAGGCTTCTTTCCAGTTTTTATCTGAGGATATTTCTTTTTTCACCGCAGGCCTCAATGAGCTCCCAAATATCACTTGGCAGAATCCACAACAACAGTGTTAGGAACCTGCTGCAAGAAGACAAAAGTGAATCTCCATGTTATGAATTCACACATCAGAAAGCAACTTCTGAGAAAGCTTCTTTCTAGTTATTATCTCAGGATATTTCCGTTTTCACCATAGGCCTCAAGGCCCTCCCAAATATCACTTTGCAGATTCCACGTAAACACTGTTAGCAAACTGCTACAAGAAGGGAAAGGCAAATATCTTTGTGATGAATTCACAAATCACAAAGCAATTTCTCAGAAAGCTTCTTTCTAGTTTTATCTTAGGATATTTCCGTTTTCACCATGGGCCTCCCTGTGCTCCCAAATATCACTTTGCAGATTCCACGACAACAGTGTTAGCAAACTGCTTCGTGAAGACAAAGTTGTAACTCAGTGAGATGAATTCATATATCACAAGGAAGTTTCTCAGAAGGCGACTTCCTAGTTTTTACCTGAAGACATTTCCTTTGTCTCTGTCAGCTTCATTTCTCTAAGAAATATCCCAATGCAGATTTCAAGAAAAGAGTCTTAGCAACGGATCAATGAAAGGGAAAGTGTAACTCTGTGATTTGCATCCACAAGTCACAATGCAGTTTCTCAGAACACTTCCTTCCAGTTTTTATCTGAGGAGATTTCCTTTTTCAGCACAACCCTCACTGGGCTCCCAAATATCACTTTGCAAATTCCACGAGAACAGTCTCAGTGAACAGCTTCCTGAGGGGAAAGGTGTAACTCTGTGAGATAAATTCACAGATCACGTTGAAGTTTCTCAGAAGGCTTCTTTCTCATTTTTAACGGAGGATATTTAATTTGGCCCTATAGTCTTCAAAGGGATCCGAAATATCAGTTCTCAGATTCCACAAAAACAGGGCTAGCCAACGGCTCCACGAAACACAGGAGTAACTCAGTGAGTTGAATTCACACATCACAGAGCAGTTTCTCAGAAAGCTTCTTTATTGTGTGAGCTGAGGTTATTTGTGGTCTCGGAGCACCACCGTGTGTCTTATTGCAGTTTCTGCGAAAACATTGTTAGCAAGCTCCTGAATGAAAACAATCATTTAACCCTGTGAGCTGAATGCACCCACAACAGACAGGTTTCTGAGAAGGCTTCTCTGCAGATTTGTCTGAAGATATTTCATTATTCACCATGGGATTCAACGATATCCAAGACATCACTTCTGAGCTTCCACAAAGTCAGTGCTAGCAGACTCGTCCGTGAAACACTGGTGTAACACTTTGAAATAAATTCACACATCACAAAGCAGTTTCTCAGAAAACTTCATTCCGGTTGTTCTCGGAGGATATTTCCTTTTTCACCATAGCCCTCAATGAGCTCCCAAATACCACTTTGCAGATTCCACAACAACAGTGTTAGCAAACTGCTTCCTGAAGACAAAGTTGTAACTCGATGAAATGAATTCACATGTCACAAAGAAGTTTCTCAGAAAGCTACTTTCTAGTTTTTCTTTGAGGATATTTCCTTTCTCACAGTCAGCTTCATTGTGCTAAGAGATATCCCAATGCAGATTTCAAGAAAAGAGTCTTAGCAACGGATCAGTGAAAAGGAAAGTGTAACTCTGTGAGTTGCATCCACATGTCACAAGGCAGTTTCTCAGAACGCTTCTTTCCAGTTTTTTTCTGAGGATATTTCCTTTTTTCACCATAGCCCTCAATGAGCTCCCAAATATCACTTGGCAGAATCCACGACAACAGTGTTAGGAACCTGCTGCAAAAAGACAAAAGTGAGGCCGGGTGCAGTGGCTCAAGCCTGTAATCCCAGCACTTTGGGAGGCCGAGAAGGGCGGATCACGAGGTCAGGAGATCGAGACCATCCTGGCTGACACGGAGAAACCTCGTCTCTACTAAATAAATGCAAAAACTAGCAGGGCGAGGTGGCGGGCGCCTGTAGTCCCAGCTACTCGGGAGGCTGAGGCAGGAGAATGGCGTAAATCCGGGAGGCGGAGCTTGCAGTGAGCTGAGATCCGGCCACTGCACTCCAGCCCCGGGAGACAGAGCGAGACTCTGCCTCAAAAAAAAAAAAAGACAAAAGTGAATCTCTGTGTTATGAATTCACACATCAGAAAGCAACTACTGAGAAAGCTTCTTTCTAGTTATTATCTGAGGATATTTCCATTTTCACCATAGGCCTCAATGCCGTCCCAAATATCACTTTGCAGATTCCACGAAAACACTGTTAGCAAACTGCCTCATGAAGACTAAGTTGTTACTCTGTGAGATGAATTCACATATCACAAAGAAGTGTGTCACAAAGCTGCTTTCACGTTTTTAAGTGAGGATATTTCCTGTAACAGCGTAGGCCTCAATGCGATCCAAGGTAGCACTTCTCAGGTTCCTCAAAGACAGTGTTAATCGACTGCTCCATGAAACGTAAGTGTAACTCTGTGAGATGAATTGACATATCACAATGAAGTTTCTAAGAAAGCTTCTTTCTAGTTTTTGTCTGAGGATATTTCCTTTGTCATGGTAAGCCTCATTGCGCTCAGAAGTATCCAATTGCAGATTTCAAGAAAACTGTGTTAGCAAACTGCTCTCTGAAGAGAAAAGTGTAACTGTGTGAGTTGCATTCACACATCATAGTGTAGTTTCTCAGAACGCTACTTTCCAGTTTTAATCTGAGGATACTTCCTTTTTCACCATAGCTCTCTATGTGATCCCAAATATCACTTTGCAGATTCCACGACAACAGTATTAGCAAACTGCTTCGTGAAGACAAAGTTGTAACTCGGTGAGATGAATTCACATATCTCACAGAAGTTTCTCAGAAAGCTACTTTCTAGTTTTTGTCTGAGGATATCTCCTTTGTCACCATCAACTTCTTTGTGCTAAGAAATATCCCAATGCTGATTTCAAGAAAAGAGTCTTATCAAAGCTATGAATGAAAAGGAAAGTGTAACTGTGTGAGTTGCATCCACCTGTCCCAAGGCAGTTTCTCAGAACGCTTCTTTCCAGTTTTTATCTGAGGATATTTCCTTTTTCACCACAGCCCTCAATGAGCTCCCAAATATCAGTTGGCAGGATCCATGACAACCGTGTTAGGAAACTGCCGGAAGAAGGGAAAAGTGAATCTCTGTGTTCTGTGTTCACACAGCAGAAAGCAACTTCTGAGAACGCTTCTTTCTAGTTATTATCTGAGGATATTTCCGTTTTCACCATAGGCCTCAATGCGCTCCCATATATCACTTTGTATATTCCACGAAAACTCTGTTAGCAAACTGCTACAAGAAGGGAAAGGTGAATGTTTTTGTGATGAATTCACAAATCACAAATCAATTTATCGGAAAGCTTCTCTCTAGATTTTATCTGAGGATATTTCCGTTTTCACCATGGGCCTCCATACGATCCCAAATATCACTTTGCAGATTCCACAATAACAGTGTTAGCAAACTGCTTCGTGAAGACAAAGTTGTAACTCAGTGAGATGAATTCATATATCACAAAGAAGTTTCTCAGAAAGCTACTTTCTAGTTTTTATTTGAGGATGTTTCCTTTGTCTCCATCAGCTTCATTGCACTAAAAAATATCCCAATGCAGATTTCAAGAAACGAGTGTTAGCAAACGGATCAATGAAAAGGAAAGTGTAACTCTGTGAGTTGTATTCACAGGTCACAATGCTGTTTCTCAGAACGCTTCCTTCCAGTTTTTTTTTCTGAGAAGATTTCCTTTTTCAACACAACCCTCACTGGGCTCCCAAATATCACTTTGCAAATTCCACGAGAACAGTCTCAGTGAACGGCTTCATGAGGAGAAAGGTGTAACTCTGTGAGATGAATTCACAGACCACATTGAAGTTTCTCAGAAAGCTTCTTTCTCATTTTTAACGGAGGATATTTCCTTTGGCCCTATAGTCTTCAAAGGGATCTGAAATATATTTTCTCAGATTCCACAAAAACAGGGCTAGCCAACGGCTCCACAAAACACAGGAGTAACTCAGTGAGTTGAATTCACACATCACAGAGTAGTTTCTCAGAAAGCTTCTTTCTTCTTTGAGCTGAGGTTGTTTGTAGTCTCGGAGCACCACTGTGTGTCTTATTGCAGTTTCTGTGAAAACTCTGTTAGCAAGCTTCTGAATGAAAACAATCATCTAACACTGTGAGCTGAATTCACCCACAGCAGAGAAGTTTCTGAGAAGGCTTCTCTGCAGATTTGTCTGAAGATATTTCATTATTCACCATGGGATTCAACAATATCCAAGACATCACTTCTGAGCTTCCACAAAGTCAGTGCTAGCAGACTCCTCTGTGAAACAGTGGTGTAACGCTTTGAAATGAATTCACATATCACAAAGCAGTTTCTCAGAAAGCTTCATTCCGGTTGTTCTCGGAGGGTATTTCCTTTTTCACCATAGCCCTCAATGAGGTCCCAATTATCACTTTACAGAATCCACGAAAACAGTGTTAGCACACAGCTACAAGAAGAGAAAGGTGAATCTCTGTGTGATGAATTCACATATCAGAAGGCAATTTCTCCGGAAACTTCTTTCTAGTTTTCACCTGAGGATATTTCCGTTTTCACCATGGGCCTCAGTGCTCTCCCAAATATCACTTTACAGATTCCACCACAATAGTGATAGCAAACTGCTTCGTGAAGACAAAGTTGTAACTCGGTGAGATGAATTCCCAGGTCACAAAGAAGTTTCTCAGAAAGCTACTTTCTAGTTTTTATTTGAGGAAATTTCCTTTGTCACCATCAGCTTCATTGTGCTAAGAAATATCCCAATGCAGATTTCAAGACAAGAGTGTCAGCAAACGGATCAATGAAAAGTAAAGTGTAACTCTGTGAGTTGCATCCACATTTCACAATGCAGTTTCTCAGAACGCTTCGTTCCAGTTTTTATCTGAGGATATTTCCTTTTTCACCATAGCCCTGAATGAGCTCCCAAATATCACTTTGCACATTCCAGAAGAAGAGTGTTAGCAAACTGCTGCAAGAAGTGAACGGTGAATCTTTTTTTGATTAACTCACACATCAGAAAGCAATTTCTCAGAAAGAATTTTTCTGGTTTTTATCTGAGAATACTTCCGTTTTCACCATGGGCCTCAATGCACTCCCAAATATCACTTTGCAGATTCCACGACAACAGTGTTAGCAAACTGCTTCGTGAAAACAAAGTTGTAACTCGGTGAGATGAATTCACGTATCACAAAGAAGTTTCTCAGAAAGCTACTTTCTAGTTTTTATTTGAGGAAATTTCCTTTGTCTCCATCAGCTTCATTGCGCTAAGAAATATCCCAATGCAGATTTCAAGAAAAGAGTGTTAGCAAACGGATCAATGAAAAGGAAAGCGTAACTCTGTGCGGTGTATTCATAGGTCACAATGCAGTTTCACCATAGGCCCAAATGTGATCCCTACTATCCCTTTGCGCATCAATCCATGAGGGACTTCCAAACCACGTAATGTAAAGAAAGCTTCCAATATGTGACTTGAATGAATATAGGGAAATGCAGATTCACAGAAAGCTTCTTTTGAGTGTTTATCTGAAGATATTTCCTTTTTCACAATAGTCCTGAATGTGCTCCTGAAGGTCCCTTCATGGATCCGTCCATGACAGTTTCCAAGCTGCGTATGTAAAGAAAACTTAATCTGTGTGAGGTGATTACACATATCACATAATAGTTTCCTAGAAAGCTTCTTTACAGTTTTTGTCTGAGGCTATTTCCCTTTTCACCATCAGCATCAACATGCTCCAGAATATCACTTGGTACCTGTCTCTAAAAAAGGGTTTCCCGACGCTGTATGAGAAGACAGGTATAACACTGTTAGTGGAATGCACACGTCATAAAGCAGTTCCCTGGAAAGCTTCTCTTCAGTTTCGGTCTGAACATATTTCCTTTTTCACCGTAAGCCTCAAAGTGCTCCCAAATATCCCATCACATGCTAAACATGCACAGGATGAGAAAACTGATCAATGAAAAGAGAGGCTTAACTGAGTGAGAGGAATTAAGACGACACAGAGTACTTTCACAGAAAGCTTCCTTCTAGATTTTACCTGAGGATATTGCCTTTTCCGTAATTTAAGGATCGTTCCCACATCTCCTTCCTCAGATGGCACAAAAACAGTGATTTCAAGTGCTCAATCCAAAGAATGGGTTAACTCCATGAGACAAATACACACATCACAAAGCAGTTGCTCAGAAATTTTCTCTGAAGGTTTCATTGGAAGATGTTTCCTTGCTCACCACAAGCCTCCAGGCGTCACTAAATATCCCTTCACAGATCCTTCAATGACAGAGTTTCGAAACTGGGCATCATAGAGTAAGCATTAACTCTCTGAAGTGAATACACACGTCAGAGAGCAGATTCTTGGAATGCCTCTTACTCAATTTTATTTCAGTATATTTCACTATTCGCTACAGTACTCAATGCACTCCAAAATATCACCTTTTCGGTTTCACAGGAACAGTGTTCAAACACTGCTTTGTGAGAAAAGAGGTATAACTCCCTGAGTGGAATGCATACATCACAAAGTAGTTTCTCAGAAAGCTTCTATCCAGTTTTTATCTGAAGATATCTCCTCTTTCACCACAGGCCTTAATGTGCCCCCGAATGTCCCTTCACGGATCCGCGCATGACGGACTTTCCAAACTGCGTAATATAAGAAAAGTTTTAACTATGCGAGTTGAATAAGTATGTCTAACACCAAGCAGTTTCACAGAAATCTTCTATGCTGTTTTTGTCTGAGGATATTTCCTTATTCGCCAGAGCCGTCCCTATATTCCTGAATGTCTCTTGGTAGCTTTTCCTCCAAAAGGGATTCTGGAATCCTTTTGGAGAAGAAAGGTATATTTCTTTGAGTGGAATGCACACATCACAAAGCAGCTCCTCAGAACGCTTCTCTCCAGTTTCTATCTGAAGGCGTTTCCTTTCTCACCGTGAGTCTCAAAGCGCTCCTGAATATCCCTTCTCAGAGTAAACAAAAACAGTGTTATGATACTGCTCAATGAAAAGAGAATCTTAACTGTGTGAGTGGAATTCACGTGACACAGAGCAGTTCCACAGAAAGCTTCCTTCTGGTTTCTCTCTGCGGTTATTTCTTTTTCAGGATATTCAAAAGAGCGTTTCCAAATATCCTTTCTCAGATTCCACAGAAACAGTGATTTCAAACTGCTCAATCCAAAGAATGATTTAACTCTATGAGATGAACACAAACATCACAAAAGAGTTGCACAGAAAGCTTCTCTTCACTTTCCGATGGAAGACATTTTCTTGCTCGACACAGGCCTCCATTTGCCAATTACTATCCCTTTGCAGAACCCTCAAAGACTGACTTTCAAAGTGGGAAATGTAGTATCAGCTTTAACCCTGTGAACAGAACGGACATGTCAGAGAGCAGTTTCTTCGAGTGCTTCTTTCTGTTTTTTATTCCACAACATTACACTTTATGCCATAGTCTTCAATGTGCTCCAAATATCACTCTTTTGTTTTTACAAGAACAGTGTTCAAACTGAGCCCTATGAGATGAAAGTTATAACTCCCTGAGTGGAATCCTCACATCATCAAGCAGTTTTTCAGAAAGTTTCTCTCCATTTTTCGTCTGATCATTTTTCCTCTTTCACCATAGGCCCGAATGTGATCCCAAATATCCCTTCACGGATGCATCCACAAGGGAGTTTCCAAGCTCCATAATGTAAAGAAAGCTTCATCTATGTGAGATGAATAAACATAACAAAAAACAGATTCACAGAAAGCTTCTTTCCAGTTTTTATCTGAAGATATTTCCTTTTTCACCATAGTCTTGAATGTGCTCCCTAAGGTCAGTTAGTGGATCCGACCATGACAGTTCCAAGCTGCGTAATGTAAAGAAAGCTTTATCTATGTGAGATCATTACACATATCACAGAGTAGTTTCCTAGAAAGCTTCTTTCCAGTTTTTGTCAAGGCTATGTCCCTTTTCACCATCAGTGTCAACATGCTCCTGAATATCACTTGGTACCTGTTTCTCCAAAAGGCTGTCTCCGACGCTGTATGAGCAGAGAGGTATAACAGTGTGAGTGGAATGCACACGTCACAAAGAAGCTCCTCGGAATGCTTCTCTTCAGTTTCAGTGCTAACATATTTCCTTTTTCACCATAAGCCACAAAGTGCTCCCGAATATCCCATCACACGCTAAACATACACAGGGTTAGAAAACTGCTGAATGAAAAGGGAGACATAACTGAGGGAGCAGAATTAAGACGACACAGAGCAGTTTCAAAGAAAGCTTCCTTCTGGGTTTTACCTGAAAATATTTCTTTCTCCATATTCTAAGTATCATTCCCAAATGTTCTTCCTCAGATTCCACAAAAACAGTGATTTCAAGCTGCTCAATCCAAAGAACGTTTAACTATATGAGACGAATACACACACCACAAAGCAGTTGCTCAGAAAGTTTCTCTGTGGGTTTCATCAGAAGATGTTTCCTTGCTCACCACAACCCTCTGGGCTTCACTAAATATCCCTTCACAGATTCTTCAAAGACAGATTTTCGAAACTGGGCAACATAGAGTCCGCATTAACGCTGTGAAGTGAATGCACATACCAGAGAGCAGATTATTGAAATGCTTCTTACTCGATTTTATTTCAGTATATTTCACTATTCGCCATAGTCCTCAATGCACCCTGAAATATCACATTTTCGGTTTCACAGGAACAGTGTTCAAAAACTGCCTTGTGAGAAAAGAACTATAACTCCCTGAGTGGAATGCATACATCACAAAGTAGTTTCTAAGAAAGCTTCCATCCAGTTTTTATCTGAAGATATCTCCTCTTTCACCATAGGCCTGAATGTGCTCCCGAATGTCCCTTTGCGGATCCGTGCATGACGGAGTTTCCAAACTGTGTAATATAAAGAAAGTTTTAACTATGCGAGATGAATAAATATATCTAACACAAAGTGGTTTCACAAAAATCTTCTTTCCAGGTTTTGTCTGAGAATATTTCCTTTTTCACCATAGCCGTCCCTATACTCCCGAATGTCTCTTGGTACCTTTTTCTCCAAAAGGGATTCAGGAATCCTCTTTGAGTAAAAAGATATATTTCTGTGTGTGGAATGCAGACTTCACAAAGCAGCTCCTCAGAAAGCTACTCTCCAGTTTCTATCTGAAGACGTATCCTTTCTCACTGTAAACCTCAAAGCGTTGCTGAATATCCCTTCGCAGACTAAGCAAAAACAGTGTTATGATACTGATCAATGAAAAGAGAAGCTTAACTGTGTGAGGGGAATTCGTGTGACAAAGAGCAGTTTCACAGAAAGCTTCCTTCTGGTTTCTCTCTGAAGTTATTTCTTTTTCAGGATATTCTAAAGAGCATTTCCAAACGTCCTGTCTCAGATTCCACAGTAACAGTGATTTCAAACTGCTCAATCCAAAGAATGATTTAACTCTATGAGATGAATACAAACATCACAAAAGAGTTGCACAGAAGGCTTCTCTCCAATTTTCTACGAAAGACATTTCCGTTTTCGACACAGATCTTCGGTTGCCACTTTCTATCCCTTTGCAGAACCCTCAAAGACAGACTTTCAACCTGGGAAATATAGAGTAATCTTTAACCCTGTGAAAAGAATGGACTTGTCAGAGAGCAGTTTCTTCGAGTGCTTCTTTCTGTTTTTTATTGGACGACATTTCACTTTATGCCATAGTCTTCAATGTGCTCCGAATATCACTCTTTTGGTTTTACAGGAACAGTGTTCAAACTGTGCCTTATGAGAAGAATGTTATAACTCCCTGTGCGGAATGCACATATCACCATGCAGTTTCTCAGAAAGCTTCTCTCCAGTTTTTATCTGACTATATTTCCTATTTCACCATAGGCCCGAATGTGATCCCAAATATCCCTTCACAGATCCATCCACGAGGGACTTTCCAAGCTTCGTATTGTAAAGGAAGCCTCATCTATGTGAGATGAATAAACATAGCAAAAAACAGATTCACAGAAAGCTTCTTTCCAGTTTTTATCTGAAGATATTTCCTTTTTCACCATAGTCCTGAATGTGCTCCTGAAGGTCCCTTCGTGGATCCATCCATGACAGTTTCCAAGCTGTGCAATGTAAAGAAAGCTTTATCCATGTGAGATGATTACACATATCACAGAGTAGTTTTCTAGAAAACTTCTTTCCAGTTTTCGTCTGAGGCTATTTCCCTTTTCACCATCGGCATCAACATGCTCCCGAATATCACTTGGTAACTCTTTCTCCAAAAAGGTTTCCCTGACGCTGTATGAGAAGAGAGGTATAGCACTGTGAGTGGAATGCACACGTCAGAAAGCAGTTCCTCAGAAAGCTTCTCTCCAGTTTCGGTCTGAACATATTTCCTTTTTCACCGGAAGCCTCAAAGTGCTCCCGAATATCCCATCACACGCTAAACATACACAGGGTTATAAAACTGCTCATTGAAAAGAGAGGGTTAACTGAGTGAGAGGAATTAAACGACACAGAGCAGTTTCACAGAAACTTCCTTCTGAATTTTACCTGAGGATATTTCTTTCTCCATATTCTAAGGATCGTTCTCAAATGTCCTTCCTCAGATTCCACAAAAACAGTGATTTCAACCTGCAGAATCCAAAGAATGGTTTAACTCTATGAGATGAATACACACATCACAAAGCAGTTGTTCGGAAAGTTTCTCTGCAGGTTTCATCAGAAGACGTTTCCTTTTTCTCCACAAGCCTCCGGGCATCACTAAATATCCCTTCACAGATTCTTCAAAGACAGAGTTTCGAAACTGGGCAACAAAGAGTGAGCATTAACTCTGTGAAGTGAATGCACATATCAGAGAGCAGTTCTTGGAACGCTTCTTCCTCGATTTTATTTCAGTATATTTCACTATTCGCCATAGACCTCAATGCACTCCAAAATATCACTTTTTCGTTTTCACAGGAACAGTGTTCAAACACTGGTTGTGAGAAAAGAGGTATAACTCCATGAGTGGAATACATACATCACAAAGTAGTTTCTCAGAAAGCTTGTATCCAGTTTTTATTTGATGATATCTCCTCTTTCACCGTAGGCCTGAATGTGTACCAGAATGTCCCTTCGTGGATCCGTGCATGATGGAGTTACCAAACTGCGTAATATAAGAAAAGTTTTAACTATGCAAGATGAATAAATATACCTAATGCAAAGCAGTTTCCCAGAGAGCTTCTTTCTCATTTTTTTCTAAGGATATTTCCTTTTTTTACCATAGCCGTCCCTATACTCCCAAATGTGTCATGGTAGCTTTTTCTCCAAAAGGGATTCTGGAATCCTCTATAAGAAGAAAGGTATATTTCTGTGGGTGGAATGCACATGTCACAAAGCAGCTCCTCAGAAAGCTTCTATCCAGTTTCTATCTAAACACGTTTCCTTTCTCTCCATAAGCCTCAAAGTGCTTCAGAATAACCCTTCGTAGACTAAACAAAAACAGTGTTATGATACTCCTCTATGAAAAGAGGAGCTTACCTCTGTGAGCAGAATTCACGTGACACAGAGCAGTTTCACAGAAAGCTTCCTTCTGGTTTCTGTCTGAGGTTATTTCTTTTCCAGGATATTCAAAAGAGCGTTTCCAAATGTCCTTTCTCAGATTCGACAGAAAGAGTGCTTTCAAATTGCTCAATCCAAAGAATGATTTAACTCTACGAGATGAATACAAACATCACAAAAGAGTTGCAGAGAAAGATTCTCTCCAGTATTCGATGGAAGACGTTTCCTTGCTCAACACAGGCCTCAGGTTGCCACATACTATCCCTTCGCAGAACCCTCAAAGACTGACTTTCAAACTGGGAAATGTAAAGGAACCTTTAACCCTGTGAAAAGAATGGGCATGTCAGAGAGCAGTTTCATGGAGTGCTTATTTCTGTTTTTTAATGGACGACATTTCACTTTTTGCCATAGTCTTCAATGTGTTCGGAATATTACTCTTTTGGTTTTACAGGAATAGTGTTCAAACTGTGCCTTATGAGAAGAAAGTTATACCTCCCTGAGTGGAATGCACACATCACCAAGCAGTTTCTCAGAAATCTTCTCTCCAGTTTTTTTTTTTTATTATTATTATACTTTAAGTTCTAGGGTACATGTGCATTACGTGCAGGTTTGTTACATATGTATACTTGTACCATGTTGGTGTGCTGCACCCATCAACTCGTCAGCACCCATCAATTCATCATTTATATCATGAATAACTCCCAATGCAATCCCTCCCCCATCCCCCCTTCCCATGATAGGCCCCAGTGTGTGATGTTCCCCTTCCCGAGTCCAAGTGATCTCATTGTTCAGTTCCCACCTATGAGTGAGAACATGCGGTGTTTGGTTTTCTGTTCTTGTGATAGTTTGCTAAGAATGATGGTTTCCAGCTGCATCCATATCCCTACAAGGACGCAAACTCATCCTTTTATATGGCTGCATAGTATTCCATGGTGTATATGTGCCACATTTTCTTAATCCAGTCTGTCACAGAATCTGACTATATTTCCTATTTCACCATAGGTCCGAATGTGATCCCAAATATTCCTTCGCAGAACCATCCACGAGGGAGTTTCCAAGCTCTGTAATGTAAAGTAATCTTCATCTAAGTGAGATGAATAAACATAGCAAAAAGCAGATTCACAGAAGGCTTCTTTCCAGTTTTAATCTGAAGATATTTTCTTTTTCATCATATTCCTGAGTGTGCTCCTGAAGGTCCCTTCATGGATCCATCCATGACAGTGTCAAGCTCCGTAATGTAAAGAAAGCTTTATCTATGTGAAATGATGACACATATCACAGAGTAGTTTCCTAGAAAGCTTCCTTCCAATTTTTGTCTGAGACTATTTCCCTTTTCACCATCGGCATCAACATGCTCCTGAATGTCACTTGGTACCTCTTTCTCCAAAAGGGTTTCACTGACCATGTATGAGAAGAGAGGTATAACACTGTGAGTGGAATGCACATGTCACAAAGCAGTTCCTCGGAAACCTTCTCTCCATTTTCGGTCTGAATACATTTCCTTTTTCACCGGAAGCCTCAAAGTGCTCCCGAATATCCCATCACAAGCTAAACATACACAGGTTTAAAAACTGCTAAATGAAAAGAGAGGCTTAACTGAGCGAGAGGAATTAAGATGACACAAAGCAGTTTCACAGAAAGCTACCTACTGGATTTTATCTGAGGATATTTCTTTCTCCATATTCTAATGATTGTTCCCAAATGTCCTTCCTCAGATTCCACAAAAACAGTGATTTCAAGCTGCTCAATCCAAAGAACGTTTAACTCTATGAGACGAATACACACATCACAAAGCAGTTGCTCAGAACGTTTCTCTGCAGCTTTCATCGGAAGACATTTCCTTGTTCACCACAAGCCTCCGGGCGTCACTAAATATCCCTTCACAAATCCTTCAAAGACAGATTTTCGAAACTGGGCAACATGGAGTAAGCATTAACTCTTTGAAGTGAATGCACATGTCAGAGAGCAGATTCTTGGAACGCTTCTTCCTCGATTTTATTTCAGTATATTTCACTATTTGACATAGTCCTCAATGCATACCAAAATATCACTTTTTTGTTTTCACAGGAACAGTGTTCAAATGCTGCTGTGTGAGAAAAGAGGTATAACTCCCTGAATGGAATGCACACATCACAAAGTAGTTTCTCAGAAAGCTTCTATCCAGTTTTAATCTGAAGATATCTGCCCTTTTTCTGTAGGCGTGAATGTGCTCCCTTATGTCTCTTCGCGGATCCGTGCATGACGGAGTTTCCAAACTGCGTAATATGAGAAAAGTTTTAACTATGCGAGATGAAAAAATATATCTAATACAAAGCAGTTTCACAGAAATCTTCTTTCCAGTTATTGTCTGAGGATATCTCCTTTTTCATCATATCCGTCCCTATACTCCCAAATGTCTCTTCATAGCTTTTTCTCCAAAAGGGATTCCGGAATTCTCTATGAGAAGAAAGGTATATTTCTGTGAGTGAAAAGCAACGTCACAAAGCAGCTCCTCAGAAAGCTTCTCTCCAGTTTCTATCTGAAGACATTTCCTTTCTCACTGTAAGCCTCAAAGCGCTCCTGATTATCCCTTCACAGAGTAAACAAAAACATTGTTATGATACTGCTCAATGAAAAGAGAAGCTGAACTGTGTGAGTGGAATCCACGTGACACAGAGCAGTTTCACAGAAGCTTCCTCTGGTTTCTCTCTGAGGTTATATCTTTTTCAGGATATTATAAAGAGCATTTCCAAATGTCCTTTCTCAGGTTCCACACAAACAGTGATTTCAAACTACTCAAATCAAAGAATGGTTTAACTCTCTGAGATGCATACAAACATCACAAAAGAGTTGCACAGAAAATGTCTCTCCAATTTTCGATGGGAGACATTTCCTTGCTCAACACAGGCCTCCGGTTTCCACATAATATCCCTTCGCAGAACCCTCAAAGACCGACTTTCAAACTGTGAATTGTAGAGTAAGGTTTTAATGCTGTGAAAAGAATGGACATGTCAGAGAGCAGTTTATTTGAGTGCTTCTTTCTGTTTTTTATTGGACAACATTTCACTTTTTACCATAGTCTTCAATGTGCTCCAAATATAACTCTTTTGGTTTTACAGGGACAGTGTTAAAACGGTGCCTTATGAGAACAAAATTATACCACCCTGAGTGGAATGCACTCGTCACCAAACAGTTTCTCAGAAAGCTTCTCTCCAGTTTTTATCTGACTGTAATTCCTTTTTCACCATAGGCCCGAATGTGATCCCAAATATCCCTTCGTGGATCGATTCACGAGGGATTTTCCCAGCTGCTTAATGTAAAGGAAGCTTCATCTTTGTGAAATGAATAAACATAGCAAGAAGCAGATTCACAGAAACCTTCTTTCCAGTTTTTATCTGAAGATATTTACTTTTTCACCGTAATTCTGAATGTGCTCCTGAAGGTTCCTTCATGGATCCGTCCATGACAGGTTCCATGCTGCGTAATGTAAAGAAAGCTTTATCAGTGTGAGATGATTACCCATATCACAGAGTAGTTTCCTAGAAAGCTTCTTCCCAGTTTTTTTCTGAGGCTATTTCCCTTTTCACCATCAGCAGCACCATGCTCCTGAATATCACTTGGTACCTGTTTCTCCAAAAGGGTTTCACTGACACTGTATGAGAAGAGAGGTATAACAAGTGAGTGGAAGGCACTCGTCACAAAGCAATTCTTCGGAAAGCTTCTCTCTGTTTTTGGTCTCAACATATTTCCTTTTAAACCACAAGCCTCAAGGTGCTCACGAATATCCCATCACACGCCAAACATACACAGGGTTAGAAAACTGCTCAATGAAAAGAGAGGCTTACCTGAGCGAAAAAAATTAAGACAACACAGAGCAGTTTCACAGAAGGATTCCTCTGGATTTTACCTGAGGATATTTCTTTCTCCATATTCTAAAAATCCTTCCCTAATATCCTTCCTCAGATGCCACAAAAACAGTGATTTCAAGCTGCTCAATCCAAAGAATGGTTTAACTCTCTGAGATGAATACACACATTGCAAAGCATTTGCTCAGAACGTTTCTCTGCAGGTTTCATCGGAAGATGTTCCCTTACTCACCACAAGCCTCTGGGCGTCAGTAAATATCCCTTCACAGTAAATATCCCTTCAAAGACAGAGTTTCGAAACTGGGCAACATAGAGTAAGCATTAACTCTGTGAATTGAATGCACACATTAGAGAGGTAATACTTGGAACGCTTCTTCCTCGATTTCATTTCAGTATATTTCACTATTCGCCAGAGTCCTCAATGCGCTCTGAAATATCACTGTTTCGGTATCACAGGGACAGTGTTGAAACACTGAATTGTGAGAAAAGAGGTATAACTCCATGAATGGAGTGCATACATCACAAAATAGTTTCTCAGAAAGCTTCTCTCCAGTTTTTATCTGAAGATATCTCCTCTTTCACTGTAGGCCTTAATATGCTCCCGAATGTCTCTTCGCGGTTCCTTGTATGATGGAGTTTCCATACTGCGTAATGTCCGAAAAGTTTTAACTATGCGAGATGAATATATATATGTAACACAAAGCAGTTTCACAGAAATCTTCTTTCCACTTTTTGTCTGAGGATATTTCCTTTTTCACCATAGCCGTCCCTCTACTCCTGAATATCTCTTGGTAGCTTTTTCTCCAAAAGAGTTTCTGAAATCCTCTAGGAGAAGAAAGGTACATTTCTGTGAGTGGAATGCACCCACCACAAAGCAGCTCCTCAGAATGCTTCTCTCCAGTTTCTATCTAAAGACGTTTCCTTTGTCACTGTAAGGTTCAAAAGGCTCCAGAATATCCCTTCGCAGACTAAACAAAAACAGTGTTATGATACTGCTCAATGAATAGAGAACCTTAACTGTGTGAGTGGAATTCACGTGACATAGAGCAGTTTCACAGAAAGCTTCCTTTGGTTTCTCTCTGACGTTATTTCTTTTTCAGGATATTCTAAAGAACGTTTCACAATGTCCTTTCTCAGATTCCACAGAAACAGTGATTTCAAACCGCTCAATCCAAAGTATGATTTAACTCTATGAGATGAATGCAAACGTCACAAAAGAGTTGCGCAGAAAGCTTCTCTCCAATTTTCGATGAAAGACATTTCCTTGCCTCACACAGGCCTCCGGTCGCCACTTACAATCCCTTCGCAGAAGCCTCAAAGACCGACTTTCAAACTGGGAAATGTAGAGTAAGCTTTAACCCTGTGAAAAGAATGGACATGTCAGAGAGCAGTTACTTTGAATGCTTCTTTCTGTTTTTTATTGGACGACATTTCACTTTTTGCCATAATCTTCAATGCGCTCTGAATATCACTCTTATGGTTTTAGAGGAACAGTGTTCAAACTGTGCCTTATGAGAAGAAAGTTATAACTCCCTGAGTGGAATGCACACATCACCAAGCGGTTTCTCAGAAAGCTTCTCTCCAGTTTTATCTGACTCTATTTCCTATTTCACCATAGGCCCGAGTGTGATCCCAAATATCCCTTCATGGATCCATCCACGAGGGAGTTTCCAAGCTGCATATTATGAAGATAGCTTAATCTATGTGAGATGAATAAACATAGCAAAATGCAGTTTCGTAGAAAGCTTCTTTCCAGTTTTTATCTGAAGATATTTCCTTTTTCCCCAGAGTCCAGAATGTGCTCCTGAACGTCCCTTCGTGGATCCGTCCATGACAGTTTCCAAGCTGCGTAATTTAAAGAAAGCTTTATGTATGTGAGATTATTACAGATATCACAGAGTAGTTTCCTAGAAAGCTTCTTTCCAGTTTTTGTCTGAGGCTCTTTCCCTTTTCACCATCGGCATCCACACACTCCCGAATGTCACTTCGTATCTGTTTCTCCAAAAGTGTTTCCTTGACATCGTATGAGAAGAGAGGTATAACACGGTGACTGGAATGCACACGTCACAAAGCAGTTCCTTGGAAAGCTTCTCTCCAGTTTCAGTCTGAACATACTTCCTTTTTCACCGTAAGCCTCAATGTGCCCCTGAATGTCTCGTCACATGCTAAACATACACAGGGGTATATAACTACTCAACGCAAAAAGAGGCTTAACTAAGCAAGAGGAATTAAAACGACACAGAGTAGTTTCACACAAACCTTCCTTCTGGATTTTACCTGAGGATATTTCTTTCTCCATGTTCTAAGGCTCGTTCCCAAATGTCCTTCCTCAGATTCCACAAAAACAGTGATTTCAATCTGCTCAATCCAAAGAACGGTTTAAATCAATGAGACGAATATACACATCGCAAAGCAGTTGCTCAGAAAGTTACTCTGCAGGTTTCATCGGAAGATGTTTCCTTGCTCACCACAAGCCTCTGGGCGTAACTAAATATCCCTTCACAGATTCTTCAAAGACAGAATTTCGAAACTGGGCAACGTAGGGTAAGCATAAATTCTGTGAAGTGAATGCACATATCAGAGAGCAGATTCTTGGAACACTTCTTTCTCGATTTTATTTCAGTATGATTCATTATTTGCCATAGTCCTCAGTGTGTTGTGAAATATCACTTTTTCCCTTACACAGGAACAGTGTTTAAACACTGCCTAGTGAGAAAAGAGGTATAACTCCCTGAGCGGAATGCATACATCACAAGTAATTTCTCAGAAAGCTTCTATCCAGTTTTTATCTGAAGATATCTCCTCTTTCACCCTAGCACTGAATGTGCTCCCTAATGTCCCTTCATGGATTCGTGCATGACGGAGTTTCCAAACTGTGTAATATGAGGTACATTTGAACTATGCGAGATTAATAGATATATCTAACACTAAGCAGTTTCACAGAAATCTTCTTTCTAGTTTTGTCTGAGGATATTTCCTTTCTCACCATAGCCGTCACTGTATTCCCAAATGTCTCTTGGTAGCTTTTTTTCTAAAAGGGATTCTGGAATTCTCTAGGAGAAGAAAGGCATATTTCTGTGAGTGGAATGCACACGTCACAAAGTAGCTCCTCAGAAAACTTCTCCCCAGTTTCTATCTGAAGACGTTTCCTTTCTCACTGTAACTCTCAAATGTCTCCTGAATATTCCTTTGCAGTCTAAACAAAAACAGTGTTATGATACTGCTCAATGAAAAGAGAAGCTTAACTGTGTGAGCGGAATTCACGTGACACAGAGCAGGTTCACAGAAAGCTTCCTTTTGGTTTCTCTCTCAGGTTATTTCTTTTTCTGGGTATTCTAAAGAGCGTCTCCAAATGTCCTTTCTCAGATTCCACAAAGCAGTGATTTCAAACTGCTCAATCCAAGGAATGATTTAACTCTTTCAGATGAATAAAAACATCACAATATTGTTACGCAGAAAGCTTCTCTCCAATTTTCGATGGGAGACATTTCCTTGCTCAACACAGGCTTCCAGTTTTCACTAACTATCCCTTCGCAGAACCCTCAGAGGCCAACTTTCAAACTGGGAAATGTAGAGTAAGCTTTAACCCTGTGAAAAGAATGGGCAAGTCAGAGAGCAGTTTCTTCGTGTGCTTCTTTCTGCTTTTTATTGGACGACATTTCACTTTTTGCCATAGTCTTCAATGTGCTCCAAATATCACTCTTTCGGTTTTACAGGAACAGTGTTCAAACTGTGCCTTATGAGAAGAACATTAAAACTCCCTGAGTGGAATGCACACATCACCAAGCAGTTTCTCAGAAAGCTTCTCTCCAGTTTTTATCTGACTCTGTTTCCTATTTGACCATAGGCCCGAATGTGATCCCAAATATCCCTTCATGGATCCATCCACGAGGGAGTTTCCAAACTGTGTAATGTAAAGAAAGCTTCATGTATGTGAGAAGAATAAACATAGAAAAAAGCAGATTCACAGAATGCTTCTTTCCAGTTTTTATCTGAAGATATTTCCTCTTTCACCATAGTCCTTAGTGTGCTCCCGGAAGTACCTTCGTGGATCCGTCCATGACAGTTTTCAAGCTGTGTAATGTAAGGAAACCTTTATCTCTGTGAGATGATTACACATATCACAGAGTAGTTTCCTAGAAAGCTTCTTTCCAGGTTTTGTCTGAGGCTATTTCCCTTTTCATCATCGGCATTAACATGCTCCCGAATATCACTTGGTACCTGTTTCTCCAGAAGGGTTTCCCCGACGCTGTATGAGAAGAGAGGTATAACACTGTGAGTGGAATGCACACGTCACAAAGCAGTTCCTCGGAAAGCTTCTCTAGTTTCGGTCTGAACATATTTCCGTTTTCACCGTAAGCCTCAAAGTGCTCCCGAATGTCCCATCACACGCTGAACATACACAGGGTTATATAACTACGCAATGTAAGGAGAGGCTTAACTAAGAGAGAGGAATTAAGACGACACAGAGTAGTTTCACAGAAAGCTTCCTTCTGGATTTTACGTGAGGATACTTCTTTCTCCGTGTCCTAAGGATCGTTCCCAAGTGTCCTTCCTCAGATTGCACAAAAACAGTGATTTCAATCTGCTCAATCCAAAGAATGGTTTAAATCTAGGACACGAATACACACATCCCAAAGTAGTTTCTCAGAATGTTACTCTGCAGGTTTCATCGGAAGATGTTTCCTTGCTCACCACAAGCCTCTGGGCGTCACTAAATATCCCTTCACAGATTCTTCAGAGACAGATTTTTGAAACTGGGCAACATAGAGTAGGCATAAATTCTGTGAAGTGAATGCACATATCAGAGAGCAGATTCTTGGAATGCTTCTTTCTCGATTTTATTTCAGTATATTTCACTATTTGCCATAGTTCTCAGTGCGCTCCAAAATATCACTTTTTTGGTTACACAGGAAGAGTGTTTAAACACTGCCTTGTGAGAAAAAAAGTATGTATAACTTCCTCAGGGGAATGCATACACCACAAGTAGTTTCTCAGAAAGCTTTTATCCAGTTTTTATCCGAAGATAACTCCTCTTTCACTGTAGGCCTGAATGTGCTCCCGAATGTCCCTTCATGGATTTGTGCATGACAGACTTTCCAAACTGCGTAATATAAGAAAGGTTTGAACTATGCTAGATGAATAGATATATCTAACATGAAGCAGTTTCACAGAAATCTTCTTTCCAGTTTTGTCTGAGGATATTTCCTTTTTCACCATAGCTGTCCCTATGCTGTCGAATGTCTCTTGATACCTTTTTCTCCAAAAGGGATTCCGTTATCCTCTAGGGGAAGAAAGGTATATTTCTGTGAGTGGAATGCACACATCACAAAGCAGTTCCTAGGAAAGTTTGTCTCCCGTTTTTGTCTGAACATATTTCCTTTTTCACCATAAGCCTCAAAGTGCTCCCGAATGTCCCATCACACGCTTAACATACAGAGGGTTATAAAACTTCTCAAGTTAAGGAGAGGCTTAACTAAGCAAGAGGAATGAACATGACACAGAGTAGTTTCACAAAAAGCTTCCTTCTGGATTTTACCTGAGGATATTTCTTCCTCCATGTTGTAAGGATCGTTTCCAAATGTCCTTCCTCAGATTCCACAAAAACAGTGATTTCAATCTGCTCAATCCAAAGAATGGTTTAAATCCATGAGATGAATACACACATCACAAAGCAGTTGCTCAGAAAGTTACTCTGCAGGTTTCATCAGAAGATGTTTCCTTGCTCACCACAAGCCGCCGGGCATCACTAAATATCTTTTAAAGAGAGAATTTCGAAACTGAACAACATAGAGTAAGCATAAATTCTGTGAGGTGAATGCTCACATCAGAGAGCAGATTCTTGGAACGGTTCTTCCTCAATTTTATTTCAGTATATTTCACTATTCGCCATAGACCTCAGTGTGCTCCAAAATATCAATTTTCTGTTTCACAGGAACAGTGTGGAAACCCTGCCTTGTGAGAAAAGAGGTATAACTCCTTGAGTGGAATGCATACATCACAAGTAGTTTCTCAGAAAGCTTATTTCCAGTTTTTATCTGATGATATCTCCTCTTTCACCGAAGTCCTGAATGTGCTCCCAATGTTCCTTCACGGATACATGCATGACGAAGTTTCCAAGCTGCATAATATAGGAAAGGATTTAACTATGTGAGATGAATAGATATATCTAACATGAAGCAGTTCCACAGAAATCTTCTTTCCAGTTTTTTTCTGAGGATATTTTCTTTTTCACTATAGCCATCCCTATACTCCCGAATGTCTCTTGGTAGCTTTTTCTCCAAAGGGATTCCAGAATCCTCTAGGAGAAGAAAGGTATATTTCTCTGAGTGGAATGCACACGTCATGAAGCAGCTCCTCAGAAAGCTTCTCTCCAGTTTCTATCTGAAGACGTTTCCTTTCTTATTGTAAACCTCAAATAACTCCTAAATATTTCTTCACAGTCTAAACAAGAACAGGGTTATGATACTGCTCAATGAAAAGAGAAGGTTAACTGTGTGAGTGGAATTCACATGATACAGGCCAGGTTCACAGAAAGCTTCCTTCTGGTTTCTGCCTGAGGTTATTTCTTTTTCAGGGTATTCTAAAGAGCGTTTCCAAATGTCCTTTCTCAGATTCCACAGAAGCAGTGATTTCAAACTGCTCAATCCAAAGAAAGATTTAACAATTTGAGGTGAACACAACATCACAAAAGAGTTGCGCAGAAAGCTTCTCTCCACTTTTTGATGGGAGATATTTTCTTTTTTTTTTTTTTATTATACTTTAAGTTCTAGGGTACATGTGCATAACGTGCAGGTTTGTTACATATGTATACTTATGCCATGTTGGTGTGCTGCACCCATCAACTCGTCAGCACCCATCAATTCGTCATTTATATCATGTATAACTCCCCAGTGCAATCCCTCCCTCCTACCCCCTCCCCCCTCCCCATGATAGGCCCCAGTGCATGATGTTCCCCTTCCCGAGTCCAAGTGATCTCATTGTTCAGTTCCCACCTATGAGTGAGAATATGCGGTGTTTGGTTTTCTGTTCTTGTGATAGTTTGCTGAGAATGATGGTTTCCAGCTGCATCCATGTCCCTACAAAGGACGCAAACTCATCCTTTTTTATGGCTGCATAGTATTCCATGGTGTATATGTGCCACATTTTCTTAATCCAGTCTGTCACAGATGGACATTTGGGTTGATTCCAAGTATTTGCTATTGTGAATAGTGCCGCAATAAACATACGTGTACATGTGTCTTTGTAGTAGAATAATTTATAATCCTTTGGGTATATACCCAGTAGTGGGATGGCTGGGTCATATGGTACATCTAGTTCTAGATCCTTGAGGAATTGCCGTACTGTTTTCCATAATGGTTGAACTAGTTTACAATCCCACCAACAGTGTAAAAGTGTTCCTATTTCTCCACATCCTCTCCAACACCTGTTGTTTCCTGACTTCTTAATGATTGCCATTCTAACTGGTGTGAGATGGTATCTCATTGTGGTTTTGATTTGCATTTCTCTGATGGCGAGTGATGATGAGCATTTTTTCATGTGTCTGTTGGCTGTATGAATATCTTCTTTTGAGAAATGTCTGTTCATATCCTTTCCCCACTTTCTGATGGGGTTGTTTGTTTTTTTCTTGTATATTTGTTTGAGTTCTTTGTAGATTCTGGATATTAGCCCTTTGTCAGATGAGTAGGATGCAAAAATTTTCTCCCATTCTGTAGGTTGCCTGTTCACTCTGATGGTAGATTCTTTTGCTGTGCAAAAGCTCTTTAGTTTAATTAGATCCCATTTGTCAATTTTGGCTTTTGCTGCCGTTGCTTTTGGTGTTTTAGACATGAAGTCCTTGCCCATGCCTATGTCCTGAATGGTACTACCTAGATTTTCTTCTAGGGTTTTTATGGTATTAGGTCTAACATTTAAGTCTCTAATCCATCTTGAATTAATCTTCGTATAAGGGGTAAGGAAAGGATCCAGTTTCAGCTTTCTACTTATGGCTAGCCAATTTTCCCAGCACCATTTATTAAATAGGGAATCCTTTCCCCATTTCTTGTTTCTCTCAGGTTTGTCAAAAATCAGATGGCTGTAGATGTGCGGTATTATTTCTGAGGACTCTGTTCTGTTCCATTGGTCTATATCTCTGTTTTGGTACCAGTACCATGCTGTTTTGGTTACTGTAGCCCTGTAGTATAGTTTGAAGTCAGGTAGCGTGACGCCTCCAGCTTTGTCCTTTTGACTTAGGATTGTCTTGGCAATGCGGGCTCTTTTTTGGTTCCATATGAACTTTAAAGCAGTTTTTTCCAATTCTGTGAAGAAACTCATTGGTAGCTTGATGGGGATGGCATTGAATCTATAAATAACCTTGGGGAGTATGGCCATTTTCACGATATTCATTCTTCCTATCCATGAGCATGGTATGTTCTTCCATTTGTTTGTGTCCTCTTTGATTTCACTGAGCAGTGGTTTGTAGTTCTCCTTGAAGAGGTCCTTTACATCCCTTGTAAGCTGGATTCCTAGGTATTTTACTCTCTTTGAAGCAATTGTGAATGGAAGTTCATTCCTGATTTGGCTCTCTGCTTGTCTGTTACTCGTGTATAAGAATGCTTGTGATTTTTGCACATTAATTTTGTATCCTGAGACTTTGCTGAAGTTGCTTATCAGCTTAAGGAGATTTTGGGCTGAGACGATGGGGTTTTCTAAATATACAATCATGTCATCTGAAAACAGGGACAATTTGACTTCTTCTTTTCCTAACTGGATACCCTTGATTTCTTTCTCTTGCCTGATTGTCCTAGCCAGAACCTCCAACACTATGTTGAATAGGAGTGGTGAGAGAGGGCATCCCTGTCTTGTGCCAGTTTTCAAAGGGAATTTTTCCAGTTTTTGCCCATTCAGTATGATATTAGCTGTGGGTTTGTCATAAATATCTCTTATTATTTTGAGGTACGTTCCATCAATACCGAATTTATTGAGCGTTTTTAGCATGAAGGGCTGTTGAATTTTGTCAAAAGCCTTTTCTGCATCTATTGAGATAATCATGTGGTTCTTGTCTTTGTTTCTGTTTATATGCTGGATTACGTTTATTGATTTGCGAATGTTGAACCAGCCTTGCATCCCAGGGATGAAGCCCACTTGATCATGGCGGATAAGCTTTTTGATGTGCTGCTGAATCCGGTTTGCCAGTATTTTATTGAGAATTCTTGCATCAATGTTCATCAGGGATATTGGTCTAAAATTCCCTTTTTTGGTTGTGTCTCTGCCAGGCTTTGGTATCAGGATGATGTTGGCCTCATAAAATGAGTTAGGGAGGATTCCCTCTTTTTCTATTGATTGGAATAGTTTCAGAAGGAATGGAACCAGCTCCTCCTTCTACCTCTGGTAGAATTCAGCTGTGAATCCATCTGGTCCTGGACTTTTTTTGGTGGGTAGGCTATTAATTGTTGCCTCAATTTCAGAGCCTGCTATTGGTCTATTCAGGGATTCAACTTCTTCCTGGTTTAGTCTTGGGAGAGTGTAAGTGTCCAGGAAATTATCCATTTCTTCTAGATTTTCTAGTTGATTTGCGTAGAGGCATTTATAGTATTCTCTGATGGTAGTTTGTATTTCTGTGGGGTCAGTGGTGATATCCCCTTTATCATTTTTATTGCATCTATTTGATTCCTCTCTCTTTTCTTCTTTATTAGCCTTGCTAGCGGTCTGTCAATTTTGTCGATCTTTTCAAAAAACCAACTCCTGGATTCATTGATTTGTTGTAGGGTTTTTTGTGTCTCTATCTCCTTCAGTTCGGCTCTGATCTTAGGTATTTCTTGCCTTCTGCTAGCTTTTGAATGTGTTTGCTCTTGCCTCTCTAGTTCTTTTAATTGTGATGTTAGAGTGTCAATTTTAGATCTTTCCTGCTTTCTCTTGTGGGCATTTAGTGCTATAAATTTCCCTCTACACACTGCTTTCAATGTGTCCCAGAGATTCTGGTATGTTGTATCTTTGCTCTCATTGGTTTCAAATAACATCTTTATTTCTGCTTTCATTTCGTTATGTACCCAGTAGTCATTCAGGAGCAGGTTGTTCAGTTTCCATGTAGTTGAGCGGTTTTGATTGAGTTTCTTAGTCCTGAGTTCTAGTTTGATTGCACTGTGGTCTGAGAGACAGTTTGTTATAATTTCTGTTCTTTTACATTTGCTGAGGAGTGCTTTACTTCCAATTATGTGGTCAATTTTGGAATAAGTGCGATGTGGTGCTGAGAAGAATGTATATTCTGTTGATTTGGGGTGGAGAGTTCTATAGATGTCTATTAGGTCCGCTTGGTGCAGAGATGAGTTCAATTCCTGGATATCCTTGTTAACTTTCTGTGATGGGAGACATTTTCTTGCTCAACACAGGCCTCCAGTTGCCACTTACTGTCCCTTCGCAGAACCCTCAACGGCGGACTTTCAAACTGGGAAATGTAGAGTAAGCTTTAACCCTGTGAGGAGAATGGGCATGTCAGAGAGCAGTTTATTCGAGTGCTTCTTTCTGTTTTTTATTGGACAACATTTGACTTATTTCCATAGTCTTCAATGTGCTCCGAATATCACTCTTTTGGTTTTACAGGAACAGTGTTCCAACTGTGTCTTTTGAGAACAACATTAAAACTCCCTGAGTGGAATGCACACATCACCAAGCAATTTCTCAGAAAGCTTCTCTCCAGTTTTCATCTCACTCTATTTCCTATTTGACTACAGACCCGATTGTGATCCCAAATATCACTTCGTGGATCTATCCACGAAGGAGTTTCCAATCTGCGTTATGTAAAGAAAGCCTCATCTATTGGAGAAGAATAAACATCGAAAAAAGCAGATTCACAGAAAGCTTCTTTCCAGTTTTTATCTGAAGATATTTCCTTTTTCACCATAGTCCTGAGTGTGCTCCCGGAAGTCCCTTTGTGGATCCATCCATGACAATTTTCAAGGCTGTGTAATGTAAGGAAACCTTTATCTCTGTGAGATGGTTACACATATCACAGAGTAGTTTCCTAGAAAGCTTCTTTCCAGGTTTTGTCTGAGGCTATTTCCCTTTTCATCATCAGCATCAACATGCTCCCGAATATCACTTGGTACCTGTTTCTCCGAAAGGGTTTCCCCGACGCTGTGTGAGAAGAGAGGTATAACACTGAGAGTGGAATGCACACGTCACAAAGCAGTTCCTCGGAAAGCTTCTCTCCAGTTTCGGTCTGAACATATTTCCTTTTACACCATAAGCCTCAAAGTGCTCCCGAATATCCCATCACATTCTAAAGATACACAGGGTTATAAAACTACTCAATGTAAGGAGAGGCTTAACTAAGTGGGAGGAATTAAGATGACACAGGGTAGTTTCACAGAAAGCTTCCTTCTGGACTCTACCTGAGGATATTTCTTTCTCCATGTTCTAACGATCGTTCCCAAATGTCCTTCCTCAGATTCCACAAAAACAGTTATTTCAATCTACTCAATCCAAAGAACGGTTTAAATCAAGGACACGAATACACACATCCCAAAGTAGTTTCTCAGAATGTTACTCTGCAGGTTTCATCGGAAGATGTTTCCTTGCTCACCACAAGCCTCCAGGCGTCACTAAATATCCCTTCACACATTCTTCAAAGACAGAATTTTGAAACTGGGTGACATAGAGTAAGCATAAATTCTGTGAAGTGAATGCACATATCAGAAAACAGATTTTTGGAATGCTTCTTTCTCGATTTTATTGCAGTGTGTTTCCCTATTTGCCATAGTCCTCAGTGTGCTAGGAAATATCACTTTTTCGGTTACACAGGAACAGTGTTTTAAACGCTGCCTTGTGAGAAAAGAGGTATAACTCCCTGAGCGGAATGCATACATCACAAGTAGTTTGTCAGAAAGCTTCTATCCACTTTTTATCTGAAGATATCTCCTCTTTCACCATAGGCCTGAATGTGCTCCCAAATGTCCTTTCATGGATTCGTGCATGATGGAGTTTCCAAACTGCATAATATAAGAAAGGTTTGAACTATGCTAGATGAATAGATATATCTAACACGAAGCAGTTTCACAGAAATCTTCTTTCCAGTTTTGTCTGAGGATATTTTGTTTTTCACCATAACCGACCCTATACTTCCGAGTGTCTCTTGGTAGCTTTTTCTCCAAAAGGGATTCCGGAATCCTGAAGGAGAAGAAAGGTGTATTTCTGTGAGTGGAATGCACACGTCACAAAGCAGCTCTTCAGAAAGCTTCTCTCCAGTTTCTATCTGAAGACGCTTCCTTTCTCACCATAACCCTCAAATCGCTCGTGAATATCCCTTCGCAGTCTAAACAAAAACAGTGCTATGGTACTGCTCAATGAAAAGAGAAGTTTAACTGTGTGAGTGGAATTCACGTGACACAGGGCAGGTTCACAGAAAGGTTCCTTCTGGTTTCTCTCTGAGGTTATTTCTTTTTCAGGCTATTTAAAGAGTGTCTCCTAATATCCTTTCTCACATTCCACAGAAACAGTGATTTCACACTGCTCAATCCAAAGAATGATTTAACTCTTTGAGATGAATACAAAAATCACAAAAGCAGGCAAGATGGTGCACTTCTGGTTTCTTCATCACCATCTTTTCCCACGCACGCGAAAATGCAGCCGGTGCCCAGGAAAGTGCAGACCAACCGGGCATGCCTCAGGTGACGTCAATCCAAAGAGACCAAAATTTACCTTGTCACACCTACGGAATGCCTCCAACACGTCCGTTCCCCGCCTATTGCCCTCCCACTCCTAGAAAAGCCACTCCCGGTGAGCATCTCTTGCAGACTTCCCATTCCCCCACTCCTGTCGTGACTGCATTAGGAACTCCATCCGAGAGCTCCACGGGGCGACTCTCTTGGCCTCCTTTGCCGGAGGCCGACGAACCTCTCCCTACCCACCTTCTTCCCTGAAGCTAGGTGACCAAAAATAAATTTGCAGTTTTGCTCCTACCCTTGCCTACTTGTGGTTCTTTTGTTCTCGCTCTGGTGGTCTTAGAAAAACAAATCACTTGGTGCCGAACCCGGGAGGAGATCCATCCTCAGGGCCCCCAGGATCCAGGGAGCCTCCTCCTCCTGCTTCCATGCCGCGGATGGACCAGGACCTGAGACCCGCTTCCCTCACTCTCATGGCCTCTCTGGGGTAAGTGCCCTTGTCTCCTCTTTACCTCTCTCGGCCTAAAATCCTGTGCAGGTACAAGGTCCACTTTTGAGCCACCAAGTGGCTTGGGAGACCCGTTCAGAACAGAGACGTCCGCCTGATGGTAATCTCTACATTGGCTCCAAGAGCCTCCAGTCTGTCTCTGCTGGTTCCAAAGGACGCTTTGAAGCCAGGCAGAGATCCACTTCCATTTCCATTGTGTCCATTGTGTAAGTAAAGGGGAAACAAATGGGAAACCCCCAGTCCAAATTTCCAAAGAGCACCCCCTTAGGGTGCCTCCTAGCCAATTTAAAAACCTTGCAGCTCGAACAAGACCTTAGGAGGAAGCGGTTAATTTTCCTTTCCACTGTGGCGTGGCCCCGATACAAACTAGAGAATCTGTCTCAGTGGCCACCAGAGGGCACCCTAGATCACAATGTTCTGACCGACCTCAGCAATTTCTGCCAGTGGCTAGGCAAGTGGTCCGAAATTACTTACATACAAGGCTTTTGGGCCTTATGCTCTCGTCCAGACCTGTGTAGCTGGTGCTCTTTCACACAAGTTATGCTTGCCAAGGACACCGGCTCACAGGAACCCAAAAAAGAGGAGTCTTCATTCCTTTCTGTTCAGCCGGACCACCTAGGGTTTCCCTCACTTCTGCCCTACACTTCTCCTCCTCCCTCCGTCCAGATTCCTCCTTCCTCTTCCTTATCTACTAGTAATCCACTCGGTCCCGTGCCTCCTTCAGGGCCCCCACCTGGCTCTCTTGAGTCTCCTGTCTCTGCCCACACCCACTCTAAGTGCCCTGCTGATGCCCTCACTCCTGCCCCACACCCTCCTACAGTGTTAGCACCTTTGCGAGAGGTAGCTGGGGTGGAGGGGGTAGTCAGAGTACATGTCCCTTTTTCACTGGCCGATCTTTCCAAAATTGAGAAGCATTTAGGTGATTTCTCAGCTAATCCTACCATATACATAAAGGAATTTAGATACCTTTGTCAGGCCTATGACTTAACTTGGCATGACCTCCAGGTTATACTGATCTCCACCCTAAACCCTGAGGAGCAAGAGCACATCCTAGCAGCCGCCAGGCAGCACACCAACCAACTACATTTAACTGACGCTGCCATCCCACTAGGGGAGCAAGCAGTCCCCTCAGCAGACCCAGACTGGAACTACCAAGCAGGCCAGCCTGGCTGCCATAGGTGAGACATAATGGTCCAGTGTTTGTTGGCTGATATGCAAGCAGCCTCAAACAAAACTGTGAATTTTTTTTTTTTTTTTTTTTTTTTTTTTTTTTTTTTTTTTTTGAGACGGAGTCTCGCTGTGTCGCCCAGGCTGGAGTGCAGTGGCGCGATCTCGGCTCACTGCAAGCTCCGCCTCCGGGTTTCCGCCATTCTCCCGCCTCAGCCTCCGAGTAGCTGGGACTACAGGCGCCCGCACCGCCACCGCGCCCGGCTAGTTTTTTTTTTTTTTTTGTATTTTTAGTAGAGACGGGGTTTCACCGTGTTAGCCAGGAGGGTCTCGATCTCCTGACCTCGTGATCCACCCGCCTCGGCCTCCCAAAGTGCTGGGATTACAGGCTTGAGCCACCGCGCCCGGCCTAAAACTGTGAATTTTAACAAATTAAAAGAAATTGTTCAAAATCCAGAAGAAAATCCAGCCGCATTCTTAAATAGGCTGCCTGAGGTTCTAACCGAATATACCTGGTTAGATCCAGTCTCCCCAACAGGGGCCACCATTTTGGCGTCTTACTTCATTTCTCAATCAGCTCCTGACATTCATAAAAAACTTCAAAAGGTAGAGGATGGTCCTCAGGCACCAATACAAGACCTGGTTAAATTAGCCTTTAAGGTCTATAACTCCAGAGAGGAGACAGCTTAAGCACAGCAACAGGCTTGCCTTAAACAGAAAGCACAGCTCCTAGCAGCAGCTTTACAGCCCTGTCATAACCCCAGGCCAGAGAGCACACACCCCGCAGACTTCAAGGCTACAAAAGGAGCCTGCTATAAGTGCGGCAAGGCAGGACACTATGCCAACAGGTGTCCGCAAGGTCCCCGAGCCCTAACACAGCCTTGCTATAAGTGCAAGGCGTCAGGACATTGGGCCAGTGAATGTCCATACCCTCGTCCACCAGCAACCCCCTGCCCTGCTTGCCAACAGGGAGGACACTGGAAGTCTGATTACCCCACCCTTAGAAGAGGTGCCACGTCTCCACGTGACCCCCCTTTCCCAGGATCCTGAGAGCTCCTTCCAGCTCCTACATCTGGACAACAACAACTGAAGGTGCCGAGACTTGGGGACCCCCATCACCCTCGCCGAGCCACGGGTAACTCTCCTGGTAGCGGGTAAGACAATTAATTTTTTAATCGATAGTGGAGCTACGTATTCTGTTTTGCCGTCCTTCTCTGGACCTAGCCTTCCATCCAATATCTCTGTAGTAGGAGTAGACGGAAAGCCATCCACTCCATGAAAAACTCCACTCCTTAATTGCTGCCTGGCCAACAACTACTTTGCACACCTGTTCCTCATTATACCCCCATGCCCTACCCCTTACTAGGCCGAGACATCCTGAGCACCTTAAAGGCCTCCATATACATTCCCACCAAACCATCCACTCCCCTTCAACCCCCTCACGACCTGTTGCTCATGCTTTGTGCAGGCGCACACTCTCCTCCCATGTCGCCCCCACCCCCCATCTTCCCTATTTCTGTACACCCTCAAGTGTGGGACACTTCCACCCCAGTCATAGCTGCCCACCACCCACCAGCTCTTGTCAAGCTCAAGGATCCCACTCGTTTCCCAACAGCCCCCCCCAATTCTCTCTCTCTCCGACACATCTACAAGGTTTAAAGCCAATTATCACACGACTACTTAGCCAACATATTCTTGTCCGCACACATTCCCCCTGTAACACTCTTATACTTCCAGTTAAGAAGGCAGACGGAACGTATTGGTTAGTACAGGATCTTCGGCTAGTCAATGAGGCTATCCGTCCAACACACCCTGTAGTTCCCAACCCTTACACCCTTCTATCCCATATCCCCACCAATTCTACTTATTTTACTGTGCTAGACCTTAAGGATGCTTTCTTTACCGTACCCCTACACACAGACTGCCAGTTCCTTTTTGCTTTCACATGGGAGGACCCAGACACACATATCTCCACTCAACTGACGTGGACAGTCCTCCCACAAGGGTTCCAGGACAGCCCCCATTTCTTTGGTCAGGCCTTAGCAAAAGACCTTGCCTCCTGCCCTCTCACTAATAGCAAAGTTCTGCAGTATGTAGATGATCTCCTAATCTGTAGCCCTACCAAACAAGACTCTCTTCTAGACACCGCAACTCTCCTCAACCATTTAGGCTCATTAGGTTATAGAGTATCTAAACACAAGGCCCAAATTTCTTGCCAAACCGTCATATACTTAGGAATTGAAATCACCCCAACAACCCGGTCACTAACTACTGACCGCACAGCCCTAATATGTAACCTTCTTCCCCCTCAAAATGCAAAAGAAATTCAATCCTTCCTAGGTCTAATAGGCTTCTTCAGACATTGGATCCCCAATTTTGGACTCTTAGCCAAACCTTTATACGCCGCACTTGAAGAAACCCCACATGGGCCTTTGTCCAACCCCAAGTTAATCTCGACTCATTTCACCTGCTTAAAAGCTTGCCTTCTCTCAAAACCCACTCTCTCACTGCCTGATTTCCAGCGTCCCTTCCAACTCTTTACAGATGAAAGGCGGAAAGTGGCAGTTGGTCTTTTAGCCCAGCCTGTCGGCAGCACCCACCGCCCTGTGGCCTATCTATCCAAACAACTAGACCCAACTGTACAAGTCTGGCAACCCTGTCTGCGTGCGTTAGCAGCGGCAACCTGCCTGACCCAGGAAGCAAAAAAGCTCATTAGAGGCAGTAACCTAACAGTCCTCTCCACACACCGTCTTCAGGATCTCATCTCTCATAAAAGTATTAGCCACTTAACTCCATCCCAGCTCCAACTTTTCCATCTCTTATTCATAGAAGACCCCACTGTTACTTTAGAAGTTTGCTCCTCACTAAATCCAGCCACTTTACTGCCAGACCCTCTTAAACCACCCCATACTAAACATTCTTGTCCTGAGGTCCTGGAGGCTCAACCCCCCAGCCAACTACACTTTCATGACCGGCCCCTTCAGAATGCACAACTAACCCTATTTGTGGATGGCAGCTCCTTTATCAACCCTCAAGGAAACAGACAGGCAGGATATGCAGTAGTTACCTCCTCCACAGTTTTAGAGACAAAACCCCTACCACAAGGGACCACATTACAGCAGGCCGAACTCACTGCACTAACCAAGGCACTCCTACTATCAAAAAGAAAAGCAGTAAACATATACAAAGACTCTAAATATGCTTTTCTCATCGCACACACCCATTCAGTCATCTGGAAAGAGAGAGGGCTTTTAACCACCAGCAGTACCCCTATTATTAACAAAAACCAAATACTCAAACTACTAGATGCACTGTCAGAACCTTCCAAGGTAGCCATTATACATTGTAAATGTCACCAAACTTCATCTAACCCGGGAGCAGCTGGAAACAATTTTGCTGACGTCACTGCCAAGTCAGCCGCCAGATTTTCCACCCCTAAGCCTCCTTCTGTCTGTTTTCTCTCCCCCCAATATCCCCCTAATTACACTCAGGAAGAAAAGGCTAAGCTATTATAAAATCCAACAGCCAAACTAACTACAGGTGACTGGACATATATTGATAACAAATTAGTCATTCGTGAAACACAGCTCCATACCATTCTAACAGACATACATGATTCTTTACATATAAGACCCAAAGCCTTATACAATTTTCTAAATCCCCTCCTCCACTGTCCAACACCACAAAAACACTTACTTACAATCAACCAGCAGTGCTCTACCTGCCTAAAGGCAAATCCTCAAGGCACATTGCGTAATCCCCATCCCAGCCATCAACTCAGAGGACACCAACCAGGTGAAGATTGGCAAATTGATTTCACACATATGCCAAGACATAAAAAACTCAAGTACCTCTTAACCCTTGTGGACACCTTTTCAGGGTGGATAGAGGTCTATCCTACCACAGAAGCCGTTAACATTGTTGCCTCTATACTCACTGAACATATTATCCCTAGGTTTGGCCTCCCAGTCACTCTTCAATCCGACAACGGTCCAGCATTAATCTCTAAGGTAGTCCAACAGGTGGCAGCCCTCCTACACATCACCTGGAAACTCCACATCCCTTATAGGCCTCAGTCTTCTGGTAAGGTGGAAAAGGCTAATGGACTCATCCAACAACAGCTCACCAAACTCTCAATCGATACCCGGCAGTCATGGGTAACTCTCCTTCCCTTAGCTCTGACCGACTGCGGCCAGCACCTCGAAGCCCAACAGGCCTCAGTGTGTTCGAATTCGTCTACGGACAGCCCCTAACCCTCCAGCAAATACCTTCCCTGCCCGCCCCTTTGGTGAACTACCTCCCATATCTCACTCTTCTCAGACAACTCCTAAGACAACACGCTGAGTTAGCACACCCTCCTCCAACAGACGCCTACAACCCACATCTCTCCCTTAGTCCCAGAGACCAAGTATACATAAAAGATATCCAAGCCAAAGACTACAGCCCAGGTGGAAAGGCCCATACACTGTCCTCCTGTCTACACATACAGCAGCAAAACTCCTAGGACACACACATTGAGTTCATATTTCCCAGCTAAAAAGGGCCCCCACCGAGAACAATCAGTGGACATCAGTTCAACTTTCCCCCACTCGCCTCAAACTTACAAAACTTCCTTGACTATCTCATGCTCCCCGACCCCTGGCGCTTAGCTCACTTTCTCACCATCCTCTACAAAAACCTATCAGACTTTCAGTACATAACCCCAGACCCATATCTACCCCCAGACAATAGTCCAGAGCAGTGGTTCTCCTGTCTCCTAACCTTCATTGAACATCTTCAGTGGCAAGGGACACTCTGCGACTACAGTGAAAATGAAGTCTCATTTTACACTTATATTGCTGTCTCACTCATACACTCAGACCTTTGCTAGTCCACCTACTGTATGGCAATTTTTTTTTCATCACTGAAACTTGGTCACAAGACAGCCAAACACACTCAGTAGTACATTGTTCTGCCAGTTGTCTTCCTTAAGGCTGTCAAACTTCTCTCCGGACAATAGAGACCCTTTCTCATGGCTCACACTTATCCGCCGAGGGCTAAACTTAACCTACACTGTGAATATATGCAATCTCTCCCATTGCTTCCTCTGTGAGGCTTTAGAGCCCCCCCCCATAGTGGCAGCACCCTGCCCATGGCCCTCAACAAAACTAGTCAAACATCCCACAATTTACTCACAATCCAGGCGCCACTATACCAAAATCCAAATAGCCCAATCCTTCCTTTTTGTTATTCAACCCCAAATTCATCCTGGAGTAATCATACTCAGGTGCCCAATGGAGGCCAAACAGCCCCCATTGGAGGCTATTTCTGGTGCAAGGGGTCCCTTTCTAAAACCTTTAACCAAACTGTCACAACTCAATCTCAATCTCTCTGTGTCCCAGTATCCTTAGTGCCCAGCCTCACCCTGTATACCAAGGCTGAACTAGTGGAACTGACACTGCAGCTACACCCTCCTGCCAATCGCTTACAAAAACGGGCTGTTTTCCTCCCTCTAGTTATTGGAATCAGCTGAAAGCCTGGCCTCCCTGCAGCGCCGAACTACCTCAGTAGCCCAAGTAGCTGCCCAAAACAGGCGAGCCCTAGACTTGCTCACAGCTGAAAAAGGAGGCACTTGTCTCTTCCTTGGAGAAGAGTGCTGCTATTACGTTAGTGAGTCAGGCCTAGTAGACACTAACATTCAAACCCTCAATAAAATAAAAAACTGGAATACAGAACCTTAATACCCCAACCTTGCTGGGACCTTCCTTCTGGGTTTTGCCCATATTCCAACAAATGCTTCCATTCCTCATTCCTATACTAATACTGTGCCTTATTTTATTCTTCATCTGTACGTCCAAATGCCAACCATAGGCCCCGACCTTAATGATGCCCCTTAACAGCAGGAAGTAGCCAGACAGACCACGGCGCCCCTTATCACTATTATCAATAAAAGGTTGGACTGTTTGGATAAACGGAGGCAAGATGGCACACTTTCGGGTTCTTCATCACCAAATTTTCCCACGCACATGAAAATGCAGCCAGCGCCTGGGAAGGTGCAGACCAACCGGGCATGCGCCAGGTGACGTCAATCTGAAGAGACCTAAGATTTACCTGGTCGCACCTACAGAACGCTCCCAACACGCCCGTGCCCCGCCGATTGCCCTCCCACTCCTAGAAAAGCCGTTCCCGGTGAGCGTCTCATGCGGGATTCCCAGTCCCCCACTCCTGTCGGGACTGCATTAGGCATTCCGTCCTAAAGCTCCACGCGGCGACTCTCTTGGCCTCCTTTGCCGGAGGCCGACAGACCTCTCCCTACCCACCTTCTTCCCTGAAGCTAGGTGACCAAAAATAAATGTGCAGTTTTGTTCCTACCCTTGCCTACTCGCTGGTTCTTTTGTGCTTGCTCTGGTGGTCTTAGAAAAACAAATCAGTAAGGAGAGGCTTAACTAAGCGAGAGAAATTAGGACGACACAGAGTAGTTTCACAGAAAGCTTCCTTCTAGATTTTACCTGAGGATATTTATTTCTCCATGTTCTAAGGATCTTTCCCAAATGTCCTTCCTCAGATTCCACAAAAACAGTGATTTCAGTCTGCTCAATCCAAAGATTGGTTTAAATCTAGGACACGAATACACACATCACAAAGCAGTTGCTCAGAAAGTTTCTCTGCAGGTTTCATTGGAAGATGTTTCCTTGCTCACCACAAGCATCTGGGCGTCACTAAATATCCCTTCACAGATTCTTCAGACTATTCAAACTGGACAACATAGAGTAAGCATAAATTCTGTGAAGTGATTGCACATATCAGAGAGCAGATTCTTGAAACGCTTCTTTCTCTATTTTATTGCAGTATATTTCACTATTTGCCATAGTCCTCAGTGCGTTCCGAAATATCACTTTTTCATTTACACAGGAACAGTGTTTAAACACTGCCTTGTGAGAAAAGAGGGATAACTCCCTGAGGGGAATGCATACATCACAAGTAGTTTCTGAGAAAGCTTCTATCCAGTTTTATCTGAAGACATCTCCTCTTTCTCCATAGGGCTGAGTTTGCTCCCGAATGTCCCTTCGCAGATCCGTGCATGACGGAGTTTCCAAACTGTGTAATATAAGAAAAGTTTTAACTATGTGAGATGAATATCTAACACTAAGCAGTTTAACTGAAATCTTCTTTCCAATTTTGTCGGAGGATATTTCCTATTTCACCATAGCTGTCCCTATACTCCCTATGTCTCTTGGTAGCTTTTTCTCCAAATGGGATTCCGGAATCCTCTAGGAGAAGAAAGGTATATTTCTGTGACTGGAATGCTCACGTCACAAAGCAGCTCCTAGGAAAACTTCTCTCCAGTTTCGGTCTGGACATATTTCCCTTTTCACCACAAGCCTCAAAGTGCCCCCGAATATCCCATCACACGCTAAACATACACAGGGTTATAAAACTACTCAACGTAAGGAGAGGCTTAACTAAGTGAGAGGAATTAAGATGACACAGAGTAGTTTCACAGAAAGCTTCCTTCTGGATTTTACCTGAGGATATTTCTTTCTCCATGTTATAAGGATCGTTCCCAAGGGTTCTTCCTCAGATTCCACAAAAACAGTGATTTCAATCTTCTCAATCCAAAGAACAGTTTAAATCTAAGTGACGAATACACACATCACAAAGCATTTCCTCAGAAATTTACTCTGCAGGTTTCATCGGAAGATGTTTCCTTGCTCACCACAAGCCTCCGGGCATCACTACATATCCCTTCACAGATTCTTCAAAGACAGAATTTCAAAAGTGGGCAACATAGAGTAAGCATAAATTTTGTGAAGTGAATGTACATATCAGAGAGCAGATTCTTGGAACGCTTCTTACTCGATTTTATTTTTGTATATTTCAGTATTCCCCATAGTGCTCAGTGTGCTGCAAAATATCACTTTTTCAGTTTCACAGGAACAGTGTTCAAACCATGACTTGTGACAAAAGAGGTATAACTCCCTGAGTGGAATGCACACATCACAAGTAGTTTCTCAGAAAGCTTATTTCCAGTTTTTATCTGAAGATATCTCCTCTTTCACTGAAGCCCAGAATGTGCTCCCGAATGTCCCTTCGTGGACCCGTGCATGACGAGATTCCAAACTGTGTAATATAAGAAAGGTTTTATCTATGCGAGATGAATAGATATATCTAACATGAAGCAGTTCCACAGAAATCTTCTTTTCAGTTTTTGTCTGAGGATATTTCCTTTTTCACCATAGCCATCCCTATATTCCCGAATGTCTCTTGTTAGCTTTTTCTCCAAAGGGATTCCGTTATCCTCTAGGTGAAGAAAGGTATATTTCTGTGAATGGAATGCACACGTCATAAAGCAGCTCCTCAGAAAGCTTCTCTCCAGTTTCTATCTGAAGACGTTTCCTTTCTCACCGTAACTCTCAAATGTCTCCTGAATATCCCTTCGCAGTCTAAACAAAAACAGTGTTATGATACTGCTCAATGAAAAGAGAAGCTTAACTGTGTGAGCGGAATTCACGTGACACAGAGCAGGTTCACAGAAAGCTTCCTTCTGGTTTCTCTCTGAGGTTATTTCTTTTTCAGGGTATTCTACAGAGCATCTCCAAATGTCCTTTCTCAGATTCCACAGAAACAGTGATTTCAAACTGCTCAATCCAAAGAATGATTTAACTCTTTGAGATGAACACAAACATCACAAAAGTGTTGCGCAGAAAGAATCTCTCCAATTTTCGATGGGAGACATTTCCTTGCTTGACACAGGCCTCCGGTTGCCACTTACTATCCCTTCACAGAAGCCTCAGAGGCTGACTTTCAAACTGGGAAATGTAGAGTAAGCTCTAACCCTGTGAAAAGAATGGGCATGTCAGAGAGCAGTTTCTTCGAGTCTTGCTTTCTGTTTTTTATTGGACGACATTTCACTTTTTGCCATAGTCTTCAATGTGCTCTGAATATCACTCTTTTGGTTTTACAGGAACAGTGTTCACACTGTGCCTAATGAGAAGAACATTAAAACCCCCAGAGTGGAATGCACACATCACCAAGCAGTTTCTCAGAAAGCTTCTCTCCAGTTTTTATCTGACTATATTTCCTATTTGACCATAGGCCCGAATGTGATCCCAAATATCCCTTCGTGGATCCATCCACGAGGTAGTTTTCCAGATGTGTAATGTAAAGGTAGCTTCATCTATGTGAGAAGAATAATCATAGAAAAAAGCAGATTCACAGAAAGCTTTCCAGTTTTTATCTGAAGATATTTCCTTTTCACCACAGTCCTGAGTGTGCTCCCGAACGTCCCTTTGTGAAATGAGTGCAAACGTCAAAGGGCAGTTTCTTGGAACGCTTTTTTTTGGGGGGGTTTATGTCAGGATATTTCACTTTTCGCCCTAGTCTTCAATGTGCTGCAAAATATCACTTTTTCAGTTTTATAGGAGCAGTGTTCAAACACCGCCTTATGAGAAAAGAGGTATAACTCCCTGAGTGGGATGCACACTTCACAAATCAGTTACTCAGAAAGCTTCCCTCCAGTTTTTATCTGATGTTATTTCCTACTTCCCCACAGGCCTGAATGTGCTCCCGAATGTCCCTTCGCGAATGCGTCGGTGATGCAGTTTCAAAACTGCGTAATAGAGAGAAGTTTTTAGGTATGCTAAATGAATAGACATATCTATGACAAAGCAGTTCGACGGAAAGCTTTTTTCCAGTTTATGTCTGAGGATATCTTATTTTTCATCATACCATTCCATATACTCCCGAATGTCCCCTGGTAGTTTTTCTACAAACGGAATTCCCCAATTATCTTGGGAAGAAAAGTATAACTCAGTGAGTGGAATGCAAACCTCACAAAGCAGCTCCTCAGAAATCTCTCCAGTATCTACGTGAAGATATATCCCTTTTGCTATAAGCCTCAAAGTGCTCCCTAGTATCCCTTAGCTGACCAAGCTAAAAGAGTGTTTGAATACTGCTCAATGAAAACAGAAGTTTAACTTTGTGAGTGGACTTCACGTGACTTAGAGCAGTTTCACAGAGTGTTTCCTTGTCTTTTTTATTAGAGGGTATTTCTTTTTCAATATATTCTTAAGAGCATTTTCAAATGTCCTTTCTCAGGTTACACAGAAACAGTGATATCAAAGTGCTCAATGTAAAGAATGATTTAACACAATGAAATCATTACACACATCACAAAGCAGTTGCTCCGAAAGCTTCTCTCCAGTTTTCATTGGAAGACGTTTCTTTTCTCAAGACTAGCCTCTGGGCACCACTTAATATCCCTTCATAGATTCTGCAAAGACTTAGTTTCCAAACTGATCAACGTAGTGTAAGCTTTCACTCTCTTAGATGAGTGCACACGTCAGAGAGCAGATTGTTGGAATGTTTCTCTCTGGGTTTTATATCAGGATATTTCACTTTTCACCGTAGTCTTCAAGGCGATGCACAATATCACCTTTCCAGTTTTACACAAACAGTGTTCAAACACTGCCTTATGAGAAAAGTGGTATAACTCCCTCAATGGAATACACACATCACAAAGCAGTTTCTCAGAAAGCTTCACTCCAGTTTTTATCTGAAGATATTTACTATTACCACACAGAACTGAATGTGCTCAGAATATCACTTCATGAATCCCTCCATGACGCAGTTTCAAAACTGCGTAATAGAAAGAAAGCTTTATCTATGTGAGAAGAATAGAGGTAGCTATCACAAAGCGGATTCACAGAAAGCTTCCTTCCAGTTTCTTTTCGAGGAGATTTCTTTTTTTGCCGTAGTTGTCCATAGTTCCGAATGCAACCTGATACCTTTTTCTCCAAACAGAATTACCCAATGCTCCAAGAGAAGAAAAACATAACACTGTCAGTGGCATGCACACATCACAAAGCAGCTCCTCAGAAACCTTCTCTCCAGTATCTATCTGAAGATATTTCCGTTTTCAGTGAAAGCCTAAAAGTGCTCCTGAGTATCCCTTAGCTGACTAACCTAAAACAGTGTTAGCATTCTGCTCCATGAAAACAGAAGCTTACCTGTGCGACTGTACTTCAAGTAACCTAGAACAGTTTCACAGAAAGTTTCCTTCTGGTTTATATCGGAGGGCACGTCTTTTTCAGCATATTCTTGAGAGCGTTCGCAAATGTCCTCTCTGAGTTTCCACAGAAACAGTGACCAAACTGCTCAATCCAAAGAATGATTTAACTCTATGAGATGAATACACACATCACAAAGAAGCCGCTCCGAAAGCTTGTCTCCAGTTTTCATCTGAAGACGTTTCCTTTCTCACCACAAGCCTCCGGGTACCACTTAATATCCCCTCACAGATTCCTTAAAGACAGAGTTTCCAAACTGGGCAACGTAGTGTGAGCTTTAACTCTGTGAAATCAATGCACACGTCAGAGAGCAGTTCCTTGGAATGCTTCTTTCTGGGTTTTATTTCAGGATATTTCACGTTTTGCCATAGTGTTCAATATGCTGAAAAGGATCACTTTTACCAGAGCAGTGTTCAAACGCTGCCTTATGAGAAAAGAGGTATGATTTCCTGAGTGGAATGCAAACACCACAAAGCAGTTTCTCAGAAAGTTTCTCTCCAGTTTTTACCTGAAGATATCTCCTATTTCCCCAAAGGCCTGAAGGTGCTCCCGAATGTCTCTGCGTATATCCGACCATGACGCTGTTTCAAAACTGTGTAATGGAAAGAAAATTTTATCTATGTGAGATGAATAGAGGTATCTATCACAAACCAGTTTCACCAAAGGCTTCTTTCCAGTTTTTGTGTGAGGATACTTACTTTTTACCCATAGCAGTCCATATACCACTGAATGTCCCCTGGTCACTTTTTCTCCAAACGGTATTCCCTAATCCTCTATGAGAAGAAAAGTATAACTCTGTGAGTGGAATGCACACATCACAAAGCAGCTGCTCCGAAATCTTCTCTCCAGTATCTATCTGAAGATATTTCCGTTTTCACTCTAAGCCTCAGCGCTCCCGAATATCCCTTAGCTGACTAACTTAAAACAGTGTCAGAATACTGCTCAATGAAAACAGAAGCTTAACTGTGCAAGTGGACTTCACGTGACCTAGAGTAGTTTCACAGAATGTTTCCTACGTGTTTTTATCGGAAGTTAACCCTTTTTCAGCATATTCGTAGAAGTATTTCCAAATGTCCTTTCTCAGGTTCCACAGAAACTGCTTTCAAACTGCTCAACCCAAAGAATGATTTACCTCTATGAGATGAATACACATATCACAAAGCAGTTGCTCCAAAAGCTTCTCTCCAGTTTTCATCGGAAGATGCTTCCTTCTCACCTCAAGTCTCCGGGTACCACTTAATATCCTGTCACAGATTCCTCAAAGACAGAGTTTCCAAACTGGGCAGTGTAGTGAAAGCTTTAACTCACTGAAATGAATGCAAACGTCAGAGAGGAGTTTCTTGGAATGCTTCTTTCTGGGTTTCATTTCAGGATACTTCAATTTTCGCCATAGTCTTCAATGTGCTGTGAAATACCACTGTTTCAGTTTTACGGGATCGGGGTTCACACACTATCTTATGAGATAGGAGGTAAAATTCCCTGAATGGAATACACACTTCACAAAGCAGTTTTTCAGGAAACGTTTCTTCAGTTTTTATTGAAAGATATTTCCTATTTCCCCATAGGACTGAATGTGCTCCAAAATGTCTTTTCGCGAATCCATCCATGACGCAGTTTCAAAACTGTGTATTAGGCAGAAAGTTTTATCTTTGTGAGATGAATAGACATATCTATCACAAAGCAGTTTCACAGAAAACTTCTTCCCACTTTTTGTCTGAGGATGCTTCCTTTGTCACCATAGCCATTCATATACTCGCGGATGTCTCCTGGTAGACTTTTCTCCAAACTGGATTCCCCAATCCTCCCTGAGAAGAAAAGCATAACTCTGTAAATATAATGCAGACATCACAAAGCAGCTCCTCAGAAATCTTTTCTGTAGTTTTTATCTGAAGATATTAACTTTTTCACCTCAAACCTCAAAGCACTCCTGAATATCACTTCACAAACTGAACAAAAACAGAGTTATAATACTGCTCAATTAAAATGGAAGCTTAACTGTGTGAGTGGACTTCATGTGACCTAGAGAAGATTCACAGGAAGTTTCCTTCTGGTTTTTACGGGAGGGTACTTCTTTTTCAGTGTATTCTTAAGAGCTTTCAGAAATGTCCGTTCTCAGGTTCCACAGAAACAGTGATTTCAAACCGCTCACTACAAACCATGATTTAACTCTATGAGATGAATACACACATCACAAAACAGTTTCTCCAAAAGCTTCTGTCCAGTTTTTATCGGAAGACATTTTATTTCTCACCTCAAGCCTTTGGATGCCACTATAATTTCCCTTCACAGATTCATCAAAGACAGAGTTTCCAAACTGGGCAACATAGGGAAAGCTTTAACTCTCTGAAATGAATGCAAACGTCAAAGGGCAGTTTCCTGGAATGCTTCCTTTTGGGTTTTATTGCAGGATAATTCACTTTTCACCCTAGTCTTCAATGTGCTGCAAAGTATCACTTTTTCAGTATAACAGGAGCAGTGTTCAAACACTGCCTTATAAAAAAAGAGGTAAACTCCCTGACTGGAATGCACCCATCACAAATCAGTTGCTCAGAAAGCTTCTCTCCAGTTTTTATCTGATGTTATTTCCTACTACCCCACAGGCCTGAATGTGCTCCCGAATGTCCCATTGCGAATGCGTCTGTGATGCAGTTTCAAAGCTGCGTAATAGAGAGCAGTTTTTATGTATGCAAGATGAATAGACATATCTATCACAAAGAAGTTTGACGGAAAGCTTCTTTCCAGTTTTTGTCTGAGATTATTTTATTTTTCATCAAACCGGTCCATATACTCCCGAATGTCCCCTGGTAGCTTTTTCTACAAACGGAATTCCCCAATCATCTTGGAGAAGAAAAGTATAACTCAGTGAGTGGAATGCACACTTCACAAAGCAGCTCCTCAGAAATCTTCTCTCCAGTATCTACCTGAAGATATTTCGATTTCACTGTAAGCCTCAAAGCACTCCCTAGAATCCCTTAGCTGAACAAGCTAAAAGAGTGTTTGAATACTGGTCAATGAAAGCAGAAGTTTTACTGTGTGAGTGGACTTCACGTGACTTACAGCAGTTTCACTGAGTGTTTCCTTGTCTTTTTTATAGGAGGATACTTCTTTTTCAATATATTCTTAAGAGCATTTCCAAATGTCCTTTCTCAGGTTCCACAGAAACAGTGATATCAAACTGCTGAATCCAAAGAATGATTTAACACAATGGAATGATTACACACATCACAAAGCAGTTGCTCTGAAAGCTTCTCTCCAGTTTTCATCGGAAGACATTTTCTTTCTCACCACAAGCCCAGGGGAACCACTTATTATCCCTTCACAGATTCCTCAAAGACAGAGATTCCAACCTGGACAACGCAGTGTGAACTTTAACTCTCTGAAATGAATGCCAGCGTCAGAGAGGAGTTTCTTGGAACCCTTCTTTCCTGGTTTTGTTCAGGATATTTCACATTTCACCATAGTCTTCAATTCGCTGCAAAATATCACTTTGTCATTTTTGCAGGACAAGATTTCCAACACTGCCTTATGAGAAAAGATGTATAACTCCCTGTGTGGAATGCACACATCAAAAAGCAGTTTCTCAGAAAGCTCCTCTGCTGTTTTTATCTGAAGACTTCTCCTTTTTCATCGTAGGCCTCAATGTGCTCCCGAATATCCGTTCACGAATCCATCCATGGCGCAGTTTCAAGACTACATAATAGAAAGAAAGGTTTATCTGTGTGAAATGAATGGACATATTTATCAAAAAGCCATTTCACAGAAATCTTCTTTCCAGTGTTTGTCTCAGGATATTACCTTTTTCACCATAGCCTTCCATATATTCCCGAATCCCCTGGTAGCGTTACTCTCCAAACGGTATTCCCCGGTGGTCTAAGAGAAGAAAAGTAAAAGTCTGTGAGTGGAACGCATACGTCACAAAGCAGCTCCTCGGAAATCTTCTCTCCAGTATCTATCTGAAGATATTTACGTTTTTACCATAAGCCTCAAAGCGCTCCCGAGTATCCCTTAGCTGACTAATCTAAAACAGGATTAGAAGACTGCTCAGTGAATACAGAAGCTAAACTGTGCGAGTGGACTTCACGTGACCTAGAGCGGTTTCACAGAAAGTTTCCTTCTGGTTTTCATCGGAGTGTGTTTCTTTTTCAGCATGTTCTTTAGAGCGTTCCCAAATGTCCTTTCTCAGGTTCCACAGAAACAGTGATATCAAACTGCTCGATCCAAAGAATGATTAACTCTACGAGATGAATACACACACCACAAAGCAGTTGCTCTGAAAGCGTGTCTCCAGTGTTCCCCGGAAGACGTTTTCTTTCTCACCACAAGCCTCTGGGCACAACTTAATATCCCCTTACAGATTCCTCCAACATGGAGTTTCCAAACTGGGCCACATAGTGTAAGCTTTAACTCTCTGAAATGAGTGCACACATCAGAGAGCAATTTGTTGGGACACTTCTTTCTGGGTTTTATTATGGGTTAATTCACTTTTCGCCATAGTCTTCAAGGCAATACAAAATACGGCTTTTCAGTTTCACAGGAACAGTGTTCAAACACTGCCTTATGAAAAAAGCTGGAAACACCCTGAATGGAATGCACACATCAAAAAGTAGTTTCTCAGAAATCTTCTCTGCAGTTTTTATCTGAAAATATCTCCTATTTCCCCATAGGCCAGAAAGTGCTCCCAAATGTCCCTTCGCGAATCCATCATGACTTGCTTTCAAAGCTGCGTAATAGAAAGAATGTTTTAGCTATGTGAGATGAATAGACATATCTATCACAAAGCGGTTTCACAAAAAGCTTCTTTCTCGTTTTTTATCCTCAGGATATTTCGTTTTTCACCATATCCTTCCATATAATCCTGAATGTCTCCTGATAGCTTTTTCTCCAAGCGGGATTCCCCAATCCTCTATGAGAAGAAAAGTATATCCCTGTGAGTGGAATGCACACGTCACAAAGCAGCTCCTTGGAAATTTTCTCTCCAGTATCTATCTGAAGATATTTCCGTTTTCACCATAAGCCTCAATGCGCTACTGAGTATCCATTAGCACGCTATAGTAGATCAGTGTTAGAATGCTGCTCAATGAACACAGGAGCTCAACTGTGTGAGTGCACCTCTCGTGACCTAGAGCAGTTTCACAGAAAGTTTCCTTCTGTTTTTTATTGGAGGGTGTTTCTTTTTCAGTGTATTCTTAAGAGAGTTCCCAAATGTCCTTTCTAAGGTTACAAAAAAACAGTGATTTCAACTGTTCAATCCAAAGAATGATTTAACTCTACGAGATGAATTCACACATCACAAAGCAGTTGCTCCGAAAGCTTGTCTCCAGTTTTCATCTGAAGACGTTTCCTTTCTCACCACAAGCCTTCAGGCGCCACTTAATATCCCTTCACAGAATCCTCAAAGACAGAGTTTCCAAACTTGGCAACATAGTGTAAGCTTTAACTTTCTGAAATGAATGCACAAGTCAGAGATCACTTTCCTGGAAGGCTTCTTTCTGGGATTCATTTCAGGACAATTCACTTTTCACCATAGTCTTCAGTGCACTGCAAGGTTTTTCTTCTTCAGTTCTACTGGAACAGTGTTCAAACACAGCCTTATGACAAAGGAGGTATAAATCCCTGAGTGGAATGCACACAACACAAAGCAGTATCTCAGACAGCTTCTCTCTCGTTCTTATCTGGCGATATTTTCTATTTCCCTACAGGGGAGTATGTGCACAAAATGTCATTTGCAAATCCGTCCATAATGCAGTTTCAAAACTGAATAGTAGAGAAAAGGTTTTATCTATGTGAGATGGATAGGCATATCTAACACAAAGCAGTTTCACAGAAAGCTTCTTTCCAGTTTTTGTCTGACGATATTTCCTTTTAAACCATAGCCATGCATATACTCCTGAATGAGTCCTGGTAGGGTTTACACCAAATGGGACTCGCCAATCCTCTATGAAAATAAAAATGTCACTCTGTGAGTGGAATGCACACATCGCAGAGCAGCTCCTCGGAATTGTACTCTCCAGTGTTTATCTGAAGATATTTCATTTTTCCCCATGAGCCTCAAAGCGCTCCCGAATATCACTTCAAAGACTAACCTAAAAGCTTGTTAGAATACTGCTCAATGAAAACCGAAACTTAACTGTGTGAGTAGAATTCATGTGACCCAGAGCCGTTTCACAGAAAATTTTCTTCTGGTTTTTGTCAGAGGGTGCTTATTTTTCAGCACATTTTTCAGAGTGTTCCCAAATATCCTTTCTGAGGTTCCACAGAAACAGTGATTTCAAACTGCTCAATCCAAAGAATTATTTAACTGTATGAGATGAATACACACATCACAAAGCAGTTGCTCTGAAAGCTTCTCTCCAGGTTTCATCGGAAGACGTTTCTTTTCTCAAGAATAGCCTCTGGGCACCACTTAATATCCCTTCATAGATTCCACAAAGACTTAGTTTCCAAACTGATTAACGTAGTGTAAGCTTTCACTCTCTGAAGTGAGTGCACACGTCGGAGAGCAGTTTGTTGGAACCTTTCTTTCTGGGTTTTATTTCAGGATATTTCACTTTTCACCGTAGTCTTCAAGGCACTGCACAATATCACTTTTTCTGTTTTACACGAACAGTGTTCAAACACTGCCTTACAAGAAGTGTGGTATAACTCCCTCAGTGGAATACACACATCACAAAGCAATTTCTCAGAAAGCTTCACTCCAGTTTTTATCTGAAGATATTTACTATTACCCCACAGACCTGAATGTGCTCCCCAATGTCACTTCACGAATCCATCCGTGACGCAGTTTCAAAACTGCCTAATAGAAAGAAAGCTTTATCTATGTGAGATGAATAGAGGTAGCTATCACAAAGCAGATTCACAGAAAGCTTCTTTCCAGTTTCTGTTCGAAGATATTTCCGTTTTCGCAGTAGTCGTCCATATACTTCCGAATGCAACCTGATACCTTTTTCTCCAAGCAGAATTACCCAATGCTCTAAGAGAAGAAAAGTATAACTCTGTGAGTGGAATGCACACATCACAAATCAGCTCCTCAGAAACCTTCTCTCCAGTATCTATGTGAAGATATTTCCGTTTTCACTGAAAGCCTCAAAACGCTGCTGAGTATCCCTAGCTGACTAACCTAAAACAGTGTTAGACATCTGCTCCATGAAAACAGAAGCTTAACTGTGCAACTGTACTTCAAGTAACCTAGAGCAGTTTCACAGAAAGTTTCCTTCTGGTTTATATCGGTGGGTATGCCTTTTTCAGCATATTCTTGAGAGCGTTCACAAATGTCCTCTCTGAGTTTCCACAGAAACAGTGACTTCAAACTGCTCAATCCGAAGAATGATTTAACTCTATGAGATGAATACACACATCACAAAGAAGCTGCTCCGAAAGCTTGTCTCCAGTTTTCATCTGAAGACGTTTCCTTTCTCACCACAAGCCTCCGGTTACCACTTAATATCCCTTCACAGATTCCTTAAAGACAGAGTTTCCAAACTGGGCAACATAGTGTGAGCTTTAACTCTATGAAATCAATGCACACGTCAGAGAGCAGTTCCTTGGAATGCTTCTTTCTGGGTTTTATTTCAGGATATTTCACTTTTCGCCGTAGTCTTCAATGCACTGAAAAGGATCACTTTTTCACTTTTACCGGAACAGTGTTCAAATGCTGCCTTATGAGAAAAGAGGTATAATGTCCTGAGTGGAATGCACACACCACAAAGCAGTTTCTCAGAAAGTTTCTCTCCAGTTTTTACCTGAAGATATCTCCTATTTCCCCACAGGCCTGAAGGTGCTCCCGAATGTCTCTGTGTGAATCCGTCCATGACGCAGTTTCAAAACTGTGTTATTAGACAGAAAGTTTTATCTTTGTGAGACGAATAGATACATCTATCACAAAGCAGTTTCACAGAAAACTTCTTTCCACTTTTTGTCTGAGGATGTTTCCTTTGTCACCATAGACGTTCATATACTCGCGAATGCCTACTGGTAGACTTTTCTCCAAACTGGATTCCCCAATCCTCCCTGAGAAGAAAGGCATAACTCTGAATAGAATGCATACATCACAAAGCAGCTCCTCGGAAATCTTTTCTGCAGTTTTTATCTTAAGATATTAACTTTTTCACCTCAAACCTCAAAGCATTCCCGAATATCACTTCGGAAACTGAACAAAACCAGTGTTATAATACTGCTCAATTAAAACGGAAGCTTACCTGTGCGAGTGGATTTCACGTGACATAGAGAAGATTCCCGGGAAGATTCTTTCTGATTTTTATGGGAGCGTATTTCTTTTTCAGCATATTCTTAAGAGCTTTCAGAAATGTGCATTCTCAGGTGCCACAGAAACAGTGATTTCAAACTGCTCACTACAAACCATGATTTAACTCTATGAGATGAATACACATATCACAAAACAGTTTCTCCAAAACATTCTGTCAGGTTTTTATCGGAGCACGTTTTATTTCTCACCTTAAGCCTTCGGACGCCACTATAATTTCCCTTCACGGATTCCTCAAAGACAGAGTTTCCAAACTGGGCAATGTAGGGAAAGCTTTAACTCTCTGAAATGAGTGCAAACCTCAAAGGGCAGTTTCTTGGAACGCTTCTTTTGGGGTTTTCTTTTCTTTTCTTTTTTTTTTTTTTTACAATTTGTAAAACAATGTTTGGCTAAAACTATTTTTTATTATTATACTTTAAGTTCTAGGGTACATGTGCATAACGTACAGGTTTGTTACATATGTATTCTTGTGCCATGTTGTGCTGTACCCATCAACTCGTCAACACCCATCAATTCATCATTTATATCAGGTATAACTCCCAAGGCAATCCCTCCCACCTCTACCCTCCCCATGATTGGCCCCGGTGTGTGATGAACCCCTTCCCGAATCCAAGTGATCTCATTGTTAAGTTCCTACCTCTGAGTGAGTACATGCGGTGTTTGGTTTTCTGTTCTTGTGATAGTTTGCTTAGAATGATGGTTTCCAGCTGCATTCATGTCTCTACAAAGGATGCAAATTCATCGTTTTTTTATGGCTGCATTATATTCCATGGTGTATATGTGCCACATTTTCTTAATCCAGTCTGTCACAGATGGACATTTGGGTTGATTCCAAGTCTTCGCTATTGTGAATAGTGCCACAATAAACATACGTGTGCATGTGTCTTTATAGCAGCATGATTTATAATCCTTTGGGTATATACCCAGTAGTGAGATGGCTGGGGCATATAGTACTTCTAGTTATAGATCCTTGAGGAATAGTCATACTGTTTTCCATAATGGCTGAACTAGTTTGCAATCCCACCAACAGTGTAAAAGTGTTCCTATTTCTCCACATCCTCTCCAACAACTGTTGTTTCCTGACTTTTGAATGATTGCCATTCTAACTGGTGTGAGATGGTATCTCATTGTGGTTTTGATTTGCATTTCTCTGATGGCCAGTGATGATGAGCATTTTTTCATGTGTCTGTTGGCTGTATGAATGTCTTCTTTTGAGAAATTTCTGTTCATATCCTTTGCCCACTTTTTGATGGGGTTGTTTGTTTTTTTCTTGTATATTTGTTTGAGTTCTTTTTAGGTTCTGGTTATTAGCCCTTTGTCAGATGAGTAGATTGCAAAAATTTTCTCCTACTCTGTAGGTTGCCTGTTCACTCTGATGGTAGTTTCTTTTGCTCTGGAGAAGCTCTTTAGTTTAATTAGATCCCATTTGTCAATTTTGGCTTGTGTTGCCGTTGCTTTTGGTGTTTTAGACATGAAGTCTTTGTCCATGCCTATATCCTGAATGGTACTACCTAGGTTTTCTTCTCGGGTTTTTATGGTGTTAGGTCTAACATTTAAGTCTCTAATCCATCTTGAATTAATTTTCGTATAAGGAGTAAGGAAAGGATCCAGTTTCAGCTTTCTACATATGGCTAGCCAATTTTCCCAGCACCATTTATTAAATAGGGAATCCTTTCCCCATTTCTTGTTTCTCTCAGGTTTGTCAAAGATCAGATGGCTGTAGATGTGTGGTATTATTTCTGAGGACTCTGTTCTGTTCCATTGGTCTATATCTCTGTTTTGGTACCAGTACCATGCTGTTTTAGTTACTGAAGCCTTGTAGTATAGTTTGAAGTCAGGTAGCATGATGCCTCCAGCTTTTTCCTTTTGACTTAGGATTGTCTTGGCAATGCGGGCTCTTTTTTGGTTCCATATGAACTTTAAAGCAGTGTTTTCCAATTCTGTGAAGAAACTCATTGGTAGCTTGATGGGGATGGCATTGAATCTGTAAATAACCTTGGGCAGTATGGCCATTTTCACGATATTGATTCTCCCTATCCATGAGCATGGTATCTTCTTCCATTTGTTTGTGTCCTCTTTTATTTCACTGAGCAGTGGTTTGTAGTTCTCCTTGAAGAGGTCCTTTAAATCCCTTGTAAGTATGATTCCTAGGTATTTTATTCTCTTTGAAGCAATTGTGAAAGGAAGTTCATTCCTGATTTGGCTCTCTGCTTGTCTGGTACTGGTGTATAAGAATGCTTGTGACTTTTCCACATTAATTTTGTATCCTGAGACTTCGCTGAATTTGCTTATCAGCTTAAGGAGATTCTGGGCTGAGACAATGGAGTTTTCTAAATATACAATCATGTCATCTGCAAACAGGGACAATTTAAATTCTTCTTTTCCTAACTGGACACCCTTGATTTCTTTCTCTTGCCTGATTGCCCTAGCCAGAACTTCCAAAACTATGTAGAATAGGAGTGGTGAGAGAGGGCATCCCTGTCTTGTGCCAGTTTTCAAAGGGAATTTTTCCGGTTTTTCCCCATTCAGTATGATATTGGCTGTGGTTTGTCATAAATAGGTCTTATTATTTTGAGGTACCTTCCATCAATACCGAAATTATTGAGCGTTTTTAGTATGAAGGGCTGTTGAATTTTGTCAAAAGCCTTTTCTGCATCTATTGAGATAATCATTTGGTTCTTGTATTTGGTTCTGTTTTACTTTTATTGATTTGCAAATGTTGAACCAGCCTTGCATCCCAGGGATGAAGCCCACTTGATCATGGTGGATAAGCTTTTTTGATGTGCTGCTGAATCCAGTTTCCCAGTATTTTATTGAGGATTTTTGCATGGATGTTCATCAGGGATGTTGGTCTAATATTCTCTTTTTTTGTTGTGTCTCTCCCAGGCTTTGGTATCGGGATGATGTTGGCCTCATAAAATGAGTTAGGGAGGATTCCCTCTTTTTCTATTGATTGGAATAGTTTCAGAAGGAATGGTACCAGCTCCTCCTTGTACCTCTGGTAGAATTCACCTGGTATCCATCTGGTCCTGGACTTTTTTTGGTTGGTAGGCTGTTAATTATTCCCTCAATTTCAGAGCCTGCCATTGGTCTATTCAGGGATTCAACTTCTTCCTGGTTTAGTCTTGGAAGAGTGTAAGTGTCCAGGAAATTATCCATTTCTTCTACATTTTCTAGTTGATTTGCGTAGAGGTGTTTATAGTATTCTCTGATGGTAGTTTGTATTTTTGTGGGGTCGGTGGTGATATCCCCTTTATCATTATTTATTGTGTCTATTTGATTCTTCTCTCTTTTCTTCTTTATTAGTCTTGCTAGCTATCTGTCAATTTTGTTGATCTTTTCAAAAAACCAGCTCCTGGATTCACTGATTTTTTGGAGGGTTTCTTGTGTCTCTATCTCCTTCAGTTCTGCTCTGATCTTAGTTATTTCTTGCCTTCTGCTAGCTTTTGAATGTGTTTGCTCTTGCTTCTCCAGTTCTTTTAATTGTGATGTTAGACTATCCATTTTAGATCTTTCCAGCTTTCTCTTGTGGGCATTTAGTGCTTTAAATTTCCCTCTACACACTGCTTTCAATGTGTCCCAGAGATTCTGGTATGTTGTATCTTTGTTCTCATTGGTTTCAAAGAACACCTTTATGTCTGTCTTCATTTCGTTATGTACCCAGTGGTCATTCAGGAGCAGGTTGTTCAGTTTCCATGTAGTTGAGCGGTTTTCATTGAGTTTCTTAGTCCTGAGTTCTAGTTTAATTTCACTGTTGTCTGAGAGACAGTTTGTTATAATTTCTGTTCTTTTACCTTTGCTAAGGAGTGCTTTACTTCCAATTATGTGGTCAATTTTGGAATAAGTGTGATGTGGTGCTGAGAAGAATGTATATTCTGTTGATTTGGGGTGGAGAGTTCTATAGATGTCTATTAGGTCCACTCGGTGCAGAGCTGGGTTCAATTCCTGGATATCCTTGTTAACTTTCTGTCTCGTTGATCTGTCTAATGTTGCCAGTGGAGTGTGAAGTCTCCCATTATTATTGTATGGGAGTCTAAGTCTCTTTGTAAGTCTCTAAGGAGTTGCTTTATGAATCTGGGTGCTCCTGTATTGGGTGCATATATATTTAGGGTAGTTACCTCTTCCTGTTGAATTGATCCCTTTACCATTATGTAATGGCCTTCTTTGTCTCTTTTGGTCTTTGATGGTTTAAAGTCTGTTTTATCAGAGACTAGGATTGCAACCCCTGCTTTTTTTTGTTCTCCATTTGTTTGGTAGATCTTCCTCCATCCCTTTATTTTGAGCCTATGTATGTCTCTGCTTGTGAGATGGGTCTCCTGAATACAGCAGACTGATGGGTCTTGACTCTTTATTCAGTTTGCCAGTCTGTGTCTTTTAATTGGAGCATTTAGTCCTTTTACATGTAAGGTTAATATTGTTATGTGTGAACTTGATCCTGCCATTATGATATTAACTGGTTATTTTGCTCGTTAGTTGATGCAGTTTCTTCCTAGCCTCGATGGTCTTTACATTTTGGCATGTTTTTGCAATGGCTGGTACCGGTTGTTCCTTTCCATGTTTAGGGCTTCCTTCAGGGTCTCTTGTAAGGCAGGCCTGGTGGTGACAAAATCTCTAAGCATTTGCTTATCTGCAAAGGATTTTATTTCTCCTTCACTTATGAAACTTAGTTTGGCTGGGTATGAAATTCTGGGTTTAAAATTCTTTTCTTTAAGAATGTTGAATATTGGCCCCCACTCTCTTCTGGCTTGTAGAGTTTCTGCCGAGAGATCTGCTGTTAGTCTGATGGGCTTCCCTTTGTGGGTAACCCGACCTTTCTCTCTGGTTGCCCTTAAGATTTTTTCCTTCATTTTAACTTTGGTGAATCTGGCAATTATGTGTCCTGGAGTTGCTCTTCTCGAGGAGTGTCTTTGTGGCATTCTCTGTATTTCCTGAATTTGAATGTTGGCCTGCCCTACTAGGTTAGGGAAGTTCTCCTGGATGATATCCTGAAGAGTGTTTTCCAACTTGGTTCCATTTTCCCCCTCACTTTCAGGCACCCCAATCAGATGTAGATTTGGTCTTTTTACATAATTCCATACTTCTTGCAGGCTTTGTTTATTTTATTTCTCTTTCTTCTTTTTTCTTTTGGTTTCTCTTCTCGCTTCATTTCATTCATTTGATCCTCAATCGCTGATACTCTTTCTTCCAGTTGATCGAGTCGGTTACTGAAACTTGTACATTTGTCACGTATTTCTCGTGTGATAGTTTTCATCTCTGTCATTTCGTTTATGACCTTCTCTGCATTAATTATTCCAGCTATCAATTCTTCTACTGTTTTTTCAAGATTTTTTGTTTCTTTGCACTGGGTACGTAATTCCTCCTTTAGCTCTGAGAAGTTTGATGGACTGAAGCCTTCTTCTCTCATCTCGTCAAAATCATTCTCCGTCCAGCTTTGATCCGTTGCTGGCGATGAGCTGAGTTCCTTTGGAGGGGGAGATGCGCTCTTATTTTTTGAATTTCCAGCTTTTCTGCCCTGCTTCTTCCCCATCTTTGTGGTTTTATCTGCCTCTGGTCTTTGATGATGGTGACGTACTGATGGGGTTTTGGTATAGTTATTCTTCCTGTTTGATAGTTTTCCTTCTAATAGTCAGGACCCTCAGCTGTAAATCTGTTGGAGATCACTTGAGGTCCACTCCAGACCCTGTTTGCCTGGGTATCAGCAGCAGAGGTTGCAGAAGATAGAATATTGCTGAACAGCGAGTGTACCTGTCTGATTCTTACTTTGGAAGCTTCCTCTCAGGAGTGTATCCACCCTGTGAGGTGTGAGGTGTCCGACTGCCCCTAGTGGGGTATATCTTCCAGTTAGGCTACTCAGGGGTCAGGGACCCACTTGAGCAGGCAGTCTGTCCGTTCTCAGATCTCAACCTCTGTTTTGGGAGAGCCATTGCTCTCTTCAAAGCTGTCAGAATCATTTGCGTCTGCACAGGTTTCTGCTGCTTTTTTGTTGTTGTTGTTTAGCTGTGCCCTGTCCCCAGAGGTGGATTCTACAGAGACAGGCAGGTTTCTTTGAGCTGCTGTGAGCTCCACCCAGTTCGAGCTTCCCAGCGGCTTTGTTTACCTACTTAATCCTCAGAAATGGTGGGCGCCCCTCCCCCAGGCTCACTGCTGCCTTGTGGTTAGATCGCAGACTGCTGTGCTAGCAATGAGGGAGGCTCCGTGGTAGTGGGACCCTCCCGGCTAGGTGTGGTTATAATCTCCTGGTGTGCCCGTTTGCTTAAAGCACAGTATTGGGGTGGGAGTTACCCGATTTTCCATGTGTTGTGTGTCTCAGTTCCCCTGGTTAGAAAAAGGGATTTCCTTCCCCCTTGTGCTTCCCAGGTGAGGCAATGCCTCACCCTGCTTCAGCTCTCACTGGTCGGGCTGCAGTAGCTGACCAGCACTGATTTTCTGGCACTGCCCAGTGGGATGACACCAGTACCTCAGTTAAAAATGCTAACATCACCAGTCTTCTGTGTCGCATGCACTGGGAGTTGGAGACTGGAGCTGTTCCTATTTGGCCATCTTCTTTTTTGGGTTTTATTTTAGGATATTTCACTTTTCACCCTAGTCTTCAATGTGCTGCAAAATATCACTTGTTCAGTTTTACACGAGCAGTGTTCAAACACTGCCTTATGAGAAAAGAGATATAACTCCCTGAGTGCAATGCACACATCACAAATCAGTTACTCAGAAAGCTTCTTTCCAGTTTTTTTCTGATGTTATTTCCTACTTCCCCACAGGCCTGAATGTGCTCCCGAATGTCCCTTCGCGAATGTGTCGGTGATGCAGTCTCAAAACTGCATAATAGAGAGCAGTTTTTGTGTATGCGAGACGAATCGACATATCTATCACAAAGAAGTTTGATGAAAAGCTTCATTCCAGTTTTTGTCTGAGGATATTTTATTTTTCATCATACCAGTCCATATACTCCCGAATGTCCCCTGGTAGCTTTCTCTAGAAACGGAATTCCCCAATCATCTTTGGGAAGAAATGTGTAACTCAGTGAGGGGAATGCACACTTCACAAAGCAGCTCCTCAGAAATCTTCTCTCCAGTATCTACCTGAAGATATTCCCGTTTCACCGTAAGCCTCAAAGCGCTCCCTACTATCCCTTAGGTGACCAAGCTAAAAGATTGTTTGAATACTGCTCAATGAAAACAGAAGTTTAACAGTGTGAGTGGACTTCACGTGACTTAGAGCAGTTTCACAGAGTGTTTCCTTGTCTTTTTTTATGGAGGGTATTCCTTTTTCAATATATTCTTAAGAGCATTTCCAAATGTCCTTTCTCAGGTTCCACAGAAACAGTGATATCAAACTGTTGAATCCAAAGAATGATTTAACACAATGGAATGATTACACACATCACAAAGCAGTTGCTCCAAAAGCATCTCTCCAGTTTCCATCGGAAAATATTTTATTTCTCACCACAAGCCCAGGGGAACCACTTAATACCCCTTCACAGATTCCTCAAAGACAAAGCTTCCTAACTGGACAACGGAGAGTAAGCTTTAACTCTGTGAAAGGAAAGCACACATCAGAGAGGAGTTTCTTGGAACCCTTCTTTCCTGGTTTTTTTTCAGGATATTTCACATTTCGCCATAGTCTTCAATTCGCTGCAAAATATCACTTTGTCAGTTTTGCAGGAAAAGATTTCCAACACGGTCTTATGAGAAAAGAACTATAACTCCCTGCGTGGAATGCACACATCAAAAAGCAGTTTCTCAGAAAGCTCCTCTGCAGTTTTTATCTAAAGACATCTCCTTTTTTGCCGTACACCTGAATGTGCTCCCTAATATCCATTCGCGAATCTGTCCATGAGGCAGTTTCAAAACTACGTAATAGAAAGAAACGTTTATCTGTGTGAAATGAATGGACATATCTATCAAAAAGCCATTTCACAGAAATCTTCTTTCCAGTGTTTGTCTCAGAATATTACCTTTTTCACCATAGCTGTCCATATATTCCCGAATCCCCTGGTAGCATTCTAGTAGCGTTACTCTCCAAACGGGATTCCCTGGTGCTCTTCGAGAAGAAAAGTAAAACTCTGTGAGTGGAACGCATACGTCACAAAGCAGCTCCTCGGAAATCTTCTCTCCAGTATCTATCTGATGATATTTATGCTTTCACTCTAAGCCTCAAAGCGCGTCTGAGTATCCCGTAGCTGACTAACCTAAAACAGGATTAGAATACTGCCCAGTGAATACAGAAGCTATATTGTGTGAGAGGACTTCACGTGACTTAGAGCGGTTTCACAGAAAGTTTCCTTCTGGCTTTCATCGGAGTGTATTTCTTTTTCAGCATGTTCTTAAGAGCGTTCCCAAATGTCCTTTCTCACGTTCCACAGAAACAGTGATATCAAACTGTTCGATCCAAAGAATGATTTAAATCTCTGAGATGAATACGCACATCACAAAGCAGTTGCTCTGAAAGCGTGTCTCCAGTGTTCCTTGGAAGACGTTTCCTTTCTCACCACAAGCCTCTGGGCGCCACTTAATATCCCTTCACAGATTCCTCAAACACGGAGTTTCCAAACTGGGCAATGTAGTGTAAGCTTTAACTCTCTGAAATGAGTGCACACATCAGAGAGCAATTTGTTGGGATTTATTACTTTCTGGGTTTTATTACAGGATATGTCACTTTTCGCCATAGTCTTCAAGGCGCTACAAATTACAGTTTTTCAGTTTCACAGGAACACTGTTCAAACACTGCCTTGTGAAAAAAGCTGGATAACACCCTGAATGGAATGCACACATCAAAAAGCATTTTCTCAGAAATCTTCTCTGCAGTTTTTATCTGAAAATATCTCCTATTTCCCCACAGACCAGAACGTGCTCCCTAATATCCCCTCGCGAATCCATCATGACGTACTTTCAAACTGCGTAATAAAAGAACGGTTCATCTATGTGAGATGAACAGACATATCTATCACAAAGCATTTTCACGAAAAGCTTCTTTCTCGATTTTTTCTCAGGATATTTCGATTTTCACCATATCCGTCCATATAATCCTGAATGTCTCCTGGTAGCTTTTTCTCCAAATGGGATCCCCAGTCCTCTATGAGAAGAAAAGTATATCTCTGTGAGTGGAATGCACACGTTACAAAGCAGCTCCTTGGAAATTTTCTCTCCAGTATCTATCTGAAGATATTTCCGTTTTCACCGTAAGCCTCAATGCGCTACTGAGTAACCATTAGCGCGCTATAGTAGATCAGATTTAGAATGCTGCTCAATGGACACAGGAGCTCAACTGTGTGAGTGCACCTCAGGTGACCTAGAGCAGCTTCACAGAAAGTTTCCTTCTGTTTTTTATTGGAGGGTATTTCTTTTTCAGCGTATTCTTAAGAGCATTCCCAAATGTCCTTTATAAAGTTACACAAAAACAGTGATTTCAACTGTTCAATCCAAAGAATGATTTAACTCTATGAGATGAATACACACATCACAAAGCAGTTGCTCCGAAAGCTTTCTCCAGTATTCATCTGAAGACGTTTCCTTTCTCACCACAAGCCTTTGGGCGTCACTTAATATCCCTTCACAGAATCCTCAAAGACAGAGTTTCCAAACTTGGTAACATAGTGTAAGCTTTAAATCTCTGAAATGAATGCACACGTCAGAGGGCAGTTTCCTGGAAGGCTTCTTTCTGGGTTTTATTTCAGGACAATTCACTTTTCGCCATAGTCTTCAGTGCACTGCAAGGTATTACTTTTTCAGTTTTATAGGAACAGTGTTCAAACACTGCCTTCTGAAAAAAGAGTTATAAATCCCTGAGTGGAATGCACACATCACAAAGCAGTTTCTCGACAACTTCTCTCCCCTTCTTATCTGGTGATATTTCCTATTTCCCCACAGGCCGGAATGTGCACAAAATGTCCCTTCGCAAATCCGTCCATCATGCAGTTTCAAAACTGCGTAATAGAGAAAAAGTTTTATGTATGTGAGATGGACAGACATATCTAACACACAGCAGTTTCACAGAAAGCTTCTTTCCAGTTTTTGTCTGAAGATATTTCCTTTTAAACCATAGCTATGCATATACTCCCGAATGAGCCCTGGTAGCGTTTACACCAAACGGGACTCACCAATCCTCTATGAAAATAAAATTGTAACTCTGTGAGTGGAATGCACACGTTGCAAAGCAGCTACTCGGAATTCTACCCTCCAGTTTTTATCTGAAGATATTTCCTTTTTCACCATAAGCCTCAAAGTGCTCCCGTATATCACTTCACAGATGAACCTAAAAGCTTGTTAGAATACTGCTCAATGAAAACCGAAGCTTAACTGTGCGAGTGGAATTTATGTGACCCAGAGCCGTTTCATAGAAAATTTCCTCCTGGTTTTTGTCGGAGGGTACTTATTTTTCAGCACATTCTTCAGAGCATTCCCAAATATCCTTTCTGAGGTTCCACAGAAACAGTGATTTCAAACTGCTCAATCCAAAGAATTATTTAACTGTATGAGATGAATCCACACATCACAAAGCAGTTGCTCCAAAAGCTTCTCTCCAGGTTTCATCGGAAGATGTTTCTTTTCTCAAGAATAGCCTCTGGGCACCACTTAATATTCCTTCATCGACTCCTCAAAGACTTAGTTTCCAAACTGATCAACGTAATGTAAGCTTTCAGTCTCTGAAGTGAGTGCACACGTCAGAGAGCAGTTTGTTGGAACGTTTCCTTCTGGGTTTTACTTCAGGATATTTCACTTTTCACTGTAGTCTTCAAGGCGCTGCACAATATCACTTTTTCAGTTTCACACGAACAGTGTTCAAACACTGCCTTATGAGAAAAGTGGCATAACTCCCTCAGTGGAATACACACATCACAAAGCAGTTTCTCAGAAAGCTTCACTCCAGTTTTTATCTGAAGATATTTACTATTACCCCACAGTCCTGCATGTGTTCCCGAACGTCACTTCACGAATCCATCCATGACGCAGTTTCAAAACTGCCTAATAGAAAGAAAGCTTTATCTATGTGAGGTGAATAGAGGTATCTATCACAAAGCGGATTCACAGAGAGCTCCTTTCCAGTTTCTGTTCGAGGAGATTTCCTTTTTCGCCGTAGTTGTCCATATACTTCCGAATGCAACCTGATACCTTTTTCTCCAAACAGAATTACCCAATGCTCTAAGAGAAGAAAAGTATAACTCTGTGAGAGGAATGCACACATCACAAAGCAGCTCCTCGGAAACCTTCATTCCAGTGTCTATCTGAAGATATTTCCGTTTTCACTGAAAGCCTCAAAATTCTCCTGAATATCCCTGAATATCCCTTAGCTGACTAACCTAAAACAGTGTTAGAATTATGCTCCGTGGAAACAGAAGCTTAACTGTGCGACTGTGCTTCAAGTAATCTAGAGCAGTTTCACAGAATGTTTCCTTCTGGTTTATATCGGAGGGTATGTCTTTTTCAGCATATTCTTGAGAGCGTTCGCAAATGTCCTCTGTGAGTTTCCACAGAAACAGTGACTTCAAACTGCTCAATCCGAAGAGGGATTTAACTCTATGTGATGAATACACTCATCACAAAGAATCTGCTCCAAAAGCTTGTCACCAGTTTTCATCGGAAGACGTTTCCTTTCTCACCACAAGCCTCCGGGTACCACTTAATATCCCCTCACAGATTCCTTAAAGACAGAGTTTCCAAAACTGGGCAATGTAGTGTGAGCTTTAACCCTGTGAAACCAATGCACACGTTAGAGAGCAGTTCCTTGGAATGCTTCTTTCTGGGTTTTATTTCAGGATATTTCACTTTTCGCTGTAGTCTTCAATGTGCTGAAAAAGATCACTTTTTCACTTTTCCCGGAACAGTGTTCAAATGCTGCCTTATGAGAAAAGAGGTATAATGTCCTGAGTGGAATGCACACACCACAAAGCAGTTTCTTAGAAAGTTTCTCTCCAGTTTTTGCCTGAAAATATCTCCTATTTCCCCACAGGCCTGAAGGTGCTCCCGAATGTCTCTGTGTGAATCCGTCCATGACGCAGTTTCAAAACTGCGTGATTGAAGGAAAATTTTATCTATGTGAGATGAATAGAGATATCTATCACAAAGCAGTTTCACCGAAAGCTTCTTTCCAGTTTTTGTGTGAGGATATTTACCTTTTACCCATAGCAGTCTATAGACCGCCGAATGTCCCCGGTCACTTTTTCTCCAAATGGTATTCCCCAATCCTTTATGAGAAAAAAGTATAACTCTGTGATTGGAATGTACACGTCACAAAGCAGCTGCTCGGAAATCTTCTCTCCAGTATCTACCTGAAGATATTTCTTTTTTCACTGTAAGCCTCATACTGCTCCTGAATATCCCTTAGCTGACTAACCTAAAACAGTGTCAGAATACTGCTCAATGAAATCAGAAGCTTAACTGTGCAAGTGGACTTCACATGACCTAGAGTAGTTTCACAGAAAGGTTCCTACTGGTTTTTATCGGAAGTTAACCCTTTTTCAGCATATTCGTAGGTGCATTTCCAAATGTCCTTTCTCAGGTTCCACAGAAACTGCTTTCAAACTGCTCAATCCAAAGAATGATTTACCTCTATGAGATGAATACACATATCACAAACAGTTGCTCCCAAAGCTCCTCTCCAGTTTTCATCGGAAGACACTTCCTTCTCACCTCAAGCCTCTGGGTGCCGCTTAATATCCCTTCACAGATTCCTCAAAGACAGAGTTTCAAAACTGGGCAGTGTAGTGAAAGCTTTAACTCACTGAAATGAATGCAAACGTCAGAGAGGAGTTTCTTGGAACGCTTCTTTCTGGGTTTCATTTCAGGATACTCCAATTTTCGCCATAGTCTTCTATGTGCTGCAAAATATCACTTTTTCAGTTTTACAGGATCGGGGTTCACACACTACCTTATGAGATAGGAGGTAAAATTCCCTGAATGGAATACACACATCACAAAGCAGTTTTTCAGAAAATGTGTCTTCAGTTTTTATTGAAAGATATTTCTTATTTCCCCACAGGCCTGAATGTTCTCTGAAATGTGCTTTCACGAATCCATCCGTGACGCAGTTTCAAAACTGCGTATTAGACAGAAAGTTTTATCCTTGTGAGATGAATAGACATATCTATCACAAAGCAGTTTCACAGAAAGCTTCTTTCCAGTTTTTGTCTGAGGATCCTTCCTTTGTCACCATAGCCGTTCATATACACACGAAGGTCTCCTTACTTTTCTCCAAACTAGATTCCCCAATCTTCGCTGAGAAGAAAAGCATAACTCTGTGAATACAATGCATACATCACAAAGCAGCTCCTCGGAAATCTTTTCTGCATTTTTTATCTTAAGATATTAACTTTTTCACCTCAAACCGCAAAGCGCTCCCAAATATCACTTCGCAAACTGAACAAAAACAGTGTTATAATACTGCTCAATGAAAACGGAAGCTGAACTCTGTGAGTGGACTTCACGTGACCTAGAGAGGTTTTACAGGAAGATTCCTTCTGTTTTATACAGGAGGATATTTCTTTTTCAGCATATTCTTAAGAGCTTTCAGAAATGTGCATTCTCAGGTTCCACAGAAACAGTGATTTCAAACTGCTCACCTACAAAGAATGATTTAACTCTATGAGATGAATACACACATCACAAAACAGTTTCTCTGAAAGCTTCTGTCCAGTTTTTATCAGAAGACGTTTTCTTTCCCACCTCAAGCCTTCGGATGCCACTATAATTTCCCTTCACAGATTCCTCAACGACAGAGATTCCAAACTGGGCAATGTATGGAAAGCTTCAACTCCCTGAAATGAGAGCAAACATCAAAGGTCAGTTTCTTGGAATGCTTCTTTTTGGGTTTTCTTTCCGGATATTTCACTTTTCGCCCTAGTCTTCAATGTGCTGCAAAATATCACATTTTCTGTTTTACAGGAGCAGTGTTCAAACAGTGCCTTATGAGAAAAGAGGTATAACTCCCTGAGTGCAATGCACACATCACAAATCAGTTACTCAGAAAGCTTCTCTCCAGTTTTTATCTGATGTTATTTCCTACTTCCCCACAGACCTGAATGTGCTCCCGAATGTGCCTTCGCGAAAGCGTCGGTGATGCAGTTTCAAAACTGCGTAATAGAGAGAATTTTTATGTATGCAAGATGAATAGACATATCATTCACAAAGCAGTTTGACGGAAAGCTTCTTTCCAGTTTTTGTCTGAGGATATCTTATTTTTCGTCATACCAGTCCGTATACTCCTGAATGTCCCCTGGTAGCTTTCTCTGGAAATGGAATTCCCCAATCATCTTTGGGAAGAAAAGTATAACTCAGTGAGTGGAATGCACACTTCACAAAGCAGCTCCTCAGAAATCTTCTCTCCAGTATCTACCTGAAGATATTTCCATTTCACAGTAAGCCGCAAAGCGCTCCCTAGTATCCCTTAGCTGACCAAGCTAAAAGAGTGTTTGAATGCTGCTCAATGAAAACAAGTTTAACTGTGTGAGTGGACTTCACGTGACTTAGAGCAGTTTCACAGGGTGTTTCCTTGTCTTTTTTTATGGGGGGTATTTCTTTTCCAATATATTCTTAAGAGCATTTCCAAATGTCCTTTCTCAGGTTCCACAGAAACAGTGATATCAAACTGCTGAATCCAAAGGATGATTTAACACAATGGAATGATTACACACACCACAAAGCAGTTGCTCCAAAAGCTTCTCTCCAGTTTTCATCGGAAGACATTTCCTTTCTCACCACAAGCCCAGGGGAACCACTTATTTTCCTTTCACAGATTCCTCGAAGACAGAGCTTCCAAACTGGACAATGCAGTGTAAACTTTAACTCTCTGAAATGAATGCCCACGTCAGAGAGGGATTTCATGGAACCCTTCTTTCCTCGTTTTTTTAACAGGATAATTCACATATCGCCATAATCTTCAATTCGCTGCAAAATATCACTTTGTCAGTTTTGCAGGAAAAGTTTTCCAACACTGCCTTATGAGAAAAGAGGTATAACTCCCTGTGTGGAATGCACACATCAGAAAAGCAGTTTCTCAGAAAGCTTCTCTGCAATTTTTATCTGAAGGCATCTCCTGTTTCGCCGTATGCCTGAATGTGCTCCCGAATATCCATTCACGAATCCATCCATGATGCAGTTTCAAAACTATATAATAGAGAGAAAGGTTTATCTGTGTGAAATGAATGGACATATCTATCAAAAAGCAGTTTCACAGAAATCTTCTTTCCAGTTTTTGTCTCAGGATATTACCTTTTTCATCATTGCCGTCCATATATTCCCGAATCCCCTGGTACCATTACTCTCCAAACGGGATTCCCCGGTGCTCTATGAGAAGAAAAGTAAAAGTCTGTGAGTGGAACGCATACGTCACAAAGCAGCTCCTCAGAAATCTTATCTCCAGTATCTATCTGAAGATATTTACGTTTTCACCGTAAGCCTCAAAGCACTCCCGAGTATCCCTTAGCTGACTAACTTAAAACAGGATTAGAATACTGCTGAGTGAATACAGAAGATAAACTGTGTGTGGATTTCACGTGAGTTAGAGCGGTTTCACAGAAAGTTTCCTTCTGGTTTTCATCGGAGTGTATTTCTTTTTCAGCATATTCTTAAGAGCGTTCCCAAATGTCCTTTCTCAGGTTCCACAGAAACAGTGGTTCATATGGAACCAAAAAAGAGCCCGCATTGCCAAGACAATCCTAAGTCAAAAGGACAAAGCTGGAGGCGTCATGCTACCTGACTTCAAACTATACTACAAGGCTACAGTAACCAAAAGAGCATGGTACTGGTACCAAAACAGAGATATAGACCAATGGAACAGAACAGAGTCCTCAGAAATAATACCGCACATCTATAGCCATCTGATCTTTGCAAACCTGAGAGAAACAAGAAATGGGGAAAGGATTCCCTATTTAATAAATGGTGCTGGGAAAATTGGCTAGCCGTAAGTAGAAAGCTGAAACTGGATCCTTTCCTTACCCCTTATACGAAGATTAATTCAAGATGGATTAGAGACTTAAATGTTAGACCTAATACCATAAAAACCCTAGAAGAAAATCTAGGTAGTACCATTCAGGACATAGGCATGGGCAAGGACTTCATGTCTAAAACACCAAAAGCAATGGCAGCAAAAGCAAAAATTGACAAATGGGATCTAATTAAACTAAAGAGCTTTTGCACAGCAAAAGAAACTACCATCAGAGTGAACAGGCAACCTACAGAATGGGAGAAAATTTTTGCAACCTACTCATCTGACAAAGGGCTAATATCCAGAATCTACAAAGAACTCAAACTAATATACGAGAAAAAAACAAACAACCCCATCAAAAAGTGGGCAAAGGATATGAACAGACATTTCTCAAAAGAAGATATTCATACAGCCAACAGACACATGAAAAAATGCTCATCGTCACTCGCCATCAGAGAAATGCAAATGAAAACCACAATGAGATACCATCTCACACCAGTTAGAATGGCAATCATTAAGAAGTCAGGAAACAACAGGTGTTGGAGAGGATGTGGAGAAATAGGAACACTTTTACACTGTTGGTGGGATTGTAAACTAGTTCAACCATTATGGAAAACAGTATGGCAATTCCTCAAGGATCTAGAACTAGATGTACCATATGACCCAGCCATCCCACTACTGGGTATATACCCAAAGGATTATAAATTATTCTACTACAAAGACACATGTACACGTATGTTTATTGCGGCACTATTCACAATAGCAAAGACTTGGAATCAACCCAAATGTCCATCTGTGACAGACTGGATTAAGAAAATGTGGCACATATACACCATGGAATACTATGCAGCCATAAAAAAGGATGAGTTTGCGTCCTTTGTAGGGACATGGATGCAGCTGAAAACCATCATTCTTAGCAAACTATCACAAGAAGAGAAAACCAAACACCGCATGTTCTCACTCATAGGTGGGAACTGAACAATGAGATCACTTGGACTCGGGAAGGGGAACATCATGCACTGGGGCCTATCATGGGGAGGGGGGAGGGGGGAGGAGGGAGGAATTGCATTGGGGAGTTATACATGATATAAATGATGAATTGATGGGTGCTGACGAGTTGATGGGTGCAGCACACCAACATGGCATAAGTATACATATGTAACAAACCTGCACGTTATGCACATGTACCCTAGAACTTAAAGTATAAAAAAAAAAAATTATTGTACATTTTAAAACAACTAAAAGAATATAATTGCAATGTTTGTAACACAAATAAATGATAAATGCTTAAGGCGATATTCAATTAACCCTGATGTGATTACTACAAATTATTACATATCGTATGAGTGTACCAAAATATTTCATGTACCTACTTGCACCTACTATGTACTCATAAAAATTAAAAATAAAAAATTAAAAAAAAAAAAAAAGGAACAGTGGTATCAAACTGCTCCATCCAAAAAATGATTTAACTCTATGAGATGCATATGCACATCCAAAGCAATTGCTCCGAACGCGTGTCTCCGGTGTTCCTCGGATACGTTTCCTTTCTCACCACAAGCCTCCGGGCGCCACTTAATATACCCTCACAGATTCCTCAAACACTTGGTTTCCAAACTGGGCAACGTAGTGTTAGCTTTAACTCTCTGAAATGAGTGCACACATCAGAGATCAATTTGTTGAGACACTTCTTTGTGGGTTTTATAACAGGATATTTCACTTTTCACCATAGTCTTCAAGGCACTACAAAATACGGTTTTTCGGGTTCACAGGAACAGTGTTCAAACACTGCCTTATGAAAAAAGCTGGATAACACCCTGAATGGAATGAACACATCAAAAAGTAGTTTCTCAGAAATCTTCTCTGCAGTTTTCATCTGAAAATATCTCCTATTTCCCTACAGACCAGAATGTGCTCCCGAATGTCACTTCGTGAATCCGTCATGACGTACTTTCAAAACTGCATAATAGAAAGAAATTTTTATCTATGTGAGATGAATAGACATATCTATCACAAAGCATTTTCACAAAAAGCTTCTTTCTAGTTTTTTTTCCTCAGGATATTTTGTTTTTCACCATATCCTTCCATATAATCCTGAATGTCTCCTGGTAGCTTTTTCTCCAAATGGGATTCCCCTATCCTCTATGAGAAGAAAAGTATATCTCTGTGAGTGGAATGCACATGTCACAAAGCAGCTCCTTGGAAATTTTCTCTCCAGTATCTATCTGAAGTTATTTCCATTTTCACCATAAGCCTCAATGCGCTACTGAGTATCCATTAGTGGGCAAACCTACAACAGTGTTAGAATGCTGCTCAATGAAAACAGGAGCTCAACTGTGTGAATGCATCTCATGTGACCTAGAGCAGTTTCACAGAAACTTTCCTTCTGCTTTTTATTGGAGGGTATTTCTTTTTCAGTGTATTCTTAGGAGCGTTCCCAAATGTCCTTTCTAAGGTTGCACAAAAACAGTGATTTCAACTGTTCAATCCAAAGAATGATTTAACTCTATGAGATGAATACACACATTACAAAGCAGTTGCTCCAAAAGCTTGTCTCCAGTATTCATCTGAAGACGTTTCCTTTCTCACCACAAGCCTTCAGGCGCCACTTAATATCCCTTCACAGAACCCTCAAAGACAGAGTTTCCAAACTTGGTAACGTAGTGTAAGCTTTAAATCTCTGAAATGAATGCACACGTCAGAGGGCAGTTTCCTGGAAGGCTTCTTTCTGGGTTTTATTTCAGGACAATTCACTTTTCATCATAGTCTTCAGTGCACTGCAAGGTATTACTTTTTCAGTTTTACAGGAACAGTGTCCAAACACTGCCTTCTGAAAAAAGAGTTAAAAATCCCTGAATGGAATGCACACATCACAAAGCAGTTTCTCAGACAGCTTCTCTCCCCTTCTTATCTGGCGATATTTCCCATTTCCCCACAGGCCGGAATGTGCACAAAATGTCCCTTCGCAAATCCGTCCATAATGCAGTTTCAAAACTGCATAATAGAGAAAAATTTTTATCTATGTGAGATGGATAGACATATCTAACACAAAGCAGTTTCACAGAAAGCTTCTTTCCAGTTTTTGTCTGAAGATATTTCCTTTTAAACCATAGTCATGCATATACTCCTGAATGAGCCCTGGTAGCGTTTACACCAAACAGGACTCGCCAATCCTCTATGAAAACAAAATTGTAACTCTGTGAGTGGAATGCACACGTTGCAAAGCAGCTGCTCGGAATTCTACTCTCCAGTTTTTATCTGAAGATATTTCCTTTTTCACCATAAGCCTCTAAGCACTCCCGAATATCACTTCACAGACGAACCTAAAAGCTTGTTAGAATACTGCTCAATGAAAACCGAAGCTTAACTGTGCGAGTGGAATTCATGTGACCCGCAGCAGTTTCACAGAAAATTTCCTCCTGGTTTTTGTCAGAGGGTACTTATTTTTCAGCACATTCTTCAGAGCGTTCCCAAATATCCTTTCTGAGGTTCCACAGAAACAGTGATTTCAAACTGCTCAATCCAAAGAATGATTTAACCCTATGAGATGAATCCACACATCACAAAGCAGTTGCTCCGAAAGCTTCTCTCCAGGTTTCATTGGAAGACGTTTCTTTTCTCAAGACTAGCCTCTGTGCGCCACTTAATATCCCTTCATAGATTCCTCAAAGACTTAGTTTCCAAACTGATCAACGTAGTGTAAGCTTTCAGTCTCTGAAGTGAGTGCACACATCAGAGAGCAGTTTGTTGGAACGTTTCTTTCTGGGTTTTATTTCATGATATTTCACTTTTTGCTGTAGTCTTCAAGGTGCTGCACAATATCACTTTTTCAGCTTTACACGAACAGTGTTCAAACACTGCCTTAGGAGAAAATTGGTGTAACTCCCTCAGTGGAATACACACATCACAAAGCAGTTTCTCAGAAAGCTTCACTCCAGTTTTTATCTGAAGATATTTACTATTACCCCACAGACCTGAATGTGCTCCGAATGTCACTTCACGAATCCATCCATGACGCAGTTTCAAAACTGCATAATAGAAAGAAAGCTTTATCTATGTGAGGTGAATAGAGGTATCTATCACAAAGCAGATTCACAGAAAGATTCTTTCCAGTTTCTGTTTGAGGAGATTTCCTTTTTTGCCGTAGTCATCCATATACTTCCGAATGCAACCTGATACCTTTTTCTCCGTACAGAATTACCTAGTGCTCTAAGAGAAGAAAAGTATAACTCTGTGAGTGAAATGCACACATCACAAATCAGCTCCTCGGAAACCTTCTCTCCAGTATCTATCTGAAGATATTTCCGTTTTCACTGAAAGCCTCAAAACGCTCCTTAGTATCCCTTAGCTGACTAACCTAAAATAGTGTTAGAATTCTGCTACATGAAAGCAGAAGCTTAACTGTGAGACTGTACTTCAAGTATCCTAGAGGAATTTCACAGAAAGTTTCCTTCTGGTTTGTATCGGTGGGTATGTCTTTTTCAGCATATTCTTGAGAACGTTCTTCTCTATTAAGACCTATGGTGAGAAAGGAAATCTCCACAGATAAAAACTGGAAAGAAACGTTTTGAGAAGCTGCATTTTGTTGTCTGAATTCATCTCACTAATTTCCACCTGTATATCCAGAAGCCATTTGTTAGCTCTGTTTTTGAGGAATCAGAGAACTGATATTTCCCATCACTTTTACGTATGGTCGAAGGAAACATCCTCAGATAAAATCGAGAAAGAAGCTTTCTGAGAAACTTCTTTCTGATGTGTGAATCCCTCTCAGAGAGTGACACATTTCTCTTCAGGAAGCCTTTCCTAAGACTGTTTTCGTGGAACCTGCAATGCGATATTTGAGAGCAAATTGAGGTCTATGGTGAAAAAGGAAGTACCCTCAGCTAAACACTGAAAGAAAGCATTGTGAGAAACTGCATTGTGACGTGTGAATGCAACTCACAGAGTTACACTTTTCCTTTCATTGCTCAGTTTGCTAACACTCTCTTCTTCAAATCTGCAATGGGATAGTTCTTAGGGTAATGAAGTTTTTGGTGACAAAGGAAATATCCTCAGATAAAATCTAGAAACAGGATTATTGAGAAACATCTTTGTGATGTTTGAGTTCATCTGACAGACTTACAGCTCTCTCTTCATGAAACCGTTTGTTAAGACTGTTCTCATGGAATCTTCAGTGTGATATTTTGGAGTGCATGGACGCTTATAGTGAAAAAGAAAATATCCTCAGATAAAAACTGGAACGAAGCATTGTGAGAAACTGCATTGTGATGAGTGAATGCAACTCACAGATGTACACTTGTCTTTTCATTGATCAGTTTTCTACCATCGTTTTCTTGAAACCTGCAGTGGGATGTTTCTTAGCACAAGTAAGCTTACTGTGACAAAGAAAATGCATCAGATAAAAACTAGAAAAGTAGCTTTCTCAGAACAGGCTTTGTGATGCTTGAATTCATCTCATAGAGTTACACTTTGCTTTCATGGAGCAGTCAGTTACCACTGTCTTTGGGGAATCTGAGAAGGGATACTTTGGATCACATTGAGGCCTCTGCTGACAAAGGAAATATCCCCAGATAAAATATAGAAACAAGATATCTGAGAAACGTCTTTGTGATGTTTGATTTCATCTCTCAGACTCACAGCTATATCTCCATGTAACCGTTTGCTAAGACTCTTCTCATGGAATCTGCAAAGTGATATTTTGGAGCGCATGGAGGGTTATAGTGAAAAAGGAAATATCCTCAGGGAAAAATTGGAATGAAGCGTTGTGAGAAACTGCATTGTGACATGTGAATGCAACTCACAGATGTACACTTTTCTTTCCATTGATCAGTTTGCTACCATTGTTTTCTTGAAACCTGCAATGTGATATTTCTTAGCGCAAGGAAGCTTACAGTGACAAAGGAAATATCCTCAGACAAAAAGTAGGAAAGTGGCTTTCTGAGAAACTGCTTTGTGATGCTTGAAGTCATGTCAGAGTTACACGTTGCTTTCATGGAGCAGTCTGTTACCACTGTCTTTGGGATATCTGAGAAGGGATAGTTTGGATCGCATTGAGGCCTCTGCTAACAAAGGAAATATCCTCAATTAAAAATGTGAAAGGGGCTTTCTGAGAAACTTCTTTGTGTTATGTGAATTCATCTCACAGAGTTACATCTTAGTCTTCATGAAGCAGTTGGCTACCACTGTTTTCGTGGAATCTGCAAAGTGATATTTGGGAGTGAATTGAGGCCTCTGGTGAGAAAGGAAATTTCCACAGATAAAAACTGGAAAGAAACGTTTTGAGAAACTGCATTTTGATGTCTGAATTCATCTCATTGAGTTCCACCTGTGTTTCCAGGAGCCCTTTTTTAGCCCTGTTTTTGTGGAATCAGAGAACTGATATTTCTGTTCACTTTCAAGGCTGTACGGTCAAAGGAAACATCCTCAGATAAAATCAAGAAAGAAGCTTTCTGAGAAACTTCTTTGTGATGTGTGAATTCCTCTCAGAGAGTGACACATTTCTTTTCATGAAGCCTTTGCTAAGACTGTTTTCATGGAATCTGCAATGGTATATTTGAGAGCACATTGAGGTCTATTGTGAAAAAGGAAGTATCCTCAGCTAAACACTGAAAAGAAGCGTTGTGAGAAACTGCATTGTGATGTGTGAATGAATCTCACAGAGCTACACTTTTCTTTTCATTGCTCAGTTTGCTAACACTCTCTTCTTCAGATCTGCAATGGGATAATTCTTAGGGAAATGAAGTTTTTGGTGAAAAAGGAAGTATCCTCAGATAAAATCTAGAAACAAGATTTCTGAGAAACTTCTTTGTGATGTTGGAATTCATCTCACAGACTTACAGCACTCTCTCCATGAAACTCTTTGTTAAGACTGTTCTCGTGGAATCTGCACAGTGATATTTTGAAGCGCATGGACGCTTATAGTGAAAAAGGAAATATCCTCAGATAAAAACTGGAACGAAGCGTTGTGAGAAACTGCATTGTGACGTGTGAATGCAACTCACAGATGCACACTTTTCTTTTCATTGATCAGTTTTCTACCATCATTTTGTTGAAACCTGCAATGGGATATTTCTTAGTGCAAGGAAGCTTACAGTGACAAGCAAATATCATCAGATAAAAACGAGAATTGAAGCTTTCTGATAAACTGCTTTGTGTTGCTTGAAGTCATCTGACAGAGTTACACTTTGCTTTCATGGAGCAGTCAGTTACCACTGTCTTTGCGGAATCTGAGAAGGGATACTCTGGATCGCATTGAGGCCTCTGCTGACAAAGGAAACAGCCTCAATTAAAAACGTGAAAGGGCCTTTCTGAGAAACTTGTTTGTCTTATGTGAACTCATCTCACAGAGGTTCGTCTTAGTCTTCATGAAGCAGTTGGCTACCACTGTGTTCGTGGAATCTGCAATGTGATATTTGTGAGCAAATTGAGGCCTCTGGTGAGAAGGGAAATCTCCACTGATAAAAACTGGAAAGAGTCGTTTTGAGAAACTGCATTTTGATGTCGGAATTCATCTCACTGAGTTCCACCTGTATTTCCAGGAGCCGTTTGTTAGCCCTGTTTTAGTGGAATCAGAGAACTGATATTTCGGATCACTTTCAAGGCTGTACGGTCAAAGGAAACATCCTCAGATAAAATCGTGAAAGAAGCTCTCTGAGAAAGTTCTTTGGGATGTGTGAATTCCTCTCAGAGAGTGACACATTTCTCTTCATGAAGCCTTTGCTAAGACTGTTTTCGTGGAATCTGCAATGGGAGATTACAGAGCACATTGAGGTCTATGGTGAAAAAGGAAGTATCCTCAGCTAAACACTGAAAAGAAGCATTGTGAGAAACTGCATTAAGATGTGTGAATGCAACTCCCAGAATTACAGTTTTCTTTTCATTGCTCAGTTTGCTAACACTCTCTTCTTCAAATCTGCAATGGGATAATTCTTAGGGAAATGAAGTTTATGGTGAAAAAGGAAATATCCTCAAATCAAATATAGAAACAAGATTTCTGAGAAATTTCTTTGTGATTTTTGACTTCATCTCTCAGACTTGCAGCTCTCTCTCCATGTAACCATTTGCTAAAACTCTTCTCATGGAATCTGCAAAGTGATATTTTGGAGCCATGGAGGGTTATAGTGAAAAAGGTAATATCCTCAGGGAAAAACTGGAACGAAGCGTTATGAGAAACTGCCTTGTGACATGTGAATGCAACTCACAGATGTACGCTTGTCTTTTCATTGATCAGTTTGCTATTATCGTTTTCTTGAAATCTGCAGTGGGATATTTCATAGTGCAAGGAAGCTTACAGTGACAAAGGAAATATCGTCAGATAAAAACTAGAAAAGAAACTTTCTGAGAAACTGCTTTGTGATGCTTGAAGTCATCTCACAGAGTTACACTTTGCTTTCATGGAACAGCTAGTTACAACTCTCTTTGGGGAATCTGAGAAGGGACACCTTGGATCGCACTGAGGCCTCTACTGACAAAGGAAATATCCTCAATTTAAAACGTGAAAGGGGCTTTCTGAGAAACTTCTTTGTGTTATGTGAATTCATCTCACAGAGTTACATCTTAGTCTTCATGAAACAGTTGGCTACCACTGTTTTCGTGGAATCTGCAAAGTGATATTTGGGAGCGAATTGAGGCCTCTGGTGAGAAAGTAAATCGTCACAGATAAAAACTGGAAAGAAATGTTTTGAGAAACTGCATTTTGATGTGTGAATTCATCTCACTGATTTCCACCTGTATTTCCTGGAGCCGTTTGTTAGCCATGTTTTTGTGGAATCAGAGAACTGATATTTCGGATCGCTTTCAAGACTGTACGGGCAAAGGAAACATCCTCAGATGAAATCGAGAAAGAAGCTTTCTGAGAAACTTCTTTGTGATGTGTGAATTCTTCTCAGAGAGTGACACATTTCTCTTCATGACGCCTTTGCTAAGACTGTTTTCGTGGAATCTGCAATGGGAGATTACAGAGCACATTGTGGTCTATGGTGAAAAAGGAAGTATCCTCAGCTAATCACTGAAAAGAAGCGTTGTGAGAATCTGCATTGTGATGTGTGAATGAATCTCACAGAGCTACACTTTTCTTGTCATTGCTCAGTTTGCTAACACTCTTTTCTTCAAATCTGCAATGGGATAATCCTTAGGGCAATGACTTTTATGGTGCCAAAGGAAATATCCTCAGATAAAATCTGGGAACAGGATTTCTGAGAAACTTCTTTGTAATGTTTGAATTCATCTCCTAGACTTACAGCTCTCTCTCCATGAAACCGTTTGTTAAGACTGTTCTCATGGAATCTGCACAGTGATATTTTGGAGCACATGGACGCTTACAGAGGAAAAGGAAATATCCTCAGATAAAAACTGGAATGAAGCGTTGTGAGAAACTGCATTGTGATGTGTGAAAGCAACTCACAGAATTACATTTTTCTTTTCATTGCTCAGTTTGCTAACACTCTCTTCTTTAAATCTGCAATGGGATAATTCTTAGGGAAATGAAGTTTATGGTGACAAAGAAATATCCTCAGATAAAATCTAGAAACAAGATTTCTGAGAAACTTCTTTGTGATGTTGGAATTCATCTCACAGACTTACAGCTATCTCTCCATGAAACTGTTTGTTAAGACTGTTCTCGTGGAATCTGCACAGTGATATTTTGGAGTGCATGGATGCTTATAGACAAAAAGGAAATATCCTCAGATAAAAACTGGAATGAAGCTTTATGAGAAACTGCATTGTGATGTGTGAATGCAACTCACAGATATAGACTTTTCTTGTCATTGATCAGTTTGCTAACATCGTTTTCTTGAAACCTGCAGTGGCATATTTCTCAGCACAAGGAAGCTTAGAGTGACAAAGGAAATATCCTCAGATAAAAAGCAGGAAAGAAGCTTTCTGAGAAACTGCTTTTTTGATGCTTGAAGTCATCTCACAGAGTTACACTTTGCTTTCATGGAGCAGTCAGTTACCACTGTCTTTGGGAAATCTGAGAAGGGATACTTTGGATCACATTGAGGCCTCTGCTGACAAAGGAAATATCCTCAATTAAAAACGTGAAAAGGGCTTTCTGAGAAACTTCTTCATGTTAAGTGAATTCATCTCACAGAGGTACGTCTTAATCTTCATGAAGCAGTTGGCTACCACTGTTTTCGTGGAATCAGCAAAGTTATATTTGGGAGCGAATTGAGGCCTCTGGTGAGAAAGGAAAACTCCACAGATAAAAACTGGAAAGAAACGTATTGAGAAACTGCATTTTGATGTCTGAATTCATCTCACTGGGTTCCACCTGTATTTCCAGGAGCCGTTTGTTAGCCCTGTGTTTGTGGAATCAGAGAACTGATATTTCAGATCGCTTTCAAGATTGTACGGGCAATGGAGACATCCTCAGATAAAATCAAGAAAGAAGCTTTCTGAGAAACTTCTTTGTGATGTTTGAAATCCTCTCAGAGAGTTACACATTTCTCTTCATGAAGCCTTTGCTAAGACTGTTTTCGTGGAATCTGCAATGGGAGATTACAGAGCACATTGAGGTCTATGGTGAAAAAGGAAGTATCCTCAGCTAAACAGAGTAAAGAAGCATTGTGAGAAACTGCATGGTGACGTGTGAATTCAATTCACAGAGTTACACTTTTCTTTTCATTGCTCAGTTTGCTAACACTCTCTTCTTCAAATCTGCAATGGGATATTTCTTCAGGCCTTGAAGTTCATGGTGATAAAGGAAACATCCTCAGATAAAATCTAGAAACAAGCTTCATGAGAAACTTCTTTGTGATGTTTGAATTCATCTCTCAGAGTTACAGCTCTCTCTCCATGAAACCGTTTGCTAAGACTGTTCTTGCAGAATCAGCAAAGTGATATTTTGGAGCGCGTGGACTGTTATAGTGAAAAAGGAAATATCCTCAGACAAAAACTGGAACGAAGCATTGTGAGAAACTGCATTGTGACATGTGAATGAAACTCACAGATGTACACTTCTCTTTTTTTTTTTTTTTTTTTTTTTTTTTTTTGAGGCAGAGTCTCACTCTGTCGCCGGGGCTGGAGTGCAGTGGCCGGATCTCAGCTCACTGCAAGCTCCGCCTCCCGGGTTTACGCCATTCTCCTGCCTCAGCCTCCCGAGTAGCTGGGACTACAGGCGCCCGCCACTTCGCCCGGCTAGTTTTTTTTTTTTTTTTGTATTTTTAGTAGAGACGGGGTTTCACCGTGTTAGCCAGGATGGTCTCGATCTCCTGACCTCGTGATCCGCCCGTCTCGGCCTCCCAAAGTGCTGGGATTACAGGCTTGAGCCACCGCGCCCGGCCCACTTCTCTTTTCATTGATAACTTTGCTAACATCGTTTTCTTGAAATATGCAATGGGATGTTTCTTAGTGTAAGGAAGCCTACAGTCACAAAGGAAATATCATCAGATAAAAACTAGAAAGAAGCTTTCTGAGAGACTGCTTTGTGATGCTTGAATTCATCTCACAGAGTTACACTTTCCTTTCAGGAAGCAGTCTGTTACCACTGTGTTTGGGGAATCTGAGAAGAGACACTTTGGATCGTGTTGAGGTCTATGCTGATAAAGGAAATATCCTCAATTAAAAACGGGAAAGAGGTTTCTGAGAAACTTTTTTATGTTATGTGATTTCTTCTCTCAAAGTTACATCTTAGTCTTCATGAAGCAGTTGGCTACCACTGTTTTCGTGAAATCTGCAAAGTGATATTTGGGAGCGCTTTGAGGCCTCAGGTGAGAAAGGAAATCTCCACAGATAAAAACTATAAAGAAGAGTTCTGAGAAACTGCCTTGTGATGTGTGAATTCATCTCACTGAGTTCCACCTGTATTTAGAGGAGCCGTTTACTAACCCTGTTTTTGTGGAATCAGAGAACTGATATTTTGGATCATTTTCAAGACTGCACAGTCAAAGTAAATATCCTCAGATAAAATCGAGAAAGAAGCTTTCTGAGAAATTTCTTTGTCATGTCTGAATTCTTCTCAGAGAGTTACACATTTCTCTTCATGAAGCCTTTGCTAAGACTGTTTTTGTGGAATCTGCAATGGGATATTTCAGAGTACATTGAGGTCTATGGTGAAAAGGGAAGTATTCTCAGCTAAACACTGAAAAGAAGCGTTGTGAGAAACTGCATTGTGACGTTTGAATGCAACTCACAGAATTACACTTATTTTTCATTGCTCAGTTTGCTAACACTGTCTTCTTCAAATCTGCAATAGAATATTTCTTAGGGCCATGAAATTTACGCTGACAACAAAAATATCGTCAATGAAAAACCAGAGAGAAGCGTTCTGAAAAGCTGCTTTGTGATGTCTCAATTTAACTCACTGAGTTACATCTCTATTTCGTGGAACCGTGTGTTAGCCCTGTTTTTGAGGAATCTGAGAACTGATATATTGGATCGTTTTCAAGACCGTATGGTCAAAGGAAATATTCTCAGATGAAATCGAGAAAGAAGCTTTCTGAGAAACTGCTTTGTGATGCTTGAATTCTCCTCACAGAGTTACACTTTCCTTTCATGGAGCAGTCTATTATCACTGTCTTTAGGGAATCTGAGAAGGGTTACTTTGGATCTCATTGAGGCCTATGCTGACAAAGGAAATATCCTCAATTGAAAACCTGAAAGAAGCTCTCTGAGAAACTACTTTGAGTTATGTGACTTCATCTCACAGAGTTACATCTTATTCTTCATGAAGCAGTTGGCTACCACTGTTTTCGTGGAATCTGCAAAGTGATATTTGAGAGTGCTTTGAGGCCTCTGGTGAGCAAGGAAATCTCCACAGATAAAAACTGGAAAGAGTCTTTCCAGGAAACTGCATTGTGATGTGTGAATTCATCTCACTGTGTTTCACCTGAATTTCGAGGAGCCGTTTGCTAGCCCTGTTTTTGTGGAATCAGACAACTGATATTTCAGATTGCTTTCAAGACTGTACAGTCAAAGGAAATATCCTCGGATAAAATCGAGAAAGAAGCTTTGTGAGAAACTCCTTTGTGATATCTGAATTCATCTCAGAGTGTTACACACTTCTCTTCATGAAACTAGTTTTTGTTGTTGTTGTTGTTGTTATTATACTTTAAGTTCTAGGGTACATGTGCATAACGTGCAGGTTTGTTACATATGTATACCTGTGCCATGTTTGTGTGCTGCACCCATCAACTCGCCAGCACCCATCAACTGGTCATTTACGTCAGGTATAACTCCTAATGCAATCCCTCCCCCCTCCCCGCTCCCCATGATAGGCCCCGGTGTGCAATGTTCCCCTTTCTGAGTCCAAGTGATCTCATTGTTCAGTTCCCACCTGTGAGTGAGAACATGTGGTGTTTGGTTTTCTCTTCTTGTGATAGTTTGCTAAGAATGATGGTTTCCAGCTGTATCCACGTCCCTACAAAGGACACAAACTCATCCTTTTTTATGGCTGCATAGTATTCCATGGTGTATATGTGCCACATTTTCTTAATCCAGTCTGTCACTGATGGACATTTGGGTTGATTCCAAGTCTTTGCTATTGTGAATAGTGCCACAATAAACATACGTGTGCTTGTGTATTTATAGCAGCATGATTTATAATCCTTCGGGTATATACCCAGTAGTGGGATGGCTGGGTCATATGGTACATCTACTTCTAGATCCTTGAGGAATTGCCATACTGTTTTTCATAATGAAACTATTTTCTAAGACTGTTCTTGTGGAATCTGCAAAGTGGTATTTGAGAACGCATTGAGGGCTAAGGTGAAAAAGAAAATATTCTCACATAGACACTGAGAAGAAGCATTGTGAGAAACTGCATTATGACGTGTGAATGCAACTCACAGAGTTACACTTTTCTTTTCATTCCTCAGTTTGCTAACACTGTCTTGTTCAAATCTGCAATGTAATGTTTCTTAGGGCCATGAAGTTTACGGTGACAAAGGAAATATCCTCAGATAAATATTAGAGACAAGCTTTCTGAGGAACTTCTTGTGATGTTTGAATTCATCATGCAGAGTTACACTTTCCTTTCATGGAGCAGTCTATTACCACTGTCTTTGGGGAATCTGAGATGGGATACTTGGGATCACCTTGAGGCCTATGCTGACAAAGAAATATCCTCAAATAAAAACCTGACAGAAATTTTCTGAGAAACTGCTTTGTATTGTGTAAATTCAACTCACTGAATTACCTGTATTTCCTGGAGCCGTTTGCTAACCCTGTTTCTGTGGAATCTGAGAACTGATATTTCGGATCGCTATGAAGACTGTACGGCCAAAGGAAATATCCTCAGATAACATCGAGAAAAAACGTTTCAGAGAAACTTCATTGTAATGTGTGAATTCATCTCGCAGAGTTACACATTTCTCTTCATGAAGTCATTTACTAAGACTGTTCTCGTGTTATCTGTAAAGTGCTATCTGGGAGCGCATTGAGGGATAAGGTGAAAAAGGAAATATTCTCAGATAAAAACTGGAAAGAAGCGTTGTGAGAAAGTGCATTGTGACGTGTGAATGCAACTCACAAATTTCCACTTTTCTTTTCATTGATCAGTTTGCTAACACTGTTACCTTGAAATCTGCAACGGGATATTTTTTAGTGCAAGGAAGCTTAAGGTGACAATGGAATATCGTCATGTAAAAACCAGAGAGCAGCTTTCTGGGAAGCTGCTTTGTGATGTCTCAATTCAACTCACTGAGTTACGTCTCTATTTCATAGAACCGTTTGCTAGTCCTGCTTCTGAGGAATATAAGAACTAATATTTCAGATCTTTTCAAGACTGTACAGTCAAAGGAAATATTCTCAGATGAAATCGAGAAAGAAGCTTTCAGAGAAACTGCTTTGTGATGCTTGAATTCATCTCACAGAGTTACACTTTCCTTTCATGGAGCAGTCTATTATCACTGTCTTTGGGGAATCTGAGAAGGGATCCTTTGGATCGCATTGAGGCCTATGCTGACAAAGGAAATATCCTCAATTAAGAACGTGAAAGGAGCTTTCTGAGAAACTTCTTTGTGTTATGTGCATTCGTCTCACAGAGTTACATCTTAGTCTTCTTGAAGCAGTTGGCTACCACTGTTTTTGTGGAATCTTCAAAGTGATATTTGGGAGCACTTTGAGGCCTCTGGTGAGAAAGGAAATCTCTACAGATAAAAACCTGGAAAGAAGCATTCTCAGAAATTGCATTGTGATGTGTGAATTCATCTCAGTGAGTTCCACCTGTATTTCGAGGAGCCGTTTGCTAGCCCTGTTTTTGTGAAATCAGAGAACTGATATTTAGGATCGCTTTCAAGTTTGTACGGTCAAAGGAAATATCCTCAGATAAAATCGGGAAAGAAGCTTTCTGAGAAACTTCTTTGTGATGTGTGAATTCATCTCAGAGAGTTACACATTTCTCTTCATGAAGCCAATTTCTAAGACTGTTCTCGTGGAATCTGCAAGTGATATTTTAGAACACATTGAGGTCTAAGGTGAAAAAGGAAATATCCTCAGATAAACACTGAGAAGAAACGTTGTGAGAAACTGCATTGCGATGTGTGAATGCAACTCACAGAGTTACACTTTTCTTTTCATTGATCAGCTTGCTAACACTGTGTACGTCAAATCTGCAATGGGATATTTTTTAGGGCCATGAAGTTTTTGATGACAAGGGAAATACCCTGAGATAAAAACTAGAAACAAGCTTTCTGAGAAACTTCTTTGTGATGTTTGAATTAATCACACAGAGTTACACTTTCCTTTGATGGAGCAGTCCGTTACCACTGTCTTTGGGGAATCTGAGATGGGATAGTTGGGATCGCCTTGACTCCTATGGCTGACAAAGGAAATATCCTCAAATAAAAAAGTGAGACAAATTTTCTGAGAAACTGCTTTGTGATGTGCAAATTCAACTCACTGAGTTACACCTGTATTTCATGGAGCCGTTTCCGAACCCTGTTTCTGTGGAATCTGAGAACTGATAATTCGGATTGCTATGAAGACTGTACAGCCAAAGAAAATATCCTCAGATAAAATCTAGAAACATTTTTTTCTGAGAAACTTCTTTGTGATGTGTGAATTCATCTCACAGAGTGACACATTTCTCTTCATGAAGTCGTTTGCTAAGACTGTTCTCATGGTATCTGCAAAGCGCTATCTGGGAGCGCATTGAGGGCTATGGTGAAAAAGGAAATATCCTCAGATAAAAACTGGAGAGAAGCGTTGTGAGAAACTGCATTGTGACGTGTGAATGCAACTCACATAGGTACACTTTTCTTTTCATTGATCAGTTTGCTGACACTGTTTCCTTGAAATCTGCAATGGGATATTTCTTAGCGCAATGAAGCTTACAGTGACAATGGAAATATCATCAGATAATAACCAGAGAGATGCTTTCTGAGAAGCTGCTTTGTGATGTCTCATTTCAACTCCCTGAGTAACATCTCTATTTCATGAAACCGTTTGCTAGCCCTGTTTTTGAGGAATATGAGAACTGATATTTCGGATGGTTTTCAAGACTGTACGGTCAAAGGAAATGTTCTCAGATGAAATCGAGAAAGGAGCTTTCTGAGAAACTTCTTTGTGATGTGTGTATTCATCTCAGAGAGTTACACATTTCTCTTCATAAAGCCATTTTCTAAAATTGTTGTTGTGGGATCCGCAGAGTGATATTTGAGAGCACATTGAGGGCTAAGGTGAAAAAGGAAATATCCTCAGATAAACACTGAGAAGAAGTGTTGTAAGAAACTGCATTGTGACGTGTGAATGCAACTTACAGAGTTACAGTTTTGTTTTCATCGATCAGTTTGCTAACACTGTTTACTTGAAATTCACAATGGAATATTTCTTGGGTCCATAAAGTTTATGGTGAGAAAGGAAATATCCTCAGATAAAAACTAGAAACAAGCTTTCCGAGAAACTTCTTTGTGATGTTTAAATTCATCTCACAGAGTTACCTTTTCCTTTCATGTAGCAGTGTATTACATCTTTCTGTGGGGAATCTGAGATGTGATAATTGGGATCACCTTGAGGCCTATGCTGACAAAGGAAATATCCTCAAATAAAAACGTGAGAGAAATTTTATGAGAAACTGATTTGTGATGTGTAAATTCAAGTCGATCACTTACGCTTGTATTTCATGGAGCCGTTTGCTAACCCTGTTCTGTGGAATCTGAGAACTGATATTTAGGATCACCATGAAGACTGTACAGCCGAAGGAAATATCCTCAGATAAAATGGAGAAAGAAGCTTTTTGAGAAACTTCTTTGTGATGTGTGAATTCATCTCAGAGAGGGACACATTCCTCTTCATGTAGCCTTTGCTAAGACTGTTCTTGTGATATCTGCAAAATGCTAACTGGGATTGCATTGAAGGCTTGGTGAAAAAGGAAATATCCTTAGATGAAAACTGGAAAGAAGCCTTATGAGAAACTGCATTGTGACGTGTGAATGCAACTCACAGAGTTACAGTTTTCTTTTCGTTGATCAGTTTGCTAACACTGTCTTCTTCAAATCTGCAATGGGATATTTCTTTTTTTTTTTTTTTAACTTTCTTTTTTTTTATTTATTTTTATTTTTTTATATTTTTATTTTTTTATTTTTTTTTTTATTATACTTTAAGTTCTAGGGTACATGTGCATAACGTGCAGGTTTGTTACATATGTATACTTATGCCATGTTGGTGTGCTACACCCATCAACTCGTCAGCACCCATCAATTCATCATTTATATCATGTATATCTCCCCAGTGCAATCCCTCCCTCCTCCCCCTCCCCCCTCCCCATGATAGGCCCCAGTGCGTGATGTTCCCCTTCCCGAGTCCAAGTGATCTCATTGTTCAGTTCCCACCTATGAGTGAGAACATGCGGTGTTTGGTTTTCTGTTCTTGTGATAGTTTGCTAAGAATGATGGTTTCCAGCTGCATCCATGTCCCTACAAAGGACGCAAACTCATCCTTTTTGATGGCTGCATAGTATTCCATGGTGTATATGTGCCACATTTTCTTAATCCAGTCTGTCACAGATGGACATTTGGGTTGATTCCAAGTCTTTGCTATTGTGAATAGTGCCGCAATAAACAAACGTGTGCATGTGTCTTTGTAGTAGACTAATTTATAATCCTTTGGGTATATACCCAGTAGTGGGATGGCTGGGTCATATGGTACATCTAGTTCTAGATCCTTGAGGAATTGCCATACTGTTTTCCATAATGGTTGAACTAGTTTACAATCCCACCAACAGTGTAAAAGTGTTCCTATTTCTCCACATCCTCTCCAACACCTGTTGTTTCCTGACTTCTTAATGATTGCCATTCTAACTGGTGTGAGATGGTATCTCATTGTGGTTTTCATTTGCATTTCTCTGATGGTGAGTGATGATGAGCATTTTTTCATGGGTCTGTTGGCTGTATGAATGTCTTCTTTTGAGAAATGTCTGTTCATATCCTTTGCCCACTTTTTGATGGGGTTGTTTGTTTTTTTCTTGTAAATTTGTTTGAGTTCTTTGTAGATTCTGGATATTAGCCCTTTGTCAGATGAGTAGGTTGCAACAATTTTCTCCCATTCTGTAGGTTGCCTGTTCACTCTGATGGTAGTTTCTTTTGCTGTGCAAAAGCTCTTTAGTTTAATTAGATCCCATTTGTCAATTTTGGCTTTTGCTGCCGTTGCTTTTGGTGATTTAGACATGAAGTCCTTGCCCATGCCTATGTCCTGAATGGTACTACCTAGATTTTCTTCTAGGGTTTTTATGGTATTAGGTCTAACATTTAAGTCTCTAATCCATCTTGAATTAATCTTCGTATAAGGGGTAAGGAAAGGATCCAGTTTCAGCTTTCTACTTATGGCTAGCCAATTTTCCCAGCACCATTTATTAAATAGGGAATCCTTTCCCCATTTCTTGTTTCTCTCAGGTTTGTCAAAAATCAGATGGTTGTAGATGTGTGGTATTATTTCTGAGGACTCTGTTCTGTTCCATTGGTCCATATCTCTGTTTTGGTACCAGTACCATGCTCTTTTGGTTACTGTAGCCTTGTAGTATAGCTTGAAGTCAGGTAGCGTGATGCCTCCAGCTTTGTCCTTTTGACTTAGGATTGTCTTGGAAATGCGGGCTCTTTTTTGGTTCCATATGAACTTTAAAGCCGTTTTTTTTTTTTCCAATTCTGTGAAGAAACTCATTGGTAGCTTGATGGGGATGGCATTGAATCTATAAATAACCTTGGGCAGTATGACCATTTTCACGATATTGATTCTTCCTATCCATGAGCATGGTATGTTCTTCCATTTGTTTGTGTCCTCTTTGATTTCACTGAGCAGTGGTTTGTAGTTCTCCTTGAAGAGGTCCTTTACATCCCTTGTAAGCTGGATTCCTAGGTATTTTATTCTCTTTGAAGCAATTGTGAATGGAAGTTCGTTCCTGATTTGGCTCTCTGCTTGTCTGTTACTGGTGTATAAGAATGCTTGTGATTTTTGCACATTAATTTTGTATCCTGAGACTTTGCTGAAGTTGCTTATCAGCTTAAGGAGCTTTTGGGCTGAGACAATGGGTTTTTCTAAATATACAATCATGTCATCTGCAAACAGGGACAATTTGACTTCTTCTTTTCCTAACTGGATACCCTTGATTTCTTTCTCTTGCCTGATTGCCCTAGCCAGAACTTCCAACACTATGTTGAATAGGAGTGATGAGAGAGGGCATCCCTGTCTTGTGCCAGTTTTCAAAGGGAATTTTTCCAGTTGTTGCCCATTCAGAATGATATTAGCTGTGGGTTTGTCATAAATAGCTCTTATTATTTTGAGGTACGTTCCATCTATACCGAATTTATTGAGCGTTTTTAGCATGAAGGGCTGTTGAATTTTGTCAAAAGCCTTTTCTGCATCTATTGAGATCATCATGTTGTTCTTGTCTTTGGTTCTGTTTATATGCTGGATTACGTTTATTGATTTGCGAATGTTGAACCAGCCTTGCATCCCAGGGATGAAGCCCACTTGATCATGGTGGATAAGCTTTTTGATGTGCTGCTGAATCCGGTTTGCCAGTATTTTATTGAGAATTCTTGCATCAATGTTCATCAGGGATATTGGTCTAAAATTCCCTTTTTTGGTTGTGTCTCTGCCAGGCTTTGGTATCAGGATGATGTTGGCCTCATAAAATGAGTTAGGGAGGATTCCCTCTTTTTCTATTGATTGGAATAGTTTCAGAAGGAATGGTACCAGCTCCTCCTTGTACCTCTGGTAGAATTCAGCTGTGAATCCATCTGGTCCTGGACTTTTTTTGGTGGGTAGGCTATTAATTGTTGCCTCGATTTCATAGCCTGCTATTGGTCTATTCAGGGATTCAACTTCTTCCTGGTTTAGTCTTGGGAGAGTGCAAGTGTCCAGGAAATTATCCATTTCTTCTAGATTTTCTAGTTGATTTGCGTAAAGACGTTTATAGTATTCTCTGATGGTTGTTTGTATTTCTGTGGGGTTGGTGGTGATATACCCTTTATCATTTTTTATTGCGTCTATTTGATTCCTCTCTCTTTTCTTCTTTATTAGTCTTGCTAGCGGTCTGTCAATTTTGTTGTTCTTTTCAAAAAACCAACTCCTGGATTCATTGATTTTTTGGAGGGTTTTTTGTGTCTCTATCTCCTTCAGTTCTGCTCTGATCTTAGGTATTTCTTGCCTTCTGCTAGCTTTTGAATGTGTTTGCTCTTGCCTCTCTAGTTCTTTTAATTGTGATGTTAGAGTGTCCATTTTAGATCTTTCCTGCTTTCTCTTGTGGGCATTTAGTGCTATAAATTTCCCTCTACACACTGCTTTAAATGTGTCCCAGAGATTCTGGTATGTTGTATCTTTGTTCTCATTGGTTTCAAAGAACATCTTTATTTCCGCTTTCATTTCGTTATGTACCCAGTAGTCATTCAGGAGCAGGTTGTTCAGTTTCCATGTAGTTGAGCGGTTTTGATTGAGTTTCTTAGTCCTGAGTTCTAGTTTGATTGCACTGTGGTCTGAGAGACAGTTTGTTATAATTTCTGTTCTTGTACATTTTCTGAGGAGTGCTTTACTTCCAATTATGTGGTCAATTTTGGAATAAGTGCGATGTGGTTCTGAGAAGAATGTATATTCTGTTGATTTGGGGTGGAGAGTTCTATAGATGTCTATTAGGTCCACTGGGTGCAGAGCTGGGTTCAATTCCTGGATATCCTTGTTAACTTTCTGTCTCGTTGATCTGTCTAATGTTGCCAGTAGAGTGTGAAGCCTCCCATTATTATTGTATGGGAGTCTAAGTCTCTTTGTAAGTCTCTAAGGACTTGCTTTATGAATCTGGGTGCTCCTGTATTGGGTGCATATATATTTAGGAGGGTTAGCTCTTCCTGTTGAATTGATCCCTTTACCATTATGTAATGGCCTTCTTTGTCTCTTTTGATCTTTGATGGTTTAAAGTCTGTTTTATCAGAGACTAGGATTGCAACCCCTGCTTTTTTTTGTTCTCCATTTGCTTGGTAGATCTTCCTCCATCCCTTTATTTTGAGCCTATGTATGTCTCTGCATGTGAGATGGGTCTCCTGAATACAGCAGACTGATGGGTCTTGACTCTTTATCCAGTTTGCCAGTCTGTGTCTTTTAATTGGAGCCTTTAGTCCATTTACATTTAAGGTTAATATTGTTATGTGTGAACTTGATCCTGCCATTATGATATTAACTGGTTATTTTGCTCGTTAGTTGATGCAGTTTCTTCCTAGCCTCGATGGTCTTTACATTTTGGCATGTTTTTGCAATGGCTGGTACCGGTTGTTCCTTTCCATGTTTAGGGCTTCCTTCAGGGTCTTTTGTAAAGCAGGCCTGGTGGTGACAAAATCTCTAAGCATTTGCTTATCTGTAAAGGATTTTGTTTCTCCTTCACTTATGAAACTTCGTTTGGCTGGATATGAAATTCTGGGTTTAAAATTCTTTTCTTTAAGAACGTTGAATATTGGCCCCCACTCTCTTCTGGCTTGTAGAGTTTCTGCCGAGAGATCTGCTGTTAGTCTGATGGGCTTCCCTTTGTGGGTAACCCGACCTTCTCTCTGGCTGCCCTTAAGATTTTTTCTTTCATTTCTACTTTGGTGAATCTGGCAATTATGTGTCTTGGAGTTGCTCTTCTGGAGGAGTATCTTTGTGGCGTTCTCTGTATTTCCTGAATTTGAATGTTGGCCTGCCCTACTAGGTTGGGGAAGTTCTCCTGGATGATATCCTGAAGAGTGTTTTCCAACTTGTTTTCATTTTCCCCCTCACCTTCAGGCACCCCAATCAGACGTAGCTTTGGTCTTTTTACATAATCTGCAATGGGATATTTCTTACCACAGTGAAGCTTATGGTGACAACGGAAGTATCCTCAGATTAAAACCAGAAAGAAGCTTTCTGAGAAGCTGCTTTGTGATGTCTCAATTCAACTCACTGAGTTACGTCTCTATTTCATGGAACCGTTTGCTAGCCCTGTTTGTGAGGAATCTCAGAACTGATATATTGGATCGTTTTCAAGACTGTACGGTCAAAGGAAATATTCTCTGAAATTGAGAAAGAAGCTTTCTGAGAAACTGCTTTGTGATGCTTGAATTCATCTCACAGAGTTACACTTGCCTTTCATAGAGCAGTCTATTACCACTGTCTCTGGGTAATGTGAGAAGGAATACTTTGGATCACATTGAGGCCTATGCTGACAAAGGAAATATCCTCAATTGAAAACGTGAAAGAAGCTTTCTGAGAAACTTCTTTGTGTTATGTGAATTCATCTCACAGAGTTACATCTTAGTCTTCATGAAGGAGTTGGCTAACACTGTTTTCGTGGAATCTGTAAAGTGATATTTGTGAGCGATTTGAGGGTTATAGTGAAAAAGGAAATATCCTCAGATAAAAATTGGAATGAAATGTTGTGAGAAACTGCATTGTGATGTGTGAATGCAACTCACAGAGTTACACTTTTCTTTTCATTGATCAGTTTGCTCACACTGTTTTCTTGAAATCTGCAATGGGATATATTTTAGCACAATGAAGTTTTCGGTGACAAAGGAAATATCCCCAGATAATAACTAGAAAGAGTATTTTTGAGAAACTGCTTTGTGATGTGTGAATTCAACTCAATGTGTTACACCTGTATTTCATGGAGCCGTTTGCTAGCCCTGTTTTTGTGGAATCTGAGAACTGATATTTCAGATCGCTTTGAATACTGTATGGCCAAAGGAAATATCCTGAGTTAAAATCGAGAAAGAAGCTTTCTGAGATACTTCTTTTTGATGTGTGAATTCATCTCACAGGATTTCACCTTTTTCTTCATGTGTCGTTTGCTAAGACTGTGCTTGTGGAATCTGCAAAGTGATATTTGGGAGCACTTTGAAGACTGTGGTGAAAAAGGTAATATCCTCAGATAGAAACTGGAAAAAGCATTGTGCGAAACTACATTGTGACGTGTGAATGCAACTCACAGATTCACACTTTTCTTCTCATTGATCAGTTTGCTAGAACTGTTTTCTTGAAATCTGCAATGGGATATTTCTTAGCACAAAGAAGCTTTTGATGACAAAGGAAATAATCTTAGATAAAAACGAGAGAGAAGCTTTCTGAGAAACTGCTTTGTGATGCATTAATTCATCTCACAGAGTTACACTTTCCTTTCATGGAGCAGTCTCTTACCACTGTCTTTGGGAAATCTGAGAAGGGTTATTTTGGATTGCATTGATCCCTATGCTGACAAAGGAAATATTCTCAATTAATCACGTGAAGGAAGCTTTCTGAGAAATGTCTTTGTAATATGTGAATTCATTTCACAGAGTTACAACTTAGTCTTCATGAAGCAGTTTACTAACACTGTTTTCGTGGAATATGCAAAGTGATATTTGGGAGTGCTGGGAGGCCTATAGTGAAAAAAGAAATATTCACAGATAAAAACTGGAAAGAAGCATTCTGAGAAACTGCACTGTAATGTGTGATTTCATCTGGCTGTGTTGCACCTGTATTTCGATGGGCCATTTGCTAGCCCTTTTTTTGTGGAATCTCAGAACTGATGTTTCGGATTGCTTTGAAGACTATACAGTCAAGGGAAATATCCTCAGATAAATATGAGAAAGAAGGTTTCTGAGAAACTTCTTTGTGATGTGTGAATTCATCTCACAGAGTTACACCTTTCTCTTCATGTAACCTTTGGCTAAGTCTGTTCTCATGGAATGTGCAAAGTGGTATCTGAGAGCGCATTGAGGGCTATGGTGAAAAAGGAAATATCCTCAGATAAAAACTGGAAAGAAGAGTTGTAAGAAACTGCATGGGGATGTGTGAATGCAACTCACAGATTTACACTTTTCATTTCATTGATCAGTTTGCCAACAGTGTTTTATTGAAATCTTCAAAGGGTCATTTCTTAGCACATGAAAGCTTACAGTGACAAAGGAAATATTGTCAGACAAAAACTAGAAAGAAGTTTTCTGGAAACTGCTTTGTGATGCATGAATTCATCTCACAGAGTTACACTTTCGTTTCATGAAGCAGTCTATTACCACTGTCTTTGGGGAATCTGAGAAGGGACACTTTGTCAGCATTGAGTCCTATGCTGACAAAGGAAATATCCTCAATTAAAAACGTGAAAGAAGCTTTCTGAGAAAATTCTTTGCGATATGTGAATTCATCTCACAGAGTTACAACTTACGCTTCCTGAAGCAGTTTGCTAACACTGTTTTCTTGGAATCTGCAAAGTGACATTTGGGAGCGCTTGGAGACCTATGGTGAAAAAATGGAGTATTCATAGTTAAAAACTGAAAAGAAGCATTATGAGAAACTATATTGTGATGTGTGAATTCATCTCACTGAGTTACACCTGTATTTCAATGAGCCGTTTGCTAGCCATGTTTTTGTGAAATCTGAGAACTGATATTTCGGATTGCTTTGAAGACTATATGACCAGAGGAAGTATCCTCAGATAAATACAAGAAAGAAGCTTTCTGAGAAACTTCTTTGTGATGTCTGAATTTATGTCACAGAGTTCCACCTTTTTCTTCGTGAAGTCATTTGCTAAGACTGTTCTTATGGAATTTGCAAAGTAATATTTGGGAGCGCATTGAGGACTATGGTGAAAAAGGAAATATTCTCAGATAAAAACTGGAAAGAATCGTTGTGAGAAACTGCATTTTGACGTGTGAATGCAACTCATAGAGTTACACTTTTCGTTTCATTGATCAGTTTGCTAACACTGTTTTCTTGAAATCTGCAATGGGATATTTCTTAGCGCAATGAAGCTCACGGTGACAACGGAAATATCATCAGATAAAAACGTGAGAGAAGCTTTCTGAGAAACTGTTTTGTGATGCGTGAATTCATCTCACAAGGTTACACTTTCGTTTCACGAAGCAGTGTATTACCACCGTCTTTCGGGAATCTGAGAAGGGATACTTTGGATTGCATTGAGGCCTATGATGATAAAGGAAATATCCTCAATTAAGAACGTGAAAGGAGCTTTCTGAGAAACTTCTTTGTGTTATGTGCATTCATCTCACAGAGTTACATCTTAGTCTTCACGAAGCAGTTGGCTACCGTTGTTTTTGTGGAATCTGCAAAGTGATATTTGGGAGCGCTTTGAGGCCTATGGTGAAAAAGGAAATATCCATAGGCTAAACTGGAAAGAAGTGCTCTGAGAAACTGCATTGTGATGTGTGAATTCAACTCACAGAGTTACACTTTTCATTTCTTCGGTCAGTTTGCTAACATTGTTTTCTTGAAATCTGCAATGGGATATTTCTTAGCTCAATGAAGCTTACGTTGAAAAAGGAAATATCCTCAGATAAAAACTAGAAAGAAGCTTTCTTTGAAACTGCTTTGTGATGTGTGAATTCAACTCACTGAGTTACACCTGTGTTTCGTGTAGCCGTTTACTAACCCTGTTTTTGTGAAATCTGAGAAGTGATATTTCGGAACACTTTGAAGACTATCTGGCCAAAGGAAACATCCTCAGATAAAAACGATAAAGAAGCTTTCTGAGAAACTTATTTGTGATCTGTGAATTCACCTCACAGAATTACGCCTTTCTCTTCATGAAGCTGTTTAGTAAGACGGTTCTTGTGGAATCTGCAAAGGGATATTTGGGAGCACAATGAGGGCTATGGTGAAAAAGGAATTATCCACAGATAATAGCTTTAAAGAAGTTTTCTGAGAAAGTGCTTTCTGATATGAGAATTCCTCACACAGAGATTCACCTTTCCCTTCTTGTAACAGTTTGCTAACGCTGTTTTCGTGGAATCTGCAAAGTGACATTTGGGTGAGCTTTGGAGTCTATGGTGAAAAAGGAAATATCCACAGATTAAAAACTCGAAAGAAGGGTTCTGAGGAACTGCATTGTTATGTGTGACTTCAACTCACTGAGTTATACCTGTGTTTTGAGGAGCCATGTGCTAGCCCTGTTTTTGTGGAATCTAAGAACTGATATATTCAATGGCTTTGAAGACTATAGGACCAAGGGAAATATCTTCAGATAAAAACGAGAAAGAAGCTTTCTGAGAAACTTCTTTGTGATATGTAAAATCATCTCACAAGGTTACACCTTTTCTTCATGAAGCCATTTGCTAAGACTGTTCTCGTGGAATCTGAAAGTGATATTTGGGAGAGCATTGAGGGCTATGGTGAAAAAGGAAATATCCTCAGATAAAAACTGGAAAGAAGCGTTGTGAGAAATTGCATTGTGAAGTGTGAATGCAACTCACAGAGTTACACTTTTCCTTTCAATGATCAGTTTGCTGACCCTGTTTTCTTGAAATCTGCAATGGGATATTTCATAGCGCAATGAAGCTTACTGTGACAAAGGAAGTACCTCTGAAATCTCTACTGCTTTGTGACATGTGAATTTGTCCAACAGAGTTTGATCATTAGTTTATTTGGGTCATTTTCTAGCACTATTTACGTGTATCCTGCATTGGGATATTTGGGAAGGCATTGAGTCCTTTGTTGAAACAGGAAATATCCTCAGATGTAAAGTAGGAGGAAGCTTTCAGAGAAACTGCTTTGGAATGGGTAAATTCATCTCCCAGAGATACACCATTCTTGTAATGGAGCAGATCGTAACACTGTTATTGTGGAATCTAACAAGCAATATTTTGAATCTCAATGAAGCCCATATTGACAAAGGAAATATAGTCAGATAATCACTACAAAAATTCTTTCTGAGAAACTGTTTTGTGATGTGTGAATTAATCGCTCAAAGTTACACCTTGCTCTCATTGAGCAATGTGCTAACACTGTCGTTGCGGAATCTGCAATGGGATATTCGGGAGCGCATTTAGTCCTATGGTGAAAAAGGAGATATCCTCAGATAAAAACTATTAGGAAGATTTCTGAGACACTGCTTGGGGATGGATCCATTCATCTCACAGAGCTACACCATTCCTGTCATGGAGCAGCTTGATAGCACTGTTACTGTGGTATCTGAGAAGGGATATTCTGAATCGCAATGAAGCTTATGGAGACAATGGAAATATCCTCAGATAGTAACTATGGAAATGCTTTCTGAGAAACTGCTTTGTGATGTGTGACTTCATCTGGGAGAGTTACACCATTCTCACTGGGCAGTTTGCTGACACTGTCCTCGCGGAATCTGCAATGGGATATGCATGAGCCCTTTGATGCTTATGAGGGAAAGGAAATACTCAAAGATAAATTCTGGAAAGAAGTTTTCTGTGACACTCCTCAGTGACGTGAGAAATCATCTCTCAGAGTTACACCATTCTTACCATTTAGAGGTTTCGTAGCACTGGTTTTGTGTAATCTGAGAAGCGATGTTTTGATCGCAATGAAGCTTATGGTGACAATCAAATATCATCAGATAAAAACCAGAAAGCAGCTTTCTGAGAACCTGCTTTGTGATGTGTGAATTCATCTTACAGAGTTACACCATTCTTCTCAATGAGCAGTTTGCCAACAGTGTTTTCGTGAAATCTGCAATGGGATATTCAGGGGTGCCTTAAGGCCTAGGGTGAAAAATGGCACATCCTCAGATGAAAACTAGAAAGAAGATTTCTGAGAGACTACTTTGTGACGTATGAATTCGTCTAACAGAGTTAGACCATTAGTTTAATTGGGCTGTTTGCTAGCACTGTTTACGTGTAACCTGCATTGGGATATTTGGGAGTTCATTGAGGCCTTTGTTAAAACAGGAAAAATCCTCTGATATAAAGCAGGAGGAAGCTTTCCGAGAAACTGCTTTGGGATGGGTAAATTCATCTCCCAGAGTTACAACATTCTTGTCATGGAGGAGATCATAACACTGTCATTGTGGAATCTGAGGAGGGATATTTTGAATCGCAGTGAAGCCTATGTTGACAAAGGAAATATAGTCAGATAAGCTCTACAAAAATTCTTTCTGAAAACTGCTTGGTGATGTGTGAATTCATCACACAGACTTACACCATTGTTCTCATTGAGCAATGTGGTAACACTATCATCGTGGAATCTGCAATATGATGATCAGGAGTGCATTAAGGCCTACAGGGAAAAGGAGATATCCTCAGTTAAAAAGTATTGGGAAAGTTCTGAGAAACTGCTTGGGAATGGATCAATTCGTCTTACAGAGCTACACCATTCCTGTCATGGAGTAGTTTGGTAGCACTGTTATTGTGGAATCTGAGAAGGAATATTTTGAATGGCAAAGAACCTTATGGTGACAAAAGAAATTCTCATTGAGCAGTGTGCTCACACTGTCGTGGCTAAATCTGCAATGGGATAATCTGGAACGCATTAGGTCTATGGTGCAAAAGGAGATATCCTCAGGTAAAAACTATGAAGAAGCTTTCTGAAAAACAGCTTGGGGATGGATCAGTTCATATCACAGAGTTACACCATTCCTGTCATGGAGCAGTTTGACAGCACTGTTATTGTGGAGTGTGAGAAGGGATAGTTTCAATTGCAATGAAGCCTATGGTGCAAGTGAAATATCCTCAGATAGTAACTATGGAAATGCTTTTTGAGAAACTGCTTTGTGATGTGTGACTTTGTCTGGGAGAGTTACACCATCCTCATTGGGCAGTTTGCTGACACTGTCCTTGTGGAATCTGCAATGGGATATGCAGGAGCCCTTTGAGGCTCATGGGGAAGGGAAATACTCAAAGATAAATACTGGAAAGAGGTTTTCTGTGACACTGCTCAGTGACGTGGGAAATCATCTCACAGAGTTACACTATTCTTATCACGGAGCAGATCGCAACACTGTCATTGTGGCATCTGAGAAGGGATATTTTGAATCGCAATGAAGCCTATGGTGACAAAGGAAATATAGTCAGATAATCACTACAAAAAGTCTTTCTGAGAAACTTCTTTGTGATGTGCAAATTCATCGTACAGAGTTACACCATTGTTCTCATTGAGTAATGTGCTAACACTGTCATTGCGGAATCTGCAATGAGATATTCGGGAGCGCATTTAGTCCTATGGTGAAAAAGGAGATATCCTCAGATAAAATCTATTAGGAAGCTTTCTGAGAAACTGCTTGGGGATGGATCAATTCATCTCACAGAGCTACACCATTCCTGTCATGGAACAGTTGATAGCACTGTTATTGTGGAATCTGAGAAGGGATATACTGAATCACAATGAAGCTTATGGAGACAACGGAAATATAGTCAAATAATCACTTCGAAAATGCTTTCTGATAAACTGCATTGTGATGTGTGAATTCATCTGACAGAGTTACACCATTCTCATTGGGCAGTTTGCTAACACTCTCCTCGTGGAATCCCCAATGGGATACGCAGCAGCGCATTGGGGCTTCCGGGGAAAGGAAATATTCAAAGATGAATACTGGAAGAAGCTTTCTGTGAAACTCCTCTGTGACGTGGGAAATCATCTCACAGAGTTGCACCATTCTTATCATTTAGAAATTTCGTAGCCCTGTTTTTGTGTAATGTGAGAAGCGATGTTTTAGATCGCAATGAATCCTATGGTGTCAAAGGAAATGTGCTCAGAGGAAAACCAGAAAGATGCTTTCTGATAAACTGCTTTGTGACATGTGAATTCATCTCACAGAGTTACAGCATTCTTCTCATTGGGCAGTTTGCCGACACTGTCTTGGCAGAATCTGCAATGGGATATTCGGGAGCGCATTAAGGCCTCTGCTGAAAGAATGATACCCTCCGAAGAAAACTAGAAAGAAGCTTTCTGAGCAACTCTTTTGCGATGGATCAATTCATCTCAGATTTACACCAGTCCTAACATGGTGCAATTTGGTAGCCCTGTGATTGTGGATTCCGAGATGGCAAAAGTAGTTCTCATAGAGGCCTGCTGTGACAAAGGAAAGATCCTCAGATAAAAACTAGAAAGATGTTTTCTGAGAAACAGTTTTGAGACGTATGAATTCATCTTACAGAAGTACACCATTCTTCTCGTTGTGCAGTTTGCTAACAATGTTTTCATGGAATCTGCAATGTGGTATTCTGGGACGCCTTAAGGCCCGTGGTGAAAAATGAAATATCCTCGGATAGAAACTAGAAAGAATCTTACTGAGAGACTACTTTGTACGTGTGAATTCGTCTAAAAGAGATACATCATTCTTCTCATTGAGCAATGTGCTAACACTGTCGTGATGGAATCTGCAATGGGATAATCGGGAGTGCATTAAGGTCTATAGTGCAAAAGGAGATATCCTCAGATAAAAACTATAAAGAAGCTTTCTGAAAAACAGCTTGGGGATGGATCAATTCATCTCACAGAGCAACACCATTCCTGTCATGGAACAGTTTGGCAGTACTGTTATTGTGGAGTCTGAGAAGGGATAGTTTGGATCACAATGAAGCCTATGGTGCAAAGGAAATATCCTCAGATATTAACTAAGGAAATGTTTTCTGAGAAACTGCTTTGTGATGTGTGACTTCGTCTGGGAGAGTTACACCATTCTCATTGGGAAGTTTGCTGACACTGCCCTCACGGAATCTGCAATGGGATATGCAGGAGCCCTTTGAGACTCATGGGGGAAACGAAATACTCAAAGATTAATACACGAAAGAAGTTTTCTGTGACACTCCTTGGTGACGTCGGAAATCATCTCACAGAGTTACACCATTCTTATCATACAGAAGTTTCGTAGCACTGGTTTTGTGTAATTTTGTGAAAAAGGAGATATCCTCAGATAAAAACTATTCGGAAAGTTTCTGAGAAACTGCTTGGGAATGGATCAATTCATCTCACAGAGCTACACCATTCCTGTCATGGAGCATTTTGGTAGAACTGTTGTTGTGGAGTCTGCGAAGGGATATTCTGAATTGCAATGAAGCTTATGGAGACCAAGGAAATATAGTCAGATAATCACGAGAAATATGCTTTCTGAGAAACTGCATTGTGATGTGTGAATTCATCTGACAGAGTTACACCATTCTCGTTGGGCAGATTGCTAACACTGTCCTCACGGAATCCACAATGGGATACGCAGTAGCACATTGGGGCTTCCGGGGAAAGGAAATATTGAAAGATGAAAACTGAAAAGAAGCTTTCTGTGAAACTCCTCGGTGACATGGGAAATCATCTCACAGAGTTACATCATTATTATCATTTAGAAGTTTCATAACACTGGTTTTGTGTAATCTGAGAAGCGATGTTTTGGATCGCAAGGAAGCCTATGGTGACAAAGGAAATGTGCTCAGAGGAAAACCAGAAAGATGCTTTCTGATAAACTGCTTTGTGACGTGTGAATTCATCTCACAGAGTTACAGCATTCTTCTCATTGGGCAGTTTGCCTACACTGTCTTCACAGAATCTGCAATGGGATATTTGGGAGTGCATTAAGGCCTCTGCTGGAAAAGAGATACCCTCAGATGAAAACGAGAAAGAAGCTTTCTGAGCAACTGCTTTGTGATGGATCAATTCATCTCAGATTTACACCAGTGCTAACATGGAGCAATTTGGTAGCCCTGTGATTGTGGAATCTGGGATGGCAAAAGTAGTTCTCATTGAGGCCTGCTGTGACAAAGGAAAGATCCTCAGATAAAAACTAGAAAGATGTTTTCTGAGAAACAGCTTTGAGTTGTGTGAATTCATCTTACAGAAGTACACCATTCTTCTCATTGTGCAGTTTGCTAACAATGTTTTCGTGGAATCTGAATGTGGTATTCTGGGATGCCTTAAGGCCCATGGTGAAAAATGAAATATCCTCAAATAAAAACTAGAAATAAGCTTTCTGAGAGACTGTTGTGTACGTGTGAATTCGTCTAATAGAGTTACACCATTCTTCTCATTGAGCAATGTGCTAACACTGTCATGGTGGAATCTGCAATGGGATATTTGGGAGCACCTTAGGCCTATGGTGCAAAGGAGATATCCTCAGATAAAAATTATAAAGAATCTTTTTGAGAAACACCTTGGGGATGGATCAGTTCATCTCACAGAGCAACACCATTCCTGTCATGGAGCAGTTTGACAACACTGTTATTGGGGAGTATGAAAAGGGATAGTTTGCATCGCAATGAAGCCTTTGGTGCAAAGGAAATATCTTCAGTTTGTAACTACGGAAATGCTTTCTGAGAAACTGCTTTGTGATATGTGACTTCGTCTGGGAGAGTTACACCATTCTCATTGGGCAGTTTGCTGACACTGTCCTCACGGAATCTGCAATGGGATATGCAGGAGCCCTTTGAGGCTTGCAGGGGAAACGAAATACTCAAAGATTAATACTCGAAAGAAGTTTTCTGTGACACTCTTCGGTGACGTAGGAAATCATCTCATAGAATTACACCATTCTTATCATTTATAAGTTTCATAGCACTGGTTTCGTGTAATCTGAGAAGCGATGTTTTGGATCGCAATGAAGCCCATGATGACAAGGAAATATTCTCAGACAAAACCAGAAAGCAGGTTTCTGAGAACCTGCTCTGTGATGTGTGAATTCATCTTACAGAGTTACACCATGCTTCTCAATGTGCAGTTTGCTAACACTGTGTTCGTGGAATCTGCAATGGGATATTCAGGGGCCCATTAAGGTCTATGGTGAAAAATGAAATATCCTCAGATGAAAACTAGAAAGAAGCTTTCTGAGAGACTGCTTTGTGATGTGTGAATTCCTCTAACAGAGTTACACTATTAGTTTAATTGGGCCGTTTGCTAGCACTATTTATGTATAACCTGCATAGGGCTATGCGGGAAAGCATTAAGGCCTTTGTTGAAATATCCTCAGTTATAAAGTAGGAAGAAGCCTTCTGAGAAACTGCTTTGGGATGGGTAAATTCATCTCCCAGAATTACACCATTCTTGTCATGGAACAGATCGTAACACTGTCATTGTGGAATCTGAGAAGGGATATTTTGCATCACAATGCAGATTAGGGTGACAGGAAATATAGTCAGATAATCACTACAAAAATTCCTTCTGAGAAACTGCTTTCTGATGGGAATTCATCGCACAGAGTTAAACCATTCTTCTCATTGAGCAATGTGCTAACACTGCTATCGCGGAATCTGCAATGGGATATTAGGGAGCACATTAAGGCCTATGGTGAAAAAGGAGATATTCTCAGATAAAAGTATTAGGCCGCTTTCTGAAAAACTGCTTGGGGATGGATCCATTCATCTCACAAATCTACATCATTCCTGTCATGGAGCACTTTGGTAGCACTGTTATTGTGGAATCTGAGAAGGGATATTTTGAATCGCAATGAAGCTTATGGTGACAAAAGAAATATAGTCAGATAATCACTTCAAAAATACTTTCTGAGAAACTGCATTGTGATGTGTGAACTCATCTGACAGCATTACACCATTCTCGTTGGGCAGTTTGCTAACATTGTCCTCACGGAATCCACAATGGGATAAATATTGGAAAAAGGAAATATCCACAGATAAAAACTGGAAAGAAGCATTCTGAGAAACTGCATTGTGTTGTGTGAATTCAACTCCATGAGTTACACCTGTGTTTCGAGGAGTAATTTGCTAGTCCTGTTTTTGTGGAATCTGAGAACTGATACATCAGATCGCTTTGAATACTATACGGCTAAAGGAAATATCCTCATACAAAATCGAGAAAGAAGCTTTCTGAGAATCTTCTTTGTGATGTGTGAAATAATCTGCCAGAATTACACTTTTCTCTTCATGAACCCGTTTGCTAAGACTGTTCTCGTGGAATCTGCAAAGTGATATTTGGGAGCACATTGAAGCCTATGGTGACAAGGAAATATCCTCAGATTAAAACCAGAAAGCAGCTTTCTGAGAACCTGCCTGTGATGTTTGAATTCATCTTACAGAGTTACTCCATTCTTCTCAATGAGCAGTATGCTAACACTATGTTCGTGGAATCTGCAATGGGATATTCAGGGGTGCATTAAGGTCTATGGTGAAAAATGAAATATCCTCAGATGAAAACTAGAAAGAAGCTTTCTGAGAGACTGCTTTGTGACGTGTGAATTCGTCTAACAGAGTTAGACCATTACTTTATTTGGGCCGTTTGCTAGCACTATTTACGTATAACCTGCATTGGGATATGCGGGAACGCATTAAGGCCTTTGTTGAAACTGGAAATATCCTCAGATTATAAAGTAGGAAGAAGCCTTCCGAGAAACTGCTTTGGGATGGGTAAATTCATCTCCCAGAGTTACACCATTCTTGTCATGGAGTAGTTTGGTAGCACTGTTATTGTGAAATCTGAGAAGGGATATTTTGAATCGCAACAAAGCTTATGGTGACAAAGGGAATATAGTCAGATAATCACTTGAAAAATGCTTTCTGAGAAACTGCATTGTGATGTGTTAATTCATATGACAGAGTTACACCATTCTCGTTGGGCAGTTGGTTAACAGTGACCTCGTGGAATCCACAATGGGATAGGCAAGAGCACATTGGGGCTTCCAGGGAAAGGAAATATTCAAAGATGGATACTGGAAAGAAGCTTTCTGTGAAACTCCTTGGTGACATGGGAAATCATCTCACAGAGTTACACCATTCTTATCATTTACAAGTTTGGTAGCACTGGTTTTGTGTAATCTGAGAAGCGATGTTTTGGATTGCAATGAAGCCTATGGTGACAAAGGAAATGTGCTCAGATGAAAACCAGAAAGATGCTTTCTGAGAAACTGCTTTGTGACATGTGAATTCATCTCACAGAGTTACAGCATTCTTTTCATTGGGCAGTTTGCTGACACTGTCTTCGCAGAATCTGCAATGCGATATTCAGGAGTGCATTAAGGCCTCTGCTGAAAAAGGAGATATCCTCAGATAAAAACTATAAAGAAGCTTTCTGAGAAACTGCTTGGGCATGGATCAATTCATCTCACAGAGCTACACCATTCCTGTCATGGAGCAGTTTGGTAGCACTGTTATGTGGAGTCTGAGAAGGGATTGTTTGGATCGCCATGAAGCCTTCAGTGCAAAGGAAATATCCTCAAATAATAAATAGAAAGATGCTTTCTGAGAAACTGTTTTGTGATGTGTGAATTCATCTCTCAGAGTTACATAATTCTCGTTGGGCTCTTTGCTATCACTGTCTTCACGGAATCTGCGATAGGATATGCAGGAGCGCTTTGAGGCTTAAGGGGGAAAGAAAATATTCAAAGATAAATACTGGAAGGAAATTTTCTGTGAAACTCCTCGGTGACATGGGAAATCATCTCACAGAGTTACACCATTCTTATCATTTAGAAGTTTCATAGCCCTGGTTTTGTGTAATCTGAGAAGCGATGGTTTGGATCGCAATGAATCCTATGGTGACAAGGAAATATCCTCAGATAAAAACCAGAAAGCAACTGTCTGAGAAACTGCTTTCTGATGTGTGAATTCATCTTACAGAGTTACACTATTCTTCTCAATGAGCAGTTTGCTAACAGTGTTTTCGTGGAAACTACAATGGGATATTCTGGGGCACCTTAAGGCCTATGGTGAAAAATGAAATATCCTCAGATGAAAACTAGAAAGAAGCTTTCTGAGAGACTGCTTTGTGATGTGTGAATTCCTCTAACAGAGTTACACTATTAGTTTAATTTGGCCATTTGCTAACACTATTTACGTGTAACCTGCATTGGGATATGCGGGAATGCATTGAGGCCTTTGTTGAAACAGGAAATATCCTCAGATATAAACTAGAAAGAAGCCTTCCAAGAAACTGCTTTGGGATGGGTAAATTCATCTCCCAGAGTTACACCATTCTTGTCATGGAGCAGATCATAACACTGTCATTGTGGAATCTGAGAAGGGATATTTTGAATCTCAATGAAGCCTGTGGTGACAAAGGTCTCAGTCTGAGAAGGGACTGTTTGGATCCCAATGAAGCCTATGGTGCAAAGGAAATATCTTCCAATAATATCTAGAAAGATGCTTTGTTAGAAACTTCTTTGTGATTTGTGAATTCATCGCACAGCATCACACCATTCTTCTCATTGGGCAGTTTGCTAACACTTTTCTCGTGGAATCTGCCATGGGATATTCTGGAGGGACTTATGGTGAAAAAGGAAATGTCCCAAGATAGAAACTGGAGAGAAGTTTTCTGAGAATCTGCTCGGTGACTTGTGAAATCATCTCACGGAGGTACACCATCCTTTTCATGGAGAAGTTTCATAGCATTGGTGTTGGGAATCTGAGAAGGGAGATTTTGAATCGCATAAACCATAGGCTTATGGTGACAAAGGAAATGTGTTCAGATAAAAACCAGAAAGATGCTTTCTGAGAAACTGTTTTGTGATGTGTGAATTCATCTCACAGAGTTACAGCATTCTTCTCATTGGGCAGTTTGCTAACACTGTCCTTGCAGAATCTGCAATGGGATATTCTTGAGTGCATTGAAGCTAATGGTGAAAAAGGAAATATCCTAAGATAAATCCTGGAAAGAAGTTTTCTGAGAAGCTGCTCAGTGACTTGTGAAATCATCTCACAGAGTTACAACATTCTTTTCATGGAGAAGTTTCCTGGCACTGGTTTTGGGGAACCTGAGAAAGGATATTTTGGATTGCAATGAAGCCTATGGTGACAAAAAAAAGGTACTCAGATAAGAACCAGAAAGATGCTCTCTGAGAAACTTCTTTTTGACTTCTGAAATGATCTCACAGAGTTACACTATTTTTTTTCATGGAGAAGTTTCATAGCACTGGTTTTGGGAATCTGAGAAGGGATATATTGAATAGCATTGAAGACTATGGAGACAACAAAATGGCTCAGATAAAAACCAGAAAGATGCTTTCTGAGAAATTGCTTTGTGATGTGTGATTTTGTCTTACAGAGTTACACCATTCTTCTCATTGAACAGTTTCCTAACAGTGTTTTGGTGGAATCTTGAATGGGATATTTTGGGGCCCTTTGAGGTCTTTGTTGAAAAAGGAAATATCCTCAGATGTAAACTAGAAAGAAGCTTTCTGAGAAACTGTTTTGTGATGCGTGAATTCGTCTTACAGAGTTACATCATTCTTCTCATTGAGCAATGTGCTAACACTGTCATCACAGAATCTGCAATGGGATATGCGGGAGCACTTTGTGGCTTACGGGGGAAAGGAAATATCCAAAGATAAATAATGGAAAGAAGTTTTCTGTGAGACTCCTCGGTGATGTGTGAAATCATCTCACAGAGTTACACTATTCTTTACATGGAAAGTTTCGTAGCTCTTTTTTTGTGTGGAATCTCTGAAGGGATACTTTGGATAGCAATGGTGACAAGGAAATGTCCTCAGATAAATACCAGAAAGAAGCTTTCTGAGAAACTGCTTTGTGATGTGTGAAATCTTCTCTCAGAGTTACACCATTCTTTTCATGGAGCAGTTTTTTTACACTGTTCCTGGAATCAGCATTGGGATATTGGGGAGCTCATTGAGACCTATGGTGATAAAGCAAATATCCTCATGTAAAAACTGGAGAGAAGCTTTCTGAGAAACTGCTTTGTGATAGATGAATTCATCTCACAGAGTTACACCATTCTTCTCATTGAGCAGTGTGCTAACAGTGTCTTCGTGGAATCTGCAATGGGCTATTCAGGAGCGCATTAAGGACTATGGTGAAAAAATAAATCCTCGGATATAAACTAGAAAGAAGCTTTCTGAGAACCTGCTTTGTGTTCTGTGAATTCACCTAACAGAATTACACCATTACTTTAATTGAACCGTTTGCTAACACTATTTACGTGGAATTTACATTGGGATATGTGGGAGCACATTGAGGTCTCTGTTGAAAAAGGAAATATCCTCAGATATAAACTATAAAGAAGCCTTCTAAGAAACTGCTTTGGGTTGAGTAAATTCATCTCACAGAATTAGGCCATTCCTGTCATGGAGAAATTTGGTAACACTGTTACTGTGGAATCTGAGACAGAAAAATTTGTTGGCATTGAAGCCTATGCTGACAAAGGAAATATCCTCAGATGAAAACTAGAAAGAAGTCTTCTGAGAAACTGTTTTGTGGTGTGTGAATTCCTCTCACAGAGTCACGCCATTCTTTTCCTGGAGCAGTTCGGTAGCACTGTTTTATGGAATCTGAGAAGGGACATTTTGGATGGTATTGAAGCCTATGGTGGCCACGGAACGATCCACAGGTAAAAACTAGAAAGAAACTTTCTGAGATACTGCTTTGTGATGTGTGATTTCATCTTACAGAGTTACACCATTCTTTCATTGAGCAGTTTGCTAACACTGTTTTCGTGAAATCTGCAATTGGATATTTGGGAGTGCATTGAGTCCTATGTTGAAATAGGAAATATTCTCAGATAAAAACTAAAAAGAATCTTTCTGAGAAACTACTTTTTGAGGTGTTCATTCATCTCACAGATACACCTTTCTTTTCACTGTGCAGTTTGCTAACTCTGTTTTGGCAGAATCTGCAACGGGATATTTTGGAGCACCCTGAGGCCTACGGTGAAAAAGGAAATACCGTCAGATAAAAACCGGAGAGAAGCTTTCTGAGAAACTCCTTTGTGATATGTGACTTAATCTCACAGAGTTACACCATTCTTTTCATGAAGCAGTTTTCTAGCCCTGTTCTTGTGGAATCTGAAAAAGTATATTTTGGATCGCGTTGAAGCCGAGACAATGTCCTCAGATAACAACCAGAAAGAACCTTTCTGAGAAACTGCTTTTTGTTATGTGCATTTATCTCACAGAATTATTCCTTTCTTTTCACTGAGCAGTTTGCTAACGCTGTTTTATACAGTGTTATACAACAGATTCATCTGTTGTACATAAGTTGAAGAATTTTACATAAGTCGAATAAGTTGTAGAACTTATTCATCTTGCATAAATAAAATTTCATATGTCTTGAAAAACAACTCCCCATTTCTCCATTCGATAGGCAAACAGCATTCTACTTTTAGTTTCTTTGAGTTTGACTATTTTAGCTACCTTTTATAAGTGGTATTTTATGGTAATTGTACTTCTGTGACTGGCTTATTTCACTTAACATACCTTCAAGGTGCATTCCTGTCACATATGGCAGAATTTCCTTATTTCTTTTGGCTGAATAAAAAACATTTCGTTGTACGTGTATATCACATCTACCTTATCCATTCATCTTCTGATGGACATTTAAGTTGTTTTCACATCTTGGCTATTGTGAATAATATTGCAATGAATATGAAAGTGCAGATATTTCTTCAAGATCCTGATTTCAATTCTTTTGGATAAATATACAGAAGCAGGATTGCTGGATTATATGGTAGTTCTATTTTTACCTTATAAGAAAATGCCGTATGGTTTTCCATTGAGACATCCTTAGCAGATCAAAGCTATTTGAGATTCATCCTCTTGAGATCTAAGGTTTATCACTTGGTTTTGTTTCTCTGGCCACATATTTCTCTTATCAGGTCCTGAAGAAGCTCTCTATTGGTATTTTTCTATGTTCAGCTGAGATAATTTCTGAACACACGTGAGATGCACTTTAAATCATCTCATAGTCTCCCAGCTCTGCTGTGGTGACCCAAATGTAAATGCCATCAGTCTCTTTGATACTCACTGTTCTCCCATCCCTATCTTGATCCACTACTGTTTTCTGGCCAGCCTTTCGGCTTTAATTTAATCAATAGACATTGACTGAACTACTAGTTTATCTTGACATCTAGGTCCTCAGAGAGGCAAGGTTGATTTCTAGTTGAGCTCCTGAAATGTTCCACTTGGTTACAAATTCAATTTCTTTCCCAGAAATTCTTTCACCTTCCTAGGACTCTGCCTTGAGAACAGTAGCTATAATTGCAGTCATCACCTGATTTATGATGCTTTACTATCCATCTTCACTATCTCTCTCAATTTCTAGCCATTTGTTGAGTTAATGAGAATGTTAGGAACCACTAACCCTGCATCTTGCAAGTCTTTCATGGTGGCAATAATTATGTAGTTCTCCAAAGGATAACTTTTTGTTAATTATCCTGTTTGTGAAGGACAGTTACCAAGTGGCCTCTCTAAGTCTCCATTCTGACTGCCTCCTACTAGCATTGGACCCTTTGATATCTATCAGCTCAAAACCAATGTCTAGTAATCGTTAAAATGAATTGATATTTTCCTTTTGCCCAGTCACCACGGTGAATGGAGTAGGTTTCTTTGGAGAAAGCTAAGAAGAGAATACATTGTACAAATACATGGTTTGTCTTTGGATCCTTTTGTCAAAGTGACCTGTATTCCCTTCACACAAAGGGCTTGAACCTGTGGACTGGCTCTAGTATAAGTTAGTGAAGACCTATATGTTGTGAGGCCTTAATATTTTTTGAATATTTATGTACCCCCAGATTTATATGTTGAAATTCACAAATTTCACAAAATTGTAAGATCTTTCAGCATCTTGATCTTAGACTTCTCAGTTTCTGGAACTATGTGAAATAAATTTCCATTGTTTATAAGCCATTCAGTCTGTAGTATTCTACTATAGTAGACTAAACAGGCTAAGGATGCCTGAATCTGATCTCTGTTCACAGTAACTAGAAATTTTGGTTTACACAGACCAAGTAAGATTTCAGTAAGCTGCCCATTTATTTCAGTTCTAGAAAATTGATCTTAAGCATAACCATAGTTTTCTCTCTAGAAGACAATATTTTAGTTCTAGATTTCAATTCTAGAGATGTCATAATTTGCAGTCATTACCAAGGATGTTTGTTTTTCTCTGATTATTGCTCCAGCCTTGCTACCAACAATACCCATACCCTTCTTATCTTTGGCTACTGAGTGGCCTCTATACTGCAAGATCAATCATTCACAATTACTTCAGGGAATCAGTTAATTTCAGTGGACATTTTTCCCACTGTCATTACCTGTCTGTAGAAGGCAGCTAGTGCAGAGCTTTCCAAATATGCAAGTGCTCCCCAGCAATGTACTTCTTACTATTTTGATTAGAGAAGGAATGTCCTTTATGCCAACCTAGGTGACAAAGGTAAGAGTAGATGAGTGGCTTGCTATGATAAATCCACTCAAATGTTTTTGTCAATGGAGGCTTCAAATTTCTTTATATTAAGATTTCTGAACCTTGGTACTATTGATAATTTTGGAGCAAATTATTCTTTGATGAGAGAGGCTGTCGAGTGCAGTATGGACTGTTTAACAGCATCTCTGGTCTTTACTCAGCAGTTCTTGTTAGTTATGAGAACCAAAAAAATCTCAAGAAATTGGCAAATATCACTTGAGGAGGGAGGGTAAAATTTCTCCTAGTCAAGAAACACTGTTCTATATTATTGAAGGAAATGTGGTTGAGTCTAAGTTGTCAGACAAATATAACTGTTACAGTATTTATCTATCTAAAAACACATGTATCTTCTCCAGCTAACACATTGGATCCACTGTTTCTAGTAAATGTACATATATCAATAAATTTGACTTGATGCATTTTGATTTGCCCTGATTTAGTACCCTCAGAATTCATTCCCAGCATACTTCCCACATTGTTCCAAATGCTGTTGAGAGCATCCTTCAGTTACTTCACTTTATAATCTGTCTCTCCTTGGCTTTGACTCTGAGCTCATGTCTCTTGGGTTTGCTGGTATCTGACTCAGTTATAGAACTCAGAGGCAATATGGGGTCGTGGGGCAGTTCTCAAGAAATACCAACACTCATTTGCAAGATAACTGCCTCTAGTGAAGTGAAAGAGATATTCCATTCTCATTAAATATCCACATACTCCACTACATTTTTCAGACCCCTTCCAATTACTGTGGGCCATGTGACTAACCCTGGAAAATGTGCTTTGAAGAGAAATAGTATGTGACACTTTTTGGCTGAGGCATGTAAGAACAGGTTTGGGACTCTCTCCTTCTCTCTCTCACTGTGAAACTCCAGTTCAACTCTGAGGTGACTGAGCTTCAGTCAATAGATAGAAACAGAGATCCTTGCCTATTTTCATTGGACATGTAGCAGGAGACAGAAATACACTTTTGTTAGGTTTGGTATTTCAGCACAGACCATCCTATTCTAAGTAATCCAGTAAGGTCATTAGAGAGTTTTCTATTATAGGGATGGTGGCTTAATTAGATAGGAGAGATGACTTGCTTTTTCTGTCAAAAGAGAGTTAGTAGGTATTTGATTCCTAAAACTACAGTTTATAATTTAAGTAAGTACTTCATCACTTGCATGTCATGAATGATCAATACTCATATTTTTGTTATTAAGGAAGTCATTACTGCAACCAACTTTAACCAGGTTAGATAAGTAATTCCAGGCATTGAAACTTGAGAGTTTGCTCCTGAAATCACTTTTCTATAATAATTTATTTTCTACTGGTAAGATAGTAGTAAGCTTGCTGGATCTAATAGTTCTATTTTCAGTTCTTTCAGATATCACCATAATATTTTCCATAAAGTTTGAACTAATTTACATTCCCACCAATGGTGTATGAGCATTCCCTTTTCACTGCATTCATGCAAATTTTTTTTGACTGTTTAGTAATAGCCATTCTGATTGGTGTAACAGTGTGGTTTTAATTTGCATTTCTGTGATGAATATGTATATTGAACATTTTTCATGGGTTTTCGGCCACTTATATTTCTTCTTTTGAGAAATGTCTGTTCATGTCCTTTGTCAAGTTCTTAATGAGGTTGTCTGTTTTTTTCTTGTTGAGTTGTTTGAGTTTCTTGTAGACTCAGGATAATAATCCTTTGTTGGAGGCATAATTTGTCAATATTTTCTCTAATTCTGAAGGTTGTCTTTTTATGCTGTTGATTATTTCTTTTGCTGTGCAGACACTTTTTAGTTTGACTAAATCCCATTGGTCTATTTTTGTTTTTGTTGTGTTTGCTTTTGCGGTCTTCATCATAAATTATTTGCCTAGGCCGAAGTCCAGAAGAGTTTTTCCTAGATTCCAGAATTTTTATAGTTTCAGGTCTTGTGTTTAGTTATTTAATACTTCTTGAGTTAATTATTGTATATGGTGAGAGAGAGTGGTCCAGTCTCATTCTTTTTCACGTGGCTAGCCAGTATTCCCAGCACTATTTATTGATTAGGGAGTTATTTCCCCATTGTTTATTTTTGTTGGTTTTATTCAAGATCAGTTGGTTGTAAGTATGTGACTTTCTTTCTGGGGTCTATCTTTTTTTTTTTTTTTTTTTTTTTTTTTTTTTGAGATGGAGTCTCACTCTGTTGCTAAGGCTGGAGTGCAGTGGTGCAGTCTTGTCTCACTGCAAACTCCATCTCCTGGGTTCAAGCAATTCTCTGCCTCAGTCTCCTGAGTAGCTGGGATTACAGGTGCCCACCACCACAGCCAGCTAATTTTTATATTCTTAGAAGAGACAGGGTTTCACCATCTTGGCCAGACTGGTCTTGAACTCCTGACCTCATGGTCCACATGCCTTGGCCTCCCAAAGTGCTGGGATTACAGGAGCGAGCCATCATGCCTGGCCTGGGGTCTCTATTCTGTTCCATTGATCTATGTGTCTATTTTCGAACCAGTAGCATGGTATTTTAGTTGCTGTAGACTAGGAGTAAAATTTAAAGCCAGTCAAGGTAATATCTTCAGATTTGTTCTTTTTGCTTAGGAGTACTTTGGCGATTCACGTTATTTTTTGGTTTTATATGTACGTTAGGAAATTTTTTCTCATTCTGTGGAAAATGAGATGATAATTTGACAGGAACTGCATTGAATCTGTAGATACACTGGGCAATATGGTCATCTGAGTGATATGAGTCTTAACAATCCATGAGCATGGGATGTTTTCCCATTTATTTGTGTCATCCACAATTTCTCTCATCAGTGTTTTGTAGTTCTCTTTGTGGAGATCTTTCACTTCCTTGATTAGATGTATTCCTTTGTACTTAATGTTTTATTCTGGCTGTTGTAAATGGGATTATGTTCTTGATTTGGCTCTCAGCTTGAATGTTAGTGGCAGATAGAAACGCTACTGATTTTGCAAATTTATTTTGTATCTTGAGATTTTACTGAAGTTTCTAATCAGATCTGGGAATGTTCCAGAGGAGTCTTTAGGATTTTCTAGGTATATGATCATGTTGTCAGTGAACAATAATAATTTGACTTCTTTTCCAATCTGAATGCCTTTTATTTCTTTCTCTTGCATGATAGCTCTGGCTAGGGCTTCCACTACTATTATTGAATAGGAGTGGTGAGAATGGACAACTTTGTCTCATGTCACTTCTTAGGGGACAAGAACTGGAGCTTCCTTTCAACTTTTCCCCATTCAGTATTATGTTAACTGTGGGTTTGTTACATATGGCTCTTTTATTTTGAGATACATTCCATCTATGCTTAGTTTGTTAGGGGTTTTATCATGAAGGGATGTTGGATTTTATCAAATGCTGTTCTGTGTCTATTGAGATGATCATATGGTTTTATAATTAGTCCTGTTTATGTGGTGGATTATATTTATAATATATATGTATGTTGAATCATCCTTGCACCCCAGGAATAAAGCCCACTTGAGTTATTTTTTTGATGTGCTACTTGATTCAGTTTGCTAGTATATTGTTGAGGATTTTTCTCCAGTGTTCATTAGGGATATTTGCCTGCTGTTTTCTGTTTTATTGCTATCTTTTGGCATTATTTTGATGTCAGGATGATACTAGTTTTGTAGAATGAATTAGGGAGGAATCCCCCTTCCTCAATTTTTTGGAATATAAATTGGTACCAGATCTTCATAGATCTGGTGGAATTTGGCTGTGAACCCATTTGGTCTGGGGCCTTTTTTGATTGGTAGGTGTTTTATTACAGATTCAATTTCATTACTCATTATTGATGTATTCAGGATTTCTATTTCTTCCTGGTTCAGCCATGGGAGGTTGTGTGTTTCCAGGAATTTATCCATTTTCTCTAGATTTTCTAGTCTGTGCACATAGACATGTTAATAGTAGTTTCTGTATGTCTTTTGTATTTCTATTGGAGAGGTTGTAATGTCACCTTTGTCGTTTCTGGTTGTGGTCATTTGAATATTCTTTTCTTTCTGTTAATCTAGCTAGCGGTCTATTAATCTTGTTTATCCTTTCAAAGGACAACTTTTCACTTTGTTGATCATTTTGGTCTGAATTTCATTTACTTCTGCTCTAATTTTAGTTGTTTCTGTTCTGCTTACTTTGGATTTAGTTTTGTTGGGTTTTTTTTTTTTTTTTTTCGTTTTTTTAATTCCATTAGATGCAAGGTTAGGTTGTTCATTTGAAATCCTTCTATCTTCTTGATGTAGGCATTTAACACTATAAATATTACCTTTAACACTGTTTTTGTCATGTCCCAGAGGTTTTGGTATGTTGTGTCTCCATTTTTATTTGTTTCAAATAATTTTTCATTTCGTCCTTAATTTCATTGCTTGCTGAAAAATTATTCAGGAATAAGTGGTTTATTTTCCATGTATTTATGTAGTTTTGAGAGTTCTTATGGTATTGATTTCTATTTGTATTCCATTGTGGTTGGAGATTATGGTTGGTATCATTGTGATTTTTTTGAGTTTGTAGGGACTTGCTTTATGGTTGAGCATGTGATCAATCTTAGAGTATGTTCCATACGCAGATGAAAAGAATGTATATTCTGTGGTTTTTGGGTAGAGTATTCTGTTAAAAGTCTATTAGGTCTAGTTCGTCAAGTATTGAATTTACCTCCACAATTTGTTAGTTTTCTGTCTCAATGAGCTGTCAAATGCTGTAAGTGGGGTGTTGAAGCCCACCACTATTATTGTGTGGCTGTGTAAATCATTTTTATAAGTTCAGAAATAATTGTTTTGTGAATCTGGGTGCTCCAATGTTGAGTAAACATCTATTTAAGACAGTGAAATCTTCTTGTTGAATGGAACCCTTTATTATTATGTAATGCCCTTCTTTGTCCTTTTTCACTGTTTTTGGTTTAAAATATATTTTATATGATACAAGAATAGTGACATTTGCTACTTTTTGTTTTCCATTTGCATGATAGACCTTTCTCCATCCCTTCACTTTGAGCATATGGGTGAGATAGGTACATGTGAGATAGGTCTCTTAAAAACAGCAAAAGAATGAATCTTGTTTTCTTAAATCCAGTTTCACAGTGTGTGTCTTTTATGTGGGGTATTAGGCCATTTGTAGTCAAGGTTAATATTGATATAGGAGTTTTGTTCCTTTTGTAGTGCTGTTAGCTAATTGATTTATAGTCTTGATTATGTGTTTGCTTTATGGGTTCATAAGCTATGTGCTTCTGTGTGCTTTTGTGGTAGCAAACATTTTTCATTTCCATGTTTAGCACTCCCTTAAGCATCTCTTATAGGGCCAGTCTAGTGGTAACAAATTCTCTTAGTGATTTCTTATCTGGGAAAGACTTTATTTGTACTCTGTTTATGAAGCTTAGTTGGGGGAATATGAAATTCTTGACTGGGATTTCTTTTCTTCAAAAAAGTTAAAAATGGGCCCTCAATCCTTTCTGGCTTGTAAGATTTCTGCTGAAAGTTTGTGTTAGTCTGATGGGTTCCTCTTTAAAGATAATATGGCCATTTTCTTTATCTGTCTTTAAGATTTTTTTTTTCATTGACCTTGGATAGTCTGATGACTATATACCTTGGTGATGTTCATCTTGTATAGCAACTCTCAGGACTTCTCTGGACTTCTTTTATCTCCATATTGACCTCTCTAGCCAGATTAGAGACATTTTCCTGAATTATATTCTCAAATATGTTTTCCAGGTTGCTTACTTTTCTTCTCTCTCTCAAGAATGTCAACAAGTTATAGGTTTCATTGCTTTACATAATCCTATATTTCTCAAAATCTTTGTTTTTTTTTAATTTTTTTCTTCATTTTTGTCTGACTTGGTTGATTTGAAGGACTAGTCTGTGAAATTTTTTCTTCTGCTTTGTCAAGTCTGTTGTTAATGCTTCCAACTGTAGTTTGAAATTCCTTTAGTAAATTTTCCAATTCCAGAAGTTGTTTGGTTCTTTCTTAATAGAACTATGTGATATTTCAAGTCTTTGATCATTTTGCTGGCTTCTTTGTGTTGGATTTGAACTTATCTCTTGTATCTTGTTGAGTTTCTTTGCTATTCACATTTTGAATTCTATATCTGTCATTTCAGACATTTCATTCTGGTAAGGATCATTACTAAGAAGCTACTACAATTCTTTGGAGGTGATAAAACACTGTGGATTTTTGTATTGCCAGAGTTCTTATACTGGTTCCTTCTCATCTGAGGGAGCTGACATTTCTTTTTATTTCTTTTTAATTTGCTGTTGTTTTGATGGGGAGAGTTGATTTTTTATTGTTATTTTTTTTCCTTGAAGGTATGACTGTGTTGTTTATTGTGTATCATTGATTTGCCTTGTTTCTGGGTGCTTTCAGAGGACCAAGGTTCTCTAAGGACTCCTTGGTTGCAGATATGCAGTGGCTTTCTCAAGTTTATTGTTGTAGTGATTTACTTTTATTTGGAGGTGTAATTCACACTTCAGACCAGTAGATGATACTGAGAAGTAAGAGAAAGCAATAAGCTCTTTGTATGTGTTTACCCTTAGCATGGGCAGAAACAATAGAGAAGCATGAAAAGCACCCTTCCTCAGCTCATGCTTACTTTGGTGAGGGTGGAGCCAATGGAGAAGCCCAGGAAGTGGCCTCTGTCTGTCCACACTCCCAGGCCCCACCTGGAAGTCCTTTTGTCATATCAACAGAGTACACTGAAGAGGAAAGCTGGGGGTGGGCAATGAACTCTAAGTTCATTTCTATGCTTTGGTGGTGCTGCCTTCTGTGTCTGGCACCATGCTCAATTTTTCTTTGGACTTAAGAGGGCTTTGGCAGACTATGCACCTCTCTCCTTTAGGGGCACTTAGCATTGAGGGTTAGATCTCCAAAGAAGTGGGGTCCATCTCCCTCCTGTTCCTTGGAGCTCGTGGGGCACTGTCTCCCCATTGACCAAGGGAGCAGGCTGGGGCACCCACCAATGACACACACAGACTGGCCCCAGATTGCATAGCTGTCCCTGCCTGCAAGTCTTGCCCTCCAGGAGAATCCTCAGCTTCAACAACTCTCCTCCCATTCTAGTCTTGTGTGAGAGAGAGCCTAATTCCAACATCTACTGCTGGGACACTCTCCACACTCACCACTCAATTCGGAAGTGGGAGCCCTTCTCCTGCTCCAGTGCTAGAGTCCCAGTCTCTGGCCCAAAATTAAATGCCTGCTGTGGCCACTGCTTCCAGGTTGCAAAACAGTGACCCACTTTGTATAAGCCTGGATGGAAAATGGCATCCTCCTCTTGGTTCTGGGTCTGGGACAATGTAGTTTTTTCCCAGTGTCTCCTTCTCTCCATCTCTCAGCCTGTCCCCAAATGTTAGCTCTAGGGCTTGAGAGAAACAGGGTGCCCTCCCTTGGCATATATCCATAGTGGAAATGTGAATCACCAAGGGAGACTGACTGCCCCTCCCACACATTTTATCAGCTGAATGCTGTGACAAGAGCTGCTTACCGACTTTCTCCTCCCCAGACTATGGGGTGTCCTTTGCTATTCCTGCAAATTTTCACCTTTCTTTTTGAATTAAAACTCAGAGTTGATTTTTACACACTATTTTGCTGTTTCCAAGTGGCCAATGCATCCTAAAAGTCTTTTTATCACCATCTTGGGAAAAGAAAAGGTTTTCTTTCTTTTAAAAAATTGAATTGAGATAACCAAGGTGAAATAAAAATGCATATCTTGCAGCAAAAAAAAAAAATGAAGTATTTGATTTTTTTTTACTTGTGATTTAAAATATCATCTCTGTTTCTTTAAAACCACATTCTTGGCTGAGTGTGGTGGCTCATGCTTATAAAGTGAGATTATAATCTCAGCACTTTGGAGGTAGAAAATGTCTGTATATTTAACAAGCTCAATAATTCCATATGGCAGGCACATGTTGACTGCTTAAGGATGGCCCAGATGCTCTTCATGGTGTTCGCAGGAAGCATCCTGGACCCTATTTGCTTGTTTCTCATCTATTCTCTCTTATCTTGTTTCTCAAAATCAGGAACTGAAGGGTGGGCCAGTCTGAAACAAGATCAGAAATTGGCTGGTCAGTGTGACCTCCTTGGCTTCAGCAATCCTAATTAAATCCAAGAACTGCAGCTGGAAATTGGGCCATGCCCTCTAGGCCTGCTCACTGCCAGCTCAGGATTTGTATGACCCAGATAATAACCCCTGTTTGCAGGGTGACTTATTTTCTTCATATTTTCTTTTCCATATGCTTGATCTGATATTATATATTCCATTTGAAAAATCTTTTTTACTCTTTCTCAACATAAGTACTTTGCATTGCTAATGCATTTTTAATTCATACATTATATATATATAACTGTATACCATTCTATCTTGTGTATATCTAATAATTTACCTTACCTTTCCTTTGCTCTGTTTTTACTTTTATGAATCATAGAGTAATGAACACTGCCATGTCTAAGGCTTCTGTTTTCCTTAGGATTATTTCTTTGAGCAAAAATGCCAGGAGTGGAATTCCTGGATGAAAAGATAAAGTTGTTGAATAATTATTGCAGATGTTATTTAATAATTTATATACCAATATCACTGATTAGATTTCCTTCTTAATACAATATAGACTTCATTTAAAAACAAAAATAAACATTATACACCATGATCTGCTATAACACAAATCAACTATGCTCCCTACACCAAAGGAAACTCTAGCATGAAGTCCTTTGACACAGGGGCTCTCTCTTTTTTTCTATCATTTCTTGACAGTAGATTACCAATTGTAAGTAATACCACTCAGAGGGGCTGCATTTCACAGTGGCACTCAAAGCTAGCCAACTCCTAGTGTGATGCCCTTTTTGGAGGGCTTTCTGTCCAAGTAATTCCATCTTATTCATGTTCAATCTACTAGAAATTTGTACTAGAATTTTGGAAATGATTTATCATTAGCGATAAATAGTTTAAAATATTTAAAAGCAAAGTGGCAATATTAAATTTTAACTTTTTTCATTAATTTATTTCTTACTACACATGTTAATAGGAGAAAAAAATTAATCTTGGTGATGCATTATAGTTTTTATTAAGGAAATAATCACATACCTTAATCTTTCAGTGACATATATGGTCCTATAGTGGTATTGACTGAAACTCATTTTATATTAATTCATACACTAGTTTTAGATTGATACAGATATACAACTAATACTTTGCTTTTTAAAAAAATAAGTGTAGGGATTTTGTTTTGTTTTGTTTTACAGGAAGTTACTGGGACAACTGGTGAAATATGAATAGGTCTGCAGATTTAATAATATTACTGAATAATATTGTTAATATCTTAATTTTAAAATACAGTGGCTATGTAGGTGGTAGTGGGACATCCTAGATTCATGGCTGCAACTTACTCTTACATGGTTCAGGAAAAAAATTGTACGTATATATACATACATATTCGTGTGTGTATGTGTGTGTATGTAAGAGAGAGAAAAATAAAGCACACATATGAAAATGTTAACTGTTGGGAGATCTGGATGAACAGAAGTTCTATGTACCATTCATGCACCTTTTCTATAAGTCTGAAATTATTTCAAGATAAAAAATTATAAAAATAAATAATAAATAGACCGGAAAAGAATCCTTTTACACTAAAGCTTTCCTCTATACACATTTTGTATCATAGCAATGCTAGCATTTATTTAACAATTTTAATAGAAAGGACAGATGATGGTCTGTAGATTAGTATTTTCATTTATAAACCATGTGCTATGCTGGTTATGGAAGCATCACTAAAAACATTTAAATGGGTTGTGGCAAATCTAAAGCTAAAATTAATTGTTCTTTCATTTCGAATCTGTGCTCTGCAAATTAATTATGTATTCAAAATAATCTTAATGTGTACTCATAATGAATATTATCATGAATCTGCATTAAAATCATTGTTCAATTCAATGTAATAATTATTCAGTGAAAGCCTGAAGATTCCAAAATATTAATTTTCTTATTGATTTGCACATCCAGTTTGTATCAAACAAATATATTAATAGTCATGATTTATTTATAATTCATTGACTTTTATTAAGCACTTCTAATTTGCTAAATACTATGTACATACATGATAAGAGACAGTCACTGTTTTTTTCCAAGGTGCTTTCCTAAGACTGAATAACAACATCTTGAGCAAGGCTGGCACGGTGCCAGATTTTAATAAGCTGCCACTCCTCCTCCTTTTTCTAAATGAGAAGGAGAGGACAGCTGATATGTGCTGCTTGGGGATGTGGGAAGAGAATGCAGGTGAGTGAGCATGCACCTCCTCCCAGTGAGCAGCTTCCTCAGCTGGCTGTTTTCTCTTCTTCAGGAAAGTCATTTATTTGGGGGCTGTGCAGTCATTCAGAGGACACTGCTCTGTGGTTCACTTTGGGATGACTTTGCTGAGGCAAGGAATTCTGGAAATTAAGCAGGCTGAGTTTGGCCTTGGCCAGAGCTGTATGGCAGATGGAAGCCATGGGAGGGAGTCAAGAAGCTTGGCTGGGCTCAGTTTAGCTGGCAACCCAGGACAGCAAGAAGATGCACAGATGTCAGAGCATTCCCATTTCTTTCTTCTGAAAAATCTTCACAGTTGCCTTTCCTTTAATGGACTTCCAAAGGTTTAGCTATGTGATTTATACCACTTTCAAACTCTTACCTCTGCCTGTTTTTTTGCCTTTTTTTTTTGCTTAAGAGTGTCTCTCCCAGTGCCCAGATAATAAAAGCTCCCTTTCACTCTTTTGTTTAAGGGCAAGAGTTTAGAGGTTAGCTGTTTAAGGTTCAATTCCAGACTCTTCCTTTTACTCCAGTACTAAGACTTTGGACAAGTATTTAAAGTCTTCCACTCTAAGCCTTCACATATGTAAAATGAGAATAATAATGACAATTGTCACCTCTACCTGTGTCTGTCCCTATCCTCTTTTAGATTTTGGACTCAGGATTCTGGATTACTTAAAGTAAGACAGAAATGATTGGGATTATCTCCCTAACCTTAATATATCTCAGAAAAGATCGCAGATGGGTGATGACTGGTGCAAGTACACAGAGAAAAGAAAAATTTCATAAGCATTGAATAGTTGTGTTACTAATTAGTGGGACAATCTTTGTAACTCCTTCTTCCCCCACTTCTGCCCAATATGTAATAATGGCATGCTCTGAATAATTGTACTCAAATAAGAAATTGCTCCTCCAAAGTTTCTGAGTGAAGCTCAGCTTTGTGCTTTGGGACACACAAGTTTACCAGTTATGTCAATTATATACCGTGGGAATGGAAGCAATGGCACTGAGATCCACCAGGTGGCCATAAAATACTACAGACAGGAAAGATTCAGGAAATAGAATAATTAATTGGGGCAACCAGAAGGACGAGAGTAACAAATGCATTCAAGGCTATTCCACCTTGAAAAAATTTAGGGCCACTCAGTTTGTATTTTACAGCCTTCTGTGATACCCCTAAGATTATTGCCATACCCACAATTTGGGCACAAAGAATTATTCCAAAGTTTTTACTGTCCATCAGGTTTCTTTCAAATACATTTTAGTATTAGAATTTTTGTGATTATGACTCAGTAGTAGCAGAGGTTTTAATCTTCATAGCACTAAACTCTTCAACATTTGCTTGTAAAAGTTGAGTGTGAAGGTGTAAAAGTCCTCTCTCCTCTCTCCTCTCCTCTCCTCTCCTCTCCTCTCCTCTCCTCTCCTCTCCTCTCCTCTCCTCTCCTCTCCTCTCCTCTCCTCTCCTCTCCACAGTGTCTGGTACATTGTGAGTGTTCAGAAAATGTTAGTTGGCATTATTACAAATATTATATGTGTCACTGAGTACTGACACACAGGAAATAAATCTCCTTTAAATGCTTGATGAATTTGACTAGTCAAATTATTCTAGAATCTTCACTTTATACTCTTACCAGTAAATTGAATCTACACATCAAACCTACCTGACATTTCCCACAAACCAAACCTGAGGACATTTGCTAGAAGGGAGAGAGCTGGTCAAGACAAGCTGTGTGAACAAGTAATTTTTGAAGACAATTTCCAGATCTACACTTGACTCAGCTATAGTTGAAGGTCATTTTCTCCCAGGTCAGAGAGAAATCTGTTAGCTCTGCTCATTCTTAGAAGGTAAGAATCTGAGCCTATGGGAACACAGTGGGGGAGCTTCATAAATATATTTAATATAAGGTCTGTGGGTCTCAGGAGCCATATGTGTGTTCATATGAGCAAATTTGGTGTTGCAGAGACAGGAACTCTCAAGAAAACAACCTCATTTTCCTCCTTTCCCTCTGTCTACTTATGGGGATAGATCAGGAGGGGGATTGTCAGGAGCCTTCTGTGTCCTTGCTAGTGGACAGTTCTGTTCCACATGTCTGAGTGACCGAGTGCAGTTACAATCAGATACTGAGGTAAAGAATTAGCCATTAACTGCTTAGATTGTGAGGCTGAAGATACAACTTCCAAGTAGTTTCCTTTTTGCAGTTTTCTCACCTCTACTGGGACTAAAACATCAACATGCAAGCTGTAGAAAATCAAACAAAGAAGAATTTACATGTTCTGGAATCAAGACTCTGTCACTCCTACTTTATTTATGTCACTCAAACAGCTTTGATGAAGGATGTTTTGATGACTCTCTCTGTAAATAGTTGGAACATCCATATAAATGATTGTTCTATAGCTTTCAAGAAAATTCTGTCATATTGGCCCACAAATTCTTTTTACCCAGCTCTAATTACATAAATTGTGATATAAGCAGATGTCTGTTATACCAAAGTCTATTTCATTTGGGAACTATGATTTTTCTGAGTTCAAATGTCAATGGGCTAAAAAAAAAAAAAAAGCGCACATCTCTTGATGTTACAAAGAAACATTTTTATGCTGTCAGGATATGAGCAGAAAGGCAATCATCAATCAGGCTTCTTCACCTTCATGCTCCAGGAACAGAAAAAAGATGCAGAAGGGATATCACACTACAGGCATCCTTAATGTAACTCTTTATCTTGGTTAAATCAGTTCATTTTTCCAAAATACACACTTGCATTAGTGACTCCCTTATAACCATTACAGAGACAATAATATATAAACATTTTTTCTCTGCAGAATTTTATTTGATCTTTTTAAAACAGTAATAAAATTGGTAGAGTGTTAGCGATGGTCTTCCATTAGGCAAGACTCCTGTCTAAAAGCCATTGTGCTAGCACCCATTCATTAATTTGCTCACTCATGCATGAATAAAACAGTATTTCTGAGTATTTACTATGTCCCAGAATCTGTGTTTCTGCTCATATAGAGCAATGATTAGAAATGAACTTGAATGCTGCCCTTAAGAAACATGCAGTCTAGTTGAAGAGGTAGACATTAATTAATTAATGGCAAAAGGTGATAATTATAAGCCAAGATAAACTTATGATTTGAAAGTATAAGAAGTATGAGAATATGTAGAAGTACTAAGGACGAGTCCTTCAGGAAACGAATTTTGAACTTATCTAAATAACAGATAGGGCAGAATAGATCAAATGAACAGAATGAATTAGGAAAAAACATGTTATGTTGTTTGATTCTAAAAAATATCAACTTAATTGGATCTCAGGGAGAGAGGAGGCATGGAGTTAGATGAGAAATAATGTAGATGTAAGATGCCAGGTTATGAAAAGCCATGTATGCCATGTTAACTTTTTTCTTCATCTTGAGTGAGAGCATTATACATTTTATTCAGAAATGACCCATGATCAGACTTGTATTTTTAAAAGTTTAGTCTGGCTATAGTGTGAAGAATCATCAGGAATGGTCAAAAGTGGATGAGAGAGACCAATTGGGAGGCATTCTGCAGCCAGTTGTCTGTCGAAGAAAATATTGGAGTTTGAAACTAGGGCTTGGTAGAGGGAATAGAGAGAAATTTACAGATTTTTAAAAGATATTTAAAAGATAAAGTTCACACTCTTCAAAATAGTCCAGATATGAAAACAACCTTCGTATCCATTAGTGAATGAATGGATAAAGAAACTCTGATGGAATGAGGCCAAGTTGACTGACTAGAAGCAGCTATGGTGCATGGCACTCACAGAGAGGAACAAAAGGGGCAGGAAAATATAGTGCCTTCTACTGAAACATTCAGGTACTTGCATTGGGAGTGATCAAGGAAACAGTTTAACCCAGGGAGAATGGAGAAAAGCAGGGCAGAGTGACAGCCCATGCGACAGTGACACAGAGCCAAGGGAACCTCCCCTACCCAGGGAAGTGGTGAGTGAATGTGCGACCCCAGGACACCATGATTCTCCCACAGACTTTTGCAACTCTCGGGTCAGGAGATACCCTCATGAACCCACTCCACCAGGGCCTTCAGTCTGACACACAGAGCTGTGTGAAGTCTCAGTAGAGCAGCTACTCAGGTGTGCACAGAGTCTCAAGAGCTTTACATACTCTGGCTCCAGGATCCCTGGTAAAAGTGACTGCAACTCAGGCACGGCAGGCAGTCCACACGTACCCCTAGGAAGGGGTACGAATCCAGGGGTCAAAGCAGTATTGGTCTGAGGGCCCCACTTCCATGGTGCCTCACAGAATAAGACCCATTGGCTTGGAATTTCAGCCAGTCCCTAGCGATAGTGTTGTGCCTTCCCAGGACAAGTTGGTGTTCCTGAGGGGAGGGGTGGGCCACTATCTTTGCTGTTTGAATGACCCAGCTGTTCCAGACTACAGGCTTCAGAGAGTCCAAACTGACTGGAGAGAGAAGGGATCCCCCAGCACAGCACAGCTGCTTTACAAAAATTTGGCCAGACTGTTTCTTTAAGCAGGATCTCAATCCATTCCTCATCTCTGGGCAGGACCTCCAAACTGGGGCCTACAGCCACCCCTGCCTGTGTTCTCCTGTAGACAGAGTTTTGATTCCTCTTTAAGATGAAGTACCTGGGGGGATAAGAGGGCCACTATTTTTGCTGTTCCAGCCTGCTGGCTATGGCGATCCCAACCTACTGGGGCAGAAGCAATACCCCAGTAAGGCAAAGCTGCTCTACAAAAGTGTGGACAGAGTGATTCGTTAAGCAGGTCTCTGATCTATTACCCCTCACTGGGCAGGACTTCCTGAGGCCTCCAGCCAGTTGGGTCAATGTTCTTGCGGCAACTGAGGTTTGAAAACTTCCAGGGACAGACTCCTAGAAGAAAGAGTGACTGCCATCCTTGCTGTTTCAGCAACTTAGCTGTTCCAGCCTCCAGGCTTTGGAGAGCCCAGACTGAACACAGGCAGAAGCAATACCCCAGCACAGCACAGCTGCTCTAGGAAAGCATGGCTAGATCACTTCCTTAAATGGATCCCTGATCTCATTCCTCCTGACTGTGTGAGACCTCCTAACCAGGGTCTCCAGCCACTCCTTACAGGTGCATTTGGGCTGGAAACATGTATGTACCCCCCTGGGATGGAGCTCCCAGAGAAAGGGGCAGGCTGTCACTTTGCTGTTTTGCAGCCTTCACTGGTGATATCTCCAGGTACTGGATAATTCGAGGCAACTAGGGACTGGAGCAGATGCCCAACAAACCTCAGCAGCCCTATGGAAAAGTGGCCAGACTATTAAAAGAGAACAAACAACAAACCCAAAACCTCATCCAAAGGTTAGCAACCCCAAAGATTGATGGTAGATAAGCTCACAAATATGCAAAAGAATGTGCTCCTTTAGATCAAGAATGCCAAAGTTCAAAAAGCCAGAGTGCTCGTGCATCCAAATGACCACATTACCTCTTCAGCAAAGGTTCAGAACCAGCTGAGGCTAAGATGGCTGCAATGACAGTAAAGGAGCACATTATAACTCAATGCAGGGAAGCTAAAAAACATGATAAAACATTGCAGGAACTGACAGTAAAAATAACCAGTATAGTAAAGAACATAATCCATCTGATAGAGCTGAAAAACACAGTACAAGAATTTCACAATGCAATCACAAGTATTAATAGCAGAATAGAACAAGCAAAGAAAAGAATCTCAAAGCTTGAAGACTGTGTTTCTGAAATAATACTGGCAGACAAGAAGAGAATAAAGAATGAAAAGGAATGAACAAAACCACTGAGAATTGTAGAATTATATAGAGACTGAATCTACAACTGATTGGTGTACCTCAAAGAGATGGAGTGAATGGAACCAATTTGGAAAACTTACTTCAGGATATCATCCATAAGAACTCCCCCAACCTAGCTAGACAGGCCAAGATTCAAATTCAGAAAATGCAGAGTAAGGAAATGCAGGAAATTCAGGAAATGCCTAGTAAGGTACTCCACGAGAAGATCATCCCCAAGACTCATAATTATCAGATTCGTCAAGGTCAAAATGAAAGAAAAAATGGTAAGGGCATCCTGAGAGAAAGGCCAGATTACCTACAAAGGGAAGCCCATCAGACTAACAGCAAACCTCTCAGTGGGAACCTTACAAACTAGAAGAGATTGGAGGCCAATATTCAACATTCTTAAAGAAAAGAAATACCAATCCAGAATTTCATATCTGGCCAAATTAAGCTTCAAAAGTGAAAAAGAAATAAGATCCTCTACAGACAAGTAAATGCTAAGAGAGTTGATAAGCTCCAGACATGCCTTACAAAAGCTCCTAAAGGAAGCACTAAATATGGAAAGGAAAAACCTTTACCAGCAGTTATAAGAACACACTGGAGTACACAGACCAGTGATACTATAAAGCAGCCACATAGGCCATGTGTGGTGGCTTATGCCTGTAATCCCAACACTTTGGGAGGCTGAGGCAGGCAGATCATGAGGCCAGGAGTTCAAGACCAACCTGGCCAATATGGTGAAACCCCATCTCTACTAAAAATACAAAAATTAGCTGGGTGTGGTGGCACATGCTTTTATCCCAGCTACTTGGGAGGCTGAAGCATGAGAATTGCTTGAACCTGCGAGGCAGAGGTTGAAGTGAGCTGAGATTGTGTCATTGTACTCCAGCCTGGATGACAGATCGAGATTCCATCTAAAAATAAATAAATAAATAAATAAATAAATAAATAAATAAACAAGTCTGCAAAATAATCAGGTAGCATCATGATGACAGGATCAAATCCACACAGAAAAATACTAACCTTAAATATAAATTGGATAAATACCCCAATTAGAAAACACAGTGGCAAGCTGGATAAAGAACCAAGGCCCATCTGTATGTTGTCTTCAAGAGACCCATCTCACATGCAATAACATCCACAGGCTTAAAATAAAGTGATGAAGGAAAACTTACCAAGCAAATGGAAAGCAAGAAAGAAAAAAAAAAAAAAAAAAAAAAGCCGTGGTTGCAATTCTAGTTTTTGACAAAACAGACTCTAAATCAACAAAGATTATAAAAAAGAAGGGAATTACATAATAGTAAAGGATTCAATTCAGCAAGAAGAGCTAACTATACTAAACATATGTAACCAACACAGGAACATCCAGATTAATAAAGCAAGTTCTTAGAGGCCTCCAAAGAGACTTAGACTCCTACGCAATGATAGAAGGAAACTTCACCATCCCACTAACAATATTAGATTATCAAGACAGAAAAGTAACAAAGATATTCAGGACTTGAACCCAGGTCTGTATCAAAGGGACCTGATAGGTATCTACAGAACTCTCCATCCAAAAGCAACAGAATATACATTTTTCTCATTGCCAAATGTCACTTATTCTAAAATCCATCACATAATCATAAGTAAAATACTTCTCAGCAAATGCAGAAAAAAACACTGAAATCATAACAGTCTCTCCGAGCAGAACACAATTAATGCAATTAGAAACCATGATTAAACAATTCACTAAAATCCATACATTACATGGAAATGCAACAACCTGCCCCTGAATGACTTTGGGTAAATAATGAAATTAAGGCAGAAATCAATAAATTATTTGAAACTAATGAGAACAAATATACAACATACCAGAATCTCTGGGACACACTAAGGCAGTGTTAGGAGGGAAATTTGTAGGACTAAATGCCCATATCAAAAAGCTATGAGGATCTCAAGTTAACAACCTAATGTCACAACTAAAATAACTAGAGAACCAAGAATAAACAAATTCCAAGGCTAACAGAATAAAACAAGTAACCAAAATCAGAGCTGGACTGAAGGGGATAGAGACACAAGAAAACATTCAAATGGCCAGGAGTTGATTCTTTGAAAAAAATTAATTAAATAGATAGACTTCTACCTAGACAAAGAGAGAAGGTCCAAATAAACACAATCAGAAATGGTAAAGGGGATATTACCACTGAACCCACAGAAATACCAACAAACACCAGAGACTACAATAAACACCTCTATGCACATAAACTGGAAACTGTAGAAGAAATGGACACATACACATTCCCAAGTCTGAACCAGGAAGAAATTGAATCCCTGAACAGACAAATAATGAGTTCAGAAATTGAGGCAGTAATAACTAGTTTTCTAACCAAAAAAGCCCATGACCAGACAGATTGCCAGCTGAATTTTAACAGATGTACACAGAATGGCTGGAACCATCCCTACTGATACTATTTTTTTTTTATACTGATTTCTTTTTTTTTTTAATTTTTTTTATTTTTATTATACTTTAAGTTCTAGGGTACATGTGCATAACGTGCAGGTTTGTTACATATGTATACTTGTGCCATGTTGGTGTTCTGCACCCATCAACTCGTCAGCACCCATCAAGTCATCATTTATATCATGTATAATATTTTAAACAATAGAAAAAGAGGTACTGCTCCCTAACTTATTCTATGAGGCCAGCATCATCCCAATACCAAAACATGGCAGAAATACAATAACAAAAAAGAAAACCTCAGGCCAATATTATTTATGAACATTGATGCAAAAATTTTGAACAAAATACTGGCAAGCCAAATCCAGCAGCCCATCAAAAAGCTTATCCACTGTGATGAACTAGGCTTCATCCTTGGGATGCAAGGTTGGTTCAAATTACACAAATCAATTAATGTGATTCATCATATAAACAAAACTAAAGACGAAAACCATGTGCTTATGTCAATAGATGAAGAAATTGCTCTTGATAAAATTTACCATCCCTTCATATTAGAAGTTCTCAATAAACTAGGTATTGAAAGAATACACCTCAAAATAATAAGAGCAATATATGACAAGCCCACAGCCAAAATCACACTGAATGGGCAAAAGCTGTAAGCACTCCCCTTGAAAACAGGCACAAGGCAAGGATGCCCTTTCTCACCACTCCCATTCAACATTGTATTGGAATTTCCGGCCAGAGCAATCAATCAAGAGAAAGAAATAAAGGGCATTCAAATAGGAAGAGAGGAAGTCAAACTATCTCTGTTTGCAGATGACATGATCCTATATCTGGAAAATTCCATCATCTCAGCCCAAAAGCTTCTTAAGTTGATAAGCAAGTATAGCAAAGCCTCAGGATACAGAATCAATGCACAAAAATTGCTACCTTTCCTGCACACCATCAACAGTTAAGCTGAGAGCCAAATCACAAACAAATCCCATCACAATTACAGCTAACAAGGGAAGTGAAAGATCTCTACAAGAAGAGCTACAAACCACTGCTCAAAGAAATTAGTGGTACTGTGGCCACCCAGGTGTCCAACTGAGCACACATGCACCAGAAAGGCCAGAGAAGAGGGTGAACCCCGGCTCTTGTAGGGAAATGGAGGGGTAGGGAAAGTTGTGGGGTACATTATGTCCTGAGAAGGGAAAGCATGGAATGAGAAGCTTTGAGGAGAGGAAGTGATAGCGACAGGAGGCAGAGAAATTCTGGGTAGAAAAGGATGGGTCCTTGGTAAGGGTCCCACCCTCAAGCCTGGAACAGCAGCCCAAATTGAGAACATGCATTCCTGTTTTTGGGATCAAATGTTGCCTTTTCCAAAACCACCCATCACCTGCCCTGCCCCGAAACCTGTGCCCATAAAATCCCCCAGCCAGAGTGGAGAAGAGGAGAATCTGCTGGACATCGGAGACTATGGTTTGACCTCAGAGAGAAGCGGCTTGACTTCAGAGGGATGACTTGACAGCATTGCTTCAGAGAGGAGTCCAGTCCTCTCTGGAAAATCACCTTCTCACTCCATTCCCTTTTCACATCCCCTTCCCACTGAGAGCCACTTTTATCAGGAAAAAAATCCTCTGTATTCACCATTCTTCAATTTGCTCAGATGACCCGATTTTTCCTGGATGCCAAACAAGAGCTCAGGTGCCATGGGTGTGGATGATAGCTGTCACAATGACCCTCTGCCCTTGCTGGTGGAGAGCAACCACCTCATGTGAAAAGGCAAAGGCCCCACTGAGGTGTTATACCTGTGAATGGCAAACCTAAAAGAGCACTGTAACATATGCCCTCAGGAACTTTGGGGGTGGCAGGTGCACCACCCTAGATGGTACTGTTGGGGCTGCACAGAATTTTGTTCCTGCCAGCACCCAAAAGCACTCATCCCAGCTCCTGCACCTGCTCACCTGCATGCTTCCTCATCTAAGGGGCTGAGCGCAACTGGTTTGAGTGAGTGAAGTTAGTCCTAGCCGGTGCCAAAGAGGCCAGCTAGCCCCAGGACCCACACTCCAGTTCCTGCCTGCAAAAATGTCAGGGGAAATTTACTGCCTCAGAAGGAGGACAGACCATGGAATAGGGCAACCTGATGGCCATGGAGGTTGAAGAGGGGATGAAATGCCTTCAAAAGTTTCCTGAAATCATAACATGATCCTCGACTGACTGACTGAATAAAAAGCAAGATCAGGACTGGTTTACTGACATTATCCTGATCATCAACAGACACCATTTTAAGGATCACAAGTCTCTTTTGACTGCTTGCAGTAAGTTCTATAAATTATTTCAATTTACTCAGAAACCTGTGGTGGAGATAGAAGGTGTTGGTAAACTGATCTTTTGTAATTTAATTCAGTTCACATATACAGCAAAATAATTGATACAGGAGAAGAAGTCAATGATGTATGGAAAGCAGCAGAGTTCTACAAATGCTAGAAGTTATTGATAGGGACAGGAGGCAGGGGAATTCTGGGTAAAGGAGAGCAGGTCCCTGACAAGGGTCCCACACTCAAGCCTGGGACAGCAGCCTAAAGTGAGAGCATGCCTTCCTGTTTTCCCACTCGAATGTTGTCTTTTCCAAAGCCAACCATGCCCTGCCCCACCCCCATCCTGTGTGTGTAAAAACTCCAGGCTCCACTAGCTGAGAGCAGAGAAGAGAAGAAGCAGGTGGACGTCAGAGACTGGTTTGACATCAGAGAGAAGCAGCTTGACTTCAGAGGGATGGCTTCATGGCTTTGCTTTAGAGAGGAATCCAGCCGGGGATGGAGGGTCCAGCCAGGGATGCAGTCCACAGGACCCGCACGGAGTTTTGCTCCTGCCAGCACCCAAAAGCACTTGCCCTGTCTCCTGCACTCGCTCACCTGCATGCTCCCTTCCTTGGCAGGTTGAGTGCAACAGGTTCCAATGAGTAGAGTTTGCCCCAGCTGGTGCTGAAGTGGCCAGCTAGCCCCAGCACCTGCACACCAGTTCCCACCCATGAAGGGGTCAGGCAAAATTTCCTGCTTCATTATGAAAGCCCTTGAAGTCAGGAACAAAGAAAACTCAACTCCATTAGAGGAAATTCCCATAGGGAAAAAGGTGGCCAAAAAAAGGAAGATTGCAGCAACTTCAAATGTTATCACAGGATGATTGCCATCTGCAGAATCAGAACCTATTGAAATTGAGGTAGAGATTGCTGAAGGCACAATTGAAACGGAAGATCATCAAAACATTAGAGGAAGTGGATTCTGCCAAGCATCCATAAAGAAAATACAGAACACAAGTTCCTCTAAAGATTCTGCTCTAGCACTGTTGGCAGATATTACCAGCAAGTATCACCAAGGTGACAGAAAAGGGCAGATTAAAGAAGAAGTTGGCCATGCATCTGACCCCATAAGCATACAGGTAGAAAGTATTGAAACTGTGGAACTTCAGTTGTCACATGTGAAGGACTTGTTCCATTGTGAGAAATGTAATGGTTCAATTTAAATTGTTTTATCATTTGAAGGAATACATGAAATCACACTCAACTAAGAGTTTCAAGTGTGAAATATGCAATGAAAGGTATGCACATGGAAACAGAACCTAAATTGTTACCATCTTGAAGAAGGTGGAGTCACTAAGAAGCAAATAGCTGGGAAAAAAGTTTATGTATGTCAGTACTGTAAGAAGCAGTTTGACTGTTTTGGAAATCTTAAAGAACATCTTAGAAAAATATACAGGTGAAAAACCTTTTGAGTGTCCAAATTGTCATGAAAGATTTGCTAGAAATATCACCCTCAAATGTCACCTCACTGCATGCCAAACTGGAGTAGGGGCAAAAAGGAAGGAAGAAGCTCTGTGAATGCCAGTCTGCAACAGTGTGTTTAACAGCTGGGACCAGTTCAAAGATCACTTCATAATACAAATTGGATGTAAACCCAACCATTGTTCTTTATGAGACTTGTGGTTTATGCAAGGAAATAAATTAATGAGGCATCTCCTCAGTGATACAATATTTCAGAGTATCTAGTAATGGAAGAAGTTCTTTCAGTAGAAACATACATGCAAAGTGAACCTGTGACATCAATGACTATTATAGAACAAATTGGGAAGGTGTGTGTGCTACCATTGCTTCAGGTCCAGGTGGATTCAGCACAAGTGGCTGTGGAACACGTCCATCCAGATGTGCTCCAGGACAGCCAGATACTTGGTTCATACCTGAGTGTACTTCCAGAGCAGGTCCAAATAAGTTATCTAGAAGTGGGTCGAATTCAGACTGAAGAAGGTACTGAAGTACATGTAGAGAAGCTTCATGTTGAACGGATAAATCAGATGCCAGTGGAAGTACAAACTGAACTTCTAGAAGCAGACTTGGACCATGTGACTCCAGAAATCTATGACCCAAGAGGAGAGAGAACCTAGTCAACTAGACGCTGTTCAGGCTGCCAGGGGAGATCACGAAGATGCTGAGGATTAGAGAGCAAGCCAATGGTGGATTCTGAAGCTGAAAAGGCAGAGAACGAGGACAGAACAGCTATGCTGGTTTTAGAATGGAATTACACACGAATATATTTTTAAATTTACTTGGGTTTTTGAATGGATTATGGACAGTATGACTGTCCTTAAGCTAACAGATAAGTGGACCAAAGTTAAGCTATTTGTTGTTGTGCTGAATTTTTTTTGTTGAAACAAATTAATTCCCCTCCCCAGGCCCAATGCAACAGAGTAAAGATCTGTTCCATAAATTAAGGGGAGTTTTGAGAAGTACATTTCTAAGTGGATTATATTCTTATTACATAGTTTCATATGACTGTATCTATTTTCATTGTGGTAAAAGTTCTCCCTTTTCTCTTTACCAGGTCATGTTTTCTTCAAATTTCTTTCACATTGTAAAATAAATCTTAAATCATTAAAATACAAGTTTATGTATTCTAACGCATGCTAGGAAATTGAATATATAGGAAACACAAGTCTGCATGATGAACATTGCATTGTTACTGTGCAGTTAAATTTTGACTTTCTTTAGCTTGAACAAACTTTCTTGTCTGTCCCAGTAGTCACAGATGCCGTCTCTGCAACACAGAGAGGAGTGGTGGCAAAATTTCGAGAATATGAAGAAAAAAAATCCACACCCATGTGCCATTTCAAAACCAGCTAAACTTCTGTAAAGCATCTCCAGTTCTTTCAAAGTTTGTGTTGTAAGGAGGAATGTAGCCAATGCTATAATACTTTATATTTTTGCTTATAATGACAACCACGAGTTCTTTTTCACTAAGTTATAATGAGAAATTTTATTTAGAGGCAGCTGCAGTGCCAATTTCAATTGGGAAAATTTATTTACCTCTGTGGCAAACTTTATTTTGATGAAAAGTTGCACTAGTATTTTACTACCAAATGAAAAAAGATGAGCATCATTTAAAAATTAATGTATTTAAAATAAAGTACAGGGAAAAACATGTATGTAATTATCAGGAATTTTTAAATGGAATCTTTTCCACCAATCCTTAATGTAAAGATCTTGTGCTATAACTTTTAAAGCCACACAAATAAGAGTGCTAAACTGTGGACTTAAAAATAAATGTGTAAATATTTTGAATCAGTATTACTTGAAAAATAAAGTCTCTCTCCCTCTCTCTCTCTCTCTCTCACACACACACACACACACACACACACACACACACACACACAGAAATTAGAGATGACCAAACAAATGGGAAGACATTCCATACTCATGGGTAGGAAGAATCTTAATTGTTAAAATGGCCATACTGCCCAAAGCAATTTATATCTGCAATGCTGTTCCTATTAAACTACTATTGACATTCTTCACAGAGGTAGAAAAAAATTTTTTAAATTCATATGGAACCTAAAAAGAGCTTGAATACCCAAGGCAATCCTAAGCAAAAAGAACAAAGCTGGAGACATCACACTACCTATCTTCAAACTATACCGTGCTGCTACAGTAACCAAATAGCATGGTACTAGTATATAACAGACACCTAGAGCAATGGAACAGAATAGAGAACCCAGAAATAAGACCACAGACCTACAACTATCTGATATTTAACAAACCTTTAGAGAACAAGCAATGAGGAAATAATTCTGTACTCAATAAATGGTGCTGTTATAACTGGCTAGTCATAAGCAGAAAAGTAAAACTGGACCCCTTCCTTAAAACATACAGAAAAATTAACTCAAGATGGGTTAAAGACTTAAGCATAAAACCTAAAACTATAAAAACCCTGGAAGACAATCTAGGCAATGCCATTTAGGACATACACATGTCCAAAGATTTTACGATGAAGAAGCCAAAAGCAATTGCAATGAAAACAAAAATTGACAAAAGGAATCTAACAAAACTAGAGAGATTCTGTACAGCCAGAAAAACTATCAACAGAGTATACAACCTACAGAACAGGAGAAAATTTTTGCAAACTATGCAACTGAAAAAAGTCTAGTATCTAATGTCTATAAGGAACTTAAATAAATTTACAGGATAAAAAGAACATGAACAGACACTTTTCAAAAGAAGACATACATGCGGCTAAGAAGCATGTTAAAAAAAAGCTCAACATCACTGATCATTAGAGAAATGCAAATCAAAACTACCGTTTGATACCATCTCACACCAGTCAGAATGGCAAGTATTAAAAAGTGAAAAAATAACAGATGCTGGTGAGGTTGCAGAGGAAAGGAATGCTGATACACTGTTGTGAGAGTGTAAGTTAATTCAACCATTGTGGATGACAGTGTGGCAATTCCTCAAAGACCTAAAGACAGAAATAACATTCTACTCAGCAATCCCATTACTGGATATGTACACAAAGGAACATATGATCCATGTGTTGTAAAGACACATGCACACATATGTTCATTGTAGCAATATTCACAATAGCAAAGACATGGAATCAACCTAAATGCCCATCAAGGTTAGACTAAAGAAAATGTGGTACATATACCCCCATGGAATACTATGCAGTCATAATAAAGCATGAGGTCATATCCTTTGGGGGGCATGGATACAGCTGGAGGCTATTATCCTTAGCAAACTAATGCAGAAACAGAAAATCAAGTACCACATGTTCTCACTTATAAGTGGGAGCTAAATGATGAGAACACATGGACATCTAGAGGGTAGCAACACACACTGGGGCTATTGGGGGTGTAGGGTGAGAGGAGGGAGAGGATAAAAAACAACTAATGGATACTAGGCTTAATAACAGGGTGATGAAATAATCTGTAAAACCAATGCCATGACACATGTTTACCTATATAACAAATCTGTGCATCCTGTACATGTACCCCTGAATTTAAAATAAAAGTTAAAAAATAAACTCTTATGCATATGTAATGTATAACAGTATAATAGAATATTATTTAGCCTTAAAAAGGAGATGATTCTTTCATTTGCCAGAACATGGATGAACCTAGAAGAATAAACCAGATACACGGAGAAAAATACTGCATGATTTTACTTATATGTACAATCTTACAAAATAGAGTCAATATATAAAGATAGAACATTAAACCACATTTGGGGGTTTGGGGAAAAAAAAGGGAGAAGTAGGTCAAATAGAAGCTATGTAGGATGAACAAGTCCAGAGATTAATGTAAAACATGATTACTCTAGTTAATAACAATGTATTGTATTAGGGATATTTGCTAAATGAGTAGATTATAGATGCTCTTGTCATAGGGGAGGAAAAATAGTTAACTATTTGAAAAGAAGAGCATGTTAATATGGTCTACTCTAGTAAAGATTTTACTATATAAATGTATGTTATTTATCATGTTGTAGCCCTTAAATAGGTATGATAACATTGACTTAAAAATAAAAAGATAATGTTTAGAGGTGAGTATCATTACCACCTCCCACCTCAAGTACCCGAGAAGAGTCCTTCTGGGGTGACCTTCATCTGAAGCCTGCTACAGCTGGCAGCTTTAGTTTTACCTTTTGGGGCAACCCCTCAGGAAGGTTCTATTTGGAATTCTAAGTATTGACAGCAGTTGGTGCCCTGGTCTACATACTAGTAGATGCCTAGAAACTCTCAACCAACCCATGACTAATAGCAAGGAAATTTCTTGGCTTTGGTTTGGCTGTATCCTCACCCAAATTTCACCTTGAATTTTAGCTTCCATAATTCCCACATGTGGTGGGAGGGACCTGGTGGGAGATAACTGAATCATGGGGGCAGTTTCCCCCATACTGTTTTCATGGTAATGAATAAGTCTCACAAGATTTGATGGTTTTATAAGGGGAAACGCCTTTTACTTGGTTCTCATTCTCTTTTGTCTGCCACTGTATAAGTTATGCCTTTCACCTTGCATCATGATTGTGAGACTTCCCCAGTCATGTGGAACTGTGAATCCATTAAACGTCTTTTTCTTTATAAATTACCCGGTCTTTGGTATGTCTTTATCAGCATGATGAAAACATATTAATACATATTTTGTCCCAACAATTTCTCTCATTGCAAGGGCAGAACATCCCTTTTTTGCCTTAAGGTTAACCCAGGCTTTCATGCTCTGAAGTTCATCACTTATCCTCTGCTCCAGGACCAACACCTCACTTCATGTGACATTTAATCTTCTGTAGGTATTTTCAACCCTGTTTACTTCCTTCCCTGCAGTTTGTAGTTCATTCACTTCTCTCTCTGAAGTGCTGCCTGAATGCTATCCTATCCCACCCCCTGCCAGTAAAGGCCAAGAGCTTCTGCTTTTTGTCTTCATGCTCTGGCTTCAAAACTCACTCCCTCTCAATTCCCACCATTTCACTAATGATCTCGTGGAGCCTGAATCTGGTTTATAGTTAGAATGTGTTTTAGAATAATATCTCAGTGGCCTTTGATGCCACTAAAAATGTCCTCTTTTGAAACTTTTCTTTGATTTTCCATGACACTACTCTCACCTTGTTGCCTCTCTCCACTCTCACCATTCCTTCTTAGGCTTTATACATTTTTCTACTGCAATTTTATATACCTGCCCAAGATTGGAGCTCAGGCAACTTTCCATTCTCAGGCTATAATGTGTGCTGGGGAACCCACTGCGTCATTGGTTTAATGATAGTATCTTAGCATGTGGGAGAGAGTCAAAAGGGAATTTCTAGCCAATACCTCACTCCTCAGTGTTAGTGTGTCATTACATATGTCATTAGTCAGACACCTATACCTGAATACCAAAATAAAACAAAAACAATAAAAATAAAAACCAGAAACTCTTATGCCATATATTTAAGTAATTAATTATATGAAATGGACTCCCTTAGTCATTATCACTGGATATAGCCAAGCAGAATATAGGCAACCATGATTTGGGAATATTACAGAGAAGATCCACATATTGAATGTTGAATTAGATCTCATTTAAGGTCTCATAAAACCTGAGATACGATGAATCAAATAATATTTAAGTGGATATGGTAAATGTAAGGCATTTTGTTTCCACAGATTTCTTTTTATTAATCCTCTGAACAAACCAGTAATTTAAGTATGATGTTTGTTTTTGCATGATTTAAAGGGATCCAACAGTTAATGTATTTGTCCTATAATTACATACATAATACAGATGGCAGAGCTAGGATTTGGATATTATATCTTTGACCCCAAACACCATACCTTTCACACCAAGATGATCCTTTGGTGTGTATACATGTTATTTCTTCAACAGGATTTTTGTCTTTTTGAGGGTGAATATGGATTTTTCAAAAAATTCTCCAGAATACCTAGTCCATCAAATAAGTGCACAGGCAGATGTAGGTTTCATGGGAACTAAACCTCATAAAATATTTGGGGTGCGCTGTTAGAAAAAAAATAGAAAATCATGAGCATACCTTCTAAGGCTTTGTTTGACAGGGGTCAGTATACTTAGGGGTCCTGAAAGCTAATCTTAACTAAATGTGTCACAAGACTGAAAACTTGCTACCTAAACACAGTTGTCTCCATCGTAAATCATTACGGACAAACAGCAGAAAATCTACTTACTATTCAGAATTACTAAAATAAAATTTTCAGCTGTTTCTGATCAGGGACATGATATTCTGATGGTTTCTGAAAGAACCAGCTGATTAATCTAAAAGCTGAATTCTGCCATTTAACAAGATAGATTTATATCTTCTAAAATTTTTGCATGGGGTTGTAAGGGATAGCCTGCTCATTAGACAGATGTGTTTGTTAGATGTATTAACTTCTTAAAGCTTCTTCTCCATCTCAGACAGACTTTTAGAAACCCAAGTAGAACTAGGGTTCATGAGGCAAGCCTCCAGTGAGCAGAGGTCATTATTGAATGTGTGAGATACCTTGGCAACAAACAAGAGATGAAAGATTTGATCATGGTGTTAGCTGAAATGACATGACAGACAAATTCGGTACAAAACAAAGAAGTGATTAAGAAGCTAGCATTTTCAAGACTGTTGTGTGGAATTATGTGCTTGGACATCCTTGTTTAACATCACAGCTTGTTCTTGAGCAATATGAAATTGCTTTCTCTTCTCTTGAGTTCTGATTCAAAGTCACCCTGAAGCATAGCAACACATTTTATCTCTAGATGATTCACTTCCTCAACAGTATGAGGTTGTTCTAGTCATTGCTTTTAAGTAAGACAATAAATGAAATAATAAATGAAATAATACCATCATTTATATTTTAGTCTTCAGGGACATGGCAGATTGATGATTTACCTCCTTAAAGTCTAACTTCAAATATAGGAGGCATAAAACTTTGAGTAAAAAAAATACAAAAAAACTAGTCTGGTGCGGTGGCGGGCGCCTGTAGTCCCAGCTACCGGGAGGCTGAGGCAGGAGAATGGCGTAAACCCGGAAGGCGGAGCTTGCAGTGAGCTGAGATCCGGCCACTGCACTCCAGCCTGGGTGACACTACAGAATGGGAGAAAATTTTTGCAGTCTACTCATCTGACAAAGGGCTAATATCCAGAATCTACAAAGAACTCAAACAAATATACAAGAAAAAAACAAACAACCCAATCAAAAAGTGGGCAAAGAATATGAACAGACATTTCTCAAAAGAAGACATTCATACAGCCAACAGACACATGAAAAAATGCTCATCATCACTCGCCATCAGAGAAATGCAAATCAAAACACAATGAGATACCATCTCACACCAGTTAGAATGGCAATCATTAAAAAATCAGGAAACAACAGGTGTTGGAGAGGATGTGGAGAAATAGGAACACTTTTACACTGTTGGTGGGATTGTAAACTAGTTCAACCATTATGGAAAACAGTATGGCAATCCCTCAAGGATCTAGAACTAGATGTACCATATGACCCAGCCATCCCACTACTGGGTATATACCCAAAGGATTATAAATTATTCTACTACAAGACACATGCACACGTATGTTTATTGCAGCACTATTCACAATAGCAAAGACTTAGAATCAACCCAAATGTCCATCTGTGACAGACTGGATTAAGAAAATGTGGCACCTATACGCCATGGAATACTATGCAGCCATAAAAAAGGATGAGTTTGCGTCCTTTGTAGGGACATGGATGCAGCTGGAAACCATCATTCTTAGCAAACTATCACAAGAACAGAAAACCAAACACTGCATGTTCTCACTCATAGGTGGGAACTGAACAATGAGATCACTTGGACTCGGGAAGGGGAACATCACACACTGGGGCCTATCATAGGGAGGGGGGAGGAGGGAGGGATTGCAGTGGGGAGTTATACATGATATAAATGATGAATTGATGGGTGCTGACGAGTTGATGGGTGCAGCACACCAACATGGCACAAATATACATATGTAACAAACCTGCACGTTATGCACATATACCCTAGAACTTAAAGTATAATAAAAAAAAAAAAAGAAAAAAAAATGAGTAAATTTTAAGCTTTGTTTTAAGCAGGGAGAAAACCAACCTAGTATCTTTGTTCCAGAGAAGTATAGAAACTCTTCCATTTATGATGACTAATGATTAAGTGAGCTACCTGTGTTTGTTGAAAGCTGAATAATGCTGGAGGAATTCAAACAAGCTAGACACTTGGCTTATGTGCTACAGCAAACATCGGGTAGATTTAATTGAATACTTGTCTAAGCTACTTTTAAATTTAGGAAGCAGGTTTAAATAATAAGTACCATTCCATGCTAAAAGACACTGTTTTGATTTTATAAAAATAAAAAAAGAAAGAAAGAAACTTTGATGAGCTTACACTTTACCGTTTGCTTTTCTCATTGTGTCAATATTGTACCAGTATATAGAAAATAAATTGATGAAGTCTGTTAGCTGAGAGAATAATTGATCCTAAGGTGTGTTTCAAGACAACAAACAGTTTTAGTTCTTTGGAGCTGCATGCACAGCCAAGTACTCCATTCAGAAATTTCCTTTCATGCTTGCCCTTGAAGCTGTTCTTTAAGCCACAGCACACACAGACAAAAAGAATAGCTATAATTTAAGACATAAATAATCAATGCAGTAAAACAAAGAGTATGGCTGAGTGACCAACAGAGAGCCAAAAGTTGACTAGTTGTTAATGCTGATCTAAAACAAAGAGATTCGTAAAGCAAAATGGGTTCTCATTGTATTTTCTATCACCTAGTTTCAGTAAATTTCTGCTTTAAGTAGCTGAATATTGCAATTCTTTTCTGAACAAAGGCTTCTCTCCAAGTGCCTGTGAGGTTTTCATGCATTATGCTTACTAATGGTCCAGAGGTCCTCAGTTTGTCTAAATAAAGATTACATAGACTATCTTTTTCATTTTACACTAGCAGCAATTACTTTTATTTAAATAAATAGAGGCTCTTTGTTGGTACCTGTGGACTGTGATCAAACATACCACCTTTTAACAGCCTTTATTATCACCTACATGCTGTAATAAAAAGTAAATCAAGCAAAAAGAGCTCCGTTTAAAAAATCATCATATATTCCAAGCATTAACAACGACCATTATATTCACCATGTAGAAGACATTTTTTACTTCATTTCAAACTATTACATTTTTTCAACATAATTTCTTTTAAGCCTTAGTGTTAAAGCTGGAAAAAATTGCTGAGTGGCATTCTGTTAACTAACGATAATATTTATTATCATTACCACAACTAATAGTGCTACTGAAATCACAGTGAATATGAAATTATCATTTTCAAATTCTGCACTGCTTTTATGTTTCAGGAGAAAATGTAAATGCACACAAAAAACAGAAGAACTCTGTTATTTGGATGTTTATAGTTCCCCTGAGAGAAAGCGGATAAGAAACATGTTCATTAGTTTCTTATCATGCCTTTTTTCACACGTAGTGTAGATTTTTCTCTTGAGTCAGGCATAAGATTTTCTTGTAAGCATTTGTGGGATCAATTTAGTTAATGACCATGGTTTAGTCCTTATTTATGTATACATTCAAATAGGTTGTTTATGGTCTCATTAAATTATCCATAAAGAAACTAGAGCATCAAATTGATTTCAATCTAGGGACTATATACACATTTTCTGTTAGAAAAATATTGGATCTTAGTATTTTAATAATGACAGTGTATATTAGTTATCATTTCTGTGTAATAAATTATCACAAAACTTAGTGGCTTAAAATAACAACAAGTACTTATATCTCACAGTTTCAGCATATCATGAATTTGAAAGCAGCTTGGCTAAGTGGTTCTGGGTCATTGTCTATCCTGAGATTGTAGTCAGGTGTTGGCCTGGGCTGCAGTTGTCTGAAGACCTGACTGGGGCTGGATGATCCATTATCAAAGTGGCCCCTTATAGTTAACTGTAACAACTAGGCTACTAAATTAGCATCCCTAGCCTTTAATAAGCTCATCAAAGGCAGCTACCAATAATGCTTTCCCTGAAGCAACAATCTATTTTATCCTTGAAATAGTGTGATATTTATAAACTGATCATTTTGGACCTCCCCTTGTGGCAGTATGACAGAATAAATTTTCTGAACATTCTCCAGCTTAAAAAACAAACAAACAAATGAAAAATCAGCTTTTATTTTGAATCAAATGTGGCTTTTAATTTATTTTTGGTTTAAAAGTAAAAAGTAAAGGAAATTTTGAGGGCATGCTTCTCCATTATCCAAAGGATATAAAAGATTAGTGAACAAAAAGCAATCACAGAAAGCCTCAAGATTGCCCTGAGGGCAATTGTTTTTTCTAGTGCTACCATCCATTGGAGATTAAATCCTGTGACAGTTAAAAGTGGAAATGCTGATACAGAAAATTCTTCATTAGTCTACACAACTTTAAGGGGCTAGACTGTTCCCAGCATGAAAATGCTCTTAACTTTCAAAAGATGCAAATGCAAATTTTCTTTGGCCCATGCAACCCCAGTTTACACTCAAAGGTTTTACACGTAAAAACATCCAGTTATGAGCTCATTATTAAAGATCACCAAATAAACAAGGAAATAAGCCTCCATGAATAACAGTTACCAGAAATAATTGCTAATACATTTAAACCCCAAAAGACTTAAGATTAGAATTATCCACTTTAGAATATAAAATAGTTGTAAAAGAGATATTTAAAGAAATAGTAGGAAATCACAAAAATGAGCAAATGCTAACAAGCTATCAAATACAATTGAAAAGGTTCTTTTAGTCAAAAGGTATATCATTTTGATACATGTGTGTCTCTAACTAGGTAGCCTCAAGTATAGTAAGGAAAAATGTAAATTGGACTTGATTGTACAAATCAAATACTTTTATACATCACAGGACATTATGAAGAAATTGAAAAGGTAACCTGCAGAATGAGAGAAAATATTTACAAGTCATATTTCTAATAGGGGATTAATAATCAGGATATAAAAAGATCTCTTATAGCTTGTTATGGTTTGGGTTTGTGTACCTACCCAAATCTCATGTCCAGTTGTAAACCTCAATGTCGGCATGGCGGCCTGGTAGGAGGTGATTGGCTCATGGGGCAGATTTTCCTCTTGCTGTTCTCATGATTGTGAATTCTCACAAGATCTGGTTGTTTAAAAGTGTGTAACACCTCTGTCTTCTCTCTCTTCCTCCTGCTCTGGCCACGTAAGATGTGCCTGCTTCCCTTCCGCCATGACTGTTTTCTAAGGCCTCCTCAGCCATGTTTCCCATACAGCTTGTAGAAATGTGAGTCAATTAAACCTCTTTTTTAAAAAATAAATTACTCAGCCTCAGGTAGTTATTTGTAGCAGTGGGAACGAATACACTACTGAAAAACAAAGAGACAGACAATCCAATTAAAAACTGACAAAGGAATTGGGTGGAGCTCACAGCAGCTCAAGGAAGCCTGCCTGTCTCTGTAGTCTCCACCTCTGGGGACAGCGCACAGCTGAAGACCAACAGGGGAAGCAGCGGGGGCCTGTGCAGACGTGAACGACTCTGTCTGACAGCTTTGGGGAGAGCCGTGGATCTCCAACACGGAGGTTGAGATCTGAGAACGGACAGACTGCCTGCTCAGGTGGGTCCCTGACCCCTGAGTAGCCTAGCTGGGAGACATCCCCCATTAGGGCCAGTCTGACACCCCACAACTCACACGGTGGAGTACACACCTGAGAGGAAGCTTCCAAAGCAGGAATCAGACAGGTACACTCGCTGTTCAGCAATATTCTATCTTCCGCAACCTCTGCTGCTGATACCCAGGCAAACAGGGTCTGGAGTGGACCCCAAGCAATCTCCAACAGACCTACAGCTGAGGGTCCTGACTGTCAGAGGAAAACTATCAAACAGGAAGGACACCTATACCAAAACCCCATCAGTACGTCACCATGATCAAAGACCAGAGGGAGATAAAACCACAAAGATGGGGAAAAAGCAGGGCAGAAAAGCTAGAAATTCAAAACATAAGAGCGCATCTCCCCCTGCAAAGGAGCGCAGCCCATCACCAGCAACGGATCGAAGCTGGTCAGAGAATGACTTTGACGAGATGAGAGAAGAAGGCTTCAGTCCATCAAACTTCTCAGAGCTAAAGGAGGAATTACGTACCCAGCGCAAAGAAGCTAAAAGTCTTAAAAAAAGAGTGGAAGAATTGACATCTAGAATAATTAATGCAGAGAAGGTCATAAACGAAATGACAGAGATGAAAACCATGACACGAGAAATACGTGACAAATGCACAAGCTTCAGTAATCGACTCAATCCACTGGAAGGAAGAGTATCAGCGATTGAGGATCAAATGAATGAAATGAAGTGAAAAGAGAAACCAAAAGAAAAAAGAAGAAAAAGAAATGAACAAAGCCTACAAGAAGTATGGGATTACGTAAAAAGACCAAATCTACGTCTGATTGGGGTGCCTGAAAGTGAGGGGGAAAATGGAACAGAGTTGGAAAACACTCTTCAGGATATCATCCAGGAGAACTTCCCCAACCTAGTAGGGTAGGCCAACATTCAAATTCAGGAAATACAGAGAACGCCACAAAGATACTCCTCCAGAAGAGCAACTCCAAGACACATAATTGCCAGATTCACCAAAGTTGAAATGAAGGAAAAAATCTTAAGGGCAGCCAGAGAGAAAGGTCAGGTTACCCACAAAGGGAAGCCCATCAGACTAACAGCAGATCTCTCGGCAGAAACTCTACAAGCCAGAAGAGAGTGGGGGCCAATATTCAACGTTCTGAAAGAAAAGAATTTTGAACCCAGAATTTCATATCCAGCCAAACTAAGTTTCATAAGTGAAGGAGAAATAAAATCCTTTACAGATAAGTAAATGCTTAGAGATTTTGTCACCACCAGGCCTGCCTTACAAGAGACCCTGAAGGAAGCCCTAAACATGGAAAGGAACAACCGGTACCAGCCATTGCAAAAACATGCCAAAATGTAAAGACCATCGAGGCTAGGAAGAAACTGCATCAACTAACGAGCAAAATAAGCAGTTAATATCATAATGACAGGATCAAGTTCACACATAACAATATTACCTTTAAATGTAAATGGACTAAATGCTCCAATTAAAAGACACAGACTGGCAAACAGGATAAAGACTCAAGACCCATCAGTCTGCTGTATTCAGGAGACCCATCTCACATGCAGAGACATACATAGGCTCAAAATAAAGGGATGGAGGAAGATCTACCAAGAAAATGGAGAACAAAAAAAAGCAGGGGTTGCAATCCTTGTCTCTGATAAAACAGACTTTAAACCATCAAAGATCAAAAGAGAAAAGAAGGCCATTACATAATGGTAAAGGGATCAATTCAACAGGAAGAGCTAACTCTCCTAAATATATATGCACCCAATACAGAGAGCACCCAGATTCATAAAGCAAGTCCTTAGAGACTTACAAAGAGACTTAGACTCCCATACAATAATAATGGGAGACTTCAACACTCCACTGTCAACATTAGACAGATCAACGAGACAGAAAGTTAACAAGGATATCCAGGAATTGAACTCATCTCTGCACCAAGTGGACCTAATAGACATCTATAGAACTCTCCACCCCAAATCAACAGAATATACATTCTTCTCAGAACCACATCGCACTTATTCCAAAATTGACCACATAGTTGGAAATAAAGCACTCCTCAGCAAATGTACAAGAACAGAAATTATACCAAACTGTCTCTCAGACCACAGTGCAATCAAACTAGAACTCAGGACTAAGAAACTCAATCAAAACCGCTCAACTACATGGAAACTGAACAACCTGCTCCTGAATGGCTACTGAGTACATAACGAAATGAAGTCAGAAATAAAGATGTTCTTTGAAACCAATGAGAACAAAGATACAACATAGCAGAATCTCTGGGACACATTTAAAGCAGTGTGTAGAGGGAAATTTATAGCACTAAATGCCCACAAGAGAAAGCTGGAAGGATCTAAAATGGACACTCTAACATCACAATTAAAAGAACTAGAGAGGCAAGAGCAAACACATTCAAAAGCTAGCAGAAGGCAAGAAATAACGAAAATCAGAGCAGAACTGAAGGAGATAGAGACACAAAAAACCCTCCAAAAAATCAACGAATCCAGGAGTTAGTTTTTTGAAAAGATCAACAAAATTGACAGACCGCTAGCAAGACTAATAACGAAGAAAAGACAGAAGAATCAAATAGACACAATAAAAAATGATAAAGAGGATATCACCACCGACCCCACAGAAATACAAACTACCATCAGAGAACACTATAAACACCTCTACGCAAATCAACTAGAAAATCTAGAAGAAATGGATAACTTCCTGGAAACTTACACACTCCCAAGACTAAACCAGGAAGAAGTTGAATCCCTGAATAGACCAATAGCAGGCTCTGAAATTGAGGCAATAATTAATAGCCTACCCACCAAAACAAGTCCAGGACCAGATGGATTCACAGCTGAATTCTACCAGAGGTACAAGGAGGAGCTGGTACCATTCCTTCTGAAACTATTCCAATCAATAGAAAAAGAGGGAATCTTCCCTAACTCATTTTATGAGGCCAACATCATCCTAATACCAAAGCCTGGCAGAGACACAACAAAAAAAGAGAATTTTCGGCCAATATCCCTGATGAACATCGATGCAAAAATCCTCAATAAAATACTGGAAAACCAGATTCAGCAGCACATCAAGAAGCTTATCCACCATGATCAAGTGGGCTTCATCCCTGGGATGCAAGGCTGTTTCAACATTCGCAAATCAATAAACGTAATCCAGCATATAAACAGAACCAAAGACAAGAACCACATGATTATCTCAATAGATGCAGAAAAGGCTTTTGACAAAATTCAACAGTACTTCGTGCTAAAAACGCTCAATAAATTCGGTATTGATGGAACCAACCTCAAAATAATAAGAGCTATTTATGACAAACCCACAGCTAATATCATACTGAATGGGCAAAAACTGGAAAAATTCCCTTTGAAAAGTGGTACAAGACAGGGATGCCCTCTCTCACCACTCCTATTCAACACAGTGTTGGAAGTTCTGGCTAGGGCAATCAGGCAAGAGAAAGAAATAAAGGGTATCCAGTAAGGAAAAGAAGAAGTCAAATTGTCCCTGTTTGCAGATGACATGATTGTATATTTAGGAAACCCCATCATCTCAGCCCAAAATCTCCTGAAGCTGATAAGCAACTTCAGCAAAGTCTCAGGATAAAAAATTAATGTGCAAAAATCACAAGCATTCTTATACACCAGTAACAGACAAGCAGAGAGCCAAATCAGGAATGAACTTCCTTTCACAATTGCTTCAAAGAGAATAAAATACCTAGGAATCCAACTTTCAAGGGATGTCAAGGACCTCATCAAGGAGAACTACAAACCACTGCTCAGTGAAATCAAAGAGGACACAAACAAATGGAAGAATATACCATGTTCATGGATAGGAAGAATCAATATCGTGAAAATGGCCATACTGCCCAAGGTTATTTATAGATTCAATGCCATCCCCATCAAGCTACCAATGAGTTTCTTCACAGAATTGGAAAACACTGCTTTAAAGTTCATATGAAACCAAAAAAGAGCCCGCATTGCCAAGACAATCCTAAGTCAAAAGGACAAAGCTGGAGGCATCACGCTACCTGACTTCAAACTATACTACAAGGATACAGTAACCAAAACAGCATGGTACTGGTACCAAAACAGAGATATAGACCAATGGAACAGATCAGAATCCTCAGAAATAATACCGCACATATACAGCCATCTGATCTTTGCCAAACCTGAGAGAAACAAGAAATGGGGAAAGGATTCCCTATTTAATAAATGGTGCTGGGAAAATTGGCTAGCCATAAGTAGAAAGCTGAAACTGGATCCTTTCCTTACCCCTTATACGAAGATTAATTCAAGATGGATTAGAGACTTAAATGTTAGACCTAATACCATAAAAACCCTAGAAGAAAATCTAGGTAGCACCATTCAGGACATAGGCATGGGCAAGGACTTCATGTCTAAAACACCAAAAGCAACGGCAGCAAAAGCCAAAATTGACAAATGGGATCTCATTAAACTAAAGAGCTTTTGCACAGCAAAAGAAACTACCATCAGAGTGAACAGGCAACCTACAGAATGGGAGAAAATTTTTGCAACCTACTCATCTGACAAAGGGCTAATATCCAGAATCTACAAAGAACTCAAACAAATATACGAGAAAAAAACAAACAACCCCATCAAAAAGTGGGGAAAGGATATGAACAGACATTTCTCAAAAGAAGATATTCATACAGCCAACAGACACATGAAAAAATGCTCATCGTCACTCGCCATCAGAGAAATGCAAATCAAAACCACAATGAGATACCATCTCACACCAGTTAGAATGGCAATCATTAAAAAATCAGGAAACAACAGGTGTTGGGAAGGATGTGGAGAAATAGGAACACTTTTACACTGTTGGTGGGATTGTAAACTAGTTCAACCATTATGGAAAACAGTATGGCAATTTCTCAAGGATCTAGAACTAGATGTACCATATGACCCAGCCATCCCACTACTGGGTATATACCCAAAGGATTATAAATTATTCTACTACAAAGACACATGTACACGTATGTTTATTGCGGCACTATTCACAATAGCAAAGACTTGGAATCAACCCAAATGTCCATCTGTGACAGACTGGATTAAGAAAATGTGGCACATATACACCATGGAATACTATGCAGCCATCAAAAAGGATGAGTTTGCGTCCTTTGTAGGGACATGGATGCAGCTGGAAACCATCATTCTTAGCAAACTATCACAAGAACAGAAAACCAAACACCGCATGTTCTCACTCATAGGTGGGAACTGAACAATGAGATCACTTGGACTCGGGAAGGGGAACATCACGCACTGGGGCCTATCATGGGGAGGGGGGAGGGGGGAGGAGGGAGGGATTGCATTGGGGAGTTATACATGATATAAGTGATGAATTGATGGGTGCTGACGAGTTGATGGGTGCAGCACACCAACATGGCATAAGTATACATATGTAACAAACCTGCACGTTATGCACATGTACCCTAGAACTTAAAGTATAATAAAAAAAAAAGAAAAAAAAAAGAAAAAAAAACTGGCAAAGTATTTAATGGTATATTTCTTGAAAGAAGATATATGAATGACTCATAGTCACATGAAAAGATGCTCAGCAATACTAATCATTAGCGAATTGCAAATCAAAACTACAGTGAGATACCACTTTGCAACGACTCCATGGCTATAATTTTCTTTAAAAAAGAAAATAAAAAGTGTTGGCAAGGATGTGGAGAAATTCAAATCCTTGTGTATAGCTGTACAATTTAAAATGGTGCAGCCTCCATGGAAAATAGTTGGTGGTCCTTCAAAACGCTAAACATGGGATTGTCATATGACTTATCAAATCCACTCCTAGGTAGGGACACAGAAGAATTGAAAACAGGGACTCAAACAGATATTTGTATGCCAGTATTCATTGCAACATTACTGATAATAGCCAATAGATGAAAACAAACCAGGTGTCTATCAACTATGAAAGGGTAACAAAATGTGGCATATAGAACCATAAAAAGTAATAAAGTTCTGAAACATGCTACAACATGGATGAAACTTGAAAACATTGTCCTAAGTGAAATAAGTCTATCACAAAAGGACATATGTGTATGATTCCCCTTATATGAAATACTAGAATAGGCAAATTTGTGCAGACATAAAGTAGATAAAAGGTTATGGGAACTGGGACAGAGAAAGTAGATAAAAGGTTATGGGGACTGGGACACAGGGGAATACATAGTTGTTGCTAATGGTCATAGAGTTTCTGTTTGGCGTGATAAAAAAGTTTGTAAAGAGGTAGTGGTGATAGCTGCACAACATTGTGAATGCAATTAATAACCTTGAATCATATACATGTATTATATATGTATAGTTAAAATGGCTAATTTTATTTTATATGTATTTTACTAAAATAAAAAAATTGGCTAAAATGGATAATAGTACAGAAAGAAGAGGGTAGATCTTTACTACTGGGAGACATCAATCTACTTCTCTCCACTATTGATAAACATAGTTTCTCATTATAGATAGAACCAGTGGTCAAAAATCAGTAAAGACAAAAATTTTAATGGCATAGATAGCAAGCTTTTAAAAAATATTTTAAAACACAGCACCTCCCAAATTAGAGAACAAAGTAGAACATATATAGAAACTACTCACAAATGGAGCCAAAAGTACATAGTAAAATAAGCACATAGTAGAACATACGTAGAAACTGACCACAAATCAAGCCAAAAGCAGATCTTAATAACTTATGTAAAGTTATCATTATACAGAATACATTATCTGATATTTATGCAATGAAGTTAAAAGTAAAAAATAAAATTAGGAAAGCATACACAATTTCAAATAATTTATGGTGAAAATATAAATCATAATGAAAATAATAAGTACTTATAACAACTATAACAACTAAAAATATTACATGTAAAACATATGGGATGATATGAAAAGGCTTCTTAAAGGGAAATTTATAATTGCAGATGCTTATGTTAGAAGAGAAACAGAATCCATCTTAAGAAGTTAGAAAAAGAATAATTGAATAAATCCAAAAAGGAGAAAGGATAGTGACAACAATGACAGAGCATAAATTAATATAATAGAAAATAAAGGAATAATGAAAATGAAGCTGAGTTGAGTAGTATAATGAAATAGATTAGTTTCTAGTCAATAATAATCAGTCAATAATCAATAATAATAAAGATGAGTCAATAATAAAGCAGTCCTGGATGCTCAATATTATGAACAAAAAGGAGAGCATATATCAGAGATGTAGAATTTAAAACATCTTATGTGACTATTATGAGCAACTTGAGGCCAAAGATTTTGGTTTTTAAAAAGTTTTTATGGGTACATAATATGTGTATATATTTACAAGGTAAACCAGAGGTTTTGATGCCGGTACACAATGTGGAATAAGCACATCATCCCCTCAAGCATTCATCCTTTCAGTTACAAACAATTAAATTACACTTTTAATTTTAAAATGTACAATTAAGTTATTATTGACTATAGTCATCCAATTGTGCTGTCAAATAGTAGGTCTTATTCATTCTTTCTATATTTTTATACCCATTTACCATCTCCATCTCCCACCTCAATCTTCTACTATCCTTCCCAGCCTCTGGTATCCATCCTCCTACTCTCTATGTCCATGAGTTCAATTGGTTTGATTTTTAGATCCCACAAATATGTGAGAACATATTGTTTGTCTTCCCGTGGTTGCCTTATTTCACTTAACATAATGATCTCCTGTTCAATCCATTTGTTGTTGCAAGTGACTGGATCTCATTCTTTTTATGGCTGCATATTAGCACCATATGTGCCAAGTGTGGTACGTATGTGTATATGTAGTATATACACACATATGTACCACATTTTTTTAATCCATTCATCTGTTGATGGACACTTAAGTTGCTTCCAAATCTTAGTTATAAATAGTGTTGCAGCAAACATAGGAGGGCAGATATCTCTTTGATATACCAATTTTCTTTCTTTTGGGTATATATTCAGCAGTGAGATGGAACACAGAGTAGCCCAATTTTTAGTGTTTTGAGAAACCTCCAAACTGTTCTCCATAGAAGTTTTAATAACTTATATTCCTACCAACAGCGTACAAGGGTTCCCTTTTCTTCATATTTATTATGTATAATAATATGCATAATTATATTGCTATAATTATATATATTTGTATTATAGTTACCATATTACTATAAGTATTTATTATAATAATTATTATATTATATTATATTATTGCCTGTCTTTTGAATACTGTAAATATTTTCTCCCATTCTATGGGTTGTCTCTTCACTTTGTTAATTGCATTCTTTTTGTGCAGAAGCTTTTTAACTTGATGTAATCCCATTCGTCTATATTTACTTTGGCCTGTGCTTGTGGGGTATTACTCAAGAAATCTTTGTCCAGAACAACGTCCTGGAGATTTGCCCCAATGTTTTCTTGCAGTAGTTTCATAGTTTGAAGTATTAGGTTTAAGCCTTTAATTCATTTTGGTTTGATTTTTGTATATGGTGAGAGATAGCAGTCTAGTTTCATTTTTTTTGCACATGGATATCCAGTTTTCCCAGCATGAATTATTGAAGAGACTGCCTTTTCCCTTGGTGTATGTTCTTGGCAGCTTTTTCAAAAATGAGTTCACTGTAGGTGTGTGGATTTTATTCTGGGCTCTGTATTCTGTTCCATTGGCTTATGTGTCTGTTTTAATGCCAGTACCATGTTGTTTTGTTTACTATAGTTCTGTAGTATAATTTGAAGTCACGTAATGTGATTCCTCCAGTTTTATTCTTTTTGCTTAGGATAGCTTTGATTATTCAGGGTCTTTTTGTGGTTCCATATACATTTTAGAATTTTCTTCTCTATTTATTTGAAGAATGTCATTGATATTTTGATAGCGATTGCATTGAATCTGTAGATTGCTTTGGATAGCATGGACATTTTAACAATATTGATTCTTCCAACCTATGAACAGACAATGTTTTTCCATTTTTTTGGTGTCCTCTTCAACTTCCTTCATCAGAGTTTTATAGTTTTTATAATAGAGATCATTCACTTCTTTGGTTAATTCCAAGATATTTAATTTTATGTGTGGCTATTGCAAATGGGATTATGTTTTTGGATTTCTTTCTCACATTTTTCATTGTTGTCATATAGAAATGCTACTGATTTTTGTGTGCTGATTTTGTATCCTGCAACTTCACTTCACTTGTTTATCTGTTCTAGTAGTTTTCTTGTGGAATCTTTAGGTTTTTCCAAATATAAGTTTACATCATCAGCAAACAAGGATAATTTGACTTCTTCCTTTCCATTTGGATGCCCTTTATATCTTTCTCTTTTTTGATTGCTCTAGATAGGATTTCCAGTACTACGTTGAATTACAGTGGTGACAGTGGGCATCCTTGTTGTGTTCTAGATCTTAAAGGAAAGGTTTTCAGTTTCTCCTCATTCAGTATAATACCAACTGTGGGCCTGTTATGTATGAATTTTATTATATTGAGGTATGTTCCTTCCATACCCAGTTTGTTGATGGTTTTTATTGTGAAGCAATAGCAAATTTTATCAGATGCTTTTCCAGCATCAATTGAAATGATCATATGGTTTCTATCCATCATTTGATTGATATAATGTATCACATTGATTGATTTGCATGTGTTAAACCATGCTTGTATCCCAGGCATAAGTCCCACTTGCTCATGATGAATGATTTCTCTAATGTATTACTGAATTTGGTTTGCTAGTATTTTGTTGAGGACTTTTGCATCAATATTCATCAGAGATAATGGCCTGTAGTTTTTTCTTCTTTCTTTCTTTCTTTCTTTCTTTCTTTCTTTCTTTCTTTCTTTCTTTCTTTCTTTCTTCTTTCTTCTTTCTTTCTCTCTTTCTCTCTTTCTTTCTTCCTTTCTTTCTTTCTTTTTTTCGTTTTTATGTATATTTTTCTGTTTTTGCTATCTGGGTAATACTGGTCTTGTGGAATGACTTTGAAAATATTCCCTACTCCTCTATTTTTTGGAATATTTTGAGTAGAATTGGTGTTAGTTCTTTAAATGCTTGGTGGAATTCAACAGCAAAGCCATCAGGTCCTGGGCTTTTCCTTACTGGAAGACTTTTATTATATCTTTGATCTCGTTACTTGTTATTGGTGTGTTCGGGTTTTAGATTTCTTCCTGGTTCAATCTTGGTAGGTTGCATATATCTAGGAATTTGTCCATTTCTTCAATATTTTCCAATTATCAGCATATAATTGCTCATAGTAGCCACTAATGATCCTTTGAGTTTCTGCAGTATCAATTGCTAATGTCTCCTTTTATATTTCTGATTGTATTTACTTGGATTTTGCCTCTTTTTTTCTTAGTCTGGCTGAATGTCCATTTTCTTTAGGTTTTCAAGAAACCAAGTTTTTGTTGCATTGATATTCTGTATTTTTTTCCATTTCAATTTTATTTATTTTTGCTCTGATCTATGCTATTTCTTTTTTTCTAATAAATTTGGGTTTGGTTTGCTCTTGCTTTTCTAATTATTTAATATACATCATTAGATTGTTTATTTGAAGTTTTTCTTCTTTTTGATGTAGGCAATTATAGCTATAAACTTCCCTGTTAGTACTGCCTTGGCTGTATACCACAGGTTTTGATATGTTGTGTCTTCCTTATCATTTGTTTCATGACATTTTTCAATTTCCTTCTTAATTTCTTCAATGACCCAATGGTCATTCAGGAGCATAATATTTAGTTTTTATGTATTTGTATAGTTCCCTAAATTTCTCCTATTAATTTCTAGTTTTATTCCATTGTGGTCAGAGAAGATGCTTTATGCTATCTTAATTTTTTGAAATGTTTTAAGACTTGTTTTGTGATCTAACATATGGTCTATTCTTGAGAATGATCCATGTGTGCTGAGGAAAAGAATGTGTATTCCTAAGCTCTCAGATGAAATGTTCTGTAAATACTTTTAGATCCATTTAGTCTATAGTGCAGATTAAGTCTGTTTTTGCTGTTGTTGTTGTTGTCGTTGTTCTTGATTTTTCTGTCTGGAAGATCTGTCTAGTGCTGAAAGTGGGATGTTGAAGTCTCCAGCTAATATTGTACTGTATTTGGGCCTATCTCTCTCTTTAGCTCTAATAATATTTCCTTTATATACCTGGGTGCTACCCTGTTGGGTGCATATACATTTAAAATTGTTATATCCTCTTGCTGACTTGACCTTTATCTTATGTAGTGAACTTCTTTATCCTTTCTTGTAGTTTTTGTCTTGAAATCTATTTTGTCTCATATGAGTATAGCAAATTCTGCTCTTTTTAGGTTTCAATTGGCATGGGATATCTTTTTTCATCCCTTTATTTTCAGTCTATGTGTTTCTTTATATGTGAAGTGTGTTTCTTGTAGGCAACAGATCAATGGCTCTTGTTTTTTCATCCATTTCGCCAGTCTCTGTCTTTTGATTGAAGAGTATGGTCCATTTACATTTAATGTTATTATTGATAAGTGAGAATTTATTGCTGCCATTTTGTTATTTGTTTTCTGATCTTCTTTTCTTTCTTTCATTTCTATCTTCTTATAGTAAAGATTATTTTCTCTGGTGATAATAGTTTCTTCCTTGTGTGTGTGTGTGTCTGTGTGTGTGTGTGTGTATCCATTGTATGTTTTTTGGTTTGAGGTTACCGTGAGGCTTTCATATAATCTCTTACAACTTATTATTTTAACCTGATAACTACTTAACACTATTTGCATAACAAATGAACCAGCAGAAAGAAAACTAATAAATGTCACCATAACTTCATCCCCACTACTTTTTTTGAAAAATTTTTCTTAATGATACTTTAAGTTCTGGGATACATGAGCAGAACGTGCAGGCTTGTTACATAGGTTTACATGTGCCATGGTGGTTTGCTGCACCGATAAACTCATCATCTAGATTAGGTATTTCTTCTAATGCTATCCCTCCCCTAGCCTCCCACTCCTCAACAGGTCCCAGTGTGTAATGTCCTCCCGGTGTCCATGTGTTCTTATTGTTCAACTCCAACTTCTGAGTGAGAACATGTAGTGTTTGGTTTTCTTTTCCTGTGTTAGTTTGCTGAGTATGATGGTTTCCAGCTTCATCCATGTCCCTGCAAAGGACATGAACTCATACTTTTTTATAGCTGCATAGTATTCCATGGTGTATATGTGCAACATTTTCTTCATCCAGTCTATCATTGATGGACATTTGGGTTGTTTCCAAGTCTCTATTGTGAACAGTTCTGCAAAAAAAATACATGTGAATGTGTCTTTATAGTAGAAGGATCTATAATCCTTTGTGTATATACCCAGTAATAGGATTGCTCGGTCAAATTGTATTTCTGATTCTAGATCCTTGAGGAAACGCCACACTGTCTTCCACAATGATTGAACTAATTTACACTCCCACCAACAGTTTTAAAGCATTCCTATTTCTCCACATCCTCTCCAGCACTGGTTGTTTCCTGATTTTTTAATGAGTGCCACTCTAACTGACATGAGATGGTATCTTATTGTGGTTTTGATTTGCATTTCTCTCCTGATCAGTGATTATGAGTTTTCTTCATATTTTGTTGACTGCATAAATGTCTTCTTTTGAGAAGTGTCTGTTCATATGCTTCACCCACTTTTTGATGAGGTTCTTTATTTTTTTCTTGTAAATTTGTTTAAGTTCTTTGTAGATTCTGGATATTAGCCCTTTGTCAGATGGATAGATTGCAAATTTTTTCTCCCATTCTGTAGGTTGCCTGCTCAATCTGATGATAGTTTCTTTTGCTGTGCAGAAGCTCTTTAGTTTAATTAGATCCCATTTGTCTATTTTGGTTTTTGTTGCCATTGCTTTTGGTGTTTTAGTCATGAAGTCTTTGCCCATGACTATGTCCTGAATGGTATTGCCTAGATTTTCTTCTAGGGTTTTTTTTTTTTTTTTAATGGTTTTAGGTCTTATTTTAAGTCTTTTATTTTATTTTTATTTTTATTTTTTTCTGGGATGGAGTCTTTCTCTGTCACCCAGGTTGGAGTGCAATGGCACAATCTTGGCTTACTGCCACCTCTGCCCCCCAGGTTCAAGTGATTCTCCTGCCTCAGCCTCCTGAATAGCTCAGATTACAGACACCACTACCACTCCTGGCCAATTTTTGTATTTTTAGTAGAGATGCAGTTTCTCCAGGTTGGTCAGGCTGTTCTCAAACTCCAACCTCGGATGATTCACCCAATTTGGCCTCCCAAAGTGCTGGGATTACAGGCATGAGCCACCACACCAGGCCCATACACACTACTTTTTAACTTTTTATTGTTTCTGTTTATATCATATTATACTGACTATATCTTGAAAAGTTGTAGGTATGATTTTTTATTAGTTCACCATTTAGTCTTTCTACTTTGGATAAGAGTAATTTACACATTGCAGTTACAGTGTTATAATATTCTGTGTACTTACTACTACCAGTAAGTTTTGTACCTTCAGATGATTATTTATTGCCCATTAATGTCCTTTTCTTTCTAATTGAAGTACTACCTTTAACATTTCTTGTAGGACAGTTCTGGTATTGAGAAAATCCTTCAACTTTTGTTTGTCTGGGAAAGTCTTTATTTCTTCTTCATGTTTGAAGAATATTTTCACCAGTTATATTATTCTATGGTAAAAATTATTTTCCTTCAGCAATTTCAATATGCCATGCTACTCTCTTCTGTCCTGTAAGGTTTCCACTGATAAGTCTGCTGCCAGATGTACTGGAACTCCATTATGTATTATTTATTAATTTTCTCATGTTGCTTTTAGAATTCATTATCCTTAACTTTCAGGGGTTTTGACTGTTAAATGCCTTGAGGTAGTTATCTTTGGATTAAATCTACATCATGTTCTATAACCTTCTTGTACTTGGGTATTGATATTTTTCTTTCAGTTTGGAAAGTTCTCTGTTATTATCCCTTTGAGTAAACTTTCTAACTCTATCTTTTTCTCTGTTCCCTCTATATGGTCAATAACTCTTAGATTTGGCCTTCTGAGGCTAGTTTCTAGATTGTGTAGGCATGCTTCATTGTTTTTATTCTTTTTTCCTTTTGTCTTCTCTGTGTATTTTCAAATAGCCTGTCTTCATGCTCACTATTTTTTTCTTCTACTTGTTCGATTTTGCTACTAAAGTACTCTGATGTATTCTTCAGTATGCCAATTGCATTTTTCAGTTCCAGAATTTCTGCTTGATTTTTTTTCATTACTTCAATCTCTTTGTTAAATTTATCTGATAGAATTCTGAGTTCCTTCTCTGAATTATCTTGAATGTTTTTGAATTTCCTCAATGCAGTTAAGTGTCTGGGATTTGAAGAGTTAGGTATTTATTGTAGTTTTCACTATCTGGTCTTATTTGTAGCTGTGCTTTTGGGAAGGCTTTTCACAAATTATTTGAAAGAACTTGAGTGTTGTGATGTAAGCAGTTTCTGCTTTAAGCAGTATCCCAAACCCAGTAACATTGTGGTTCTTGCAGACTTGTAGAGTTATCACCATGATGGTCTTGGACAAGATTAGATAGAAGTCTATCTCATATTCTATTGTATTGTGGCTGAACTGGCATTCAAAACACATGATACAGTTCTTCCCACTCCTCTTTCCCCTTTGCAAAGGCAGAGGAGCCCCATCCCATAACCATCACCACCCTAGACCATAAGGAGTACTGCCAGATTTCCTCTGATGTTCCCTTGAGGCCCATTGTCTCTTAAGGTAGCTCGTCATGAATACTCCCTGGCCCAGAACTCACCCTTCAGTGCAGTGGTCTTCCCTCTGGCTTAGGGAAGCTGCAGAACTACTGTCTGAGAGTCAAGTCCTGGAGTCAGGGACCCCATGAACCTGCTTGGTACTCTACCCCTCTGTGGCTATGATGTTGCCTAAGGTGCAAGACAAAGTCCCCTTTGCTTTTCCCTCTGCTTGTCTCAGAGAGAAGGAGTTTTGCCCCATAGTCACCACAGTTGATAAGCTGCCGAGTCTCACCTGAAGCCAGAAAGTCTCAGAGGCTCAGCAAGGCCCTCAACGTAGCAACCAGGTATCACTGCTGGTTACTCAGGGCCCAGGGGCCCTTCAGTTAGTAAGTGATGAATGTTGACAGGACTGGGTCTTTTCCTTCAAGGAAGCAGGTTCCCTTCTGGCCCAAGGTATGTCTAGAAATGTCATCTGTGAGCTAGCACCTGAAATGGGGGCCTCATGATTCTGATTGATGCCCTATCCTGTTGTAGTTGAGCTGGTATCTAAGATGCAAGACAAAGTCCTCCCCACTCCTTCCCTCTCCTCTCCTCAAGCAGAAGGAAGGCGTCTCATAAAGCATCCAACTGAGCTGTGGCTGTAGTTAGGGGAAGCATGATGCCAGCATTGCCAGCACTCCTGTAGCCACCCCAGCTGGTGTCTCAGTAGGTCACATGCCTCCCCAGTCCACTGTCTTTGGGCTTCCTTCAGCCTTAAGACTTACCTATGAGTTGTAGTCCTTTTGGCTTAGACAGACTTTCAAGTTTTCTTAGAAACAGAACATTGTGGTCCTAAGTGGTGAGGTTTGTGGGCACTCAAGTTTGGACTGCTGAAATAAATGATTCTCTGCTGACTAAGGCCGATTTAAATTATCCCTCTATGGGTGGTCACTTTGTCTGGTTTTCTTGTCCAGTTCAGTGCCTCAGAATTGCTGTGTTCTCTGCTAATGCCCATAGAGGCTTTTCACACCATGCTGCAGCTGCCTGAAGTGAGGAAGGAGTGGTCTTGGCAATTCAGAACTGTCTTTTTTTATCTCTTCAGTGCCTTTCTCTGGGATATGAAGTGAAAATCAGTCAGGTACTATGTGTGCTTACCTGACTTTTCATTCTCATGACTGGGTTTTTCCTGTGTAGATAGTTGTTAACTTGATGTCCTTGTGAGGGATACAGGGATGGGGATGATAGGTGGAGTTTTCTATTCCACCATCTTGCTCCACCTCTCAACTGAGGCCAATGATTTTGAAAATGTATAAAATGAACTAATTCCATAAATAATATCATTTACCAGAATTGACTCAAGAAACAGTGCCTAAATCCTCCTGCAATCATTAAATATATTGATCAATCAATGGATTAAAAAAATTTCAACGAAGAAAACAATAGGCCTTGACAGTTTTGCAGCTGAGTTAATTTACCACTTAACATTATGATTACGTGTTCTGTCTATGAGGTCAATGACTTTGATAACAAATGAGACTCTTGTGTTTCTGCTATTGCCACAAAATGAACAATTACCAATTAGCCTGCTACTTCAGGGAGGATGAGAGTGGTGTGGGGCAGACCACATCCTACCTATAACTTGGAGTCAATATATGTGGTCCCAGCCTAGAACAGCTAACTACAGTCTACCAACAGAAGTATGAATGAGTAGAAATAATTATTGCTTTAAGACATTGAGTTTGGGGTGGTTTATTATATGGTATTATTTTATCAATAGCTAATATTCACTGTAGATAAAGCATTAATGAAATTCAACAACTACTCATGCTAGACTATTAGTACATTAGGACTAAAAGAGAAATTCCTTTTGTGCATAAAGTGTATCTTCCAATAAATCTATAGTAAGCATTATAAACTTATGTATTCAAAATCTTTTTGGCTAGAAATTTTGCTTCTAAGGAATGTCCTAGAGAAAATCTTGCACACATGCAAGAATATATGTATAATTATTTCACTAGCATTATTCTTAATACTGCAGAAAAGTAGAAACAGGCAAAGGTGTTTTTAAAATGGCAAATATAAAACTAAATTGTTGGCTATTCAATTTTAAATGGAATATTAAAAGGCAGTGCATATAAATGAACTATAATGATTGGCAACAACAAAGGTGACTCTTACCTACATAATACTAGAATGGCAAAATGTTTTGGACTACATATAGCATGAATTTATTTGTATAAATCTCAAAACATAGATATTCTTTTAAAGAAATTTTTATTTTTATTTTTATGAGCACATAATTGGTGTATCTATTTATGGGGTGCATTAAAATATTTTGATACAGAAATACAATGTATGAAAATCAGGTTAGGGAAAATGGGGTAACCATCACCTCAAACATACATTATTTTATGATGTTACAAACATTCCCATATGCTTTTTTATTTTAAAATATACAATAAATTATTGACCAATAGTCACTTTGTTGTTCTATCAAATATTAGATCTTATTCATTCTATTTAGCTATGTTTTTGTACCCATTAACCATCCCCATTCCCCTTTATTCCTACCACTACACTTTTCAGCCTCTGGGAGTCATAGATCTAATCTCTATCTTCATGCGTTCAATTGTTTTAATGTTTAGTTCCCACAAATACATGAGAACATGCAAAGTTTCTCTTTCTGTGCCTGGCTTATTTCACTTAACATAATGATCTCCAGTTTCATCCATGCTGTTGTAAATGACAGAATCTCATTTTTCTTTATGGCTAAATAGTACTTCATTGTGTATAAATACAATATTTTCTTTATCCATTGATCTGTTGGTGAACACAGGTTGCTTCAAAATCTTGGTTATTGTGAATAATGCTGCAGAAAACATGGGAGTGAACACATCTCTTCAATATATTGATTTGCTTTCTTTTGGGGATATACATAGGAGTGGGATTCCTCGATTGTATAACACTACTTTTTTTTTTAAAGAACCTCCAAACTCTTCTTTATAGTAGTTGTACAAATTACATTCCCACCAAAAGTATATGAGGGTTTCCTTTTTTTCACATCTTTGCCAGCATTTGTCATTGCCTGTCTTTTGGATATAAGCCATTTTAACTGGAGTGAGATGATATCTCATTACAGATTTTATTTGCATTTTTCTGATTATCAATGATGTTGAACACATTTTTATATGATTGTTTTCCATTTGTATGTCTTTTTTTGAGAAATGTTGATATGGTTTAGCTGTGTCCCCACCCAAAATCTCATCTTAAATAGTACTTCCCACAATCCCCGTATGTCAAGCGAGAGACCAGGTGGAGGTAATTGAATCATGGGGGTGGTTTCCCTCATGCTGTTTTTATAACGGTGAGTGAGTTCTCATGAGATCTCATCATTTTATAAGTGTTTGATTGTTCCTCCTGTGTTCACGTCTCCTTCCTGCTGCCTTGTAAAGAAGGTGCCTTGATTCCCCTTTGCCTTCTAACATAATTGTAACTTTCCTGAGGCTTCCCTAGCTATGTGAAACTGTCAGTTAAACCTCTTTCCTTTGTAAATTACCCAGTCTCAGTATGCTCTTTATAGAAGTATGAAAATGGACTAACACAAATGTCTATTAAGATCTTTTGCTCATTTAAAAATCAGATTATTAACTTATTTTTCTATATAGTTGTTTGAGCCCCTTATATATTTTGGTTATTAATCTCTTGTCAGATGGATAGTTAGCAAATATTTTCTACCATTCTGTGAGTTGTTCCTTCACTTTGTAGATTGTTTCTTTTTCAGTGCAGAAACATTTTTAACTTGATGTGATCCAATACATCCAGTTTTGTTTTGGTTTCCTGTGCTTGTGATGGGGTATTACTCAAGAAATCTTTGCCCAGTCCAAAGTTCTGGGGGAGTTTCCCCAATGTTTTATTTTAGTGGTTTCATAGTTTGAGGTCTTAGATTTAAGTCTTCAATCTTTTTTGATTTGATTTTTGTATATGGTGAGAGATAGAGGTCTAGTTTTATTCTTCTGCATATGGATCAAAACACAGATATTCTTAATTTGAATGTGGTTACTTGGTTGTTATTTTGCTATTGGGATTATATTTTATATATTTGTTATATATCCATTTGTATCTATCGATATGAGATAAAATATAATATGGAATAAAATATAATCAAAGTTTATGCCAGAATTCCATTATAATAATAATGTCAGTTGGTAGTCTAAAAAAATTTATTGAACACACTGTATTTTAGCCTTGGTGCTTTTATGAGGAACTTACAATGTACAGCGATTGAAGTGATTTGAAGTATTGCTATTTATGTGCAGTATCATATTTTTGTAATTATTTTTCAGCTACAGAAATATGACTGCCCTCTGAATAAAACAGGTGACAGGCAATTTGAAACTGTGGGACATTATGTCTTATTTATCTGTGAAAGGCTATCATATAGTCAGGGAGAATATGATGGTACCTACTCTCAATATTATTATTCAGAATTTCATAAAGACAAATATAAACAGGACACAGATATTCATTGGTTGCACAAGGATTAAACTACTATATATCCAAAATAGATGGATTAAGCTACCACATATTTTGTATAAAATGTGATTACCTACCTAGAAAACCCAAGAAAATAAAATGAAAAATCCCATTAAAAATAATAAAGTATTTGTAGACAAAATTTAACACACAATAATTTTTCCATATAGGGTAATAATCAATTAGAACATATCATGGAACAATACCCCAATCAGAATAACAGCAGAAAAAAAAAAAAAAAACAGGGAGAATTAAACCTAACAAAAGATCTGAAAGACTATTATGAAAAGCAATATAACACTCTTGAAGTATACACAAATCAGCCTAAAGAAATGCAAAGGCATATCATGTTCCTGAAAGACAATATTTTAACATTGTAAATATGTTATTTCTCCCCAAATTAATCTATAAATTTAATGCAGTCCCATATAAAATCTTAAAAGAACTCTTTGTGAACCTTGACATGTTTAAAGTTCAATTGAAGAGAAAAATGTAATAATAGCCCAAATTACTTTGAAAATATCAAAAATTGTACTTTGAAAATATCAAAAATTGGCATTTGCTCAATTTCATTAAAAAATGCATAGTGTAAAGCTGTATAGCAGCTAAACCTACCTTGCTTAAACAGGTGTTCAGGAAGGGGCAATTTGCACAGAAAAAGAGTATAAGATCAGATCCAGCTACATAGGAAAATTTAATATGTGACAAAGGTAATGTAATAAGTTACCCTGTGATGAAATTAATGGGAAATAAATAGGCTATTGAATAAATAGTAGTGGGACAATTTTTGACAGTTTGGAAATAAAATTAAGTTTTGCCTTACCTTGCAACCTCACAAAATTATTTTGAAATAGACCAAACAATTATACATAAATTACAGAAATATAAAATTATGTTTAGAAAATAAAGACAATATTTATTTATAATTTAGGGCTTTGAAGGGTTTTCTAAGAAAGCCCTAAATTCAGAATTCATAAAGGAAACAGTTGTCATATTTACCTACATAAAAATTTAAAATTTTCAAAAGACAAAATTACAATAAATAAAAGAAAAGTGACAGACTGGGAGAAAATACGTTACACATGTAACTGTCAAAAGATTATTTACCATAATTTATAGGGACCATATATTATGAAACAAAAAATTATACAATGAATTAAATAACTGAAAATAGCTTTAAACCATTGTAAAATATGCTCAACTTCATTAGAAAGCAGGAAAATGTAAATGAAAAGAAAATGATATATTTTTTCCCATCATGGTAGGAAAAAATTACAAAGCTTAATAACCTCTACAGTAGGTAATGATGATGTAAAACAAGTGCTAATTAACTCTGTAGGTTTGTGCACAAGTTGTGTATTAGTCTTTTTACACACTGCTATAAAGAATTTCCCTGACACTGGGTAATTTATAAAGGAAAGAGGTTTAATCGACTCACAATTCTGCATGACTGGGGAGGCCTCAGAAAACTTATAATCATGGTGGAAGGGGAAGCAGGCATGTCTTACATCGTGGCAAGTGAGAAAGAGTGAGCAAGAGCAGGGAATACTGCCTTATAAAACCATCAGATCTCATGATAACTCAATATCAGGAGAACAGCATGGGGGAATCTGCTCCCATAATTCAATTACCTCCCTCCCTTGATACATGGGGATTACAGGTGAAGCAGGCAAGTCTTAAACAGCAGCAGGCAAGAGAGAGAGAGAAAGAGAAAGAGGGTAAACCGCCACTCATAAAACCATCAGATCTCATGAGAACTCACTATCATGAAAACAGCATGAGGGAAACAGTCCCCATGGTCCAGTCACCTCCCACCAGGTCCTTCCCCTGGCAGGTGGGGCTTAAAATTTGTATTACACTTCGAGATGAGATTTGGGTGGGGACATAGCCAAACCATATCTAGTTGATTCAGCCTTTTGCAGAGAAAAATTTCAGAATCTAACAAAAATTTAACGTGCAGTCTTTCTCGTGCCAGTGATTCTACCTCTAGATGTCTTTTCCAGAGAAATAAGCCCCACTTGCCTAAAGATGCAAATACAAGGATTTGATAGTTAATGAAACAACACTCAAGCTACTCATCCATTTGTAGTTGAATTTGTACTGTTGAATTTGTAGTATATTTGTACTGTAGAATAATGATATAGATTATATATATATATGCCAGTCATATATATGCCAGCATGGAAAGATCTCCAACACATATTGAAAAGTGGAAAAAGCAAATTACTGTTATTAAGTAAAGAATTCTGACACTTGGTAAAAAATGTGTTTAAAAACAAAATTACATGTATGTATGTGCATACATTTACACACACATATACAAATATATGCATGTGTATATATCTTACATATTGCATGGGAGGCGATCTGGGAATACTTACCAGGCAGGTGAGATATTGTGATTATGAAGGTGGTTTACCCAGATTGGGGCTTATCCATTGCACTCTGGATGTTCTGACCCCTGTGACGTCCCCTAATGTGGAAAACCCAATGGCATAATTTGTGGTAGTAAGGAACTTCGTTTGCACTCTCCCTCAAAAAGAAATTAAAAAGTAAAAACAAAAAAGAAAGAAAGAAAGAAAGAAAGAAAGAAAGAAAGAAAGAAAGAAAGAAAGAAAGAAAGAAAGAAAGAAAGAAAGAAAGAAAGAAAGAGAGGGAGAAAGAAAGAAAGAAAGAAAGAAAGAAAGAAAGAAAGAAAGAAAGAAAGAAAGAAAGAAAGAAAGAAAGAAAGAAAGAAAGAAAGAAAAGAAGATAAGACAAAAGCAAATAAAAGAAAAAAGAAAAGAAAAGTTACCTGATATGAATTGCAACCTACTTACTGTTAACCCTCATTACCTGTGAAGAGAGGAGTGAGATTCACCTAAGTGAAATTGGGCTATTTATTCTTACAATATAGTGGTTCTGTGCTTCAATTTTTTTTAATAAAATGTTTATATAACTAAAATTAAACCAATACAGATGCAAAGAATAACTAGAAGTGTGAGCAAATGAATATGACATTTTAATATTTGGAATGAAATCTTGGTGTTGAATCAACTATAGTGTAACTCAATTTGCCATACTACATACATTTATCTACTTGATTTGCATTTGGAGCAAAAGCAGGAGGGAGTCATCTTTATTGAGGCTTTAAATAAGAGTCTTCAACAAGTTTTTGGTAGTGATAGATTGATGGGTCCAGCAAACTCTTGCACTGGGATTCAGAGATATGTTGACATAGTGTACATGCTTGTGGCAGGTGAGAGGAAGACTACCTTTCGGACGCACAGACTTACTGGGTTCCCGCTGGATTGACTGTCATTCCCACCTCAATAAGAATTACAACAGACATCTGTAGGAGTTATAGCTGAGTTGAATACCAAGCTGTATCTTAAGTTATGGGCAAGATTCATTGCTTTTAATTAGTTGCTCAAGGTAGGTATGTGATCAAATATATATATATATATTTTGTTTGTTTGATTGCTTGAAATGGAGTCTCACTCTGTCTCCCAGGCTGCAGTGCAGTGGCGCGATCTAGGCTCACTGCAAGCTCCGCCTCCCGGGTTCATGCCATTCTCCTGCCTCAGCCTCCCCAGTAGCTGGGACTACAGGCGCCCGCCATCACGCCCGGCTAATTTTTTGTATTTTTAATAGAAACAGGGTTTCACTGTGTTAGGCAGGATGGTCTTGATTTCCTGACCTCGTGATCCACCCCCCTTGGCCTCCCAAAGTGTTGGGATTACAGGCCTGAGCCACTGCGCCTGGCCTAAAATATTCTTTATAAAAATGCTTATGGATAAGTAAGCTAGAAATACCTAATCTTTTGAGAACTGATGAAAGGATATTCCCTGTGGAAAAATATACTTATGTAATACATTTGTATACAATGTCTTTTATGTAAATTTCCCATTTGACTTCATGCAAAAAGGGAATGATATATTTGTTGCACGGGGTTGATCCTACCCGCCCCACCCCACGCAACCCGCAAACAACAAGCATTTCCTTGGATCTTTTTAAGTACCATACCCTGCTTGATACAGTCTCCTTTCTTCTATCTGACATTCCTGGAAATATCCAAAGTACAAGACAGGAAATTTTGTAGCGTAGTTATATTTTGTTAATAAACGTAAAATTATATAAAACAGTACACATTTATTGGTATTTTAATGGTAGTGAATATGTAGTCACAGTACCATGCACTATTCTGAGAGGAAACTGAAGAAAAGAGATGTTAAGGAACCTGCTCATGGACCCACAGCTGGTAAGGAGCAGAACTGGGATTTGATTCCAGCAGCCTGGCCCCTGAGGTTACGCTTTTACATACTGTGATATGTGGAAGTGCCACGTCCCAATCCTCTACACACCCATGTCCTGGCTTTAAGGTGATGAAAGGTTTTTTGTCATGGTTGAACTTCCTGGTTGTCCTTGAAGATTTTTCCCCTTCTTAAAGTTCCTCTGAAATTATTGTCCCAGCACCTCAAGAAACTGCTGTGCCTTCTCATTGCCTCAACCCAAATGCTTTGCTGGAAGTTAGGGAAGCCAGTTCATTTTTGCTTGCACTCACCATCTTTTCTGCTTTCTCTCCTCCAGAAAGTCACTTTCAGATGCCTCAAGAGGCCTTTTCTCTTTAGACAGTTAACAGTCTCTTGTTCCTATAACATCGTACACAACATATGGTATTGGGTTTTCTAATTGTTGCTCAGTCATTAAACCTTACAGAGATGTTATGTATGAATGCAGCCCATTCCAGAGTGGAGTGGTTGCATCTCTCCTTCAATCTCATCATCTGTGTTTCACTCACAGCTTTTCTGCGGCTTTCACAAACTGTGACATTGCCTTTTAAAACTGGCCCCCAAATGTGAAAACCTCCCAACTGCCTGTTATTCACACGCATTCTCCAATCCTGACTATATTGACTATGGTGCACTCCAAGCAAAGAAAAGTCTATCACACACTTCAATCAAGTTCAAGGGACACAAGAACTGACTTACTGCTTGTGATTTTTGCTCAACTGCTCAAATTAGACAGGGACATTGCTTTGGGATAGAAATATTGTTTAGTCTTCTAAGTATACTTAGATCCCAATGTAAAAGAAAGATCATAGTTAATACAGGTTGAGAACACAAAAAGGATTTAAATACTTAGGCTGATGAATGGGGGAATTGGTGAGAAAAGAGACCATAATTCAGTCAAAGAATTTGATTGCTAATTAGTAAGGCCAGTGAATGAGGAATAAAAACCACTAATTACCAGTTATCCGTTAATACTTCATGTTGATATGCTCCTGTTAGATATTTCATATATCAGAGCTACATGAAGTTTAGGTTTTTATTTAAGAGAATATGTCTAGATTTGAATCTTGAAAATTAAAGCTATAAAACTGATTACATTGGTGATTTATTAAAGAGAATATTCCTTCTCTTAGTTAAAATTTTTAACTGATTTTATGCTGTTTTCCCTTAGGACCCAAGTAGTGTATCCCAACATTCTAATCAAGTAAGTGGTCTAGAGTCTATGGCAGTCTGCTCACTAACACTGATCCTCACCTGCCCACCCAGGATCCCCATCATTCCTCATTCTGCATCTTCCATTTCATACAGGAAAGAAGGAAGGAAGAGAGGAAAGGAGGCCAGGAAACAAAGGGTAATAATTCCCTTAATTCCCAAACTTTATGTTGAGGACATACTGTGCACTAACCCAGTGTGAGGTGTTTTCTTTATATATACTTGTCTTACCCACCTCCATTCAGTTTAATGCAAGATTAAAAGCCAGCATTTTCAAACTGTAAGAAACCTAAATAATTATATCTTCTTCTTATTTTATAGTTGGGAATACTGTGATCAGGAAGGTTAAGAAACTTGGAGGATCATACAGTTTGTTGGTGACAATCTCAGGGAAAAGCTACAAATCTCTCTACTTCTGGCTTTTCATACAATTTCCATTGATATTTGAATAGAACTCTTGGTAAATAACATATTCAGTGTAAATCTCAGGATGTACAAAATACAAGAAACTCTAATTCAGACACAATATCAACTCCTTTATAGCTAAAGATGGTGATAGCCAGTCCTTACCCATTTCCTCTGAGAGGAGCAGGAGGAACTAGTATTTTCTATTATGCTTAGTCCAAGCCTTTAAAAAAATTCTTAATTCTGACTATTTTTGTTACTAGAATAAATGTTAAACTTAAGATATGAAATTCTATGTTTATTTTTAGCTCAGTATTAACTACCAAACTTAATTAAAATGCTAACTGTTCTGGACCTATGTTTCCTAAATTGCTAAAGGAGAGGGTTGGAAAAGATGATCATTAAAGCCTTTTTCAGCTGTTGCATGATTTTATGAATTACGGAAACCACTTCCTATCTAAATAGATTATAAAGGATGAAAAAGTTATTTTTTCCAGATTGTTTTTCTAAATTAATGAATCTGTGATAAGTTGGTAAAGTTATATGTGCAGATAGGGAATAGACGTATCTATCATATCTTATTGTATAGTATACTAAAAGAAGTGTATAGCAAAAGAGGAGATAGCAGTAAGATGATAGCCATCATTGAAAAAATAAATAGGAAAGAGCATAAACATTTGGGGAGGATCCAGGGACATTATTATCAAATTATTTGAATCTTATTTAAATAATTTCCTATTTCCGAATCTTTTATGACCTTTTTAAAAAGTCATAAATTGGTCGGGCGCGGTGGCTCAAGCCTGTAACCCCAGCACTTCGGGAGGCCGAGACGGGCGGATCACGAGATCTGGAGATCAAGACCATCCTGGCTAACACAGTGAAACCCCATTTCTACTAAAAAAATACAAAAAAAAACTAGCCGGGCGAGGTGACGGGCGCCTGTAGTCCCAGCTACTCCGGAGGCTGAGGCAGGAGAATGGCGTAAACCCGGGAGGCGGAGCTTGCAGTGAGCCGAGATCCGGCCACTGCACTCCAGCCTGGGTGACAGAGCGAGACTCTGTCTCAGAAAAAAAAAAAAAAAAAGTCATAAATTAAGACATTTTGATATTGAGTTGATTGGAAAGTTACCACTTGAACAATTTGGATGAATAAATATGGAAGTGTAATAAACAAACAGCCTCTCTCTACATTTCTGAACTTTTCGAGTGTGATTCTCAAAGCCTGAATGTAACTCTGGTTAGTGGCATCCATGCTGAGCATTGTTCTCTGGGATTGATAAAGATTCCTACCTTATCCAGATTTTTGTCTGACTCTTCTGAGCCCTCTTCTCAACTAGGCCTCAGTCTTGGCTTGCCTTTAACAAGAATCTCCCTATCCTTGATATAGCCTCTTAGTAATTTCCCATTTGCTGACCCCTTCTCTTGGCCCATTGGCTACATATCCCCAGTTATCCATATTGTATTCAGAGTTGTGTTCCGTCTGTCTCCTCTATTGCAATAGTCTTGAATAAAGCCTTTTTTTTACAATTTTAATAAATGGTGAGCAAATTTTCTGTTACATGACTTTAGTTGGAAGACTCGAAACAAAGTCCTTTCCACTTCGAAAGGGCCTACCTGTTTACTTACCAGGTACATAGTTGACTGCTTCCAAGACTGTGAAGAATGTCTGGGAAAATTGAACTTTGATGGTTTTTGCAAGAAAACTTAGTAGTCCCTTGAGTTCTCTCCAAGAAAATGTATATTTGGCACATTTTTGCTAATGTGTTTAAAGCTAATGTGTTTAAAAATTAATGCTAGTGCTTAAAGAACTATCAGTAAGGAAATTGCCTGGCAACAGCAATAGAACTGGGGAGGGAGATATCTATTACATCAGGATTTTTTGGTTCCATATACATGTAAACATGTGCTCTGACCAGGTTGGACTGGTCAATGGATAAATTCGTCCTGTGAAATTAGATGACCCCCATTTTCTATCTCCCCCAAACTCCACTTTTTCACAATGTATCTATCCTCTACTCTGATAAACCAGGGGTTCAGCTACAGGGAGATTTCTGCAACTGCCATTGTGATTTATAGGAGGCAAGACTAAATCTAATACATGATATCCTAATGCCTAGAGAGATAAATTCATCACAAGAGAAAAAGTCATCTTGCTTGTTGAATCCAGCATAGGAATAGAACTACAATGGTTGTTCTCGGCCTGTGAGCACCTGGGGAGAAGAATGGCTGTGTATAAGAATATATAGAGCTTTCCTTCGAGCACAGAAATACTGAGAAACAAAATAGCGTTCAGCCTCCCCTACTGAGCTCAACACAGAGGGAATGGCCATTATCCTCATTTTTCTAGAACATTTATCATTGCATGGGGAGAATTGCCTAGGATTGACACTGAAGAATGGTGGCTGATTACCAGTAACACGTGACTAAGGATAGATGAACACATGGACATATACTTAAGTAAAACATTGAGAATTCCTTGAAATACTCGAAGAATGAGAACTCCTAAAAGGTCTGGACTTTCCACGTAGGTGAGTATAGCACTAAAACTCTCTGGATTTGAATATTAATATGAATGATACTAATTGGATTCAGAAGCTTGGAATATTTTGAATATTTCATTTTATATGAAAGGCATTGCTGATACAAGTTACATAGATTTTATAAGTATTGTCTAATAAGTTTATTGTTTTTTGTATTTTACTCAGTATTACATTTGTATTTGAATGGATCTTAATAATTCTTTACATTCAGACAACTGTATCTTCACAAATATCACAAATACAAAGTTTTTATCATGTGAATCACATATTTTCTTTTTTCTTTTCTTTTTTTTTCCGAGACAGAGTCTTGCTCTGTCCCCCAGGCTGGAGTGTAGTGGCCGGATCTCAGCTCACTGCAAGCTCTGCCTCCCGGGCTTACGCCATTCTCCTGCCTCAGCCTCCCCAGTAGCTGGGACTACAGGCGCCCGCCACCTCGCTCGGCTAGTTTTTTGTATTTTTAGTAGAGACGGGGTTTCACCGTGTTAACCAGGATGGTCTCGATCTCCTGACCTCGTGATCCGCCCGTCTCGGCCTCCCGAAGTGCTGGGATTACAGGCTTGAGCCACCGTGCCCGGCGTGAATCACATATTTTCATAACATGTGTCAGACTGGCTGCTCAGAATAAAAATGAGCCCATATCTGGAAGTCAGGAGAAGGAATTCCAGTCCCTGCCATGTACCCATCTGACTGCCTCTCTATGTCACCTCATTTCTCTGACCTCTGGGTTCTGATTGGCCTCTTAGAATGTCTTAGAATGATCATCACTGTTCTATACATGCAATAAAAATTAAGTGAGTGAATTAGGTGTTGTGAATGCAAAAGAGATGCACTGGTAGCAGTTTTTCAGAAGATGCATTAAAGGCAGAATTATCTTTTTCTTTTCTCTTTTTCTTCCTTTCTTTCTTTTCTTTCTTTCTTTCTTTCTTTCTTTCTTTCTTTCTTTCTTTCTTTCTTTCTTTCTTTCTTTCTTTCTTTCTTTCTTTCTTTCTTTCTTTCTTCTTTCTTTTTTTTTTTTTTCTTTTTTTTTTTGGAGACAGAGTCACTCTAGTGCCCAGGCTGGGGTGCAGTGGCATGATCTCAGCTCACTGCAACCTCTGCCTCTCAGGTTCAAGCAATTCTCCTACCTCAGCCTCCTGAGTAGCTGGGACTACAGGCACCCACCACCATGCCCAGCTAATGTTTGTTTTTTTTAGTACAGAATGGGTTTCACCATGTTGGCCCAGCTCCTGTCCTCAAGTGATCCACCTGCCTCAGACTCCCAAAGTGTTGAAATTACAGGCATGAGCCATCATGCCTGGCCAAAGGCAGAATTACCTTGTTTCAATTCTGTTGACTTATTAGAAGAAAAACTTGGGGCAAATTAATGTTTTGCTTCTCTTATCTATAAAGTAAGAAAAATTATTATATTTAACCTATCAGGCTGTGGTGAGCATGAAGTGAGCTAATATATGTTAAACTCATAAATGTTACTTATCACATAATAAACAATCAAATATGAGTATCTAAGCTTTGAAACTTTTGTTTTCTCATAGTCTTTGAATTTTTAATATTTACGTTTAATACTGTTGTCTCACTTTCCTTTATAACATCTGTAAGGTGGCTCAAGATAGAAGTATCTAAAATATATACATTGAAAATTTCGAGGTGATCTATATTGGGAGAGATGTATGAAAAAACATATAATGCTACCCAACAGTAGAATGAAAATTAGTGGAAAAATAAGAATATTTATTTGTTCTTGTTTTCTTTTCATTCTGTTGTTCATGTAAGTGTGTATCACATTTTTGTAAATAAAACCAAATTCCTGCAATTTTTACACCGATATTCTCTACCTCCAATTCCTCTTAATTTTTTCCTCTGTTTGGTACACAGTAAGCCCCAATAAGTTTGTAGAAATAGTCACTAATCATTAAGAGAAAAAAAAAATGGAATGGAAATGGTCAAATGAAATAACCCAGGATTTGTGGCAGGAGGAGCACACTCTGGATTTTTCATTAGATGGAAAACTCTGTTCATTTGGAAAGTTCTTCTTTATCCTTCTTTCTCTCTCTCTCTCAATCTCTGTTCATCTCTTTTCTTCTTCTAAAGATTCTGAGGAGTGAAAATGCTTCAATTATAGATTAGTCTTTTTGCAAGCATGCAGATGTCTTTTCATTCATCCAAAAAATTTTATTTGGCCCCTACTAAGTACTGGGGTACCAAGTATAATATTTTAAGGTTAGGGTAACTACCATGGGTTGGCAATTGGTAATTTCTATTATACTTTGTTTTATTTTCTACATGTATTTGCAATAAGTAGGTCATTACTATCATAGCAGTAAATTCACCTCGAGGTCTTCTACCTCATAAATCACTTTCTGACAGCCATGCAGGTCAATGGTAACTCACAATGCATCCCCCTTCTTCTCCACTTCAGTGTGCACATTTACATACAATAAGAATAACGCAACAGAGGGTTTTAATTTTAAAAAATCACAGTAATTTGCTAAAAAATATTACAATCATTATTCCTTATTCTCCAAGGGTTATCTTGGGAAATTTTAAGTTCATTCTACACTGCTTAGTAGAGACATGAATTTTGCCTTCTACAACTGAATATTCAAATTGCCCCAATTCATATAATTTATAAATTTATAGTCTCATGTCTGAATGTTTCGATGTATAAATTTTTCAGAAAACTTAGCCTATATTTCTTATGAATAATTTACCACTAAACCTTCAGAATATGAAACAGCTATCTCGTTCTCAATGAATTATTCACTAAAATTAAAATATTTGGAGAAACAAGTACTGTAAAACAAAGTGATACCATATATAGAAAAATTTTAAATTATTGCCAGGTACGGTGGCTCATGCCTGTAATCCCAGCACTTTGAATACCGAGGCGGGTGGATCACCTGAAGTCAGGAGTTCGAGACCAGCCTGGCCAACATGGTGAAACCCTTTCTCTACTAAACATACAAAAATTATCTGGGCTTGGTGGTGGGCACCTGTAATTCCAGCTCTTCAGGAGGCTGAGGCAAGAGAATCACTTGAACTCAGGAGGCAGAGGTTGCAGCGAGCAAGATCCCACCACTGCACTCTGGTCTAGGCAATAGAACGAGACTCGGTCTCAAAAAAAGAAAATAATTTTTTTAGTTGTATATTTTAAAATGAAAATTCTAAATCATATAAGTAAATCGTTGTTTTTTTCTTTCACTTTTACATTTGAAAGCACTATTTATTCACTTATGAATACATAAATTCATATACACATATTTACTATTTACTATCAAAATGTAATATATGTTGATTTTGAGGGGAATACATTTAAATTGTACTTCTATATTTTCCAAATTCCATTTGTTACCACAACACAATTTTAAGTAATCCCATATGCCCACATATTACCACATTCTCTTCAAACACTGATACAAATAAGTGTATATGTGTGTATATATTCACACACATATCTATGTTTATATATGTATACACACACATACATATGCACATACATATATACACAATTTTTGCGCACAATTGTAAAATTTTCAAACATATTTAATTTTTCTAGTAATTATTTGTTATTAATATTCAATTTAATTTCACCTAGGTCAAAGGAGATGAGTTATATGCCAATCCTTTGCAATGTGTTGAAGCTAAATGTATGCATATGGCATGGGATCAATTTTCATAAATGTCCCATGTGTTCTGAAAAATTAGAGGATTCTGCCATTGATGGGTATAAAGTTTCATATATGTCCATGCGAATCACCCAGGTAGTGTGAATTCAGATCTCAAGACTGCTGCAAGGGTTAGTTTGGGATTATGGAAAATCAAAGAAGAATTTTTCTCTCCACTTGGCACTTGATGTGAAATAGGAAAATTTTCTCAGTATCCCCTTTGCATAGCAAGGTTTAGTTCTAATTCTCACTTTTACTGGGAGTGTTTATTTCTAACCCTCACTTTTACTGTGAGTCCAGTGTCTATGGGGTCATCTCTTATTATGTTCACTATCTTGGGAACATGCTGTCTTTTATCTCCTCTCCCCCATACCCCTCATACCACCATGGAAGCTTGAGATAACTAGAGATGGGTAGTCATCCACAAGATAAAAAACAGCTTTGGGGCTTGCTAACCTGGTTTTCTGGTATCATTAGAATATTGGGGAGCTTTTAACATTTATTTATTTCCTGAAAGTTCAGGAATGCATTTGGAATGATGTTATACACGTTTTAAAATATTTTTCCAGCAATTTAGTTAATTCCACCACTTCCGGCACTTGGGAAGATTATTCTGTGTGACCAATCTACCATATTATTGAAAATTGGAGCTCCTGAACATCTTCTTAAGAAGGAAGTGACATGCTGAATTTTGAAATTTTTCGCAGAAGACCAATTTGATTTAATACTACAGACGTATTATTAGACACTAATGGAATTAACAAAAGCGTCAAGAACAGATGGAGTAATTCTCTTCAAACTGGAATATTAGATGAAAAACTCGTAGGATGTGCTTAGGTTCTCCTTTCTTCTTATTTTAAATACATGCATTAGACACACTCAAATGAGAATACATTTGTTAAAGAAAACAACACCATGAAACAATTTAAAAATACTTTTAAGTTAAGAGAACACAATACTCCCTCAAAGCAATAATTCTCAGAGCCTTTTATATGAAAAGTGCATAAGCAACAGTAACACATGAGGGTGAACTTGGTTTATGAGTATTTTACTCTGGGTCTTTAGGTAATAATTATGAAGCCATATGCTAATAAAAAGCACTCATGAATTAAGTACTTTTTGGTCTGCTATCCTGAAATTGCCTGACTCTGAAATGAGGAGGCAGACACAGTGAGGGAATTACAAAGGAAATAGTTTTCTCAGGAAATTCTACTCTCCATAATCTAATCTTGGCACAGCTGCAATACAATTAAGGAATACCAGAGGCAAGTTACAGCAAGAGAGTATTATTTGTTATCTTTTTTTTTTTAACCACACGACAGTGTATCTATTAGAAAAAAAACAACAATTGACTCTCTCAAAAACCTCTGAGAATTTTTTTAAAATTTAATTTCAAAACAACAAGGAATGGAGAATCATCTGAGTGGAAAACTTTAAATAATGAGAATCTTTTTCCCCCTACCTCCATTCTCTTAACCAACTTCAGGGTTTAATCTCATGTAATATTTTTTAATAATGTAATCTGGTTAGAAATAATTTCATAGAGATAATCATACTTAAAGATGACATTATGATCTTTTGGGCATAATGTGTGAGCACTGGGATAAATTACAGAAAGAGACTGTGAGCCTGTTGGACAAGTAAACAGCATGAGAAGTTTTAGAAACAATACTTCAAAGGTATGAGACTTTGGAAAACAACTTTAACAATAAATATAGGATTACAGTCCTTCAGTTACATGTTATAATATACAAAAAGCTTGGAAGTTCTGATCACCCATCACTAAAACCAACAAGTTCAACAAAAGCCTTATGTCATTGCAATTAAGAGAGAAAGAGTGAAGTTTCGTATAAGTAAATGCTTGACTGGCAAAGCACAAGGAAATTCCCCATATTCCAAGGCAGCTTCCTATACCCAGTGTGCACACACTCAGCCCTATTGGTAAGTGTATTTTACTCCTAGAGATTCAGCAAAAATAGGCAATGCTGCTGCAGAAATATTTAAGTTCAAACATTACTTGAAAATATACAATTATTTTTAATTTGCCAAAATCTGGATTTTTTTTTTTTTTTTTTTTTGAGACAGTCTCTCTGTTGCCCAGGCTGGAGTGCAGTGGCGTGATCTCACTGCAAGCTCCACCTCCCAGGTTCACGCCATTCTCCCGAGTAGCTGGGAGTACAGGCGCTTGCCACAACGCCCGACTTTTTCTTTTTTTTAATTTTTAGTAGAGATGGGGTTTCACCATGTTAGCCAGGATGGTCTCGATCTCCCAACCTCGTGATCCACCAGCCTCGGCCTCCCAATTTCTCTACTGGTAAAGTAGAGAACAACATCTGAAATTTAGACACAAGCAGACATATTAGCTTCAGACAGTAAAAATACAGAACTGAAAAGGTCTTTGGAGATGATCAGGTTAACACAGGTCACACAGCAGGTAAAGAAAAACAACGTGATTTTGTGGAGATGGAAACGTAATTGTTAAGGGCAAGGACAGAGATCTGGGTAATCCCACAGTTGCAAGAAGTATAGTTTTAGCACCAGAGGCTGATGTCTGGACTTGGAGAATGGGATATGGAGATAAATTCTCAATCCCAGTGAACCTCCTGGCAGGCCACTGTTAAGAGAGCCAGGGTGTAAAAGAGATGGGTAGGCCAAAGAAGAACAAAGGGCTGTACTGACACAGGAAGGAGAATGCTAGCAAGAAAATTTCAAAGGAGAAAACAATGATGAAGAGGAGTTGAAAAGAAGCATTCTATCCATAGTTTTTTAGAGCAGAAGCCTCTCAACGCTTTTGGTCTCAGAAACCTTTTACATTCCTTAAAATCAATGGACATCAAAAGGCTTTTATTGTGCTGATATTTGTTTTCTATGTTTTATATGTGCTGATGTGCATTCATATTTATTGTAATACAAATTAAAATTAAAAAATAATTTAGAATTCTTAATTCGTTAAAAAATAAACCCAATATTAGTTAACACAAATAGCTTATTTTTCTGAACAAATGCTACGCTTTCTAAACCCAAAAATATTTAGCAAAAATATTGATATTGATTTACATTTTACAATTCTATTTAATGTCTGGCTTAATAGACTATACCTAGATTCTCATATCAGTTTCTAAAGTCAGTCTCTTGCAGCATATTGTTTTCATTGAAGAATATAAAGAAAATCTGGCTACACATATATCTCTATTTGGAAAAGAGAAGAATATTATAATGGCCTTTTCAAATAGGAATGTATTCCCATCTTTGAGGCTACATTAGAACTCAAGAAGTGTTAGTTCTTTAAAACTTAATTTTGATGAGATGTTACAATAAAATCCATTGTTTTATCTTGTACCTACAATGGATTTTTTATCAATGCATGATTTTGTAACATCATGTGTTGGTCATTTGAAAAATAGTGATGCAGCAAGTAATACAGACCTTTCCTTCCCATGTTGACACATTTCATTATGCAATATTCAAAAATCACATGCAGTAAGATCAGCACTGATTTCATCACGTAAATATTTATGTATTGGACAACTGTCAAGTTAATGGTGGCACATAAACGTTTTCTAAAATTCTAAATTTCACTTGAAAGCTTAAACCGTCTCATCGATAACAAATACTACCAGTTGCTTTTCTTGAAGTGAGAGGCTCATTTTGTCTGCCAAACAAACATCTAATCCAGAAGAATCATAGACTGGCCTTCTGTTTTTCTTTCAGGTAAAATTCATGTTCCTAAGGTAACAAGGAATGAATTTACCCAACTGCCTAAAAATAAATAAATAAATAAATAAATAAATAAATAAATAAATAAATAAAAAGGACAATAAAACAGCAGTTTACAAGATATTGGAAAATGGTCCTTGAGAGATGGAAGACAAATAATGGGCATCTATAGTTATTCCAGCTTACTCCCCTAGACAATTTCTGGGTCATAGTATAGAGAGGAGGAAACAAGACAGAGCCTGCTGGACTACCCAGGGTAGGGAGACGATGCTGAGAGTTCATACAGAACAAAAGCATCTGCTGTTACCAGCACAGAGCACAGGAGAGAAGAGGACTGTAAAAGGAAAATGAAATTTGCAGAGGATTTCCCGCAACAACATTCAGCTGCTTACTGATCAGAGTATGCATGTGAGAAAGCTTCCAAAGTCAGGGAAAGAATCGTCCAAAAGGATGAAAGGTAACAGTGCTGTGATCATTCTTGTATGTGCCTTTTGGTGAGTATACATATACATTTCTTCTGGGTAAATACTTAGGTGGGGAGTTCTGGATTAATAGAGTCTGCATATGTTAGTGGTTGTGCCAATTTATGCCCCCACCAATGGTTTCAGTTTTTCTACATCTTCTTTGAGACTTGTGTTGTCTATTCTTTTTATTTTAATTATTATAATAGCTGTACAATATTCTCTCATTTGGTTTTACTTTGCATTTTCTTTATTACAATGGAATTGAGTTCCTTTTTATATATCCAGTGTCTTTGTTCATATAGCCGTTATGACATAACTAATCATTAAAATAACTTTGTAATAAAAACCCATTTCCTGTTATAGTGAGTTAACAGGGCTTTTTCTCCCTTAGAAATAATACATGCAAACATCAAAGCTTAAAGGAAGTTCTTTGTCAGACTTGTTGACTATCTTAGAAAGAGTCCACTGAAAATCTGAAATTTAGAAAAATATTATTAAATAAGTAGCTGTAGAAAAGTTCATTGATTGCACTAGCTAGAAATTCTGTACCAAACTGAAAAAAAAAACGTGCTCAAGTGCGAATTAGCCAGTGGGTGACATGAACGTCTTGAACTGGGTAGCAAAGCTCTTTCCCCATGGGCTTGTGCGGGGGCTTGCTATTTCCAACTTTTACGTTAGACCAACTCACCTCATAAAGTGAGACACTTAGATAAATGGGGTAAAAGATGCTACGACGTGATTCTGGCAAATTTTTTCTCAACAAAATTAGAACAAGTTGATGGACCTCTGTCAACTTTATAAATAACCTTTCTATGTAAATAAAAGTAAGACTACACTGAAGGGGGCATCTGGTTGCATAAAAATAGACTGCACATGGCCCAGTAAAAAGTAACTCTCATGAGGAAGGGTTTGCTAATTATTTTTTTCTTTGGTGCTGTGATTCCTGAAATATCTTCACCACCTGAAGCCTTGCACTTGGCATTTCTCGAATCACTTGATTTAAATGTTGAAAAAAATTGTAATGGGTGTCTAATTATGTCAACGGCATAATCCCAGTTAATGTAAATAGTCTATATATCACAATAGCCCTGACAAAATTGTTAACAGGCATCATTAGACATTCTGCATCACTCCTTAGGTGAAATGTAAAGCCTGAAAAACTTCTCACATGAAACAAAATATCACAAAGAAAATAGATATGAAGCACATCCCTGGTCCTCAAAGCTTTACTACTTACATATTGTACTATTTATTTAGCTGAGGCCCATGGTTTTACACTGCGATTCTCATATTGCTTATTCATAGACAGCATCAGAATAACTCATGAGTTAAACAAATAAAAGAATGTTTTGAAAAAGAGGAAGAGACTCTTGTTTAGATTATTTTTTATTTTAAAATAAGTGTATAAATTATCTTTTAAGTTTCAAATGTTTAGTCTATGTATCATCTCTGTGCTTTCATTTTCCTATTTAAGTAAATAAGATAAGCAATGGTTCAGAGAGCAGATATGTAAGGTACTTGCTGTTGGTGATAGAGAAGTTGGCTTATGGTCTAGCTGTAGATGTAGCTGATTGAGCACCAAAATATTGTTATTTTCAATCAAACAAAACCGGCAATATTTATACATGTTTACTAAACATCAAGCATTATTTTAGAAGTCTCCCCTTGCATTAAGTCTTTGTTCCTCAAGTTAAATATTATTGTTTGTGTTTTGTTGGTAAGGAGGCTTAAAAATTCCTTCCTTTCTCTTCATTAATCTGACTCCTTTGTTGTCTCTTTTGCTGATCTCTTTCTTTTGCCCTGCCCTTTAAAGCGATTGTTCCCTAAATTCTCTTGTCTTTTTCCCAGTGTAGTCTCCACTGAAAATTTGATTTATGTTGTGGTTTCGTATAAGTTTGGGTAATGAGATAGAAAATGCTAAAGACACGAGCATTAAGCATGAAAACCAATGACAGATGAAGGAATACTTCATTTGGGTGGCTTAACCATTTTACACATATTTTTAGTAAGTACTTTTTAAATTAAAAAACGGAATGGAAAATAATCACAATCCTGTATTTACTTCAATTAATCTATTATGTGAAATCACTACTCTTGTGCCCTTTGAGAGAAAAAGAAAAATTGTATCTTACACATATTTATGTCCTGAACAATTAGACAGTAATAGACATGGAAAACATAGTAAGTATTCGAGAATACCAATATAACTTTGTCTTTTTGATTCCAATAGTTTATCAAGTATAAGAAGTCCTACCAGTTTGATGTCTTTTGAGAATTTTAAAAAACAAGATATGAATTCAAGCCTTACTTATTAACCAAAAAAAAAAAATACATTTATTTGTTATGTTTATATCCTACTTTCTTCTTCAGCCTAATCCTTATATTCCATTGAATAATTATTCCTCTGAGTATTTTTTGTCAATCAAGAGTTACACATAAAATTAGAGTGGCATACTTACGTTCTTGGAGTTTTAGGTGCTTTAAAATGAAGTTTATGATGATTTTAAGGTTTATTAAAGAGTTCTTGAGTTCTTGTCTTTCACTGTATGTTTGAAGGTATGTTTGAAGTTTCTTTTTTTTTTTTCCAGTTCATATACTTTATTTTTTAGAGCAGTTTTAGATTTACAGAGAAACTGAGGAGAAAGTACAGAAAGTTCCCATATACCTCCTCTTCCCCTTCCCCTATTACTCACATCGTGGATCATCAGTATGGTGCATTTATTACAATGGATGAACCAATATTGATCTATTGTTATTAACTAAAGTCCATAGCTTAAATTAGGGTTTACTCTTTGTGTTGTACAGTTCTGTGGCTTTTCAAAAAGCCATAATGTCACTCGGTCACCATTTTAGTATCATACAGAATAGTTTCTCTGCTATAAAAATTCCGTATTCTCCACTTATTCATTCCTCCTCCCTAAATTCCTGGCAACTACTGATCTTTGTACTGTCTTCACAGTCTCACTTTTTCCAGAATATTACGTAGTTGGAATCACATAGTATGAAGTCTTTTCAGGTTGGCTTCTTTTACTGACCCATATACATTTAAGGTTCCTCCAAGTCTTTTCAGTCTTTTCATAGACAGATAGCTCATGTATTTTTTTTTTTTTAATTTTACTTTAAGTAAAATAAAGTACGTTGTACATGTGCACGAAGTGCAGGTTTGTTACATATGTATACATGTATACATGTGCCATGTTGGTGTGCTGCACACATTAACTTGTCATTTACATTAGGTATATCTCCTAATGATATCTCTCTCCACTCCCCTCGCCCCATGACAGGCCCCAGTGTGTCATGTTCCCTTTCCTGTGTCCAAGTGTTCTCATTGCTCAATTCCCACCTATGGGTGAGAACATAGTTTGCTGAGAATGATGGTTTCCAGCTTCATCCATGCCCCTACAAAGGACATGAACTCATCCTTTTTTATGGCTGCATAGTATTCCACAGTGTATATGTGCCACATTTTCTTAATCCAGTCTATCATTGATGGACATTTGGGTTGGTTCCAAGTCTTTGCTATTGTGAATAGTGCCGCAATAAACATACATGTTCATGTGTCTTTATAGCAGCATGATTTATAATCCTTTGGGTATATCCCCAGTAATGGGATGGCAGGGTCAAATGGTGTTTCTAGTTCTAGATCCTGGAGGAATCGCCACACTGTCTTCCACAATGGTTGAACTAGTTTATAGTCCCACCAACAGTGTAAAAGTATTCCTATTTATCCGCATCCTCTCCAGCACCTGTTGTTTCCTGACTTTTTTTTTTTTTTTTTTTTTTTTTTTTTGAGACGGAGTCTCACTCTGTCACCCAGGCTGGAGTGCAGTGGCGCGATCTCAGCTCACTGCAAGCTCTGCCTCCCAGGTTCATGCCATTCGCCTGCCTCAGCCTCTCGAGTAGCTGGGACTACAGGTGCCCGCCACCACTCCAGGCTAATTTCTTTTGCATTTTTAGTAGAGACGGGGTTTCACCATGTTAGCCAGGATGGTCTCGATCTCCTGACCTTGTGATCCACCCGCCTCAGCCTCCCAAAGTGCTGGGATTACAGGCGTGAGCCACCACGCCCGGCCGTATTTCCTGACTTTTTAATGATCACCATTCTAACTGGTGTGAGATGGCATCTCACTGTGGTTTTGATTTGCATTTCTCTGATGCCTGGTGATGATGAGCATTTTTTCATGTGTCTGTTGGCTGCATAAATGTCTTCTTTTGAGAAGTGTCTGTTCATATCCTTTGCCCACTTTTTGATGGGTTTTTTTGTTTTTTCTTGTAAATTTGTTTGAGTTCTTTGTAGAATCTGGATATTAGCCCTTTGTCAGATGAGTAGACTGCAAAAATGTTCTCCCATTCTATAGGTTGCCTGTTCACTCTGATGATAGTTTCTTTTGCTGTGCAGAAGTTCTTTAGTTTAATTAGATACCATTTGTCAATTTTTGCTTTTGTTGCCATTGCTTTTGGTGTTTCAGACATGAAGTCCTTGCCCATGCCTATGTCCAGAATGGTATGACCTAGGTTTTCTTCTTGAGTTTTTATGGTTTTAGGTCTAACATTTAAGTCTCTAATTCATCTTGAATTAATTTTTGCAGATTGATTTTGTACCCTGAGACTTTGCTGAAGTTGCTTATCAGCTTAAGGAGATTTTGGGCTGAGACCATGGGGTCTTCTAAATATACAATCATGTCATCTGCAAACAGGGACAATTTGACTTCCTCTTTTCCTAATTGAATACCCTTTATTTATTTCTTCTGCCTGATTGCCCTGCCAGAACTTCAACACTATGTTGAATAGGAGTGGTGAGAGAGGGCATCCCTGTCTTGTGCCCGTTTTCAAAGGGAATGCTTCCAGTTTTTGTCCATTCAGTATGATATTGGCTGTGGGTTTGTCATAAAAGCTCTTATTATTTTGAGACACTTCTCATCAATACCTAATTTATTGAGAGTTTTTAGCATGAAGGGCTGTTGAATTTTGTCAAAGGCCTTTTTTGCATCTGTTGAGATAATCATGTAGTTTTTGTCTTTGGTTCTGTTTATATGCTGGATTACGTTTATTTATTTGCGTATGTTGAAGCAGCCTTCCATCCCAGGGATGAAGCCCACTTGATTATGGTGGATAAGATTTTTGATGGGCTGCTGGATTTGGTTTGCCAGTATTTTGTTGAGGATTTTTGCATCAATGTTCGTCAGGGATATTGGTCTAAAATTCTCTATTTTTGTTGTGTCTCTGCCAGGCTTTGGTATCAGGATGATGCTGGCCTCATAAAATGAATTAGGGGGAATTCTCTCTTTTTCTGTTGATTGGAATAGTTTCAGAAGGAATGGTACCAGCTCCTCCTTGTACCTCTGGTAGACTTTGGCTGTGAATCCATGTGGTCCTGGAGTTTTTTTGGTTGGTAGGCTATGAATTATTGCCTCAATTTCAGAGCCTGTTATTGGTCTATTCAGGGATTCAACTTCTTCCTGGTTATACTTGAAGTTTCTTTTATTCCATGCAAATAAAATTCAGTGTTTCTATTGTTTGGTGTATATTCTTGTAGACAATATTGCGTCATTAACATTTTTAGGCATTTTTAAACCCCTGAAAAATAATAAAATCTGTGTTTGGGAAAAATATTGAAAACTCTAAATAAGAGATAGAAAGAAAGTAAAGAAAACTAGAGGTAAGACATCAATTAGCAGATGTAGATAGTAACAAAGTAAGAGATAATGAGACTCCCAATCTAGGGTAGCAAGGATGAATAGGGAAGGGAATATTGGAAAGATATTTGAAATGTGGAATAAATAGAACTTATTGGCTGATTAGAATTGCCAAGTAAGGAAGTAGAATAAACTTAAAATATATTGATCAAAGAGGATAAATAAAAGTCTTTAAAGAAAGTTTCCCAAGTGTGTACCTGAATGAAAGAATTATTAGAAAAGCAATAAACCTACGGGTTTTCTTCCTTTTTTTCTTCTTTCAGAAATATTTACTATCTTTTTTACACTAACCAAAATTCTAGGCTTTGTGGCTAGAGAGTAAATAAAACTATGTTCTTGCTCTCAGTACCATACTGAAGAGACATATAATAAATAAAAAGTAAATACAGAGTACTTAGCATACTCTAGAGAAAACCACTGTAGCATAAACTTTCACATAAAGTATGATACAGTAATTTGTATCTAATTAATTCTCCTACCAATAACACCTGTTAAAGCTGGATTAAAATACAACAGAACAAAGAAGGACAACTATATGAAAGCATCAAAGAAGATCCAAGGTAATCAGAATTTCAGGACAAAGATTTCAGAAGAGAAGCATACACTGATGTGAACCTGACATACTGTGCACAATTTCTACCTTGAGCCATGCTTTTGAGTATTTTGCTGACTCCAAAGTTATGCATGTGTGGGACAATTTTCCAAGAAACCAAGTAGAAAGAAGTGATAAGAGGCTCAAAAGGCAAGAGAAGCTTTTGGCAGGATCAAGTTTCCAGAGACAGAGAGAAAAAAAATAAAAGGTAATCCTGCCAAAGAGTTGAGACCCTGGTGAAAAACCCAGGGCTAGGTCATATGAACAAAAACAAAGAAGAAATTAATGGCCATCAGCTGGATCAAGGAAATACACCAACATTAAATACTTTTTGGAAGAAGATAGCATCACACAGTGCTCCCACAAATTTTCATATATGATATCTGCCCTTCAACAAAAAGTACATGGCATATTGCAAACATGACCAAACTGAAAACCAAGAGAAAAAATACATGATAGAAACAGGCCAACTGATGGTCTAGTTATCATAATGTTTCAGTTATTTTTGCTACATAGCATATTATACCAGAACTTGATATCATAGTGTTTCAGTTACTCTTGCTATTATACCAGAACTTGGTGGCATAGAACATATACATGATTTTAAGGGTCAGGAATTTGGGAAGAGGTCAACTTTGCTGTTTTCACTTAGCGTCTTTTATATGGTTGCAGTTACATGTTGGCTAGGGCTGCATTACCCACAGGCTTTACTGGGCTGTACATCCAAGGTGGCTTATTTACATGGCTGGGTAACTGATGCTGACTGTTGGCTTGGGGCTCAGCTTGGGCTGTTAACAAGAGCAACTTAGTATGGCCTCTCTACCATTGTTCTCTCAGTATAGTGAAACTTATGTAATAACTGGTTTGTCCCAGTATAGTCACCCCCAAAGAGTCAGGCAGAAGGTATAAGACCACCAATAACATAGCCTAAAAAATTCTATGGCATCATTTACATGTGCTTTTTGTGCTAAGCATAAACCAGATATAAGGGAAGAAGACATAGACCCTGCTTCTCAATGAGAGGAGCACCAAAAAATTTATAGCCATTTTTAATTTCTACATGGAGGTATCAAAGGTAGACTTTTCATAACTATGATTACAATGATGTCAGTGAAAATGGTGACGTAAGGAATTTTGAAAGCTCACTTCTCCAAACAAACAAACAAACAAAAAGTCAGAACTGTCATAATTAACTTTTTTAGAACTCTGGAAATTAGCCAAAGGCAACAGCCCCTAGGAGTGCTTATTCAAGAAAAATGGCTTAGTCTTAGTAAGCAGAGTAAGCTCTGTAACATTTTAGCATACCCCAGTCCTACACTTCCCCTTCCCATATCAGTAATAATCTATTCTTCTGAAAATTATAGCCTAGATTCTCTATACTAGATAAAACAGAATAGACCTTATTCATAAACAATTATATTTACTTGCTTTGATGTATATAATGACTACCTGGAAGACAAGCTCAAATGTCTGTCTTTATTTCACCTGGGTGGAACTGGACCAGTGCTAATGCTAAAACTGTTATCTAAGGGTCATTTGTCAAAGAAAAATTTATAGGCAAATGTTTTGTTGCTGCTGCTTTCCAGATTTCCAGAAATATTAATCATTTCTGGGAATCTGGAAGGCCACACATGCCTAGGGCTGTGTACATACTTAGAAAAAAAAAACTAGAGAAAGTTCTAAGCTCTTACATCTGACTACTCTTGACACAATACAGAAACAGAAAGTGAAGGCTAAGGCAGACTTATAAATTGCCTGAGTGAGTGTTGAGGTGTGTTCTAATGGCACCTTGGTAAACACTGGGAAACTTTGATTCCAGGTGTTTAAGGAAATTTCAGTCCAATCATTACCTGACCACTAAACTAATGAAACAGACACTTCAGCAGCCATGAATGAAAAAAATTTTTAATTTTCTAAAATATTTTGGAGGATTAGTTCAGAAACGTCACTTAATAAACAAACAACAACAGCTTTAATAAGCAGCAGTGGCAACAAATCTAGGTTAGAATAGAGTGTCTTTTTTCTAGAGTTACCATATTTATAATATTCAAAATATCCACCTCTAAATGAAGTTATGAGACATGCAAAGAACTAAGATAGTATGCTCATACATAAGAAACAAAAGCAGTAAACAGAAACTGTTACTGAGCAAGCTCAGACATTGGACTTTCTAGAAAAAAAATCTATAAATAAACTATTTAATTGAGGAGGAGGGACTCATCCCCAACTCATTCTATGGGGCCAGGATCATCCTGATACCAAAAATTGACAGAGATACAACAAAAACAAGAAAACTTCAGGCCAATATCTTTGATGAACACTGATGCAAATATCAACAAAATATTAACAAACTGAGTACAGCAGCACATCAACCATGATCAAGTAGGCTTTATCCCTGGTATGCAAGGTTGGTTCAACCTATGCAAATAAATAAATGTGATTCATCAAGTAGACAGAACTAAAGACAAAAACCACCTGATTATCTCAATGCAGAAAAGGATTTCAATAAAATTCAACATCCTTTACGTTGAAAACCCTCAATAAACTAGGTATTAAAGGAATATACCTCAAAATAATGACAGCCATCTATGCAAACCCGCAGCCAACATCATACTGAATGGGCAAAAGCTGGAAGCATTCCTCTTGAAAATCAGAACAAGTGAAAGATGTCCACTCATGCATAATATTGGAAGTCTTGGCCAGAACAGTCAAGCAAGCTAAAGAAATATAATAAAAGACATCTGAATGGGAAGAAAGGAAGTCAAACTATTCCTGTGCATTACTCCATTTTTACACTGCTGATAAAGGCATATCCAAGATGGGGCAATTTACAAAAGAAAATGAGGAGGTTTAATTGGACTTACTCTTCCACATGTCTGAGGAGGCCTCACAATCATGGTGGAAGGCAAGGAGGAAAAGTCACATCTTACATGAATGGAGGCAGGTAAAAAGATGAGGCTTGTGCAGAGAAACCGCTGTTTTTAAAACCATCAGATCTTGTGAGACCCATTCACTATCACAAAACACCATGGGAAATACCCACCCCCATGATTCAATTATCTCCCACTAGGTCCCTCCCACAACACATGGGAGTTATGGGAGCTACAAGATGAGATTTGGGTAGGGACACAGAGCCAAACCATATCACCCTGTTTGCAGATGACATGATTCTCTGTCTAAAAAACCCCATAGTCTCAGCCCCAAAGGTCCTTGAACTGATAAGCAACTTCAGCAAAGTTTTGGGATATAAAATGAAAGTATGAGAGTCAGTAGCATTCCTATACACTAACAGCACCCAAGCTGAGAGCCAAATCAATAACACAATCCTATTCACAATTGCCACAAAAAGAATAAAATGTCTAGGAATACAGTTAATGAGAGAGATGAAAGATCTCGAAATCAGAGATGACACAAACAAATGGAAGAAACTTCCCTGCTCTTGGATAAGAATAATCAATATTGTAAAAATGGCTATACTGCCCAAAGCAATTTCTGGATTCAATGGTACTCCTATCAAACTACCAATGTCATTCTTCACAGAACTAGAAAAAGGTATTCTAAGGTTCATATGGAACCAGAAAAGAGCCTTAATAGCCAAAGAAATCCTAAACAGAAATAACAAAACTGAGGATGGGTGTGGTGGCTCACACCTGTAATCCCAGCACTTCGGGAGGCTGAGGCAGGTGGATTATGAGGTCAGGAGATTGAGACCATCCTGTCTAACACAGTGAAACCCTGTCTCTACTAAAAACACAAAGAAAAAAAAAAATTACCCAGGCATGGTGGCAGGTGCCTGTAGTCCCAGCTACTTGGGAGGCTGAGACAGGAGAATAGTGTGAACCTGGGAGGTGCAGCTTGCAGTAAGCAAATATGGTGCCACTGCACTCCAGCCTGGGTAACAGAACGAGACTCCAACAGAAAGGAAGAAAGGAAAGGAAGAAAGGAAGAAAGGAAGAAAGAAAGGAAAGAAAGGAAAGAAAGGAAAGAAGGGAAAGAAGGAAGAAGGAAAAAGGAGAAGGAAGAAAGGAGAAAGAAAGAAAGAAAAAGAAAGAAAGAAAGAAAGAAGAAAGAAAGAAAGAAAGAAAGAAAAAGAAAGAAATAAGAGAAAGAAAGAAGAGAGGAGAGATTATTAGATGAGGGAGGAGGGGAGGGAGGGATTTCTGTTTTTTTGCCTCTGCCTTCCGTTCCCTCCCTCCCCTCCCTCCTCCCTAAACCCTCCCCTCCTCCCGAAGAAATCCCCCCTCGCTCTCGCTATCTCCCTCCTAAAAAAGAAGAAATCATCCAGCCCTCCTCCCGAAGAAAGAAGAAAAGATAAGAAAAGCAAAGGGAAGAAAGAAGAAAGAACAAAGCTGGAAGAATAACCTTGTGGAACTTCAAATTGTACTACAAGGCTACAGTTACCAAAACAGCATGATACAAAAACAGATACATAGACCAGAAATAAAGCCACACACCTACTACCGTCTGATCTTTGACAAAGCTGACAGAAACAAGCAATGGGGAAAGGACTACTGATATGGTTTATCTGTATCCCCACCCAAGCCTCGTCTTGAATTGTAGCTCCCATAATTCCATTGAGTTGTGGAAGGACCCAGTGGGAGATAACTGAATCATGAGGGCAGTTTCCCCCATACTGTTCTCACGGTGGTGATTAAGTCTCACAATATCTGGTGGTTCTTTAAAGCAGAAACCCCTTTTGCTTGGCTCTCTCTCTTCTCTTGTCTGGCACCATGTGAGACCTGCTTTTCACCTTCCACCATGATTGTGAGGCTTCATCAGCCACATGGAACTATGAGTCCATTAAACCTCTTTTTCTTCCTGGTCTTGGGTATGTCTTTATCAGTGGTGTGAAAATGGACTAATACAATAAATTAGTGGGGTACTGCTGAAAAGACACATGAAAATACAGAAGCAACTTTGGAACTGGGTAACAGACAGAGGTTGGAACAGTTTAGAAAGCTCAGAAGAAGACAGGAAAATGTGGGAAAGTTTGGAACTTCCTAGAGACTTGTTGAATGGCTTTGACCAAAATGCTGACAATGATACGGACAATGAAATCCAGGCGGAGGTGGTCTCAGATGGAGATGAAGAACTTGTTGGGAACTGGAGCAAAGATGACTTATGTTATGTTTTAGCAGGGACTGGTGGCATTTTTGCCCCTGCCCTAGAGATTTGTGGAACTTTAAACTTGAGGAAGATGATTTAGGGTATCTGACAGAAGAAATTTGTAAGCAGCAAAGCATTCAAGGGGTGACTTAGGTGCTGTTAAAGGTATTCAGTTTTTGTTTTTGTTTTGTTGTTGTTTTTGAGATGGAATCTCGTTCTGTCACCTAGGCTGGAATGCAATGGTGGAATCTCGGCTCACTGCAAACTCTGCCTCCCATGCTCAAGTGATTCTCCTGTCTCAGCTTCCCAAGTAACTGGGACTACAGGCATACACCACCACATCCAGCTAATTTTTGCATTTTTAGTAGAGACAGGGTTTATTGTTGGCCAGGCTGGTCTTGAATTCCTGACCTCAGGTGATCCACCTGCCTTGGCCTCCCAGAATGCTAGGATTACAGGCATAAGCCACCACACCCAGGCAACATTCAGTTTTAAAAGGGAAACAGAGCATAAAAGTTCAGAAAATTTGCAGCCTGACAATGCAATAGAAAAGAAAAACTCATTTTCTGAGGAGAAATTCAAGCAGGCTGCAGGAATTTGCATAAGTAATGAGGAACCAAATGTTAATCACCAAGACAATGTGGAAAATGTCTCAAGGGCATGTTAGATGTCTTCACAGCAGTCCCTGCCATCAAAGACCTGAGGCCTAGGAGGAAAAAATGGTTTAGTGGGCCAGGGCCTAGGGTCCCTCTGCTGTGTGCAGTTTAGGGACTTGGTGCCCTGTGTCCCAGCTGCTGCAGCCATGGCTAAAAGGGGCCAAAGTACAAATTGGGCCATGGTTTCAGAGGGTGCAAGCCCCAAGCCTTGGCAGCTTCCACGTGGTGTTGAGCCTGTGGGTGCGTGAAAGTCAAGAACTGTGTGGTTTGGGAACGTCCACCTAAATTTCAGTGGATGTATGGAAATGCCTGGATGCTCAGGCAGAATTTGCTGTGGGGGCTGGGCCCTCATGGAGAACCTCTTCTAGGGAAGTGCAGAGGGAAAATGTGGGTTTGGAGTCACCACACAGAGTCCCTACTGGGGCACTACCTTGTGGAGCTATGAGAAGTGGGGCACCATCCTCCAGACCCCAGAATGGTAGATCCACCAACAGCTTGCACCATGCACCTGGAAAAGCTGCATACATTCAATGCCAGCCCATGAAAGCAACCAGAAGGGCTGTACCCTGCAAGGCCATAGGGCAGAGTTGCCCAATGCTGTGGGAGCCCACCTCTTGCATCAAATGACCTGGATATGAGACATGGAGTCAAAGGAGATCATTTTGGAGCTTTAAGATTTGACTGCGCCACTGGATTTTGGACTTGCATGGGGTCTTTAGCCCCTGCGTTTGGACCAGTTTCTCCCATTTGGAATGGTTGTGTTTACACAATGCCTGTACCCCATTGTATCTAGGAAGTAACTAACTTGCTTTTGATTTTACAGGCTCATAGGCAGAAGGGACTTGCGTTGTCTCAGATGAAACTTTGGACTGTGGACTTTTGAGTTAATGCTGAAGTGAGTCAAGACTTTGGGGACTGTTGGGAAGGCATGACCGGTTTTGAAATGTTGGAACATGAGAGTTGGGAGGGGCCAGGGTGCAATTATATGGTTTGGCAGTGTCCCCACCCAAATCTCAACTTGAATTGCAGCTCCCAAAATTCCCTTTTGTTGTGAGAGGGACTCAGTGGAAGATAATTGAATCATGGTGGCAGTTTCCTCCATACTGTTCTCATGGTAGTGAACAAGTCTCATGAGATCTGATGGTTTTATAAGGGGAAACCCCTTTCACTTGGCTCTCTCTCTTCTCCTGTCTGCCACCATATGAGATGTGGAGCTTCTGCTGTGATTATGAGACTTCCCAACCATGTGGAGCTGAGTCCATTAAACCTATTTTTCTTTTCAGTCTCAGGTATGTCTTTATCAGCAGCATGAAAACGGGCTAATACAACTCCCTATTCAATAAATGGTGCTGGGCTTACTGGCTAGCTATATGGAGAAGACTGAAACTGTACCAATTCTTTAAACCATATACAAACATCAACTCAATATGGATTAAAGACCTAAATGTAAAACAAATATATAAAAACTCTGAAAGATAACATAGGACATACAATTTGGACACAGGAACTGGCAAAGATTTCATGATGAAAACGTCAGAAGCAATTGCAACAAAAGCAAAAATTGACAAATGGGACCTAATAAAGTTAAAGAGATTCTGCACAGCATATGAAACTATCAACAGAGTAAATGGGCAACCTACAGAATGGGGAAAAATATTTGCAAACTATGCAACTGACAATATATCTAATATCCAAAATCTTCAAGGAACTTAAACAAACATACAAGCAAAAAGCAAACAACTTCATTAAAAAGAGGGCAAAAACATGAACAGACACTTTTCAAATTAAGACCCACATGTGGTCAATAAGCATATGAACAAAAGCCCAATATCACTGATCATTACAGAAATGCAGATCAAAACCATGATGAGATACCATCTCACATCAGTCAGAATGGCTCTTACTAAAAAGCAAAATAAAATAAAATAAAATAAAATAAAATAACAGATGCTGGTGAGATTGCAGAGAAAAGGAAATATTTACACACTGCTGGTGGGAGTCTAAATTTGTTTAACCATTATGGAAAGCAGAGTGGCGATTCCCCAAAGAACTAAAAGCAGAATTACCATTCAACCCAGCAATCTCACTACTGGGTATATATCCAAAGGGATATAAACTCTCTTCCATAAAGACACATGCACACGTATGTTCATTGGAGCATTATTCAAAATAGCAAAGACATGGAATAAACCTAAATGCCCATCAACAGTAGACTGAATAAGGAAAATGTGGTATATATACACCATGGAATACTATGCAGCCATAAAAAGAAAGAGATCATGTTCTTTGCAGAAACATGGGTGAAACTGGAAGCCATTATCCTTAGCAAACTAATGCAAGAACAACAAACCAAATACCACATGTTCTCGCTTATAAGTGGGAGCTAAAGGATGAGAATACATGGAGAGAAAGAGGGGAACAACAGATACGGGGGCCTACATGAGAGCAGAGGGTGGGAGAAGGGAGAGGGTTAGAAGAAAAAGAAGAAAAGAAAAAAAAAAACTATTGGGTACTATGCTGAGTACTTGCTTGATAAAATAATCTGTACACCAGATCCCTGAGTCACAAGTTTACCTCTGTAACAAATTTGCAAATGTGCCCCTGAACCTAAAATAAAAGTTAAAATATTTTTAAAAAAGATTATCCTTGGCCTAGTGCGATGGCTCATGCTTGTAATCCTAGCACTTTGGGAGGTTGAGGCGGGCGGATCATGAGGTCAGGAATTTGAGACCAGCCTGACCGACATGGTGAAACCCCATCTCTACTAAAAATACAAAAATTAGCTGGGCGTGGTGGCGTGTGCCTGTAATCCCAGCTACTCAAGAGGCTGACGCAGGAGAATCACTTGAGCTCAGGAGGTGGAGGTTGCAGGGAGCTGAGATGGTGCCACTGCACTCCAGCCTGGATGACAGAGTGAGATGCCATCTAAAAAAAAAAAAAAAAAAAAAAAAAAAAAAAAAAAAATATATATATATATATATATATATATATATATATATATATATATCCTTCTAGGGGGAATCTACACTGGGAATACCAAAACTCTTCATGTGAAACTCAAGATCTACCTTTGTGTGCAGCCTTATCTATTATATTCTGAACCCAGACTCAGAATATAATAGCCTAAACTCAGGGCGTGAGATAAGCACACAGTTAGAGTTAGCAGAACAAGGAGGATAACTCCCTAGACTGTCAGCCCTGCACCCTGCTTCCCCAAATGGGCTTCTTTAGTTATTCTATTTCCCTTCTCGTTTCCATAAACCTCACTTCCCACTGGGGACCTTGTTCCATGACACTATTGGTCTTGGACTTGATTGTTCTTTAGATTTGACTTCAGAAAACCCAAGCCAGAGCACCTTTCCTGTACACCCCCACACACACATATGCACACACACATACACTACCTGAAAAGAGGTAAGAGTGAACAATGTATCTCTCAAGATACCACGGATTGCATCATGAAGCAAACCTGCCACAAACATGAAATTTCTTATCAGTTTTGTGTTTTATCCTAAAACGAATGTATAATTTGCATTCTGATTTCTAGCATATTAATTTTTTTCATTTTCAAGGTAGGTTTAGATTACTCAAAATTCCACTAAGTAACCTAAGCAGGTAAGAGCTGAGCCTGATATACAAAGCATGTCACTTTCAAGGTCTGGACTGAATTGAACTGAACTGATATTTGACAAATCAGATGCAGCAACCATGCAATTGCTGTTGTCTGCCTTGGTATTACAATATTTCAAGAGTCTCAGTTCCCTCATGTGTAGACATAAATAGAATCAGCTTTTGATGGTGGTGGTTTAATGTTTTATGGAGAAAGAGGCTGCTTCTTTATTTGTTTTTACGTTTTATTTTTAGGTCAGTGTGATCACCTAGGTGAGCAGCCAAAATAATGCCAATGAGGTGGCAACATTTTCAACTTATTTTTGGTGGAAATTTTGATCAGCATATTTTCTTACTGAGAAATCAAATAGCTTTTATTCATTTTTTAGGTCAAATGGTTTTGATCCACTGGTCAGTTTATTTTACTATTTGGGGAAAATACATGCTGTATTAGTCTGTTCTCACACTGTTATAAAGAACTACCTGAGACTGTGAGACTGGATAATTTATGAAGAAAAGAGGTTTAACCAACTCATAGTTCTACAGGCTTAACAGGTAGCATGAGTGGGAGGCCTTAGGAAACTTACAATCATGGGAGAAGGCAAAGGGGAAGTAAGCACCTTCTTCACATGGAGGCAGGAGGGGGGCGGTGGGGGAAGTACCACACACTTTTAAGCCATCAGATCTCGTGAGAGCTCACTCACTATCATGAGAATAGCATGGGGGAAATCTACCCCCAGGATCCAATCACCTCCCACCAGGCCCTACCTTCAACACATGGAGATTACAATTCCACATGAAATTTGGTTGGGGACATAGAGCTAAACCATATCACGTATCAAATAAATGTATTTTCAGCAAAAACCTATTTTAAATATGTCTGAAAAGCTAAAAACACCTAAAGAACTGAATAATTGGCCGGGTGCAGTGACTCACGCCTGTAATCCCAGCACTTTGGGAGGCCAAGGTGGGCGGATCACAAGGTCAGGAGATCGAGACCATCCTGGCTAACACGGTAAAACCCCATCTCTACTAAAAATACAAAAATAAAAATTTAACGAGGCGTGGTGGTGGGCACCTGTAGTCCCAGCTACTTGGGAGGCTGAGGCAGGAGAATGGCGTGAACCTGGGAAGCGGAGGTTTCAGTGAGCCGAGATTGCACCATTGCACTCCAGCCTGGGCGACAGAGTGAGACTCTGTCTCAAAAAACAAAACAAAACAAAAAAAGAAACTGAATAATTAAAGTAATCCTAAAGAATTAAAGAAATGTGGGCGACACATGTTTTACCAAATGGAGAATATCAATAAAAAGATAGAAATTATAAAGAACAAACAAATAGAAACTTTATAGTAGAAAAAAATCCAAATAAAATAAAAAAATTCACTTGAGGGGCTCAACAAGAGATTTGGTCAGAAGAAACCATCAGTGAACTTGAAAACAGGTCAAAATAGATTAGTTACCCAGCCTGAGGAATATAAAAAAAGAAATAAAATTGAACAAGTGAAGATAACCAAACTTAAAAATGGATAATTCATTTGAAAAGACAGTTCTCCATAGAAAATATACCAACAGCCAATAAACACCAAAAAATGCTCAACATCATTAATAATTAGGTAAAAACAAATAAAAACTACAAGGAGATGGCACTCGACACCCCCTAGGATGGCAACAGTAAAAAAGATAGTCAATAGCAAATGTGGGGGAGGAGGTAGAGAAATTGAAACCCTAATGCGTTGCTGGTGGAAATGTAAATTGTAGAGACACTGTTGAAAACAACTTGTCCATTTCTCAAAAAGTTCAGCATAAAACTATGATAAAACCCAGCAATTCCATTCCTAGATATGTATCTAAGGGAATTGAAAAGATACTTTCACACAAAATCTTGTCTATGAATGTTTATGACAACATTATAATAGCGAAGAAGCTGTAGCAACACAAATATCCATTAACTGATGACTGAATAAATAATGTGTGATATATCTGTACAATACAACATATTTGGCTTTAAAAATAAATGAAGGGTTGATACATGCTGCAACACGGATGAGCCTTGAAAACATCATGCTAAATGAAAGAAGCCAGATATAAAAAAAAATTGTGTGATTAACATATATTAAGTATCTAAAATAGAAGTATATTAGTAGTTGTATTAGTCAGTTTTTGCATTGCTATCAAGAAATACTTGAGACTGGGCAATTTATTTAAAAACACATGTACCCTAGAACTTAAAGTATAATTTAAAAAATCAGAATAATTCCCACATTTTCTGCAGTTGCCCATAATTTATAAACTATTTTTATTTTTCATTATTTCTTGATTATTTAAATTTTAAAAATTATGGTGAAAGTATTACATGAAAATAATTGCTAAATACTTACATAAAGCATATATATATAAAATTATTCACTCTTTTCTCTCATTGATTTGTCCCATTTCATTGATTTGTGCCATTTGCTAGAAGAATCACTTTGTTTTTAACTGTTTGTTCTGGTATTTACCTCTCATGTGAAAACAATATTCCTCTTGACAAATCAATTAATTTCTATAGGGTACGTTAGGATTTTTACTCATTTATACCTTATACTTCATATTCCTTTTCTCACTTCTTCCATATATGATTATGTCTAAACTTTTAGTTACATCTTTTAAAAAATAAAAATAAATAAATAAATAAAAAGTGGTTTAATTGGCTCATGCTTCTGCAGGCTGTACAAGCATGGGGCCAGTATCTGCCTGGTTTCTGAGGAGGCCTCAGAGAGTTTTACTCATGGTGGAAGGTGGGGCCAGAGTAGGCACATCACGTGGCAAGAACAGAAGTAACAAGGAGGAGGTGCCACACACTTTTAAACAATCAGATCTCATAAGAACTCATTATCTTGAGGACAGCACCAAGCCATGAGGGATCTGCCCCACAAGCTAATCACCTCCCACCGGGTCTTACCTCCAACATTAGGAATTACGTTTCAGCATGAGATTTAGAGGGGAAAAATACCTAGACTGTATCAGTGGTTGCCAGGGGACAGGAAAAGGGGCGAATTGGCTGCTAGTAACTGTGAAGTTTCTTTGGGAGTAATAGAAACGCCCTGGCATTAGATAGTGGTGGTGTTTGAGCAACATAGTGAATATACTAACAACTACTGATTGGTAATATTTAATATGTTAATTTTATATTATGTAAATTATATCTCAACTAAAAAATAACTATGCTTAATATTTTCAAGCCAATACATGAAAAGATGGAGATTTGACTAGAGAATTGGATTCCATTTTAACAAATCAAATAGAAATCCCAGAAATAAAAATGATTACTTAAAAGCAAAGAGGAGGAAGTGCCACACACTTTTAAACAACCAGATCTCATAAGAACTCATTATCTAAGAATTTAATATAGGGTTTAATCAACAGATTAGACAGAGTAGAGGCTAAGGTAGGAGGATCATCTGAACCCAGGAGGTTGAATCTGCAGCAGTGAGCTGTGATTGTGCCACTGTACTCTACCCTGAGTGACAGGAGAACCTGTCTCAAAAAAAAAAAAAAAAAAAAAAAAAAAAAGGAGAGGGAGACAAAATTAAAGAAAAAGAGAGAGAAGTTGAAAATCATTCAGCACAAAAAGGAAAAAAGGATACATTATTCAAAAGATCCACAGTAATACCAAGTTTTCAACAAAAAATGATGGAAGTCAGAAGCCGGTGAAATGACATCTTTGAAGTGTCCAAAGAAAAACACTGTCAATCTAGAATTCAATACCCAAAGAAAATATCTGTCACAAAAAAAGAGGGTAAAATAAAGATTTTTTTTTAAAAAAGATAAAGAATATTTTGCTAGAAGAGATGCAATAACAAATACTAATAATCATCATCCTACTAGTAATAATAATAGCAAATTTCTGCCCTTCAAGTAGAAGGGACATGATCCCAGCTGGAACTACATACAAAGAGAAAGAATAAGGGACACTGGTACATATTTGGTTAAATGTACATAAATATTCACCGTTTAAAGCAACAAAACCACAATATGTTCTCATTTAATGTTATTAATAGGTTTTTGAAAATTTTGAATTTAGCAGGTTTTCAAATAATATTGTTTTATTCAATATGTCCTTACAATGTTAATGAGGGAAAAAAATTGGATCTGTTATACAATGTTTCACTGCAGGTCTCAGTTTCCAAGAACGCGTTGACAATATTACATGAAGGCTTATTTTAACATATTATGAGGTTTAAACTATATAAAGAATGTGTGAACGACCATTTAAATATATCTAGACATGAGGATAATCATTAAAAAAAATTATAACTAAAAAGCTAATAAGAAGATGGGAAGAAGATGGAATGATTAGAAAAATGAATCCAAAATAAATCATGAAAGGAGTACACAGAATAAAAAGAAAACATAAACTAAGAACATAAAATGTGGGATAAATTTTTTAAAGACAGACTTAAACCCCAAAATGTCATAATTACATTACATATAAATAGACTAAGCCCAGTGAAAGTTTTTCTCACTTTAAATAAAAAGCTGGAAGTTATTAAGTTTAGTGAGGAAGGCATGTCTAAATCTGAGATAGACCAAAAGCTAGGTCTCTTGTACCAAGCTGTTAGCCAAGTTATGTAAGACAACAATGCAAAAATGCAAAGGAAAAGTTCTTGAAGGAAATTAAAATTGCTACATCTGTGAACACATAAATGATAAGAAAATGAGACAACCTTATTTCTGATATGGACAAAGTTTAAATGGTCTGGATAGAAGATCAAACAAGCCACAAGATTCCCTTAAGCTGACATCTAATCCAGATCAAGGCCCTAAGTCTCTTCTATTATATGAAGGCTGAGAGAGGTAAATAAGCTGCAGAGGAAAAGTTGGAAGCTAGAAAAAGTTGGTTCACAAGGTTTAAAGAAAGAAGCCATCACTGTAACATAAAAGTGCAAGGTAAAGCAGCAATTGCTCATTATAAGCTGCAGCAAGTTTCCAGAAGATCAAGGTAAGATGTTTGATGAAGATGGCTATACTAAACAATAGATTTTCAATGTAGATGAAATTGCCTTATGTTGGAAGAAAAATGCCTGGTTTTAAAGCTTCAAAGGACAAGTTGACTCTTGTGAGGAGCTAACATGGCTGGTGGCTTTAAGTTGAAGCCAACACTCATCTACCATTCCAAAAATTTTAGGGCTCTTAAGAGTTACACTAAACCTACTCTAACTGTGCTCTATAAATTGAACAAGAAAGCTTGAAAGACAGAACATCTCTTTACAGCATGGCTTATTTAATATTTTAAGCCCACTGCTGAGACCTACTGTTCAGAAAAAAAAAAGGCTCAAAGAACTACTGATCATTTACAATGTACCTGATCACTCAAGAGCTCTGATGAAAATGTAAAAGGAAATTAATGTGGTTTTCATGCCTGCTAACACAACATCCATTCTGTAGCCCATAGATCAAGGAGTAATTTTGACTTTCAAGTTATATTCTTTAAGAAATACTTTTATAAGGTGATAGCTGCCATAGACAGTGAGTAGATCTGCACAAAGTAAGTTGTAAGCCTTCTAGGAAGAGTTCATTCTAGATGCCATTAAGAACACTTCTGATTCATTGGAGGTCAAAATATTAACACTAAGAGGAGTTTGGAAGAAGTTGATTCCAGCCCTGATGGATGACTTTGGGAGGTTCAAGACTTGACTTCAGGAGAGAAAGCAACTGTAGGTCTGCTAGAAATAGCAAGTGAACTAGAGTCAGTAGTGGCTCCTGAAGATGTGACAGAATTGCTGCAATCTCATGATAAAACTTGAAGGGATTGCTTCTCATGGATGAACAAAAAGTATGATTTTCTGAGATGGTATCTCTTCCTGGCGAAGATTCTGTGAGCATCATTTGTATGACAACAAAGGATTTAGAATATCACATAATCTTAGTTAATTAGGCAGAGGCAGCGTTGGAAAAGATTGACTTCAGTTTCAAAAGAAATTCTATTGTGGGTAAAATGCTATTATATCAAAAAAACCCAGGGCATGCTCCAGAGAAATTATTTATGAAAGGAAGAGTCCAACGGTGTGGCAAACTTCATTGTTGTCTTATTTTAAGAAATTACTGCAGTCACACCCACTTTCAGTAACCAGCACTCAATCAGTCAGCAGCCATCAGCCTTGAGGCAAAACCTTCCTCCTGCAAAAAGATTACTACTAGCTGAAGCCTGAGATGATCATTAGCATTCTTTAGCAATAAAGTACTTTTAAATAAGGTATGCACATTATTTAGACATAATGCTATTGCATACTTAATAGACTACAGCATAGTGCAAACATAACTTTTATACATACCGGGAAAACAAAAAAATTGTGTGGCTCACTTTATTGCAATATTCGCCTTTCCATGGCAGTCTGAAACCTAGCTCAGTATCTCTGAGATATTCTTTTACTGTGTACGCTGCTTTCTTTTTATATCCTGTATTCAGTTTTCTGATGTACCAGGCTTTGGATCTTTTGTTGGTATTCCTCCATTCAGGATGCAATCCTTTCCTCTTGATGGTAACTCTTGATATTATAATAACTGTATTTCTCTGCTATTAGGACTCTAGTACACTGTTCTCCTTTGCAAAATCTTTGACCTTTGACCCTGGCCTGTAAAACAGTAATGTTGACTTACATGTGAATTAAAAATTTCAGTTATTTTCCATCTCTCTGCTAATTGTCATAGGCTACTGGTGATTTTATTTGTTCTTGTTGACGTACATGTTTTCTGGGGGAGTGTATGTGGAAGAATTTGAAATTAAGTGGTCACAATCAGCCCATGGGAAACCAGAAGCTCTATTTTTTAAGCTCTGATGTTTGAAGTTAAGAAGATTGGCAATATATCTGGAAAATCTTCAGATTGTATAATTAATAGTTTAGCATTCATGTTTTATATTATAATTTTATATTTTTGTGAAAAAATTATTTCTGAGGTTGAAACTATGAATATTTTTCAGCATTCTTTTGCACCTAGATTTAGTTCTTCAGTATTAATTAATTTGAAAGTAATTTTGATCTTTCCATTTTTCATATCATCTTTAATTAAAGAGCAGCAAATTCAAATTCACTGCATTTTAGAAATCTAATCTCAGCTATCAGACAGATAGAATTAAATAAACAAGAAATTGTATTCCACACCTCTTCTGTTGCATTTATTGTTAGGTTTTTGCCTTGTATGCTATTAATGGTGTTTTTTTTTTTTTTTTTTTTTTTTTTTTTTTTTGAGATAGAGTCTTGCTCTGTTGCCCAGGCTGGAGCGCAATGGCGCCATCTCAGCTCACTGCAATCTCCATCCCCCGGGTTCACTCCATTCTCCTGCTTCAGCCTCCCTAGGGGCTGGGACTACAGGTGCCCGCCACCAAGCCCGGCTAATTTTTTTGCATTTTTAGTAGAGACAGGGTTTCACCCTGTTAGCCAGGATGGTCTCAATCTCCTGACCACGTGATCCGCCCGCCTCGGCCTCTCAAAGTGCTGGGATTACAGGCGTGAGCCACCGCTCTCGGCCAATGATCTGTTTTTAACTCCTGTTTCCACATGAAAGATGTTGATACAAATGCCATTTCTCATTTTGGGGATTATTTATTTCTTTTGTTTTCCTTCAAACATCTTTTCTTTTTTCTTTTTATTTATTTATTTTTGAAACAGAGCTTCACTCTTGTTGCCCAGGCTGGAGTGCAATGGCGCGATCTCAGCTCACCACAACCTCCGCCTCCCGGATGTTATTCTCCTGCCTCAGCCTCCCTAGTAGCTGGGATTACAGGTGCCCATAACCATGCCGGGCTAATTTTTTTATTTTTAGTAGAGACGGGGTTTCACCAGGTTGGCCAGGCTGGTCTTGAGCTCCTGACTTCAGGTGATCTGCCCACCTCAGCCTCCCAAAGTGCTGGGATTGTAGGCCTGAGCCACTGTGCCCGGCTTCCTTCAAATATCTTTTTAACCTATGTAGAAGAATTCTACTAGTCACAAAGATAACTTTTCAGGGGAATTTGATTTTCATCTGAGCCATTAAAATATCACAATCCTATATGTTTTCTACTTACAAAAACAAATCTCTCAATTAACTATTTTGTAAGAAAATGTTAAAAAATTCTCTTAATTTAAAAAAAGTCAACAATTTTTATAAAAGATCCTTATGTTTTCACAATAATGAACATGTATTTCTTGTTACATTTTAAAAAAATTAAATTTGCATTATTTTGGCGATCTTAAAGATGATTACAAAGAATGAATAACTCTAGGTTCTAGAAGTTTTTAAAATAAAATGCTATAATCAGGATTTTGACATGATTGACAATTTTATTTTTTCTAAGGTTTATCATGATGAAATTAAAGTTTTTTATTGTTTAAGAACATTGTAATATTCTTTATCACTGGAGAAATATAGATTAATCACCTGCTATATACACCAGGTCTTGTTTTAGATGCAGAAGATATGGAAGCAAATAATAAAAAGAAAAATCTTGCTCTTAAGAAGAAAACAGGGATTAGATAAGCAAATAAATAAGTTAATTGATAGATAAATTATAGTTGATTTTTGTTTAAGAACTAAAATAAGGTATAATATGAAAACATTACTGGGTTTGATTGGATGGTTAAGGTGAACAATATGCTAGGAAATGGAAACAGAAAGATGGTTAGTATTGCCAGAAGAAAGCTGGGGAAGAAGAGAGTATTTTGTTTTCTTTTTAAATTTGATCATCAAATTAGACTAAATTAATATTCATGTCGACAATATTTGAGAATAATTTAAGAATCTAGTGATTATCTAAAAACACTTCATTGACTGAATCATTTGTCTTTGGAAAGCTCAGTTGGCTCTTTTGGTTATAAGCTCTCTTGTACTGAATGCCAATGGCAATATGGTTTTAAAGAAACGGTGCTCTCTTTGAAAGAAATACTTCCCTAAGGATAGCTTTTCAGCACTAGCAGCTGGGTAGCTCTCTGGGTTAATGATAAGTGCTGAAGCAAAGAAAATATAGTGTCTGCCTCTGCGGGCTTCCAAATGGTCCTTGAGGCTCTCACTGTGCAGTGAAGAAGATAAGGTGTATGTTGCCTGTCGATGTTAAGATCTTCTGCAGTATCTATTCTACCTCACCATGTTTACGAAACAACATGTAAAATCATCTGCCATAGCAAAGAAAGTAAAACACTTTTCCTCAAATAAATCCCACATAAACATAATAAGATGTGTGTGTGTGTGTGTGTGTGTGTGTATGTATGCTTTATAAACTCTGTTTCTAAATGAACGAAAAGATATAATTTAATGTGATATGGATAATTGTATCCTTTTCTAAAAATTATGATGATGGTTCTCTTACAATGAGGAGTAGCTAGTGCTCATTGAATGAGAGAGAGCTCCATCTGGATGTTCAATGCCGTTCAAAACAATAGATTAACCACTTGTTGGGAAGGAGTGGTTCAGCTATGCAAAGAAGGTGGGTGTAGATAAAAAGTACTCAGTGCAGTGAGAGAGGCAAATAAAAGTTAAATGTCAAAGCATATGAAAGTAGAGAAAGACGGTTTCAAAAATCACAAAAATATAACTGGAAAACTAAAGGAACGGTGATATAAAATTTAAAAAGATACAGGTAATAAATACAAATAATTTATTTAAGATATTAATGAAAATATAAAATTATGTGTATTATGATTTTGAAGGCTGTCCACTCTAATAATAAGATTAGGAAGCATAACTTTTGAAACTCTAAAGTAAATAGAATTGAACAGCAACAACAACAGCCAAAAAAAAAAAAACTATCAACACAAAAAGGAAAAAAGAAAACCAATAAACAGAAAATATAAAATAAAATAGCACAAATAATTATAAATATCCACTATTAAATAATAATAATGGGATAAATTTTCCTGTTTGAAGACACTCAGATTGGGTAAACTAAATATTGATATACTTCCCGGCTTAAGGAGACACACTTAAAGCAAAATGTGATTTAAAGTTGAGTATAAAATATTGAAAAAGAAATTTCAGGCAAATACTAACAATAAGAAAGTGGGTGTGAATATTTAATAAAATCAGTATTCAAATAAAAAGCTTTGAATAGAAGAGAACAAAGAGACATGTTATATATTGAAAAAGTGTAGTCTGATGAGAAGACAGTAGTAAGGGCTATCATTATTTTTTTCTTGTGCTAATTGAATTATCTCCTAACTAGACTGTCTTCTTTCACCCTTGACCCTGTATATCCTATTTTGAAAAGCAAAATGAGATTTTAAAACACCATTTCTTTATTTACCCTTCTATTGGTTTTCAGATTCATTCAGTGTGAACTTTCAGGTTTCTAGGAGATGCACCCTGACTCCTCCACCCCCATTACCTCTCTGATAATCTTATCTCTTACTGCATCCCTCAGGCTCACTCTGCTCCAGCCCAGTGACCTCCTTGCAGTTTCTTAGACATGCCACTCTCACCCTTTCACCTATGTCCATTGCATCAACCATTTCCTCTGTTACACTCTGCCCCGAAATCCACAGGACTAACTCCTTTACATCTTTCAGAATTTACCCTGTTTAAAATGGCTATCTTCCCTCCCCACAAACTCCACATGACCAATTCCACCTACCATATCTCTCAGTCATTAGTTTTGTAAAAACAACATTATGTTAGCTATAGGAGCGCAAACTAGGGGTGTGGACTTGATATTGACTGTCTAAGGTTGTCAGAATGAGCACAGGATGGAATTTGTTGAATGATGCTGTGTCAGGAATACTTCTGTGCTCTGTCCATTTAAATTTCTTTGGACTCCATGAATAACTCTACAAAGTCAAAATTGCCACCAAATATAAAGAGAAATATTGTTTCCCCTTTCAAATCTTGTTATTATTCAGAATGAACTAAGTATCTATGCACCTAAACTAAAAAGAAGAGAAATTAATTCTCTTTCATCAGTAAGGTCATCATTTGAGTTGCATTTTGAAGATGATTCAGGAACTTTTTGAAGATATAAACAGATATTGAATAAAATACAGTCTCTTTGAAGTCAATTAAGAATGTGGATGAAAGCAATGAAATACAAATGTACATTAAAAATTGAAAAGCCACATGTAAAATATTTTAATATTTTTTTAAAAATCAAATTTCATTTCAGTTCTTTGGCTCTCTGAGTTTTACAGTTTTATGCTTAAGAAATTCCAGTGTAAAAGAACTTGATGTTCAAACTTTTATATAGTGTAATTGCAAAGAAAACAAGAAAAATCTCTATATGCAGATATGTGTATTTCCCTTCCTCATGATTACAAGGATGCATAGTTTTATATGTTTTGTCCTTATTTTTCTTCTATATTTTCAACCCTTTAGTGTCCCATCTCTAGAAGTAAAAATCCATTCAGATGTTTGGAATAATATATTATTCTGTTAATTTAAAAAATCATTGTGGAATAATATGTGCTACAATATTGATTGTGGAAATTATTTTGATATAATTCTGGTTTTGATTGTACTGCCAAAGGAGAAAGCTTTTCAGGAGACCACTGGAATAAATAAATTCAAGGGCTGACTCATAGGATGAGGTATACATGCAAAGGGAGCAGTGTGAAGACTGCCATGATTCTAATGGAAAGGACAGCATGTAATAAGGAGGAAAAAGTGATGGGTCCCTATCCTGGCCTGCTGTGAACATCAGCCAGTAGTGAATTGGCTCTTTTCTGAGAGTGAAGATTGCTGCTTGATGCCTAGAATATCAACCAGAGAAGAGTTCAATGGAAACTCCTTGGAAATAGCTTATAGTACTTAAATATTGCTATATTTTTACAAAGTTTATTCATAATTTTAAAAATTGTATAATTTAAAGATTTCAATTCCTACAGAGGCTTTTTAAGTAGATAATTTAAAATATCTAACAACGAATTTTGATTGAGTAGCAAGCAATGATCTTCATGAAACTCATGCGACTGATCACATTTGAGACTTGGTAGAGAAAGTATCTAATAATAAAATCTTTCAGCTGGGCAGAAATAAGACAACATGAAGCAATCACACAGTGCTACATTACAGCCAGTGGCTACAAGTCTTCAATAAAGAGCAACTACCTCAGAAGAATCAAACCACTGCCTGAAATCTGGCCTTCACAGTAACGAAAGTGCAAATGACAAATGCAATATTTGATTCATATAGTTTTTCCTTTTTGCCATTCTCAAATATCTGACTATTTTAAAGGAATGGATTGATTTAGGTACAGAAGTTATCTTTGGCAAGCTATTCCAATAACCTTTAAAATACTCATTTCCACTGGCCTAGAAATTTGATTTCCAGAAAATAATATGAAATTCAGAAAATGACTTACAGCTGAGCGTGGTGACTCATGCCTGTAATCCCAGCAATTTGGGAGGTGGAGGCAGGTGGATCACTTGAGGTCAGGGGTTCAAGACCAGCCTGGCCAATGTGGCAAAAGCCCATCTCTACTAAAAAATACAAAAATTAGCTGGGTGTGGTGGTGGATGCCTGTAACACCAGGTACTCAGGAGGCTGAGGTGGGAGAATTGCTTGAACCTGGGAGGCAGAGTTTGCAGTGAGCTGAGATCACACCACTGTACTCTAGCCTGGGCGACAGAGCAAGACTATGTCAAAAGAAAGAAAGAGAGAAAGAGAGAGAAGAAGGAAGGAAGGAAGGAAAATGACTTACACACAAAGCTACTAATTGAAATTTTACATAAGAAAAAACACACACAATCTCAACTGCATATAGTACTCTACTGTATATAGATACGTGGTACTTTATATATAGTACATAGGTTAGATAAATAAATACATAGACGTATAGACAGATATGGATCCATGTCTGTATATCTAATATAGTTTAGTCCATTGGGGCTGCTATAACAAAATACCTCACACTGGGTAGCTTTTAAACAACAGAAATTTATTTCTCATAGTTCTAGGGGGTTACTAGGAAATCTATGATCAAGGTTTCAGCAGATTCAATGTCTGGTGAAGACCCATTTCCTGTTGCAAAGATGATGCCTTTTCTCTGCATCCTCACGTGGTGGAAGGAGCAAGGCAGCTTTCTGGGATCTGTTTTACAAAAAAGTGAACTAATTCCACTCATCATGGCCCTTCTGCCATCATCTAATCACCTCCCAAAGGCCCCACCTCCTAATACCATCCCAATGGGGATTAGATGTCCAAATATGAGTGTTGAGAGGACACAAACATTGAAACCATAGTAATCTATATTTAGATCTATATCTAATAGATCAGACATAATTATTGACACTTTAACACAGATATACACTGAATTATTTTTTCACACAGTAGAATACACTCATTGTTTACACTTCTACACTTCTATAAGCTTCGTTACTTATTTCTCTGTAACTTATCTTTATGAAAACCACATTTTGCTAGATATTAGGGAAAAATAAATCTAAAAATTTCCAATTAATGCTATTACTTTCTCTTCCAGCTTAATCCCCTTCAGTTTAAAATAAAGTTTCTCAAACATTTAGTCAATTTAACGTCACATCCCTCATTCAGCTGTTTCTATATTTTTCCTCCTCCTGCCTGAGACAGTATTTCTAATAAAGAGAAAGTTTATTGTTCTGTGGGGTTGATGGAGGGTGCCAGGTTTTTTGTAGAGCAGCTGATAGCTGGTTGGTATTCACCAAGTGTGGTTGGGCTGGTCCTATCTGTGGGCTTCTTGCTGGTGTCTGCCACTGTAGACCATGGCTGGTGTAACCCGTGTTATGTTTACCTAGTTTAGGCAGTGCTCTGGGGAGCACAGCTATTTCACCTTGTTGATGGGCCTCATTGGCTTCGTCTCATATCAGGGACACTCTGGTTTCTGGCAGAGATTCCTACTTAGTCCCCAGCCCAATAACATATTCTACAGTTCTTAGCTGTGGAATTATCCTAAGTAATACTAACCCCTGAATTTTCCTGGAAATTTCCCTGTTTATTCAGTTGCCCTCTTAATCTCCACTTGGGAGACTGGAGGAGGAACTACGGAGCTCTTTCTTGCCAAACAGTGGGTAGAAGGTGTGTTGAGATTGCCTCCCAACTCAGTAATCTGACCACTTGCTGTGCTGTCTGTTGCCATCCCACATTGGCAAGGTCACCGGGAGTGGGCAAACTCCACCTGAAGTTCAAAACAGGAAGTGGGTAAAAACCCTTCAGCTTACCCTTCTTTACTCCCTGGAACTTTTGTGCATATGGGAAAGTTTGCACCCAAATGTGTGAATACTTGCTTCCCCTACTTCTGACTCTCTTTTTTCTTCCACAACCACTGTGGCCAGGGAAAATAGGCTTCCCCCTTCCATATGACAGGACATATCTTGTGTACTATCTCATAGTTTTTCCATGATTGATTTTAGTAAACTTGACAGTCAAGGCCACCATATCTGGGTAGAAAACCCTTTCCCTCTTGTGAAGATCTGCGTACAACAACTACAGCCATGTTAGGGGAAAAGAAAAATAAACAAAACATAAACTTTGATAATCAAAACTGAGAAATTACTGCCTCCTCTGTAAAACATGCTCTCTTCCAAAGGGATGAAGCAACACAATTTTTGGAAGAAATTGGGGAAGTTTAAATCAAGGTTGAAAAATTATGTTCTATTGAATATTATTAATATGAAAAAGTAGAGAAGAAATTTTAAAGAGAACAAATAAGAAAAAGGAAAGGTGTTGAGGGTCTGCAGGCAGACAGTATGAGAAAAGACCATTTTTAATATATATTTTACTTTTCTAAATCCATCTTTAAGCTTAGTAAAAGGAACCCTAATTAAATTAACTATCATTTATTATATTGACAATATATGACAAATATATGTTCTTATAAACCATAACCAAGACTAAATATTTTAGGGTAAAAGTGAGTGAGTCATGGCTTAGAAAAAAAATCTTTAGTGGTTAAATATTAAAAACAACAGGACCCTTATTGATTGATACTACCTTGTTGATTAATTGTGGCTTCATAATTTCAGTTTAGGAAGAATTTAGGGAAAAGAACCTCGTTGAAAGAAGTAAGGGAATAGTAGAATAACAAAAACAAAATTCTGTTTTATTGTACTGCCAATAAAACTGAGAAAAAATCAATTTCACATGTAAAAAATGGTGGTAATAAAGTTGGGGTAGTAGCTGAAAACCTTTTGAGCCCTGCCTAAGTGTTATCAATTTTTCTGATGGTCAATGAGGTCAGATTTTTTGAGAAAGGTGAACTGACTTGAGTTTAATTCACATGGATTAGAGTGCAGTTTCAATAACATTTCTGGTTTCCAGTGACACAAAGATAACTGATATTTCAGATTTTTTTTTTACAAAAGATTGTATGAATTATATGACCTATCTGTAAGGGAAAATTATTTGATAAAGAAAATACCACACATCTACAGCCATCTGATCTTTGACAAACCTGAGAGAAACAAGAAATGGGGAAAGGATTCCCTATTTAATAAATGGTGCTGGGAAAATTGACTAGCCATAAGTAGAAAGCTGAAACTGGATCCTTTCTTTACTCCTTATACGAAGATTAACTCAAGGTGGATTAGAGACTTAAACGTTAGACCTAATACCATAAAAACCCTAGAAGAAAATCTAGGTAGTACCATTTGGGACATAGGCATGGGCAAGCACTTCATGTCTAAAACACCAAAAGCAACGGCAGCAAAAGCAAAAATTGACAAATGGGATCTAATTAAACTAAAGAGCTTTTGCACAGCAAAAGAAACTACCATCAGAGTGAACAGGCCACCTACAGAATGGGAGAAAATTTTTGCAATCTACTCATCTGACAAAGGGCTAATATCCAGAATCTACAAAGAACTCAAACAAATAAACAAGAAAAAAACAAACAACCCCATCAAAAAGTGGGGAAAGGATATGAACAGACATTTCTCAAAAGAAGACATTCATACAGCCAACAGACATTAAAAAATGCTCATCATCACTGGCCATGAGAGAAATGCAAATCAAAACCACAATGAGATACCATCTCACACCAGTTAGAATGGCAATCATTAAAAAGTCAGGAAACAACAGGTGTTGGAGAGGATGTGGAGAAATAGGAACACTTTTACACTGTTGGTGGGACTGTAAACTAGTTCAACCATTATGGAAAACAGTATGGCGATGCCTCAAGGATCTAGAACTAGATGTACCATATGACCCAGCCATCCCACTACTGGGTATATACCCAAAGGATTATAAATTATTCTACTACAAAGACACATGCACACGTATGTTTATTGCGGCACTATTCACAATAGCAAAGACTTGGAATCAACCCAAATGTCCATCTGTGACAGACTGAATTAAGAAAATGTGGCACATATACACCATGGAATACTATGCAGCCATAAAAAAGGATGAGTTTGCGTCCTTTCTAGGGACATGGATGCAGCTGGAAACCATCATTCTTAGCAAACTGTCACAAGAAGAGAAAACCAAACACCGCATGTTCTCACTCATAGGTGGGAACTGAACAATGAGATCACTTGGACTCGGGAAGGGGAACATCACACACTGGGTCCTATCATGGGGAGGGGGGAGGGGGGAGGGATTGCATTGGGGAGTTATACATGATATAAATGATGAATTGATGGGTGCTGATGACTTGATGGGTGCAGCACACCAACATGGCACAAATATACATATGTAACAAACCTGCACGTTATGCACATGTACCCTAGAACTTAAAGTATAATAAAAATAAAAAAAAAAATACCAGATGCAAGTGCCAAACATAAAAAAAAAAAAAGAAAATATGTGGACAATACCATGCTTCCTAATGATTCATATGTGCAAAATAAAGGTATAAAGACATGTAAAAAAAAAAAAGAAAATAATAAGAAAATAAAAAATAGTGTATCCTAATTATGAAAAGTACAAAACTGGGACTTTCGTATTATACATCTAATTATCTAATTATATGTGTATATACACACATAAATGTATATATTTATATATACAATATAATTATATAAATCTCTAATTATATGTAGTTATATTTATATATATTATATATAAATATATAGATTTGTATAATGATATCTAATTACAGATTTGTATAATTATATATTTATGTAAAATTTTATAATACAAATATATTTTATATTAAATATATAGAGATTTGTATAACTATTTTATATATTTATGTGTATATACATATATTATCTCTTTATATGTATATATACACTCATATATATTCTATTTAAGCTAATATTTTTAACAAGTGAATTCAAATCTACATTTTGGTGGATTTAAAAAATCTTTACAGGTCCCACGCCCACGAAGCCTCCCTCACTGCTAACACAGCAGTCTGCCGCGATCTATCCGCAAGGCAGCAGCGAGGCTGGGGGAGGGGCGCCCGCCATTCCTGAGGCTTAAGTAGGTAAACAAAGCCGCTGGGAAGCTCGAACTGGGTGGAGCTCACAGCAGCTCAAGGAAGCCTGCCTGTCTCTGTAGTCTCCACCTCTGGGGACAGCGCACAGCTGAAGACCAACAGGGGAAGTAGCGGGAGCCGGTGCAGACGCGAACGACTCTGTCTGACAGCTTTGGGGAGAGCTGTGGATCTCCCAACGCGGAGGTTGAGATCTGAGAACGGACAGACTGCCTGCTCAGGTGTGTCCCTGACCCCTGAGTAGCCTAGCTGGGAGAAATCCCCCACTAGGGGAAGTCTGACACCCCACACCTCACAGGGTGGAGTACACCCCTGAGAGGAAACTTCCAAAGGAAGAATCAGACAGGTACACTCGCTGTTCAGCAATATTCTATCTTCGGCAACCTCTGCTGCTGATACCCAGGCAAACAGGGTCTGGAGTGGACCTCAAGCAATCTCCAACAGACCAACAGACAGTCCTTCTGACTGTCAGAAGGAAAACTATCAAACAGGAAGGACACCTATACCAAAACCCCGTCAGTACGTCACCACCATCAAAGACCAGAGACAGATAAAACCACAAAGATGGGGAAGAAGCAGGGCAGAAAAGCTGGAAATTCAAAAAATAAGAGCGCATCTCCCCCTGCAAAGGAGCGCAGCCCATCGCCAGCAACGGATCAAAGCTGGTCAGAGAATGACTTGGACGAGAGGAGAGAAGAAGGCTTCAGTCCATCAAACTTATCAGAGCTAAAGGAGGAATTACGTACCCAGCGCAAAGAAACTAAAAATCTTGAAAAAAGAGTGGAAGAATTGACAGCTAGACTAATTAATGCAGAGAAGATCATAAACGAAATGACAGAGATGAAAACCATGACACGAGAAATACGTGACAAATGCACAAGCTTCAGTAACCGACTCGATCAACTGGAAGAAAGAGTATCAGCGATTGAAGATCAAATGAATGAAATGAAGCGAGAAGAGAAACCAAAAGAAAAAAGAAGAAAAAGAAATGAGCAAAGCCTGCAAGAAGTATGGGATTACGTAAAAAGACCAAATCTACGTCTGATTGGGGTGCCTGAAAGTGAGGGGGAAAATGGAACCAAGTTGGAAAACACTCTTCAGGAAATCATCCAGGAGAACTTCCCCAACCTAGTAGGGCAGGACAACATTCAAATTCAGGAAATACAGAGAACGCCACAAAGATACTCCTCCAGAAGAGCAACTCCAAGACACATAATTGCCAGATTCACCAAAGTTGAAATGAAGGAAAAAATCTTAAGGGCAGCCAGAGAGAAAGGTCAGGTTACCCACAAAGGGAAGCCCATCAGACTAACAGCAGATCTCTCAGCAAAAACTCTACAAGCCAGAAGAGAGTGGGGGCCAATATTCAACGTTCTTAAAGAAAAGAATTTTAAACCCAGAATTTCATATCCAGCCAAACTAAGTTTCATAAGTGAAGGAGAAATAAAATCCTTTACAGATAAGCAAATGCTTAGAGATTTTGTCACCACCAGGCCTGCCTTACAAGAGACCCTGAAGGAAGCACTAAAAATGGAAAGGAACAACCGGTAACAGCCATCGCAAAAATATGCCAAAATGTAAAGACCATCGAGGCTAGGAAGAACCTGCATCAACTAACGAGCAAAATAACCAGTTAATATCATAATGGCAGGATCAAGTTCACACATAACAATATTAACCTTAAATGTTAATGGACTAAATGCTCCAATTAAAAGACACAGACTGGCAAACTGGATAAAGAGTCAAGACCCATCAGTCTGCTGTATTCAGGAAACCCATCTCACATGCAGAGACATACATAGGCTCAAAATAAAGGGATGGAGGAAGATCTACCAAGCAAATGGAGAACAAAAAAAAGCAGGGGTTGCAATCCCTGTCTCTGAAAAAACAGACTTTAAACCATCAAAGATCAAAAGAGACAAAGAAGGCCATTACATAATGGTAAAGGGATCAATTCAACAGGAAGAGCTAACTCTCCTAAATATATATGCACCCAATACAGGAGCACCCAGATTCATAAAGCAAGTCCTTAGGGACTTACAAAGAGACTTAGACTCCCATACAATAATAATGGGAGACTTCAACACTCCGCTGTCAACATTAGACAGATCAACGAGACAGAAAGTTAACAAGGATATCCAGGAATTGAACTCATCTCTTCACCAAGCGGACCTAATAGACATCTATAGAACTCTCCAATCCAAATCAACAGAATATACATTCTTCTCAGCACCACATCACACTTATTCCAAAATTGACCACATAATTGGAAGTAAAGCACTCCTCAGCAAATGTAAAAGAACAGAAATTATAACAAACTGTCTCTCAGACCACAGTGCAATCAAACTAGAACTCAGGACTAAGAAACTCAAACAAAACTGCTCAACTACATGGAAACTGAACAACCTGCTCCTGAATGACTACTGGGTACATAACGAAATGAAAGCGGAAATAAAGATGTTCTTTGAAACCAATGAGAACAAAGATACAACATACCAGAATCTCTGGGACACATTTAAAGCAGTGTGTAGAGGGAAATTTATAGCACTAAATGCCCACAAGAGAAAGCAGGAAAGATCTAAAATTGACACTCTAACATCACAATTAAAAGAACTAGAGAGGCAAGAGCAAACACATTCAAAAGCTAGCAGAAGGCAGGAAATAACTAAGATCAGAGCCGAACTGAAGGAGATAGAGACACAAAAAACCCTCCAAAAAATCAATGAATCCAGGAGTTGGTTTTTTGAAAAGATCAACAAAATTGACAGACCGCTAGCAAGGCTAATAAAGAAGAAAAGAGAGAGGAATCAAATAGATGCAATAAAAAATGATAAAGGGGATATCACCACTGACCCCACAGAAATACAAACTACCATCAGAGAATACTATAAACGCCTCTACGCAAATCAACTAGAAAATCTAGAAGAAATGGATAATTTCCTGGACACTTACACTCTCCCAAGGCTAAACCAGGAAGAAGTTGAATCCCTGAATAGACCAATAGCAGGCTCTGAAATTGAGGCAACAATTAATAGCCTACCCACCAAAAAAAGTCCAGGACCAGATGGATTCACAGCTGAATTCTACCAGAGGTACAAGGAGGAGCTGGTACCATTCCTTCTGAAACTATTCCAATCAATAGAAAAAGAGGGAATCCTCCCTAACTCATTTTATGAGGCCAACATCATCCTGATACCAAAGCCTGGCAGAGACACAACAAAAAAAGAGAATTTTAGACCAATATCCCTGATGAACATTGATGCAAAAATTCTCAATAAAATACTGGCAAACCGGATTCAGCAGCACATCAAAAAGCTTATCCACCATGATCAAGTGGGCTTCATCCCTGGGATGCAAGGCTGGTTCAACATTCGCAAATCAATAAACGTAATCCAGCATATAAACAGAACCAAAGACAAGAACCACATGATTGTCTCAATAGATGCAGAAAAGGCTTTTGACAAAATTCAACAGCCCTTCATGCTAAAAACGCTCAATAAATTCGGTATTGATGGAACGTATCTCAAAATAATAAGAGCTATTTATGACAAACCAACAGCTAATATCATACTGAATGGGCAAAAACTGGAAAAATTTCCTTTGAAAACTGGCACAAGACAGGGATGCCCTCTCTCACCACTCCTATTCAACATAGTGTTGGAAGTTCTGGCTAGGGCAATCAGGCAAGAGAAAGAAATCAAGGGTATCCAGTTAGGAAAAGAAGAAGTCAAATTGTCCCTGTTTGCAGATGACATGATTGTATATTTAGAAAACCCCATCGTCTCAGCCCAAAATCTCCTTAAGCTGATAAGCAACTTCAGCAAAGTCTCAGGATACAAAATTAATGTGCAAAAATCACAAGCATTCTTATACACCAGTAACAGACAAGCAGAGAGCCAAATCAGGAATGAACTTCCATTCACAATGGCTTCAAAGAGAATAAAATACCTAGGAATCCAGCTTACAAGGGATGTAAAGGACCTCTTCAAGGAGAACTACAAACCACTGCTCAGTGAAATCAAAGAGGACACAAACAAATGGAAGAACATACCATGCTCATGGATAGGAAGAATCAATATCGTGAAAATGGCCATACTCCCCAAGGTTATTTATAGATTCAATGCCATCCCCATCAAGCTACCAATGAGTTTCTTCACAGAATTGGAAAAAACTGCTTTAAAGTTCATATGGAACCAAAAAAGAGCCCGCATTGCCAAGACAATCCTAAGTCAAAAGGACAAAGCTGGAGGCGTCACGCTACCTGACTTCAAACTATACTACAAGGCTACAGTAACCAAAACAGCATGGTACTGGTACCAAAACAGAGATATAGACCAATGGAACAGAACAGAGTCTTCAGAAATAATACCGCACATCTACAGCCATCTGATCTTTGACAAACCTGAGAGAAACAAGAAATGGGGAAAGGATTCCCTATTTAATAAATGGTGCTGGGAAAATTGGCTAGCCATAAGTAGAAAGCTGAAACTGGATCCTTTCCTTACCCCTTATACGAAGATTAATTCAAGATGGATTAGAGACTTAAATGTTAGACCTAATACCATAAAAACCCTAGAAGAAAATCTAGGTAGTACCATTCAGGACATAGGCATGGGCAAGGACTTCATGTCTAAAACACCAAAAGCAACGGCAGCAAAAGCAAAAATTGACAAATGGGATCTAATTAAACTAAAGAGCTTTTGCACAGCAAAAGAAACTACCATCAGAGTGAACAGGCAACCTACAGAAAGGGAGAAAATTTTTGCAACCTACTCATCTGACAAAGGGCTAATATCCAGAATCTACAAAGAACTCAAACAAATATACAAGAAAAAAACAAACAACCCCATCAAAAAGTGGGCAAAGGATATGAACAGACATTTCTCAAAAGAAGATATTCATACAGCCAACAGACACATGAAAAAATGCTCATCGTCACTCGCCATCAGAGAAATGCAAATCAAAACCACAATGAGATACCATCTCACACCAGTTAGAATGGCAATCATTAAGAAGTCAGGAAACAACAGGTGTTGGAGAGGATGTGGAGAAATTGGAACACTTTTACACTGTTGGTGGGATTGTAAACTAGTTCAACCATTATGGAAAACAGTATGGCAATTCCTCAAGGATCTAGAACTAGATGTACCATATGACCCAGCCATCCCACTACTGGGTATATACCCAAAGGATTATAAATTATTCTACTACAAAGACACATGCACACGTATGTTTATTGCGGCACTAGTCACAATAGCAAAGACTTGGAATCAACCCAAATGTCCATCTGTGACAGACTGGATTAAGAAAATGTGGCACCTATACACCATGGAATACTATGCAGCCATCAAAAAGGATGAGTTTGCGTCCTTTGTAGGGACATGGATGCAGCTGGAAACCATCATTCTTAGCAAACTATCACAAGAACAGAAAACCAAACACCGCATGTTCTCACTCATAGGTGGGAACTGAACAATGAGATCACTTGGACTCGGGAAGGGGAACATCACGCACTGGGGCCTATCATGGGGAGGGGGGAGGGGGGAGGAGGGAGGGATTGCATTGGGGAGTTATACATGATATAATTGATGAATTGATGGGTGCTGACGAGTTGATGGGTGCAGCACACCAACATGGCATAGGTATACATATGTAACAAACCTGCACGTTATGCACATGTACCCTAGAACTTAAAGTATAATAAAAAAAAAAAAATCTTTACAAATCCATCAGTTTTCACCTTTTATACTTTGAAGGTATTGTTATATGGTTTTTTAAAAATCATAGTTCAGTATCTTGTCTCTTTTTGTAATTTTTTCCTTAAATTCTATTTTAGCTGATTTTAATGTTATTTGATTTACTATTTTTCAGCCGTAGTTTGTCCAGTTATCTTGTTGAAAGCCTGTTTTTTTTAACTTTAAATATATCTCTTATAGATAGCTCATACCTCTTTTACTTTAAAACCAAATCTCTTATTATCTTTCTTTAAAACCTAGTCTGTTTATACTTATTGTTATAACTGGTGTATTTGAACCTATTTCTACCATCTTATTTAAGTTTTCCATTTACTTTTTTTCCCTGCTTTTTTCTTTATCCTATTATTGAACTGTGAACTTTTTTTTAAACAACTTCTCTTTAGTGATAGTCCTTAAAATTTTTATAAACATCTTTGTAATTTTCCCCACAGATACTCACAGAAATTAAAATTATTCTGTAATGCTATTTTCACCTTTAAAAAGGTGTACAAATACATAAACATAATGTTCCTTTACAAAGATATACAAATGCTTAAACATAATGGTAGGAAACTCCCTTCATTACTTCTGAAATAACTATGCAACACCATGAAAAAAAGTCTGTTATTCAAAGGTAACCAGAAAGCAAGATTGAAAATTCAAGTACTCTTCCATGAAACTATGTAATATGATCTTCTCACAAAGTATCATTCTTCTTGTTTAGTCCTTCACTGTCTATTTACAGCATGTTATACACTGTATTTTATCACCTGTTGATGAAATAGTTAAAAAACAACAACAACAACAAAAAAAACAAAACAAAAACAAACAAACAAACAAACAAACAAAAAAGCAGTATTACCACTATGTAATCTTTCAGTGTTACCAAAGCATCAATTCTCAAAGAATTTGCTTAGGTCAGTTCTATGGCTTGAATGTATCCCCAAAAGTTCCTGTGTTGGAAACTTAATTTCCAGTGCAACAGTGCTGAGAGGTGGGATCTTTAAGTGGTAAATATGTTGGAAGGTCTCTGCCCTCATAATGGATTCATACCATTTAGTGCCATTATTGTAGAAATGAGTTGGTTATCTTGGGAGTGCATTTCTAATAAAATGATCTCTCTCTCTTTCTCGCTCTTCTCTTGCAGTCATGCTGTCTTACCCTTTTACCTTCAGCCATAGACACAGCAAGAAGGCTCTCTCTAGAACTGTAAAAAATAAATCTCTGTGTTTTATAAAGTAACTAGTTTCAGGTATTCTGTTATGGCAGCACAAAATGAACTAAGGCAGTAAGATTTAGACACTTAAATAGTATAATTAGTACCATAAACTATATACTCCATTGTCCTCCTGCCAATATAATTATTGTTGAAATAATTAGAATTTTTCTAAGTGGATGTTGTCAGGGCAAGAAACTAGTTAGATTCATGATTAGCTTTTAAATTTTAATGACCTCATTTATTTGAACAAATGTTTTTTGTCTGTTATAAAAAGAACTTATAAAAGGTATACAAAAAGCAATGAAGAGGATGAAGTTACATCCACAATTATATGCATACATAAACTACTGAAATTATTGATGCAGCCAGCATAAGACATAATTTTAAAAGTTCTAGTAGTACCATATGGTGAACAATTTACAGAAATTGTAGAACACCATAAGCATGTGGGTATATTCCATATGATCTGAAGAAACTTTAGAGGCAAAGAGTATCATATCAAAGAATATGCTCATTTAAGTGGCAAAATAGGTAAATATTAAATATTATTGGCTTGAATACCGTGGTATTGGTGGTGATTTGCATGTGTATGAATGTGTATAAGAGAAAGAGAACACACAAAAAAAGAGATGATTTAATTAAAATCAAGCATATTCTTTACAAATATTTAATTTGGCTCTCAGAAGATGATCCTGTCAAAGCTGACTGGCAGAGACCATGGTTTTGATTTCAATATTCTTAACATTTTCCAGTAAAAGAAGCCAGCAATGCATAACCTAAATGACAACCCTTAATAAAATATATTTTAAATTTTGATTTCAATTTTTCTTTAAAATATTGACTATTCAATGTTTAGTTTGTTTCATTTTAGCTCATTAATGTATATTTGATTTATTTAAACTATTTTTGTTTTTGTATCACTCATATTTGTAATAGTTATTTCATTAATTAATAAATTATTCAGAATATTTTTTACCAAGTTCTTTCAGATTCATAGTTTTCTGTCAAACCCAAAATTTTTTCCGTTAGACACTGAATGTTGATAATTTTAGTTTTTAGTGCAATGAAAATTTCTAAACACATGATGTGTCAAAGATAGACAAGTTTTTTCTTTTCCAAATGTAGTGGTCTTTCACAAAATTGAAGGCCCTTGTGCTAGAGAATAAAAATATGAGGAGTCTCATGATATCTAACCAATACATTTGCTACAAGTGTGATCATTATATTTAAGGCAATTCACATCAAAATCTTTTACAACCATTCTTCCAATTTTTGAGATTTGATTTCTGTTTCTATTCTTAGGTTTCCATCTGCCTGTGCTTTAAATATTTTTTCATAACCTGTCTGATATAGTTGTATTTTTGAAAAAGTTCTCATCAACTCAAAGGATATTAGACCTGGAAGGACTTTTGGAAATACTTTAGCCCAGTAGAAAATTTTTCCATCCAACACATCTGAGGGCTATAACACGCTTCTGTTAGCAACTGTGGTTCACTGTACTGTACTGTTCAATGGTGAGGCCATGCACTGCTGGGGAAAGGAGCAGGGAGGGGCATTTAACAGAATTTGCATTGGCAGTGGGTGTGTATAGTTTTAAAAAGCCACCCAAGAGATTAGGATGTGCCTCTTCCTGTTAAGAATCATCATTCTGCAGGTAAAGTCATGTGGGAACAAAATAATTGTAGCTGTCTTTAGTGGAACTGGAAATAGAACCAAAGGTCTCTGACTCACAGTCAAATGCCTTTTCTTCAGCACCATATTCAAGTTCTATAACATTTAGACTTCTTTGATCTTCCAAGGAATATAAACATACTTTGGTTAACTTAATTTAAAAAGACATTTTTAAATACATAGCATAGTTCATGGAATTGAGGGGAAAAGTGGAAGAGCCAGGTTTCAGAGCAGCTCTGGGCACTCGCCTTCAGGAATGAAGAGACATTCATTCACTGCCAGTCTGAATCAGAGCAACAGTCCCTATATCATTCTGCTTAAAAATCTAATTCAGTCAAGCGGGGTCATGTACCCATCCTTTGGCCGGAGTGGAATGGAATAGTCTGATCTGAAGTCCCATTAAGACTGAGGAAGAATTTGTTTCCCAAAGAATGACTGGGGTGTTGTTACTCAAGGAAGGAAGAACTGGTAGCTGGCAGCCACAGCAACACATGTCTGCTAAAGCTCCCTTCCTGAGAGAAGTCTCATTCCAATAGAGTCTTCAAAGCTTCCTCTGTGACAAACAGCCCTGGCATCTTTTCTGCATGGCTGGGCAGTGGTCACAGCAGAGATTCTTTTTTCCAGCGCTTGTCACTCTCCCACTTGAGGCATCCTTTCCCCTCACCTGCACCCAGCAGTTGGGATGAAGCACACAATGGAGGAGATATTCCTGGAAAGAAGCTTTGCAGAAAGGAATAAAGTAAGAGTGAACAAAAACTGAGCAGGACACACTTAGCATTGAGCGGAAGAATTTGTGGGAATTTGTATCCGTTTGTCTCTGCTCTCTCAGAGCATTTCCTGAGGAGCAGGTATAGAATGTGGGAGCTCGTGTGCAGCAGATTAGTGGTGAAGCGAAGGCTTCTGAGGAGCATATCACATACAGATTGAGAACAGATATGTGCAATGGCCAGCCCAGGTGACTAAAGACTTTTCTCCTGGCTCTGCTCTTCTTCTCATGAGTCTAAATGAAGCCACCAGAGACTGGAATTTTTGGTGGAGAATCAAGTGGGAGCAGTGAATTCTCAGGGCAGGGGATGGGCAATTGTGGTGAGATGGTAGTTTCCATCTTGGTAATGGGGTCCAGGTGGAAGGGAGCACCTGAAGGAGTTGAAGGAGTGGGGCTCAGCTGTGGGAAGCTGTTGTATGTAAGAACCACTCTCGGGATGTGTGGAAATACAGCCATATGCAACCTAGAAGGTTGTGACCATTGGGAGGACTTTCTGCATTCAGGGTTCAGCTGTGGAGTCTGGGGGCAGCCACTGCAACTGTGTGGCTGAGGTGAGAAGGATTGAAAATTAGTAGCATACGAGCAAAGTCTATATTCAGAAAAAAGTCACCCCCTCATTTTTAAGAAAATACCAGAAACATATGAATGTAAAATGGAGTGATGAGATTGATAAGTCATTGCCTTGAGTTATACCTAGAGTCAAATTATATTGGAGCTTCAGCTAGAAATTCCATCTTAAAATTCTTTTCTGGGAGGGTTATTTTTCCTGCCTGCATTTATTAATGCACTATGCTATGAAAACACACTTACTGAAGAGAATTTTAGCCCCTGAGCCTGACGAACTCAATACGTTATATTTTAAAAGCTATAAAATGGAAGAAAAGTGACAAGCCAACTGCCTGGGATGCTAATGGCTCAAGGCATTTATGAGACGGGCAGTTTTGAGAGCTATATCCTGCAGCACAAAATGCAAAAATGGTTTTCCTACGTGAAGCACAGCAATAGAGTTTTACAGACTTCTGTAGGATTTGGTACTACTGAAAATCCATAGAGCCACACAGGCTAGGAAAGCTAATTAGGAGCCAGCTAAGGAGAAAGACAAATTAAAATAAATGAAGAGCAACTAAAACTTCTGAGGAATCTTATCTAAGCGCTCAGCTGCACACCCACCATAACGAGCTTCCTGAGCTTCCCTGGAAACACCAACAAGGTCTCAACATCACCTCAGCCAAGGCTGGGTCTGCTTAGCTATGAGGGAGATTTCAGCCATTAGGGGAAGAGATTCAATTCCTCAACAGAGGAAAATTTTCTGTCCCCTAAACATCCTGTAGAAACTCTTCTTACAGTTTTTTAAATTATTTTACCTTTCTCTTCACAAGATATATTTACTCTGGGACTCTCAGTAAAAAAAAAAAAAAAAAAAAAAAAAAAAAAAAAAAGAAGAAATCAATGTACATTTCCTATGACCTCTTAAACATGAATCACCCTCAAAGTGTTGTCAGTTTGTCTATTGTGTAACAAATCATCTATATTTTAATAACATAAAAATAAAAGTATATCATGTAATGCTTTAAACTTATAAGTAAAAGCAGTCAAAACAGTTTTCTCTCAGGAAATATGGGACAACTTATTCTGAAATATAAATACCCTTATCTAGGCTAAAAGCTGCCATGTGCAAACTGTTCCTACAGCGGCAACATTCAACTCTCTGTGCTCCATCTCCCTACGTTATCCTTATTCTTCAGGCTTTCTGCCATTCCTCTATTTATCTGCTTGATTTTTAATTCTTGCAAGTCATTGACACCCGTGTTGCTCAATATATCCTACTTATGGGTAATAGGAAAAATTCATGAAAACTAGAGCTATGTATATCCATATAAAATCCTATACAAACAAAAGCCATAATTATAGTGGTCAAATTTTCATAAGAAAAGCATTGAGAAAATTCCAAGTTGTGAGACTGGGCATCAACTAACATAGTTCTGTGTTTAATATAATCACAAACGTTAGAAAATTGTTCTGCTAATGACAATCCACATAAAAAAAAAAAAAAAAAAAAAAAGCCTGCCTGTTTTGAAAAAGATGCACAGCCTTCACTGGGAATATTGTATTCTAAAGTCATGCTTCTATTTAGAAAGAAAATAACAACTCATTTAGGAGCTCTAAGCTGGGAGTTTTATATTTCTCTTTTTGCCGACAATTGTACCCATGACTTCCATCCCTAAGTGGGCAGGATCAAGACAGTGGTTTCATGATTTGCAGCTGGGAGTGGGTGGTGATGCCATTCAGCTGCAGGACCCAGAGCACAGTGCAACCAAAGCCAGTCTTCTGGCGTAAGTCAGGCTCAGGAAGCATGTGACTGTGTCCAGTCTAAAGAAGAGAATGGAGAGCAGGAATAGAAACCAAATCAATGGCTTTGCAACTGGGGTCAGAGAAGCATAAGCAAATGGGCTTAGGAGCCTGGGGAGTTACCTGAGCAACAGAACTTGGGGGATGTAGTTCTCTCTGGAATGTCAGCAACAAAGCTGGTGGGAGGCAGAGGAGCTATTACAGTTTCTGAAGAGTCAGAAACAAAGTAGTCATCACAGGCACATTTTTAAAATAAGATAAGATAATGTTCATGACAGTACTTTGTAAAGCATAACACAAATGGGAGGTGTCATTATTGTTATTAACATCATTACCCTCATCACATACCTCTGAACACCTCATAAATCTATATGATGGAAAAGAATGAAAAGAAATGATAACCTCATTCTTCACGCAACAATTTAGAAGCAAAATATCAGGCACAGATATAACTGGAAGTAAAATAACTTAACTAATATGGGCAAAATCTAAATTCAAAGGCTATGCTATGTGCACATTCAGGGGAAAATTATGTTAATAATGGAAGGCTAGAGTACTGTGGACCTATCAGGTTGAAAATTATCAGAGTAAAACAATCCTTCTCTGAGAAATGTGGAAAGACCTCACAGATCAGGAGAGATTTCAGAATCTCTTGAAATTTTAATGAAAGCCAGTTGTAGCTCAGGTGAAAACTGTACATTGTCAGGCCACACATTTTAACATATCTAATGTTCTCCATTTCTTTTGATGTGTTCTGTTCTAGCCAATGAAATTAAAATTCTCTGAAGGCAAACCCTAACTTTCCCTGATCTTGCATGCTTCCCAGAATAGTGCTCAATACTCTGTAGGTATTCAGCGAGTACTCGGTGATTATGACTAAAGTGACAGCATGGTCAGAGCATGATCCAGTTTTTACAAAGGAAGCAACCTAGGTGGAGTGCACTGGTAGAGTGAACAAGAAACAGGAGACAAAGTAGCATACATGGAGGAAAAAGTGAGCCAAAGAGGCCTTTGAAGAAAAATGGTTTAAAAAATAACCTTTTCTAGAACTGTAGACGCCACAGTAGAACTTTCTAGAATAAGACACTAAAGAATAAACAATAGACTGAAATGAGCTATGACAGCAGCTAGTGGGTAGACAGAGGGAAGGATAGCATATTTTCAAAGGCAGGAAGTCCAATGAGGAGAAATTACAGAATGGATTCAGCATTGAGGAGGAAAGTGCTGTCCAGGAGAATTTGCTATCCACGTTGGACTTGCAGATCAGAGGGTAGAGAAGAGACAGAGAGTAAATGGTGATGTTAGAGTAATAGGATGTGAACACAGGACTCTCTGCCTTAGTTTAGTCTGAAGACTCAAAGGAGGAGGACAAAAGAGAGGTGACAAGCATTCCTCTTAATATTTCAAAGTATAATAGATCCTCTGTGAGAAATTAAAAGGAAAATAAAGATGGGGGGAAAATCTAGGGATATTTAGGATGCTGAATTTACAAAGAGCCTAGATTAGTTTTGAAGATAATTTCTTCAGCAGAAGTGAATCAACTGCTATGATAATCTCTGCCACCCCATCTCCAACACAGGGCAGGGGAGATGTGTGCCTGTGCGTATTCCCCACTTCAAGCAGAGACCAACTGGTATCAAGAAAGCCACTTGGGAAGGTTAATTTAGAAATTCAGAGTTGGGGGGCGGAGCAAGATGGCCGAATAGGAACAGCTCCAGTATCCAACTCCCAGCACGAGCGACACAGAAGACCGGTGATTTCTGCATTTTCAACTGAGGTACTGGGGTCATCTCACTAGGGAGTGCCGGACAATCGGTGCTGGTCAGCTGCTGCAGCCTGACCAGCGAGAGCATGAAGCAGGGCGAGGCATCGCCTCACCTGGAAGCGCAAGGGGGAAGGGAATCCCTTTTCCTAGCCAGGGGAACTGAGACACACAACACCTGGAAAATCGGGTAACTCCCACCCCAATACAGCGCTTTAAGCAAACAGGCACATCAGGAGAATATATTCCACACCTGGCCGGGAGGGTCCCACACCCACGGAGCCTCCCTCACTGCTAACACAGCAGTCTGTGGGGATCTATCCCCAAGTCAGCAGTGAGGCTGGGGGAGGGGCGCCCGCCATTGATGAGGCTTAAGTAGGTAAACAAAGCCGCTGGGAAGCTCGAACTGGGTGGAGCTCACAGCAGCTCAAGGAAACCTGCCTGTCTCTGTAGACTCCAACTCTGGGGACAGCGCACAGCTGAAGACCAACAGGGGAAGCAGCGGGGGCCGGTGCAGACGCGAACGACTCTGTCTGACAGCTTTGGGGAGAGCCTTGGATCTCCCAACGCGGAGGATGAGATCTGAGAACGGACAGACTGCCTGCTCAGGTGGGTCCCTGACCCCTGAGTAGCCTAGCTGGGAGACATCCCACACTAGCGGCAGTCTGACACCCCACACCTCACAGGGTGGAGTACACCCTTGAGAGGAAACTTCCAAAGGAAGAATCAGACAGGTACACTCGCTGTTCAGCAATATTCTATCTTCGGCAACCTCTGCTGCTGATACCCAGGCAAGCAGGGTCTGGAGTGGACCTCAAGCAATCTCCAACAGACCAACAGACAGTCCTTCCGACTGTCAGAAGGAAAACTATCAAACAGGAAGGACACCTATACCAAAACCCCATCAGTACGTCACCATCATCAAAGACCAGAGACAGATAAAACCACAAAGATGGGGAAGAAGCAGGGCAGAAAAGCTGGAAATTCAAAAAATAAGAGCGCATCTCCCCCTGCAAAGGAGCACAGCCCATCACCAGCAACGGATCAAAGCTGGTCAGAGAATGACTTTGACGAGATGAGAGAAGGCTTCAGTCCATCAGACTTCTCAGAGCTAAATAAGGAATTACGTACCCAGCGCAAAGAAACTAAAAATCTTGAAAAAAGAGTGGAAGAATTGACAGCTAGACTAATTAATGCAGAGAAGATCATAAACGAAATGACAGAGGTGAAAACCATGACACGAGAAATACGTGACAAATGCACAAGCTTCAGTAACCGACTTGATCAACTGGAAGAAAGAGTATCAGCGATTGAAGATCAAATGAATGAAATGAAGCGAGAAGAGAAACCAAAAGAAAAAAGAAGAAAAAGAAACGAACAAAGCCTACAAGAAGTATGGGATTATGTAAAAAGACCAAATCTACGTCTGATTGGGGTGCCTGAAAGTGAGGGGGAAAATGGAACCAAGTTGGAAAACACTCTTCAGGATATCATCCAGGAGAACTTCCCCAACCTAGTAGGGCAGGCCAACATTCAAATTCAGGAAATACAGAGAACGCCACAAAGATATTCCTCCAGAAGAGCAACTCCAAGACACATAATTGCCAGATTCACCAAAGTTGAAATGAAGGAAAAAATCTTAAGGGCAGCCAGAGAGAAAGGTCGGGTTATCCACAAAGGGAAGCCCATCAGACTAACAACAGATCTCTCGGCAGAAACTCTACAAGCCAGAAGAGAGTGGGGGCCAATATTCAACGTTCTTAAAGAAAAGAATTTTAAACCCAGAATTTCATATCCAGCCAAACTAAGTTTCATAAGTGAAGGAGAAATAAAATCCTTTACAGATAAGCAAATGCTTAGAGATTTTGTCACCACCAGGCCTGCCTTACAAGAGACCCTGAAGGAAGCCCTAAACATGGAAAGGAACAATCGGTACCAGCCATTGCAAAAACATGCCAAAATGTAAAGACAATCGAGGCTAGGAAGAAACTGCATGAACTAACGAGCAAAATAAGCAGTTAATATCATAATGGCAGGATCAAGTTCACACATAACAATATTAACCTTAAATGTAAGTGGACTAAGTGCTCCAATTAAAAGACACAGACTGGCAAACTGGATAAAGACTCAAGACCCATCAGTCTGCTGTATTCAGGAGACCCATCTCACATGCAGAGACATACATAGGCTCACAATAAAGGAATGGAGGAAGATATACCAAGCAAATGGAGAACAAAAAAAGGCAGGGGTTGCAATCCTAGTATCTGATAAAACAGACTTGAAACCATCAAAGATCAAAAGAGACAAAGAAGGCCATTACATAATGGTAAAGGGATCAATTCAACAGGAAGAGCTAACTCTCCTAAATATATATGCACCCAATACAGGAGCACCCAGATTCATAAAGCAAGTCCTTAGAGACTTACAAAGAGACTTAGACTCCCATACAATAATAATGGGAGACTTCAACACTCCACTGTCAACATTAGACAGATCAACGATACAGAAAGTTAACAAGGATATCCAGGAATTGAACTCATCTCTGCACCAAGCGGACATAATAGACATCTATAGAACTCTCCACTCCAAATCAACAGAATATACATTCTTCTCAGCACCACATCGCACTTATTCCAAAATTGACCACATAATTGGAAGCAAACCACTCCTCAGCAAATGTAAAAGAACAGAAATTATAACAAACTGTCTCTCAGACCACAGTGCAATCAAACTAGAACTCAGCACCAAGAAACTCAATCAAAACCGATCAACTACATGGAAACTGAACAACCTGCTCCTGAAGGACTACTGGGTACATAACGAAATGAAAGCAGAAATAAAGATGTTCTTTGAAACCAATGAGAACAAAGATACAACATACCAGAATCTCTGGGACACATTGAAAGCAGTGTGTAGAGGGAAATTTATAGCACTAAATGCCCACAAGAGAAAGCTGGAAAGATCTAAAATTGACACTCTAACATCACAATTAAAAGAACCAGAGAGGCAAGAGCAAACACATTCAAAGGCTAGCAGAAGGCAAGAAATAACTAAGATCAGAGCTGAAATGAAGGAGATAGAGACACAAAAAAACCCTCCAAAAAATCAATGAATCCAGGAGTTGGTTTTTTGAAAAGATCAACAAAATTGACAGACCACTAGCAAGGCTAATAAAGAAGAAAAGAGAGAGGAATCAAATAGATGCAATAAGAAATGATAAAGGGGATATCACCACCGACCCCACAGAAATAAAAACAACCATCAGAGAATACTATAAACGCCTCTACGCAAATCAACTAGAAAATCTAGAAGAAATGGATAATTTCCTGGACACTTACACTCTCCCAAGGCTAAACCAGGAAGAAGTTGAATCCCTGAATAAACCAATAGCAGGCTCTGAAATTGAGGCAACAATTAATAGCCTACCCACAAAAACAAGTCCAGGACCAGATGGATTCACAGCTGAATTCTACCAGAGGTACAAGGAGGAGCTGGTACCATTCCTTCTGAAACTATTCCAATTCATAGAAAAAGAGGGAATCATCCCTAACTCATATTATGAGGCCAACATCATCCTGATACCAAAGCCTGGCAGAGACACAACAAAAAAAGAGAATTTTAGACAAATATCCCTGATGAACACCGATGCAAAAATTCTCAATAAAATCCTGGCAAACCGGATTCAGCAGCACATCAAAAAGCTTATCCACCATGATCAAGTGGGCTTCATTCCTGGGATGCAAGGCTGTTTCAACATTCGCAAATCAATAAACGTAATCCAGCATATAAACAGAACCAAAGACAAGAACCACATGATTATCTCAATAGATGCAGAAAAGGCTTTTGACAAAATTCAACAGCCCTTCATGCTAAAAATGCTCAATAAATTCGGTATTGATAGAACGTACCTCAAAATAATAAGAGCTATTTATGACAAACCCACAGCTAATATCATACTGAATGGGCAAAAACTGGAAGAATTCCCTTTGAAAAGTGGCACAAGACAGGGATGCCCTCTCTCACCACTCCTATTCAACATAGTGTTGGAAGTTCTGGCTAGGGCAATCAGGCAAGAGAAAGAAATCAAGGGTATCCATTTAGGAAAAGAAGAAGTCAAATTGTCCCTGTTTGCAGATGACATGACTGTATATTTAGAAAACCCCATCGTCTCAGCCCAAAATCTCCTTAAGCTGATAAGCAACTTCAGCAAAGTCTCAGGATACAAAATTAATGTGCAAAAATCACAAGCATTCTTATACACCAGTAACAGGCAAGCAGAGAGCCAAATCAGGAATGAACTTCCATTCACAATTGCTTCAAAGAGAATAAAATACCTAGGAATCCAGCTTACAAGGGATGTAAAGGACCTCTTCAAGGAGAACTACAAACCACTGCTCAGTGAAATCAAAGAGGACACAAACAAATGGAAGAACATACCATGCTCATGGATAGGAAGAATCAATATCGTGAAAATGGCCATACTGCCCAAGGTTATTTATAGATTCAATGCCATCCCCATCAAGCTACCAATGAGTTTCTTCACAGAATTGGAAAAAACTGCTTTAAAGTTCATATGGAACCGAAAAAGAGCCCGCATTGCCAAGACAATCCTAAGTCAAAAGGACAAAGCTGGAGGCGTCATGCTACATGACTTCAAACTATACTAAAGGCTACAGTAACCAAAACAGCATGGTACTGGTACCAAAACAGAGCTATAGACCAATGGAACAGAACAGAGTCCTCAGAAATAATACCGCACATCTACAGCCATCTGATCTTTGACAAACCTGAGAGAAACAAGAAATGGGGAAAGGATTCCCTATTTAATAAATGGTGCTGGGACAATTGGCTAGCCGTAAGTAGAAAGCTGAAACTGGATCCTTTCCTTACCCCTTATACGAAGATTAATTCAAGATGGATTAGAGACTTAAATGTTAGACCTAATACCATAAAAACCCTAGAAGAAAATCTAGGTAGTACCATTCAGGACATAGGCATGGGCAAGGACTTCATGTCTAAAACACCAAAAGCAACGGCAGCAAAAGCCAAAATTGACAAATGGGATCTCATTAAACTAAAGAGCTTTTGCACAGCAAAAGAAACTGCCATCAGAGTGAACAGGCAACCTACAGAATGGGGGAAAATTTTTGCAACCTATTCATCTGACAAAGGGCTAATATCCAGAATCTACAAAGAACTCAAACAAATATACAAAAAAAAAAAAACAAACAACCCCATCAAAAAGTGGGGAAAGGATATGTACAGACATTTCTCAAAAGAAGACATTCATACAGCCAACAGACACATGAAAAAATGCTCATTATCACTGGCCATCAGAGAAATGCAAATCAAAACCACAAGGAGATACCATCTCACACCAGTTAGAATGGCAATCATTAAGAAGTCAGGAAACAACAGGTGTTGGAGAGGATGTGGAGAAATAGGAACACTTTTACATTGTTGGTGGGATTGTAAACTAGTTCAACCATTATGGAAAACAGTATGGCAATTCCTCAAGGATCTAGAACTAGATGTACCATATGACCCAGCCATCCCACTACTGGGTATATACCCAAAGGATTATAAATTATTCTACTACAAAGACACATGCACACGTATGTTTATTGCGGCACTAGTCACAATAGCAAAGACTTGGAATCAACCCAAATGTCCATCTGTGACAGACTGGATTAAGAAAATGTGGCACATATACACCATGGAATACTACGCAGCCATCAAAAAGGATGAGTTTGCGTCCTTTCTAGGGACATGGATGCAGCTGGAAACCATCATTCTTAGCAAACTATCACAAGAAGAGAAAACCAAACACCGCATGTTCTCACTCATAGGTGGGAACTGAACAATGAGATCACTTGGACTCGGGAAGGGGAACATCACACACTGGGGCCTATCATGGGGAGGGGGGAGGAGGGAGGGATTGCATTGGGGAGTTATACATGATATAAATGATGAATTGATGGGTGCTGACGAGTTGATGGGTGCAGCACACCAACATGGCATAAGTATACATATGTAACAAACCTGCACGTTATGCACATGTACCCTAGAACTTAAAGTATAATAAAAAAAAAAAGAAAAATAAAAAGAATTCCCTCAAAATACAAAAGAAATTATTTGACTTCCTAAAATATTTCCAGAAATAGGCCGGGCGCGGTGGCTCAAGCCTGTTATCCCAGCACTTTGGGAGGCCGAGACGGGCAGATCATGAGGTCAGGAGATCGAGACCATCCTGGCAAACAAGGTGAAACCCCGTCTCTATTAAAAATACAAAAAGCTAGCCGGGCGATGTGGTGGGCGCCTGTAGTCCCAGCTACTCGGGAGGCTGTGGCAGGAGAATGCCGTAAACCCGGGAAGCGGAGCTTGCAGTGAGCTGAGATCTGGCCACTGCACTCCAGCCTGGGTTGCAGAGCGAGACTCCGTCTCAAAACAAAAAAAATATTTCCAGAAATAATTTTTTTTTCTGAATCTTGAATAGCTGAACATCTGGATGCTCAGATAGTGGTTGCATTTTAGATTAAAATTAAGGCCTTTTATATTCAGCGTCAGGGTGTGCCGTATGACATCAGCTTCACAGACGTTGTCTGAGGAGTCATCTTGCCTTGGTCCACTGAAGAATAGTCTTTTGTGTTTTCCAGCTCAGAGATTCATCCACAGATCCAAGTTGTTCAGCTTGTCCATAGTCTTCAGTGAGATTATTGGCATCTTCGGAACACTTGTAGCTTACAGTTTAAACACTCGATGTTTACTTATTTGATTTCACATTTTTATTGCTTCTTACACTAAACTTGCTTTATCTTATAAAATACACAAAAGAGTTTTACAATACCACTATTCGAAGTAACAATAAAATTACAGAATGAAAAAAAAAAAAAAAAAGAAATTCAGAGTTCATGAGGTAGAGGTACTGGTATCAAATCCACATCTAACAAAGCCAAAAGGCAAAAAGATGGTGGTTGGCCAACTATCCAGGACAGCAAAAAAGGAAGGGCTGCACTGAGAATGGCTGTACTTGTTCTGAAGGCAGAACTGAATGTGGAAGGAGTTGGTCTGGAGTACTTCCATCCTGTCCAAGAGGAGGATCACCTAGGGTGCAGGGGACTGGAATCCAGCAGCATCAAGCTTAGCTAGCACCCACACCATATTATGGCAGTATCAGTCAAGTAAACTTCCATCTCTGAAAAGAAGGGAAAGACAATCTAGAGAAGGAGAGTGGGAAGAGGCCAAGTACAAGGAGGGGAGAAATGGAAGAGACTGCCTAAGCAACCCACCACTCCTCTCCCTTTGTCCACTGTAGGCTTCCAAGCCAAGGAGGAAAAAAAAAAAAATGTGTAAACGATTCAGTCTACTTGCGAGGAGTTTTTATGTGAAAATAAGCTATTTGTCAGGACCCCGAGGCCTTGTAACTATGGCCAATAGATAGAAGTTATAGGGTTAATATTTTGTCTCAATATAAGAAAAGACATTCTCAAAGGAATATCAAAATATGCATCAAAACTCACTGAATTTTATCTCATGAAGAGTTTCTTAGCATCATAGTAAGAACATAACATTTCCAGAATGATTGGATGGTCACCCTGAGTGCTGAAGGGGCTCTTGGTGGAGATATGGTAGAGATGATTCACCCACGGGCTGGAAAATGGACCACATCTTTGAAGTCTTTCTAATTTGTCTACTATTAAGATTCTATTAGCACAATTAATAAGACTTTATTCCTGCCTTCTTTCAAGTGCTGTATTTCACTTTACAGGGTATGGTGATAATTTCAAACTACACAATAAAACTTTAAGTCTTCATTATATAAAGTTGTCATAAACCTTTAATGGCCTTTGTGAATGCTTTTGAAAATAATTTGGCTTGCTCTTTGCTCTTAATTGGAAATCATGCTCTGAAATATAATCAGACAACTAAATTTTTACAAAGTTTCTCCGTGACTTTCAAGACCTCTCTCTAGACATTCTCTGTATTTAACAACATCATTTTACTTAAACTGATTCAATGTAGTCACCTTCAAAATGAGAATTGTTTTTCCCTGATTCTGTGCATTATGCTTATACTATTCTTTTTTCACAGTCACTATTGATTTCACCCCCCCTAGGTAAAAGGGAAAATTGATGTCATAAAGAGCAAATCCTGGCTTTTGTCACCATATCTAAACTACCATAGACTCCTTCACATCTTCTGAGCTGGTAGTAAGTGGTGGAATGGAGGTAGGGCTTAAAAAATTACAACAGGGAAACCAGCCAGCAGAGGATGCCAGATGCCTTCCCCTCACACTGTTGTCTTAGCCACTGTATTGGACAAAACCTACCATCTCAGGGCCTCTTGCAAAAAACACATTTTCTGGTTCCATACGACTATGACAAGCACCACAGGATGCTCATTTATTTAGCACAATTCTGACAGAAGTTATACTTTTCTCTCTATTGGTAGGCAATAGAATAGATGAGAAATGAACAGCATCAAAACCCTCAATCCACTTGGTCAATCCCTTTGTAAATATATTCTCAATTTTGAAAAATGTAAGTCTGCAAACATTCCCATACTTTAGCAGATTATAATCTAATCCTGAGTATATAATTGATTTTGGCCAGAGCAATGTTGAGAGCTAAAGGAATTCAATAAAAGGGAAGAATTAATTATACAAAATCCATTGATATGACCAGATATGTAATTTATTTTCTCTCTTATTTGTCCCCCACGGAGTACTTACACTTAAATCAGTAAGTTTTGTAAAGTGCCTATTGACATTTCAGACCTATCTATTAAAGATATTTGTGAGGAATGTGTGTATATTATATGTACTTTGATATTCAGCTACGCAGTTACTTAAAAATATGTTTATTCTATGTATAGTCTAAATGTATATGTACTCCAGCATTGTGAAGATGAAGAAGATTTTTTTTTTTTTTTTTTTTTTTTTGGAGACAGAGTCTCTCAGTGTCTCCCAGGCTAGAGTGCAATGGCACAATCTCAGCTCACTGCAACCCCGTCTCCCAGGTTCAAGATATTCTCTTGCCTCAGCCTCCCAAGTAACTGGGATTACAGGTGTCCACCACCACGCCCAGCTAATGTTTTGCATTTTTAGTAGAGATGGTTTCACTATGTTTGCCAGACTGGTCTCGAACTCCTGAACTTGTGATCCTCTCCCTCTGCATCCCAAACTGCTGGGATTACAATAGTGAGCCACCACACCCAGCCAGATGAAATTCTTTATCAGGTCAAGTCTGTACCTGCAAAGGCATTTTTAGATACACACCTTACCCTTGTTCTGTATCTACTATTGTAAAAAGGGTCAAGATGCTGATGTCACAGAGACATGAATTCAAACCTCAACTTTACTCCATACTAATCAAATGGTTTTAGAGGAGGTTCTTACCCTCTTTGAGTATTAGTATAAAGTAACATATATAAAATCCTTGGCATACATGGGTTGATGATTTTTGTAGCTGGTTAATGGTTCATGTACTTTTGTTTATGTTTGAACATTTTCTAATTTTCTAATAAAATAATTTTAAAATGCCTGGAAAGTGCAGAATTTTATTTTTTTTTAACCATTCTCAAACCTCATTTTTTCCTTTCTAAACTTAATTGATTTCTTTTCATGAGCTGTTACACTGACCACCTATGCCAATATTGTAAAATTGATCATATTTTGCCTAAGTGCATTTGAACTAAGTGCATAATGATGGCTCAGCTCAATGTATAATTAGATATGTAGCAAATACATCTTGATGATGATTGTTTCCATGCTTAAATCAATCAAGTCATTATGCAAGGAAAATGTCATATTTCAACCTTTTATATATTAGTTCAAAAATAAGCTTATTAAGGAATGTATATTGTCATCATAGAAAGAGCTGGTATCTTTTATAATCATGAGACCTGATTACTGATCATAAGTGACTCTGATCAAGTAGTCTTTTTTTTTTTTATTATTATACTTTAAGTTCTAGGGTACATGTGCATAAAGTGCAGGTTTGTTACATATGTATATTTGTGCCATGTTGGTGTGCTGCACCCATCAACTCGTCAGCACCCATCAATTCATCATTTATATCATGTATAACTCCCCAATGCAATCCCTCCCCCCACCCCCCTCCCCATGATAGGCCCCAGTGTGTGATGTTCCCCTTCCCGAGTCCAAGTGATCTCATTGTTCAGTTCCCACCTATGAGTGAGAATATGCGGTGTTTGGTTTTCTCTTCTTGTGATAGTTTGCTAAGAATGATGGTTTCCAGCTGCATCCATGTCCCTACAAAGGACGCAAACTCATCCTTTTTTATGGCTGCATAGTAATCCATGGTGTATATGTGCCACATTTTCTTAATCCAGTCTGTCACAGATGGACATTTGGGTTGATTCCAAGTCTTTGCTATTGTGACTAGTGCCGCAATAAACATACGTGTGCATGTGTCTTTGTAGTAGAATAATTTATAATCCTTTGGGTATATACCCAGTAGTGGGATGGCTGGGTCATATGGTACATCTAGTTCTAGATCCTTGAGGAATTGCCATACTGTTTTCCATAATGGTTGAACTAGTTTACAATCCCACCAACAGTGTAAAAGCATTCCTATTTCTCCACATCCTCTCCAACACCTGTTGTTTCCTGACTTTTTAATGATTGCCATTCTAACTGGTGTGAGATGGTATCTCATTGTGGTTTTGATTTGCATTTCTCTCATGGCCAGTGATGATGAGCATTTTTTCATGTGTCTGTTGGCTGTATGAATGTCTTCTTTTGAGAAATGTCTGTTCATATCCTTTGCCCACTTTTTGATGGGGTTGTTTGTTTTTTTCTCGTATATTTGTTTGAGTTCTTTGTAGATTCTGGATATTAGCCCTTTGTCAGATGAGTAGGTTGCAAAAATTTTCTCCCATTCTGTAGGTTGCCTGTTCACTCGGATGGTAGTTTCTTTTGCTGTGCAAAAGCTCTTTAGTTTAATGAGATCCCATTTGTCAATTTTGGCTTTTGCTGCCGTTGCTTTTGGTGTTTTAGACATGAAGTCCTTGCCCATGCCTATGTCCTGAATGGTACTACCTAGATTTTCTTCTAGGGATTTTATGGTATTAGGTCTAACGTTTAAGTCTCTAATCCATCTTGAATTAATCTTCGTATAGGGGGTAAGGAAAGGATCCAGTTTCAGCTTTCTACTTATGGCTAGCCAATTTTCCCAGCACCATTTATTAAATAGGGAATCCTTTCCCCATTTCTTGTTTCTCTCAGGTTTGTCAAAGATCAGATGGCTGTAGATGTGCGGTATTATTTCTGAGGACTCTGTTCTGTTCCACTGGTCTATATCTCTGTTTTGGTACCAGTACCATGCTGTTTTGGTTACTGTAGCCTTGTAGTATAGTTTGAAGTCAGGTAGCGTGACGCCTCCAGCTTTGTCCTTTTGACTTAGGATTGTCTTGGCAATGCGGGCTCTTTTTTGGTTCCATATGAACTTTAAAGCAGTTTTTTTCCAATTCTGTGAAGAAACTCATTGGTAGCTTGATGGGGATGGCATTGAATCTATAAATAACCTTGGGGAGTATGGCCATTTTCACGATATTGATTCTTCCTATCCATGAGCATGGTATGTTCTTCCATTTGTTTGTGTCCTCTTTTATTTCACTGAGCAGTGGTTTGTAGTTCTCCTTGAAGAGGTCCTCTACAAAGACACATGTACACATATGTTTATTGCGGCACTATTCACAATAGCAAAGACTTGGAATCAACCCAAATGTCCATCTGTGACAGACTGGATTAAGAAAATGTGGCACATATACACCATGGAATACTATGCAGCCATAAAAAAGGATGAGTTTGCGTCCTTTGTAGGGACATGGATGCAGCTGGAAACCATCATTCTTAGCAAACTATCACAAGAACAGAAAACCAAACACCGCATGTTCTCACTCATAGGTGGGAACTGAACAATGAGATCACTTGGACTCGGGAAGGGGAACATCACGCACTGGGGCCTATCATGGGGAGGGGGGAGGGGGAGGAGGGAGGGATTGCACTGGGGAGATATACATGATATAAATGATGAATTGATGGGTGCTGACGAGTTGATGGGTGCAGCACACCAACATGGCATAAGTATACATATGTAACAAACCTGCACGTTATGCACATGTACCCTAGAACTTAACGTATAATAATAAAAAAAAAAAGATTAACACAGATGTAAACAAAGTAGAAAATCAAAAAAAAAAATTGCCATATTCATACTTTCAAGACATTTGGTTTTCCTGAAAATCCACTGTCTGGGACCAAGTGTCTTTGTTTACACTGTCTTCACACCACCTGCCTGGGCTATTGCAGTTTATCTGACAACTTGGTAGCTGCCATTAGAGGAAGAAATTTTAGTCAGATGAAAAGCAACTACAATGTATGTATATACATTCACCAGAGTGCCTTATCAGACATCATTCTTACTACCACTTTCACTTGTAATTATTGCCTCCTTAAGAGTGGAAATTAAATTACAGCAGATGATGCAGTTTCAACAGCAGTGCCATTATTCTGAAGCATTGCCATTGGAACTATAGATCTAGCAAAAAATAGTTAATTTTTTATATGTAAAAGGAAAAATGTTATTTGAAGCTTCTTGTATATTATGTTAGATAATTTAGGAACTTACATGATCACTTTGCCATGGCCACCTTCCTGTTGTGGAAGATGAAAATGAGTGATTTTAGTTCATTTTAAAGCTAATCAGATTAAAAAGAAATACTTTAGTTATACAAAAAGGAGCAGACTTTGGTGGCAGCAGCCTGTGGCGGCAGCAGCCTTTAACTGTTGAGTATTGAATATTATTTCAGAGGCCTGCATTAATAATCTAAACAAATTATTTGTATATTTGCATGGTGTAAAAAAGATATAGACAGAGTTTAAATAATATACTGTGCGTGTATGTATGTTTGTTTGTGTGTGTGTGTGTAGGTATCTCCATGATTAAATAGTTCTAAGAGATTTTCATAAGCAATTAATATTCATGAATGGTCAAATTCAAATGATTTTGATGGAATAATAACTAAGATTGAGACAAAGTTGTAAAGTGGGTATAAACACTTGTACAGCTTATAATAAAATAAGACATTTACTAAAAATGGGGATGTCCTGGAAAACAACTATTCAACAGTTTCCAGAATGACTATTTCTTACCTGAAGATTCTCTAATGTAGTAGTTCTCCAATGTGGTTATAGCCCCACGTTTATAAGTTGACATCAAATTCAACAACTTCTTTGGAAGGCAACCTAAATAAAGTAATAATCCTGATTCTTGTTTTTTGGAATTAAAAAAGGAATTTGCATATTTCTGCTGCTTTATTTTTTAAAATTTAGAAAAGGAGAGTTGAAAACTTACTTGGAAAGAACAGTCTACATAGTACAGTGCTTTATCAGGGGAATATTACCTATGCCATTTCTGCTTCTGACATGAATTTCATCCTTTTTAAATTTTATATTTAACTATAGGGTGTCATTCATATACTTACAGTCCTCAAGAGAAAGCTTTGCCTTAGGATGAAAGGACTGTCTGGTAATTACGTAATGTAACCGGAAGCCAGAGCAGACACGCAGACATTCAGTTCACGAAAAAGACTAGCTGTCATCAGAACACAGGCTGTCAAATTGACAATGAGTCACTGTGTGTTTGTCTAGCAACTTGTATATAAAAATTGCATTTCTGGAAGAGGTATATGATGAGCTAACTTGACTGATTAAACATGCAAATTCAAGTCCAGCATCTTCTTAGGTGGGACTTTCATGTAAGCCTAGTTTTGCTAACATTGTCAGCAACTTTTCTATTCACAACAGCAGCAATCCAATTAAAATGGCCATCAGAGCAGAGTTGAGTTGCATTAAATGGTTCCCATTAATGTCATTTTAATTTGGAAGTACAATGTTCAAGATGTTCATTACTGTCCTATGAAAGTCATCATGCAGCTTATGGACACCAAGTTTTATAAATTATATTTACATCTTTTAGGAAAGAAAAAGATTAATTTGCTTATATTTCAAAACCACACTTCTAGGTTATTTATATTCCTTAAAATCTGCAACATGCAAGTCACTACATTTAAACCAGCTTCCTGCAGCAGTCTTTCAAGAAGGGGTGAGGAGAAAAGAAGCAAATTGTGACTGCATGTCTTCCAGTAGGCAAAGGATATAATTAGACTTCAATTATTCTTTTGGATTTTCAGGATTGACAATGTTGTTGAGTCTATTTTCCCACATAATGAAGAATCAGAAAATAGGAAGCTTTGGTGTTAATTTAAAAGAAATCTACTGAAGAGGGCTACCATTGAAACAAAGTGCAAAGTAGTCAGGGCAATACTTCAGGCTTCCTGCAAGCATCAGTTTAGCACGTGACTGAATGAATGATGAGTTTCAATTGAATTTTTCAGGGTATATGCCCTTATTCTGACTCTCAAAAGGCAGAAAACATTAGACAAACTCATATACACATTTAAAAAAACAATTTACATACAAAATAAATATGAGTATATAAAGACCTGTATATCAGTAAGAAAGATATAAAAATAAAAACTTTTAAAATGGACAGAGTATAAACAGACAATCCATGGGATAAAAAACTTGGGTGTTTAAAAACATATGAAAATATGTTCAAATGTAAAAGTCATCAGAAAAGTATAAATGAAAATAACAAAATAAAGAGACAATGCACAGAATGGGAGAAAATATTTGCAAACTACCCATCTGACAAGTGATTCATAACCAGGATATATAAGGAGCTCAAGCAATTCTAGAGGAAAAGGTTTAATAATCAGATAAAAAAAAGGGCAAAAGATTTGAATAGGCATTTCTCACAAGAAGACATACAAACGGCAAGCAGGAGTATGAAAAGGTGCTCAGCATCACTGGTCATCAGAGAAATGCAAATAAAAACTAAAACGAACTATCATCTAACCCCAGTTAAGATGTTTTATATCCACAAGACAGGCAATAATGAATGCTGACAAGGATGTGGAGAAAAGGGAACCCTCATACACTGTTGGTGAGAATGTAAATTAACACAACCACTACAGAATATAGTTTGGAGGTTTCCCAAAAAACTAAAAATTGAGCTACCACATGATCCAGCAATCCCACTGCTGGGCATATATCCAAAAGAAAGGAAATCATTATATTAAAGAGCTAGCTTTACTCCTGTTTGTTGCAACACTGTTTATAATAGCTAAGATTTGGAAGCACCCTAAGTGCCCATCAACAGATGAACGGATGAAGAAAATGTGGTACTCATACACAGTGGAGTACTATTCAGCTGTAAAAAGAATGAGATCCAGTTATTTGCAACAACATGGATGGAACTGAATATCATTATGTTAAGTAAATAAGCCAGGGACAGAAAAGCATCACGTGTTTCACTTATTGTGGGATCTAAAAATCAAAACAATTAAACTCATGGACATAGAGAATAAGAAGGTGGTTACCAAAGGCTTGGAAGGGTAGTGCAGAGCAGGGGTGTCAGGAGGTGGTGGTGGTGGGGTGCTGTGGGGGGATGGGTAATGGGTACAAAAAAATAGTTAGAAAGAATGAATAAGACCTGCTGTTTGATAGCACAACAGGTTGACTATAGTCAATACTAGGTTAACTGTACATTTGAAAACAACTTAAAGAGTAATTGGATTGTTTGTAACTCAAAGGATAAATGCTTGAGGTGATGAATACCCTATTCCCCACGATGTGATTATTTGATCATTTCATGTTACACATCTATATCAAAACCTCTCCTCTACCCCATGAATATATACACCTACTATGTACCCACAAAATTTTAAAATATTTTAAAAATAACAAAATACAATTTCTTAATTATCAGGGTGGCAAACATTGAAGTGTAATAGTATCAGGTTTGAGGAAAGTTACAGAAATGGAGAATTCTCTACACCACTGGAAATGGAACATGAAGTGACAGCTTAAGAGAGTAATTTGGCATTAAAATTGCAAATGCACATATCCTTAGAATAGACGTCTCACTTTTAGGTTATTACATAGAAAGTAACTGAGACATATGTAGAGATATAAAGTAGATTTAACTCTTTAAGAAACATTGTTTTTTCATTTCATTTTTATATTTTGGCCTAAGTTCAAACTTACTGATTAGTTTCAAGAATAATACAAAGAATCCACCTAGGTAGATCAAATGTTAGCCCGTTTACCAGTGTTCTTTCGCTCTTTCTCTGTCTATACCAAATTATTTTTCTGAATCAATTAAAAATAAGCTGAAAACATGATTTTTCCTTCACCCTTTAGATACATTAGTGAGTTTCCTAAAAACAAGAATATCTTCTCACTTAATCAGACTATAATTATCAAAATCAGGGAATTGATATTGATAGTACATTACCATCTAATCTACTAACCTATGCAAATTTCATCAATTGTCCAACCTTAATCTTTGTAGTACAAGTAGGTGCCATCTCGACACTGCACAGTAATGTCATGCATCTTTATCTCCTTTAATCTGGAAGACTTCTCTGTTTTTCAGGACATTTAACACTTTTGAAGGGTACTAGTCAGTTATTTTGTGCAATTTCCCTTCATTTGAATTTTGCTGAAGTTTCTTCATAATCAGATTCAGCTTATGTGTTTCTAGCAGAAATTCCACAGAAGTCATGCTGTGTCCTCAGCTCATCTATCAGAAGGCATATTATGTCCATTTGTCTCACTAGAGCATCATTCATTTTGATCACTTGGATAAGATTATGTTGGCCAGCTTTCTCCCATTTACAAGTTACGATCTATCTCTTTGGAATTAAGAAGTATTTTGGGGAGTAAGAGTCACTAGCCCGGAGCAAGATGGCCCAATAGGAACAGCTCCAGCCTCCAGCTCCCAGCGTGAGTGACACAGAAGATGGGTGATTTCTGCATTTTCAACTGAGGTACCAGGTTCATCTCACTGGGAAGTGCCGGACAATCGGTGCTGGTCAGCTGGTGCAGCCCGATCTGTGAGAGCTGAAGCAGGGTGAGGCATCACCTCACCTGGGAAGTGCAAGGGAGAAGGGAATCCCTTTTCCTAGCCAAGGGAAACTGAGACACACAACACCTGGAAAATTGGGTAACTCCCACCCTAATACTGCACTTTACCAAGGGTCTTAGCAAATGGCATACCAGGAGATTATATCCCACATCTGGCCCAGAGGGTCCCACGCCCACAGAGCCTCCCTCATTGCTACCACAGCAGTCTGAGATCTAACTGCAAAGGAGTAGCGAGGCTGGGGGAGGGATACCCACAATTGCTGAGGCTTAAGTAGGTAAACAAAGCCACTGAGAAGCTCGAACTGGGTGGAGCCCACCACAGCTCAAGGAGGCCTGACTGCCTCTGTAGACTCCACCTCTGGGGACAGGGCATAGCTAAACAAAAAGCAGCAGAAACCTCGACAGAGGTAAATTACTCTGTCTGACAGCTTTGAAGAGAGCAGTGGGTCTCCCAGCACGGAGGTTGAGATCTGAGAATGGACAGACTGTATGCTCAAGTGGGTCCCTGACTCTTAAGTAACCTAACTGGCAGACATCCCCCAGTAGGTGCAGACCAACACCTCACACCTCACATGGCTGGGCACACCTCTGAGACGAAGTTTCCAGAGCAAGAATCAGACAGCAACACTCGATGTTCAGCAATATTCTATCTTCTGCAGCCTCTGCTGCTGATACCCAGGCAAACAGCGTCTGGAGTGGACCTCAAGCAAACTCCAACAGACCTACAGCTGAGGGTCCTGACTGTCAGAAGGAAAACTGACAAACAGAAAGGACACGCAAACCAAAACTCCATCAGTACGTCACCAGCATCAAAGAGCAAAGGCAGATAAAACCACAAAGATGGGGGAAACAACAGTGCAGAAAAGCTGGAAATTCAAAAAATCTGAGTGCATCTCCCCCTCCAAAGGAACACAGCTCATCGCCAGCAATGGATCAAAGCTGGACAGAGATTGACTTTGATGAGTTGAGATAAGAAGGCTTCAGTCGATCAAACTTCTCAGAGCTAAAGGAGGAACTACGTACCCAGCACAAAGAAACTAAAAATCTTGAAAAAAGAATGGAAGAATGGATAACTAGAATAATCAATGCAGAGAAGGCCATAAATGAACTGATAGAGACGAAAACCATGACACGAGAATTACGTGACAAACGCACAAGCTTCATTAACTGACTCAATCAACTGGAAGAAAGAGTATCAATGATTGAAGATCAAATGAATGAAATGAAGCGAGAAGAGAAGTGTGGAGAAAAAAGAGTAAAAAGAAATGAACAAAACCTCCAAGAGATATGGGATCATGTGAAAAGACCAAATCTATGTCTGATTGGTGTGCCTGAAAGTGAGGGGGAAAATGGAACCAAGTTGGAAAACACTCTTCAGGATATCATCCAGGAGAAGTTCCCCAACCTAGTAGGGCAGGCCAACATTCAAATTCAGGAAATACAGAGAACGCCACAAAGATGCTCCTCGAGAAGAGCAACTCCAAGACACATAATTGTCAGAATCACCAAAGTTGAAACAAAGGAAAAAATGTTAAGGGCAGCCAGAGAGAAAGGTCGGGTTACCCACAAAGGGAAGCCCATCAGACTAACAGCAGATCTCTCAGTAGAAACTCTCCAAGCTGGAAGAGAGTAGGGGCCAATATTCAATGTTCTTAAAGAAAAGAATTTTAAACCCAGAATTTCATATCCAGCCAAACTAAGATTCATAAGTGAAGGAAAAATAAAATCCTTTACAGACAAGCAAATGCTTAGAGATTTTGTCACTACCAGGCTTGCCCTACAAGAGATCCTGAAGGAAGCACTAAACATGGAAAGGAACAACCAGTACGAGCCATTACAAAAACATGCCAAAATCTAAAGACCATCGATGCTAGGAAGAAACTGAATCAACTAGCAAGCAAAATAAGCAGTTAATATCACAAAGACAGGATCAAGTTCACACATAACAATATTAACCTTAAATGTAAATGGACTAAATGGTCCAATTAAAAGACACAGACTGGCAAATAGGATAAAGAGTCAAGACCTATCAGTTTGCTATATTCAAGAGTCCCATCTCACATGCAGTTCCATCTCACATCTCATACACATAGGCTTAAAATAAAGGGATGCAGGAAGATCTACCAACCACATGGAGAACAAAAAAAAAAAAAAAAAAAGCAAGGGTTGCAATCCTAGTCTCTGATAAAACAGACTTTAAACAATTGAAGATCAAAAAGGACAAAGAAAGCTGTTACACAATGGTAAAAAGATCAATTCAACAGGAAGAGCTAACTATCCTAAATATATATGCACCCAATACAGGAGCACCCAGATTCATAAAGCAAGTCCTTAGAGACTTACAAAGAGACTTAGACTCCCATACAATAATAATGGGAGACTTCAACACTCCGCTGTCAACATTAGACAGATCAACGAGACAGAAACAAGGATATTCAGGAATTGAACTCATCTCTGCACCAAGCAGACCTAATAGGCATCTATAGAACTCTCCAACCCAAATCAACAGAATATACATTCTTCTCAGCACCACATCGCACTTAGTCCAAAATTGACCACATAGTTGGAAGTAAAGCACTCCTCAACAAATGTAAAAGAACAGAAATTATACCAAATTGTCTCTCAGACCACAGTGCAATCAAACTAGAACTCAGGACTAAGAAACTCAATCAAAACCGCTCAACTACATGGAAACTGAACAACCTGCTCCTGAATGACTACTGGGTACATAACAAAATGAAGGCAGAAATAAAGATGTTCTTTGAAACCAACGAGAACAAAGATACAACATACCAGAATCTCTGGGACACATTTAAAGCAGTGTGTAGAGGGAAATTTATAGCACTAAATGCCCACAAGAGAAAGCAGGAAAGATCTAAAATTGACACCCTAGCATCACAATTAAAAGAACTAGAGAAGCAAGAGCAAACACATTCAAAAGCTAGCAGAAGGCAAGAAATAACTAAGATCAGAGCAGAACTGAAGGAGATAGAGACACAAAAACCCTCCAAAAAACCAATGAATCCAGGAGCTTGTTTTTTCTGAAAAGATCAACAAAATTGATAGAGTGCTAACAAGACTAATAAAGAAGAAAAGAGAGAAGAATCAAATAGAGACAATAAAATATGATAAAGGGGATATCACCAACAACCCCACAGAAATACAAACTACCATCAGGGAATACTACAAACACCTCTATGCAAATAAACTAGAAAACCTAGAAGAAATGGATAATTTCTTGAATACTTACACTCTCCCAAGATTAAACCAAGAAGAAGCTGAATCTCTGAATAGACCAATAACAGGCTCTGAAATTGAGGCAATAATTCACAGCCTACCAACCAAAAAAAGTCCAGGACCAGATGGATTCACAGCCAAATTCTACCAGATGGGCAAGGAGGAGCTGGTACCATTCTTTCTGAAACTATTCCAATCAATAGAAAAAGAGAGAATCTTCCCTAACTCATTTTGTGAGGCCAACATCATCCTGATACCAAAGCCTGGCAGAGACACAACAACAAAAAAGAGAATTTTAGACCAATACCCCTGATGAACATTGATGCAAAAATCCTCAATAAAATACTGGCAAACCGAATCCAGCAGCACATCAAAAAGCTTATCCACCATGATCAAGTGGGCTTCATCCTGGGATGGAAGGCTGGTTCAACATACGCAAATCAATAAATCTAATCCAGCATATAAACAGAACCAAAGACAAAAACCACATGATTATCACAATAGATGAAGAAAAGGCCTTTGACAAAATTCAACAGCTTGTCATGCTAAAAACTCTCAATAAATTTGGTATTGAAGGAAGTTTCTCAAAATAATAAGAACTATTTGTTACAAACCCACAGCCAATATCATAATGAATGGACAAAAACTGGAAGCATTCCCTTTGAAAACTGGCACAAGACAGGGATGCCCTCTCTCACCACTCCTATTCAACATAGTGTTGGAAGTTCTGGCTAGGGCAATCAGGCAAGAGAAAGAAATCAAGGGTATCCAGTTAGGAAAAGAAGAAGTCAAATTGTCCCTGTTTGCAGATGACATGATTGTACATTTAGAAAACCCCATCATCTCAGCCCAAAATCTCCTTAAGCTGATAAGCAACTTCAGCAAAGTCTCAAGATACAAAATTAATGTGCAAAAATCACAAGCATTCTTATACACCAGTAACAGACAAACAGAGAGCCAAATCATGAATGAACTCCCATTCACAATTGCTTCAAAGAGAATAAAATACCTAGGAATCCAACTTAAAAGGGATGTAAAGGACCTCTTCAAGGAGGACTACAAACCACTGCTCAGTGAAATAAAAGAGGACACAAACAAATGGAAGAACATACCATGCTCATGGATAGGAAGAATTAATATTGTGAAAATGGCTATACTGCCCAAGGTAATTTATAGATTCAATACCATCCCCATTAAGCTACCAATGACTTTCTTCACAGAATTGGAAAAAACTGCTTTAAAGTTCATATGGAACCAAAAAAAAAGCCCGCATTGCCAAGACAATCCTAAGTCAAAAGAACAAATCTGGAGGCATCACGCTACCTGACTTCGAACTATACTACAAGGCTACAGTAACCAAAACAGCATAGTACTGGTACCAAAACAGAGATATAGACCAATGGAACAGAACAGAGTCCTCAGAAATAATACCACACATCTACAGCCATCTGATCTTTGACAAATCTGAGAAAAACAAGAAATGGGGAAAGGATTCCCTATTTAATAAATGGTGGTGGGAAAATTGGCTAGCCATAAGTGGAAAGCTGAAACTGGATCCTTTCCTTACTCCTCATACGAAAATTAATTCAAGATGGATTAGAGACTTAAATGTTAGACCTAAAACCATAAAAACCCAAGAAGAAAACCTAGGTAATACCATTCAGGACATAGGCATGGGCAAGGACTTCATGTCTAAAACACCAAAAGCAACGGCAACAAAAGCCAAAATTGACAAGTGGGATCTAATTAAACTAAAGAGCTTCTGCACAGCAAAAGAAACTACCATCAGAGTGGACAGGCAACCTACAGAATGGGAGAAAATTTTTGCAATCTACTCATCTGACAAAGGGCTAATATCCAGAACCTACAAGGAACTCAAACAAATTTACAAGAAAAAAACAAACATCCCCATTAAAAACTGGGCAAAGGATATGAACAGACATTACTCAAAAGAAGACATGCATACAGCCAACAGACACATGAAAAAATGCTCATCATCACTTGCCATCAGAGAAATGCAAATCAAAATCACAATGAGATACCATCTCACACCAGTTAGAATGGCAATCATTAAAAAGTCAGGAAACAACAGATATTGGAGAGGATGTGGAGAAATAGGAACACTTTTACACTGTTGGTGGGACTGTAAACTAGTTCAACCATTATGGAAAACAGTATGGCAATTCCTCAAGGATCTAGAACTAGATGTACCATATGACCCAGCCATCCCAATACTGGGTATATACCCAAAGGATTATAAATTATTCTACTACAAAGACACATGCACACGTATGTTTATTGCGGCACTATTCACAATAGCAAAGACTTGGAATCAACCCAAATGTCCATCTGTGACAGACTGGATTAAGAAAATGTGGCACATATACACCATGGAATACTATGCAGCCATAAAAAAAGATGAGTTCGTGTCCTTTGTAGGGACATGGATGCAGCTGGAAACCATCATTCTCAGCAAAGTATCGCAAGAACAGAAAACCAAATACTGCATGTTCTCACTCATAGGTGGGAATTGAACAATGAGATCACTTGGACATGGGAAGGGAAGCATTACACACTGGGGCCTATGGTGGGGATGTGGAGGGGGGAAGGATAGCATTAGGAGATATTCCTAATGTAAATGACGAGTTAATGGGTGCAGGACACCAACATGGCACATATATACATATGTAACAAACCTGAACATTGTGCACATGTACCCTAGAACTTAAAGTATATATATTAAAAAAGGTATAGAAAAATATTTAAGGAGAATAAAAAAAAAAAAAAGAAGTATTTTGGGAGAGGTAACTTCGGATTTTGCAAATATCCTGCTATTCCCCAAGTTTTCACCCACTAGTTTTAATATCTATTTAATAATTCTTTCTTAAACCTATTATTTTTCAGATGATTGTCAAGCCATGCTTTTCTAATTATTTATGAGATGACTTTCTAATCTAGGAAGAGTGCTTCTTCTCTCTCTTTTATTATTCATTTATTTATGTTAGTATTGACTCACTAAATATTATTTTACTCAATGGCTTATTATTTAATTTGAAGCTCAAAATACCCCAGATTAACGACTTGAGGCAGCTCCCATATCCTTTTGACTTTCCGTCATCATTCTTTAATCCCTGCCTTACCTTCTGTCACAAAAACATGTTCAGAGGTAAATTGATAGCCCGTAGGCACTATAAAGCAATGTTCATTAATGAAGTACTTGGGATGCAGTCAAGTTCATTGATGGAGATTCAGCCCATGAAATCAAGAGCTTTGGCATTAATCCTACCTAATTTCTCACTCTATAATGTCAGTCCCATCTAAAATTTCATTAAGCCTCATATTAGTTCATAGTTTTGGGGGGCTTTGGGATAGAATGCAATAGGATCATACTTAACATTGTGTCTGCCACATGGTTTACCCAAAATTCAAACACATTCTGAGCATCAACAAGAAGAGTAATTGGACATAAAATAGGAATTACTATCCATCCTTAACAATGTACATTCATACTCAAGGAACATTCTTTGCCATTCTAGGCACCAGACCTTAAAAGAGAGATTACAGATCTTGCTAAGGTGAAAATAGAGTACTTTTGTATATTATATATAAAAAGATGGGTACAAATATGCATATGACAAATGCTGCATAAATGACAAATATTTTCTTTTTTTATTTTTATTTTTATTATACTTTAAGTTCTAGGGTACATGTGCATAACGTGCAGGTTTGTTACATATGTGTACTTGTGCCATGTTGGTGTGCTGCACTCATCAAGTCGTCAGCACCCATCAATTCATCATTTATATCAGGTATACCTCCCAATGCAATCCCTCCCCCCTCCCCCCTCCCCATGATAGGCCCCGGTGTGTGATGTTCCCCTTCCTGAGTCCAAGTGATCTCATTGTTCAGTTCCCACCTATGAGTGAGAACATAGGGTGTTTGGTTTTCTGTTCTTGTGATAGTTTGCTAAGAATGATGGTTTCCAGCTGCATCCATGTCTCTACAAAGGATGCAAACTCATCCTTTGTTATGGCTGCATAGTATTCCATGGTGTATATGTGCCACATTTTCTTAATCAAGTCTGCCACAGATGGACATTTGAGTCGATTCCAAGTCTTTGCTATTGTGAATAGTGCCGCAATAAACATACGTGTGCATGTGTCTTTATAGCAGCATGATTTATAATCCTTTGGGTATATACCCAGTAGTGGGATGGCTGGGGCATATGGTACATCTAGTTCTAGATCCTTGAGGAATTGCCATACTGTTTTCCATAATGGTTGAACTAGTTTACAATCCCACCAACAGTGTAAAAGTGTTCCTAATTCTCCACATCCTCTCCAACACCTGTTGTTTCCTGACTTCTTAATGATTGCCATTCTAACTGGTGTGAGATGCTATCTCATTGTGGTTTTGATTTGCATTTCTCTGATGGCGAGTGATGATGAGCATTTTTTCATGTGTCTGTTGGCTGTATGAATGTCTTCTTTTGAGAAATGTCTGTTCATATTCTTTGCCCACTTTTTGATTGGGTTGTTTGTTTTTTTCTTGTATATTTGTTTGCCATCTGATCTTTGACAAACCTGAGAGAAACAAGAAATGGGGAAAGGATTCCCTATTTAATAAATGGTGCTGGGAAAATTGGCTAGCCATAAGTAGAAAGCTGAAACTGGATCCTTTCCTTACTCCTTATACGAAGATTAATTCAAGATGGATTAGAGACTTAAATGTTAGACCTAATACCATAAAAACCCTAGAAGAAAACCTAGGTAATACCATTCAGGACATAGGCATGGGCAAGAACTTCATGTCTAAAACACCAAAAGCAAAGGCAGCAAAAGCAAAAATTGACAAATGGGATCTAATTAAACTAAAGAGCTTTTGCACAGCAAAAGAAACTACCATCAGAGTGAACAGGCATCCTACAGAATGGGAGAAAATTTTTGCAATCTACTCATCTGACAAAGGGCTAATATCCAGAATCTACAAAGAACTCAGACAAATATTTTCATTTTCTCCTTAACTGATTACATTAATTTTTTTGTCATATTGGGCATTAGGTGTTTTCTTCTCCCCTACCTATTTTCTAGGCTTGATTGTAGTAAAAAAGACAAACAAAACATAATGATAATGGAAATATATTAACTTGTTGATGTAATATTACAATATTGTATTAAGAACTGTATTCAAGTAAACCTTTTAATAAAATCAAAGATACTTTCTTAACCATTTCTTAATCTAACAGTTTTTTCTTTCTGTAGGAACATTGTTTTATGGATAAGCTTGTCAACCAAAAAGTCGCAAAATCTGTAAGTTTAGAAAGGAGGACTTTATTTGTAAAGATGGGGGTATAACAACCTGTACGCAGGAAGCAGAGCCTCTACTGAAACCAAAAATTAAGTACTTTGAAGGAGGGAAAGAAGAGACAAGAATTTATGGTGAAGTTTGTCTAAGTATATATATTTAACAGATTATAGGAGGAGATATGAATATTCACATAGAAAGTTATGCACATGCATAGTAAGCAAAAATGGATAAAATGGATGTTGCATATGTTCCATGTTCACTTTGGGGTGGAGACTTAACATTGAAATTATTACTATTAGTCCTAAATATCAAAGGTTGAAGCAGAGGATACAAAGGCACTCAGTAGGCAGCCTCTGTAAACTGGTCAGAACCACTCCATAGTCAGTGGTCTCTTACCAAGAAGGAAGACCAGCTATTGTGCTGAAGTCTCCTAAAAGGACGGGAGTCAACGTTAGGCAATTGATGGAAATCATCAGTAGAACAAATATTTTGAAAGGGCTGGTTTCTGTTTAACTCTTAAGAAAGATAATGGGGTTTAGTGAGGGAAGGGGATAATGAGATGTGACTTTCTGTCTGACCTTCTGTCTCATCAGTTTTTAAGGTTTATCTAAGTGCCCCTTGGACAAGAGGAGATTAATTCAGTTTGCTGGGTGTCTTAGGATTTTATTTTTATTTCTCATTTACTCCTTTGGCCAAGATTTGTCAGTCAGCATCAATGCCCAAACTTTCATTTCATGTCATATCATTGTCCGTGTGGTCTGGCTACTTTCCCTGGGATTACCCAGTCCCACTGTGGGACCCCTGTGGCCAAGGGACTTAGAGCCAGAAGAATTACAACCAATCAAATGTTTTAGGCCAGATGGGAATGGGAATGGGCAGGCACTCATCAATCCTTATAACCTTTTAAGCAGCATAAAAATCATAACCCAAAAGCCAAAATAAGCTCTAAGTTTTGAGCCACAGTGATCTTGGTTTTAGTTACAAATTTGTAATAGTTATACAAAACATAAGCTTTATGATTATCAGAAAAAAAGGAACGAAATAACAAGGACAATAATAGCAAGGATTTGTAAAATGTATTGAAGCCAGTTTCCTAATCTAGTCAGGAGAGAGTCAAAAAGATTATTGAGGGCATCTGTAGTTCATATTTTTTGTAACCATTTGGTTTATTTGGAAATATTTTCTATGTGAGTTTCTACCTCAACTGAAGTGTTGATGTAAATACAAGGGGTAGTATGAGCCATTGTACAGAATCCTCCTTGTCTGACTAAGAGAAAATCTAATGTAGCCCAATTGTCTAAAACCACTTGGGCCAGAAAAAGTCTCTAAATTCTTGGGCCAGAAAAAGTCTCTAAATTGTTGTCCCACAATACTTTTTGCACTCTCTTCAGCAATTTGTCCTGAGGTGGCTGATGGCTTTTTTTTCTAGTCACATAAACCCTATAACCAGGAACTAATGTACACAGAGTTTCTGCCACTAATTCTCTTGAGAAACTCCCAGTAATTCTCTTTTTAGTCTGTTGAAAGCAGGAAACTTTTATAGTTGGGGATGATGGAAAAGGGGTTACAACATGTCCCAGCAAACAAGAATCTTCTTGTGTAGGCTGTTGAGGCAGTGGTGTGCCCACCCAAGTATGAGTGGATCAGCTCTTATGTCATATATAAGCACATAACTTGGGGGAAACAAGTGATAGTCCCAAGGGTATGTTTATTGATGAACTAAATAATGGGAAGTGCCAATAAGACTAAATTAAACCATGTGTCACCTCTATCACAAACTTTTTAAAATTCATTTACATGACATAGTAAATATAAATATTGTTGGCATAATAGGGACAAATTTTAAACTTTCTTTATTTGATCTAGAATGTATCCGTCTACCCAGTAGTTCATTGATCAAGGAAGTCTTGTGGTATACAGTGATTTTCTAACATTAATAACATGGGATAGATTAAGAAAGGGGTGGTAATATTTGGGTGTGCAAGCAATTGGACTCAGAAAATTGACAAGAAAAGAAATTTAGTCCAGATAAGGGGTGATGCCAGGAACATCGAAGAAAGTCTGTGATGGGTGTTTTTTTTTTTTTTTTTTTGAGATGGAGTCTCACTCTGTCACCCAGGTTGGAGTACGGTGGTACAATCTCAGCTCACTGCAACCTCTGCCTTCTGGGTTCAAGGGATTCTCCCGCCTCAGCCTCCCAAGTAGCCGGGACTGCAGGTGTGCACCACCACAGCTGGCTAATGCTTGTATTTTTGGTAGAGATGGGGTTTTGCCATGTTGGTCAGGCAGGTCTTGAACTCCTGACTTCAAGTAATCTGCCTGCCTCAGTGGCTCACACCTGCAATCCCAACACTTTGGGAGATGGCAGGTATTATTAATGGCAAATGTTTGTTATTAATGGATTTGGGAAGCTCTTGACAAATCTAACAATTTGGTAAATTGTTTCCAGCGGCAACACTTTGAGACAGTTTAACTAAGTAATTATCATGTCATTTTACATGTTGACATAAAGTGACAATTACAAAGAGATGGGAAAAGCCTGTTAAGTCCGTAAAAGAAAACAAAAAGGAGACACACATTCTATTTAAAAATTCAAACCAAAGAAGAAATCACAAGCTTCACACAAACTCAAGGGAGCTATCAGGCACCTTTTGGGATTGTCTTTGAGATAACAGAGCACCTTACTAATAAAGAAAACAAATAACCATACCCTTAAAAGAAAGTCCATAAATCCTGTCAGATTCTGACTGTTGCAGAAGAGGAAGCTCATAAGTCTTTTAATTATCTATGGGTGTCTAGTTGTTGGGACGCACAGGCCTATCTCAACATGGTGCAAAATGTCTAAAATACATGAAATTTCTACAGATCTAACAATTAAAACAATTAGAAAATAGATGTGCAGAGGGCGGAGCAAGATGGCCGAATAGGAACAGCTCCAGTCTCCAACTCCCAGCGCGAGCGACACAGAAGACCGGTGATTTCTGCATTTTCAACTGAGGTACTGGGGTCATCTCACTAGGGAGTGCCGGACAATCGGTGCTGGTCAGCTGCTGCAGCCTGACCAGCGAGAGCTGAAGCAGGGCGAGGCATCGCCTCACCTGGAAGCGCAAGGGGGAAGGGAATCCCTTTTCCTAGCCAGGGGAACTGAGACACACAACACCTGGAAAATCGGGTAACTCCCACCCCAATACTGCGCTGTAAGCATACAGGCACACCAGAATATATCCCACACCTGGCCGGGAGGGTCCCACGCCCACGAAGCATCCCTCACTGCTAACACAGCAGTCTGCCGCGATCTATCCGCAAGGCAGCAGCGAGGCTGGGGGAGGGGCGCCCGCCATTCCTGAGGCTTAAATAGGTAAACAAAGCCTCTGGGAAGCTCAAACTGGGTGGAGCTCACAGCAGCTCAAGGAAGCCTGCCTGTCTCTGTAGTCTCCACCTCTGGGGACAGCGCACAGCTGAAGACCAACAGGGGAAGTAGCGGGAGCCGGTGCAGACGCGAACGACTCTGTCTGACAGCTTTGGGGAGAGCCGTGGATCTCCCAACGTGGAGGTAGAGATCTGAGAACGGACAGACTGCCTGCTCAGGTGTGTCCCTGACCCCTGAGTAGCCTAGCTGGGAGAAATCCCCCACTAGGGGCAGTCTGACACCCCACACCTCACAGGGTGGAGTACACCCCTGAGAGGAAACTTCCAAAGGAAGAATCAGACAGGTACACTCGCTGTTCAGCAATATTCTATCTTTGGCAACCTCTGCTGCTGATACCCAGGCAAACAGGGTCTGGAGTGGACCTCAAGCAATCTCCAACAGACCAACAGACAGTCCTTCTGACTGTCAGAAGGAAAACTATCAAACAGGAAGGACACCTACACCAAAACCCCATCAGTACGTCACCACCATCAAAGACCAGAGACAGATAAAACCACAAAGATGGGGAAGAAGCAGGGCAGAAAAGCTGGAAATTCAAAAAATAAGAGCGCATCTCCCCCTTCAAAGGAGTGCAGCCCATCGCCAGCAACGGATCAAAGCTGGTCAGAGAATGACTTGGACGAGAGGAGAGAAGAAGGCTTCAGTCCATCAAACTTATCAGAGCTAAAGGAGGAATTACGTACCCAGCGCAAAGAAACTAAAAATCTTGAAAAAAGAGTGGAAGAATTGACAGCTAGACTAATTAATGCAGAGAAGATCATAAACGAAATGACAGAGATGAAAACCATGACACGAGAAATACGTGACAAATGCACAAGCTTCAGTAACCGACTCGATCAACTGGAAGAAAGAGTATCAGCGATTGAAGATCAAATGAATGAAATGAAGAGAGAAGAGAAACCAAAAGAAAAAAGAAGAAAAAGAAATGAGCAAAGCCTGCAAGAAGTATGGGATTACGTAAAAAGACCAAATCTACGCCTGATTGGGGTGCCTGAAAGTGAGGGGGAAAATGGAACCAAGTTGGAAAACACTCTTCAGGAAATCATCCAGGAGAACTTCCCCAATCTAGTAGGGCAGGCCAACATTCAAATTCAGGAAATACAGAGAACGCCACAAAGATACTCCTCCAGAAGAGCAACTCCAAGACACATAATTGCCAGATTCACCAAAGTTGAAATGAAGGAAAAAATCTTAAGGGCAGCCAGAGAGAAAGGTCGGGTTACCCACAAAGGGAAGCCCATCAGACTAACAGCAGATCTCTCGGCAGAAACTCTACAAGCCAGAAGAGAGTGGGGGCCAATATTCAACGTTCTTAAAGAAAAGAATTTTCAACCCAGAATTTCATACCCAGCCAAACTAAGTTTCATAAGTGAAGGAGAAATAAAATCCTTTACAGATAAGCAAATGCTTAGAGATTTTCTCACCACCAGGCCTGCCTTACAAGAGACCCTGAAGGAAGCACTAAACATGGAAAGGAACAACCGGTACCAGCCATTGCAAAAACATGCCAAAATGTAAAGACCATCGAGGCTAGGAAGAAACTGCATCAACTAACGAGCAAAATAACCAGTTAATATCATAATGGCAGGATCAAGTTCACACATAACAATATTAACCTTAAATGTAAATGGACTAAATGCTCAAATGAAAAGACACAGACTGGCAAACTGGATAAAGAGTCAAGACCCATCAGTCTGCTGTATTCAGGAGACCCATCTCACATGCAGAGACATACATAGGCTCAAAATAAAGGGATGGAGGAAGATCTACCAAGCAAATGGAGAACAAAAAAAAGCAGGGGTTGCAATCCTTGTCTCTGATAAAACAGACTTTAAACCATCAAAGATCAAAAGAGACAAAGAAGGCCATTACATAATGGTAAAGGGATCAATTCAACAGGAAGAGCTAACTCTCCTAAATATATATGCACCCAATACAGGAGCACCCAGATTCATAAAGCAAGTCCTTAGGGACTTACAAAGAGACTTAGACTCCCATACAATAATAATGGGAGACTTCAACACTCCGCTGTCAACATTAGACAGATCAACGAGACAGAAAGTTAACAAGGATATCCAGGAATTGAACTCATCTCTGCACCAAGCAGACCTAATAGACATCTATAGAACTCTCCACCCCAAATCAACAGAATATACATTCTTCTCAGCACCACATCGCACTTAGTCCAAAATTGACCACATAATTGGAAGTAAAGCACTCCTCAGCAAATGTAAAAGAACAGAAATTATAACAAACTGTCTCTCAGACCACAGTGCAATCAAACTAGAACTCAGGACTAAGAAACTCAATCAAAACCGCTCAACTACATGGAAACTGAACAACCTGCTCCTGAATGACTACTGGGTACATAACGAAATGAAAGCAGAAATAAAGATGTTCTTTGAAACCAATGAGAACAAAGATACAACATACCAGAATCTCTGGGACACATTTAAAGCAGTGTGTAGAGGGAAATTTATAGCACTAAATGCCCACAAGAGAAAGCAGGAAAGATCTAAAATGGACACTCTAACATCACAATTAAAAGAACTAGAGAGGCAAGAGCAAACACATTCAAAAGCTAGCAGAAGGCAAGAAATAACTAAGATCAGAGCAGAACTGAAGGAGATAGAGACACAAAAAACCCTCCAAAAAATCAATGAATCCAGGAGTTGGTTTTTTGAAAAGATCAACAAAATTGACAGACCGCTAGCAAGGCTAATAAAGAAGAAAAGAGAGAGGAATCAAATAGATGCAATAAAAAATGATAAAGGGGATATCACCACTGACCCCACAGAAATACAAACTACCATCAGAGAATACTATAAACGCCTCTACGCAAATCAACTAGAAAATCTAGAAGAAATGGATAATTTCCTGGACACTTACACTCTCCCAAGGCTAAACCAGGAAGAAGTTGAATCCCTGAATAGACCAATAGCAGGCTCTGAAATTGAGGCAACAATTAATAGCCTACCCACCAAAAAAAGTCCAGGACCAGATGGATTCACAGCTGAATTCTACCAGAGGTACAAGGAGGAGCTGGTACCATTCCTTCTGAAACTATTCCAATCAATAGAAAAAGAGGGAATCCTCCCTAACTCATTTTATGAGGCCAACATCATCCTGATACCAAAGCCTGGCAGAGACACAACAAAAAAAGAGAATTTTAGACCAATATCCCTGATGAACATCGATGCAAAAATTCTCAATAAAGTACTGGCAAACCGGATTCAGCAGCACATCAAAAAGCTTATCCACCGTGATCAAGTGGGCTTCATCCCTGGGATGCAAGGCTGGTTCAACATTCACAAATCAATAAACGTAATCCAGCATATAAACAGAACCAAAGACAAGAACCACATGATTGTCTCAATAGATGCAGAAAAGGCTTTTGACAAAATTCAACAGCCCTTCATGCTAAAAACGCTCAATAAATTCGGTATTGATGGAACGTATCTCAAAATAATAAGAGCCATTTATGACAAACCCGCAGCTAATATCATACTGAATGGGCAAAAACTGGAAAAATTCCCTTTGAAAACTGGCACAAGACAGGGATGCCCTCTCTCACCACTCCTATTCAACATAGTGTTGGAAGTTCTGGCTAGGGCAATCAGGCAAGAGAAAGAAATCAAGGGTATCCAGTTAGGAAAAGAAGAAGTCAAATTGTCCCTGTTTGCAGATGACATGATTGTATATTTAGAAAACCCCATCGTCTCAGCCCAAAATCTCCTTAAGCTGATAAGCAACTTCAGCAAAGTCTCAGGATACAAAATTAATGTGCAAAAATCACAAGCATTCTTATACACCAGTAACAGACAAGCAGAGAGCCAAATCAGGAATGAACTTCCATTCACAATTGCTTCAAAGAGAATAAAATACCTAGGAATCCAGCTTACAAGGGATGTAAAGGACCTCTTCAAGGAGAACTACAAACCACTGCTCAGTGAAATCAAAGAGGACACAAACAAATGGAAGAACATACCATGCTCATGGATAGGAAGAATCAATATCGTGAAAATGGCCATACTCCCCAAGGTTATTTATAGATTCAATGCCATCCCCATCAAGCTACCAATGAGTTTCTTCACAGAATTGGAAAAAACTGCTTTAAAGTTCATATGGAACCAAAAAAGAGCCCGCATTGCCAAGACAATCCTAAGTCAAAAGGACAAAGCTGGAGGCGTCACGCTACCTGACTTCAAACTATACTACAAGGCTACAGTAACCAAAACAGCATGGTACTGGTACCAAAACAGAGATATAGACCAATGGAACAGAACAGAGTCCTCAGAAATAATACCGCACATCTACAGCCATCTGATCTTTGCCAAACCTGAGAGAAACAAGAAATGGGGAAAGGATTCCCTATTTAATAAATGGTGCTGGGAAAATTGGCTAGCCATAAGTAGAAAGCTGAAACTGGATCCTTTCCTTACCCCTTATACGAAGATTAATTCAAGATGGATTAGAGACTTAAATGTTAGACCTAATACCATAAAAACCCTAGAAGAAAATCTAGGTAGTACCATTCAGGACATAGGCATGGGCAAGGACTTCATGTCTAAAACACCAAAAGCAACGGCAGCAAAAGCAAAAATTGACAAATGGGATCTAATTAAACTAAAGAGCTTTTGCACAGCAAAAGAAACTACCATCAGAGTGAATAGGCAACCTACAGAATGGGAGAAAATTTTTGCAACCTACTCATCTGACAAAGGGCTAATATCCAGAATCTACAAAGAACTCAAACAAATATACGAGAAAAAAACAAACAACCCCATCAAAAAGTGGGCAAAGGATATGAACAGACATTTCTCAAAAGAAGATATTCATACAGCCAACAGACACATGAAAAAATGCTCATCGTCACTCGCCATCAGAGAAATGCAAATCAAAACCACAATGAGATACCATCTCACACCAGTTAGAATGGCAATCATTAAGAAGTCAGGAAACAACAGGTGTTGGAGAGGATGTGGAGAAATAGGAACACTTTTACACTGTTGGTGGGATTGTAAACTAGTTCAACCATTATGGAAAACAGTATGGCAATTCCTCAAGGATCTATAACTAGATGTACCATATGACCCAGCCATCCCACTACTGGGTATATACCCAAAGGATTATAAATTATTCTACTACAAAGACACATGCACACATATGTTTATTGCGGCACTATTCGCAATAGCAAAGACTTGGAATCAACCCAAATGTCCATCTGTGACAGACTGGATTAAGAAAATGTGGCACATATACACCATGGAATACTATGCAGCCATAAAAAAGGATGAGTTTTCATCCTTTGTAGGGACATGGATGCACCTTAAACCATCATTCTTAGCAAACTATCACAAGAAGAGAAAACCAAACACCGCATGTTCTCACTCATAGGTGGGAACTGAACAATGAGATCACTTGGACTCGGGAAGGGGAACATCACGCACTGGGGCCTATCATGGGGAGGGGGGAGGGGGGAGGAGGGAGGGATTGCATTGGGGAGTTATACATGATATAAATGATGAATTGATGGGTGCTGACGAGTTGATGGGTGCAGCACAGCAACATGGCATAAGTATACATATGTAACAAACCTGCACGTTATGCACATGTACCCTAGAACTTAAAGTATAATAAAAAAAAAAAAAAAAAGAAATATGACACAAACTAAAAATGTAAAACTGACAGAAAAAAAAAAAAAAAAAAAAAAAAAAAAAAAAGAAAATAGATGTGCATTTAGCAAGGTGGGTGTGGGTATCTCAATACTTTACTTAAGAAAATGATAACTGTGAAAATTCCTAAAACACTAAATGTGATAACCAATACAAAGAGCATATAAATATTCCTCTCAGTATAGACTGGTTCAGAGTGTTATGAAGTTCACTGTGGTTGTCTTTCTTTGGGCCTAAGTACTAGGGTTTGATCATCTTGGATTTGGTGTCAGATACTTGCATGAATGTCCATGATTCAGCAGTGATTGCTGCCTTTTTCAGATGAGATATATGTACCTAATAGTAAATTCTTTGTAACTTAATAGCATAATAGGTTGGTCAATAATACTTGTTAAGAGCCTTTTCAATGGGGCTAAATGGAATGTTTTAACTGATGTATTTTCCAGTATGTGTAGCCACCAGGTTAGAGTTAGTGAGACTAGAGATTATGGCCTCACTGGAAGCTGTAAAATGATTTTTCCACCTTGTGGTGGTTGACGCCTATAGCTTCAAAGAGCTTCTGGCAATAAGCTGGGAGTTCCCCCTGTAATTGGGTAGAAAATAACATTTCTTGGTCTAAAGGCATAGACCAACGAATTACAATTTCTCTCCTTTTGCTTTTTCTTTTCTTTCTTTCTTTTTTTTTTAAGGCTCTTACTCTGTTGCCCAAACTGGAGTGCAATAGCGTAATCATACCTCACTGCAGCCTCAAACTCCTGGGCCCAAGCAGTTCTTCTGCCTCTACTCCCAAGTAACCAGGACTACAGGTATGTGCTTTTTAAATTTTTTTCACTTTTAGTAGAGACATGTTCTCGATATTTTTCCGAGGCTGGTAGTGAACTCCTATCCTCAAGTTATCCTCCTGTCTTGACCTCCCAAAGTGCTGAGATTACAGGCCTGAGCCACCAAACTGAGCCAGTAACAATTTTGGAAGGAGAAAGTCAATGTTTTCTCATGGGAGTGAACTGCAAAATCAGTAAAACCAACAGAAGAGTTTTAGGCAGGACACTTGAAATGTTTTGTGATTTTTGCCAGATGGATTTTAATGATTTCATTAGTCTGCTCAACTAGCCCAGAAGACTGGAATGATAGGCACAGTGAAAGTGCTGTGGGACGGGCCAGGTTTTAAAAACCTGTTTCAATACTTGACTGGTAAAATTAGCTCACCTACCTGTGATGTTTAAAGGGAATCCCAGGTAGAAATTGTTTTCTTAAGTAGTATTTGGCCACCACCATAGCTATGACTTGTTTGCAAAGGAAAGCCTCAACCCAATGAGAATAAACATCACTATTACAAGAACACATGTATATCCATGGGATGGCAATAACAGAATGATAACAACTTGCCATTACAGTGAAGGGAAGTGAAAGTTAGCTTGGAGGAGAGTTTAAGGGTTTACTGAGGGCAGACATTGCAAAGTTTATGTACCTGAGAAGCAACAGTTGGAGAAAGTCTCCAATAGTATTGTCTGCTCCATTGAATTATTTGTCTGGATTGCAGTCAGTCAGATTCTGTATGAAGGTTAAAGTCAGTTTCTAAAGAGTGCTGGGTACAACTGGATGTCTACTTGGACGTTCCTATAATCTTGTCTGGGGGTTTAAAGAACAACTTTGTTTTATCTCATTCCTCCTTTCAGCCTCTGAAACTGTTTTTAGAAATAGTGAGAGTCTGGAAAAGAGATCTTCAGATGGGAAAGGGAATGAGGAAGAGGAAGGAGCCCGGGAAGAAGGAGGGGTAGTGGGTTGAGCAGCCATAATTGGGGAAGGAGTCACCCTGCAGCAGCTGGAGCTGCCACACTTCTTAGGTAATTGTCTTGGCTGTCCTGTGTCTTGTCAGAGAAATTTCTCTGGACTTTGATAATGACTATTTCTTGAGAAGCCTGGGTATCCAAGAGGACCAGAACAAAGTCTTCATTCTTAACAGGCTCTTCAGAAGAGTTGAAAAATCATTTTTGGCTGTAGATCATGTTGAAATCACAGGCAACTCTGAAGGGATGTCTGCTGTCTGTATAAATATTACCCCCTTTATATTTGGCTAGTGGACAGGCTTGAGTGAGGGCATGCAGTTCTACTTGTTGGGCAGATTAGGCACCTGGCAGAGCGCCTGATTTAATGGTTTCTATCAGAGAACTCACCATGTAGCCTGCCCTATAGGAAATAGCAGAATCTCTGATAAAAGACTCATTATTAGTCTTTTATAAAATTCAGATTGAGTAAGGATAAAATTCAGATACCAGATAAAATTCAGATTGAGTAAGGGAGTTTCCTTTAGTCTGTGTGGGCCAAAAGAAGGATGTCTAAAAGCAGTATAGTCATGGAGGATACCTCTTCTGGTAAAGGAAAGAAGGTGCCAGGGTTAAGGAGGTTACAGGGAGCTAAGGCTAGCTTAGGAGAGGAGGAGAAAAGTGTCTTATAGCAGGTCAGAGTGGACTAGTTGAAAGATGCTGAGTGTGGTGCAGGGTGAGAAGGGCCTCAACTGAATAAGGAACATGTATAGTGAGAGGGGCTCTCATTGTTATTTTTTCAGAAGCTTTAAAGCTTTGATGAGGGTGAAAATGGCCGTGACTGTCCTAAGATAGGGTAGAGCTACAGAATTGAATTGTTGACTCCAATCTCAATGGGCTGATTGTTACCCCCATAAGGGTGAATTAGGATTCCCAAGGTATTTCCTTCTGGTTTTGGGACAAAAAGGGAAAAGGGGAGATCATAATTTGGGTGTCCCAGAGTAGGGGGCAGTGAGGCCAACTGAACTTTTAGGTCCTGGAAACCTCTCTACCTTATGGGATTCAAATAAGGGGGTCAGAGGGGAAAACTTTAAGTAAAGCATATAGAGTTTGTGCCATTAAAGAGTGGTTGGAAACCCAAACTCTGTAGTAAGTCACAGAAACTCTCCATGCTGCTTCTTGATAGTGCAGAGAGGCGAGGAAAAATGCCTTAAAGGTGAGAAGGGTTGTTGTTTAGCCCTGAAGGGGTTAATAGATATCTGTGAAATTTAATAGTATTCTGACAAAACTGTGGCTTGTCTTTAGAGACCTCAAGGGCCAGCTGGTAGAGCAAGTGAAGAGGTCAGTAAGACAGGCATCTTGTGAGAGACAGCATAAATGCATTATAACAGGGTAGGATTGTTGGGGAAGCTTATATCCTATAAGTCAACTCATGAGATTTGAGAAACATAAGTGGAGTTTTCTGTATATTCCCAGAGAATGACTACATTAGTGAACAATTGGCCCTTTCACATGAAAGCAAAGAAAAATTGACTTTCTAGATTGACAGGGCTGCTGAAAAAGACATGACAGAGATCAATAGCTGAGAGACACTGAGTGTTAGAAGGTCTGCCAGACAGGTGTGTGTGTGGGTCTGCCACAACAGGGTGTCAAGCCATAACAATATTATTAATATCATTAAAGTCCTGAACAAACTTCCATCACTTTCTATGTGGTTTCCAGACAGGTAATACAGGTGTGGTACAAGGGATAATGCAGGGCATTATAAAGCCCTTGGAGAGGAAATCATTAAGGACGGACTCTATTCTGGCCAAAGCTTCAGGATTGAGGGGATATTGTCTTATATTAGGTAGAGGTTTGTTGGGCTCTATCTGTATGATAATCGGCAGTGCTGAGTGAATCAGACAGATATCAGTGTTAGATTGGCCCAGAGTGTATCAGGCAGTGTTTTAAAAGCCTGGTGCTCAATGGCAACTGAGAAACTAATGACTGACATGGGAAAGACATGAGTAAGGTCAGTGGTCAAGATGTCCAAAGGATAGACCTCTAGAATGGTTCCTCCCTCATGAGAAAAAGAAATATGAACCTGATGCCTTTAAAGGAACTCTCTATCATATGGAGAAGAGTAGAGGAAACAAGAATGATGATTCCCCAGCTTTGCCTTAAAAATAGTCATAGGTTGGGCAGGGTGTGGTCGGTCATACCTGTAATCCTAGAACTTTGGGAGGCTGAGGCAGGTGGTTCACAAGGTCAGGAGATCGAGACCATCCTGGCTAACAGGATGAAACCCTGTCTCTACTAAAAATACAAAAAAATTAGCCAGGCATGGTAGCACACTCCTGTAGCCCCAGGTGCTTGGGAGGCTAAGGCAGGAGAATCACTTGAATTGGGGAGGCAGAGGTTGCAGTGAACCGAGACTATGCCACTGCACTCCAACCTGGATGACAGAGTGAGATTCCGTCTCAAAAAAAAAAAAAAAAAAGAAAGAAAAGAAAAGAAAAGAAAAAGAAAAAAAGAGTCATAGGTTGATTAGTGACCCTGACCATTTTTATGGTTTGGTTATAACCATAGCATAAAATGCTGTTATGGGGAACCTAGATTCTAAGGGAACAGTCACTGATCAGCCCCCAGCAAAACCCTGGCAGCTTCTGGGGTGGTGTTAAGCACTGAGGGTTGGGGTTAAGCACTGAGAGAGTGGACCCAGTATCTATTTGAGTTCAGACTGTTTCATTATTAATTTGAAGATCAGATTCTCCCAACTGATTTACCATTAGGAAGAGAAAAATTCTCTTCCCCTCCTCATAGTACCCCATTATTGTAATGGGGAAAAAAACTGTTCTGGCATCAGTCTACTTTAGTAGACTTTAGAAAGAATTAGTTTTCTTTATCATGATCAGAGGTTTTTTTTTTTTTTTTTTTTTTTTTTTTTTTTTTTTTTTTTTTGAGCCACATTTTCTATTTCTCACAATCCTGTTTAAAGTGACAGACTTCCCTGTAAAAATAACAATCTATGATTTTTTATGTCAGGCTCTGCTCTCTTCTGCTCCTTAGGTGGGACTTGTTGTTTAATGGAAAGCCCCTGATACTGCTTAATGTGTAGGGCCATGAGTTTTGCAGTTTCTTCCTGAAAATGAGTACTATAACTACCCAAGTATCTTTCTTTTTCTGTTGTTTTTGAGAGGTAGTTGAACAAGAAAACCAATTCCTGAGGTCTTTTAGAGTCCAGCCAGAATCATGGCTTAAGTGGAGTACTGGTTCATCTGCTTGACCAGAGTACTAAGGGTCTCATTGAGACCTGAAAGAAGAAGTGAGTTGGAAAGCTTGGCACTATCATCATTTAAATCATTGATGCCTGAATTCTCTCTGAAAGTTTTTTTAATTGATTGAAAAAAAGATCAAAGACTGGCTCATCCCTTTTCTGGATATATCGTTGAATAGCCTTCCAATCTATTTGACATGGAAAAATTACTAGGATGGCCTTAATTAATTCTGTAATTACCTCCTGAGCCCTCCTAAAGTCTGCTTCCCACTTAAGTACAAGATCAATTTCAGGGTGTGCCAAACCCTCATGGTTCATCTATTCCCTGGCTAAAATAGTCCCCCTAACATCTGGAGAAATTGACAAACACTGAGAAGGGCTGGTTGATATATATTTATAATGAAGCCAAAATGGTGTTCAAATTCAGCTGAGTCTGTTTTAGGGTTAGGGAAGTACTTGATAATAGGCATAAGATCAGTTTTGGACCAGAGGGAGGAGAATGACTCTACTGTCTGGTGACCCCCCTGTAATTTGAGCAACTTGTAAGGGAGCAAGAAGAAGGGTTGGTGGGGGGATGGGGAAAGGAAGGGGTGGCTTCAGGGAAGAAGAGTAAGGGAAGAAAGAAAGCTCAGAAAGGGTGAAAGGTGGCAGAGAAGGATAGAGTGTTGTTGGCATTAAAGGTGCAGTAGAAGAAGGAGAATGGGGAGACACAGTGTTTTCCTCTGTCTCCAGGTTGGAATCTAACGTAAGGTAGCTCTCAAGTTTTTAAATATACTGGTCAAGTTTCAAATTAGACTCCTTCAGCCTTGAATTTTTCTCCTTTGAGGAGGCCATCAGAGACTCCAGAACACATTTAGAGTTCTCGTAATACCAATTAATTACAAAAGGTCTCACACTGCTATTGAGAGGTACAAACCCTCTCTGTTCTAGTTGTGCAAATAAACAAACTAGTTTAAGCATGTCAAAAGTTCCCCCATTGTGACCAACAAAGCTTTAAATCCTCCTGGTTAACTTTAGTCAGGATCTCAAATATTCACAAGAATGTTTTCCTAGTTCTTAAACATGTAAGCCACCAGGGTTTTGATGGTGGCTGATCAGAGGCTATTCCCTTACAACTCAGGTTCCCCATAACAGCATTTACCAAAGTTGTCCCTTTGAGGACCCACTGAGTTAAACTGAAATGCCCCCCACAACCTGCTCCCCACCTAAGACCCAGGGCCAAGAGAAATTTCTCTTCCAAGATGCAGATGGAAGGGAGAGGTAGGAAGAAATAAAGATTCAAGATCTTCAGCCTGAAAGTGGGAGATCTTGGGACTTACTTGGCTCTTCCCCATTGGATCTGGGGAGACAACTGAGCTGTCAGTGGGCTCATGCTTGCATTATCTTCAATCATGCTGTGGGGAATCTGGGGATCTGTCAGAAAATCTGCAAATTTAGAAAGGAGAACTTTATTTATCAAGCGGGGGTATGGGAACCTCCAGCTGACACTGAAAAGCAGGCACTTCGAGGGAGGAAAAGATGAGACAGTAATTTATGCTGAAAGGATTGGCTGAGTATCCACATTTAACAGATTATAGCAGAAGCATGAATATTTACAAAGGTGCGTAGGCACATGTGTATAACCTAGCATGTATGTCACATATGTCTCATGTTCACTTTGGGGTGCAGATTTAACATTGAAGTGTATTACAATTAGGCCCTATGCTTAAAAAGGTGAAGTAGAGTACACAAAGGCCCTCAGTGCACAGCCTCTGCAAACAGGCACCAATTATTCCATGGTTGGTGGTCTCTTATAAGGAAGGAATATCTGTCAGCTGCTATTTTATTGAAACTGCAAAAAGGGAAGGGCAGTGGCAGGCTGATGGTTGAAATCAGCAATGGAACATGTCTTTCAAAAAAGCTAAATTCTGTTTAACCCTTAGGAAAGAAAGTTTAATGGTGGTTAGCAAGAGAGTGGTATAACAGGTGTGTCCAACCTCTTGTTTCGTCGTGGCTGGGCACTAAGTTTGTAAGGTTTCTCTGGGGTCCCCTTTGATGAGAGAGGAATTATTCAGTCCACTGGGGGACTTAGGATTTTACTTCGATTTCTCAAATTGCCTCTTTTCCATCTCAGGCTGTTTCCAAACCCCCAACCAGCAAGTAGTAAGCCACACATCACTAACTCCTCTGAGCAAAGACAGACAATTTGACCAAGTTCAACTGGGCAACTTGACCAGGTTGAAATAATCTGTTTCCTAGGAATTACATATTGAGATAGAAAACAGGTGAAAAGTTTGCTGCAGGTGTTGGACTAGCGAGAACATTTAAGTTTGAGGCTGGTCAGTCATAATAAACCTTGTACATCGACAAGCAAGTAAAGAAATTGGCCTCAGGCAGAAAAAATACGATGTAAAAATCCATATGTACATCTTTTGCATCAAATATAATGTAAAAATATGAGCAAAGCCAAGAAAGCAATAAAATAAAAGCCAGAAAGTAAGATAGCAAAACACAAATAGAGAATGAGACTGCGCAGAAGTATGAATGAGAGAGGGAGAAAGAGGCAGAGAGAGAGAGAGAAAGAGAGAGAGAGAAAGAGAGAGAGAGAGAGAGAATGTGCAAGCACAACTTGGATAAATAATAATGGGAAGAGGGGCGGGCGCGGTGGCTCAAGCCTGTAACCCCAGCACTTTGGGAGGCCGAGACGAGCAGATCATGAGGTCAGGAGATCGAGACCATCCTGGCTAACACGGTGAAACCCCTTCTCTTCTAAAAAAAATACAAAAAACTAGCCAGGCGAGGTGGCGGGCAATTGTAGTCCCAGCTACTCGGGAGGCTGAGGCAGGAGAATGGCCTAAACCTGGGAGGCGGAGACTGCAATGAGCCGAGATTGCGCCACCGCACTCCAGCCTGGGCGACAGAGCGAGACTCCGTCTCAAAAAAAAAAAAAAAAAGGAAGAGAATGAACCTTTTGTTTACCCGAGAAAAGAAACTGTCCTACAGAACTACCACCAGACAAGTTTGGCAGAAAATAAACAGCCTAAGAATTGTAAAGTTTGTGCCATGAAGGGTACCTTATATCACTTGGCTGGGCCAGGTGCCCAGATACTTGTTCAAACATTATTCTGGATGTTTCTGTGAAGGTGTTTTTTAAATTTAAATTTAAGATGAGATTAAAATTTAAATTGGTGAATTTTCAGCAAAGTAGCTTAGTCTCCATTTTGTGGCTGGGCCTCATCCAGTCAGTTGAAGGTTTTAATAGAACAAAGACAGCCCTCCCCAAAGAAGGAAGGAATTCTGCCAGCAAACTGCCTTTGGATTTGAACTGTAGTTCTTCCCTTGGTGTCCGGTCGGCTGTCCTGTCAATAGATTTTGCACTTACTAAACTTCCACAATAGTGTGAGCCAGTCTCTTCAAATAAATCTCTTTCCTTCTTGCTCTCTTTATCTCTCTCTGTTTCTGTTTCACTCCTGTTGGTTCTATCAGGAAAGCCCTGAGTGTACACAAAATAAGAAACACAAGAATTAACCATTTTTAATTCTTATATTTTGTTCCATCGTGACAATATTTGCGTATTTTATATTTTCTAATATTCCTATAAGTTCTCTCAACGCCCAATTGATGAAGAAAAATTGTAAATTGGACGTCATAGTTGACAATAATTACTTCTTGGCGAAAAGCGTTCAGGTTGTGACTACACCTCAAGGATGCAGGAATTACTCTTCGTATACACTGAAAAATGGAGGTAGGAGAACTTCACTGCTTCTCAAGCAAGGAAACTTCACAGAATAAGGTTGAGAAATCATTTGTTCCTTTATTCACCAAATATTTATGGAACACCAATTAAATACTAGGCATTGTTCTAGGCACATGCAGTATGAAAACATGGATTTCTACCTGATTGTCCCCTTGGAGCTTACATTCATGAGACAAAAGAGAGAGAGTTAACATTAACATGTAAAGTGTTTGTATGTTAAAAGATAATGAATGGGCCGGGCATGGTGGCTTACACCTGTAATCCCAGCACTTTGGGAGGCTGATGCTGGCAGACCACCTGAGGTCAGTAGTTTGAGACCAGGCTGGCCAACATGGTGAAACCCTGTCTCTACTAAAAATATTTTTAAAAATTAGCTGGGCATGGTGGTTGGTGCCTGCAATCCCAGCTATTCAGGAGGCTGAGGTAGGAGGACTGCTTGAAGCCAGGAGATGGAGGTTGCAGTGAGCCGACATAGTGCCACTGCACTCATGACAGAGTAAGACTCCATCTCAAAAAAAAAAAAAAAAGATGATTGCTTTGAAAAAAAGCCAACGGGAGGAGAAGAGGGGGTTGTATTTTTAAATGCAGATGTGAAGGTAGGTCTAAATGAGAAACTAATATTTTTGTAAGAAATTAGTGTGGTGATTCCTCAAGGATCTAGAACTAGAAATACCATTCGACCCAGCAATCTCATTACTGAGTATATACCCAAAGGATTTTAAATCATTTTATTATAAAGACACATGCACACATATGTTTATTGCAGCACTGTTTATAATAGCAAAGACTTGGAACCAACCCAAATGCCCATCAATGACAGACTGGATAAAGAAAATGTGGCACATATACACCATGGAATACTATGCAACCATAAAAAAGGATGAGTTCATGTTCTTTGTAGGGACATGGATGAAGCTGGAAACCATCATTCTCAGCAAACTAACACAGGAACAGAAAACCAAGCACCACATGTTCTCACTCATAAGTGGGAGTTGAACAACGAGAACATATGGACACAGGGAAGGAACATGACACACCGAGGCCTGTTGGGGGCTAGGTGGCAAGGGGAGGGATAGTATTAGGAGAAATACCTAATGTGGATGATGGGTTGATGGGTGCAGCAAGCCACCATGGTACATGTGTACCTATATAACAAACCTGCACATTCTGCACATGTATCCCAGATCTTAAAGTATATTAAAAAAAAAAAAATGCAGCAATCTCACAATTAAAAAAAAAAAGTGGTCTAAATCCTTCAAAGATTCAGACAGAGAAGAGAAATAAAGACAACAGTGTATCAAATTGTTGTGGGAAGTCAGGGACCCCAAATGGAGGGACCTGCTGGAGCTCAGGCAGAAGAACATAAATTGTGAAGATTTCATGGACATTTATCAGTTCCCAAAATTAATACCTTTGTAATTTCTTAGGCCTGTCTTTACATCTAAGGGGATGGGGCAACAGGGAGATGGAACAACCAATGCAAAGATGTAACTGGTGCACATGCCTGGTAACTTCAAGGAACAGCTAGCAGTGGCTGTAGTATATGGTTATAGTAGAGTGAAGAGGGCAGAGATTAATAAGGGTTGAGGTCAAGAAAGATCACAGGAGAGGGCAGTTCTTAAAGAACTTTGTGGATCTTCACAGGTTGTTTTGAAGGTTTATCTTTTACTAGTAGTGAAATGGAGAATCTTTGAAGGATTTAGACAGAGAAGAGAAATAAAGACAACAGTGTATCAAATTGTTGTGGGAAGTCAGGGACCCCAAATGGAGGGACCTGCTGGAGCTCAGGCAGAAGAACATAAATTGTGAAGATTTCATGGACATTTATCAGTTCCCAAAATTAATACCTTTGTAATTTCTTAGGCCTGTCTTTACTTTAATCTCTTAATCTTGTTATCTTTGTAAGCTGAAAATGTACACCACCTCAGGACCACTCTTGTACAAACGGATTGTAAAATATGTGTGTTTGAGCAATATGAAATCAGTGCACCTGAAAAAGAACAGAATAACAACAATTTTCAGGGAACAAGGGAAGATAACCATAAGGTCTGACTGCCTGCTGGGTCAGGCAGAATAGAGCCATATTTTTCTTCTCGCAGAAAGCCTATAGATGGATGTGCAAGTAGGAGAAATATCGCTGAATTCTTTTCCCAGCGAGGAACAACCTTGGGGAAGGAATGCATTCCTGGGGGTAGGTCTATAGATGGCCGCTCTGGGACTGCCTGTCGTGTGTGGTTGAGATAAGGGCTGAAATACGCCCTGTTCTACTGGAGTACCCTCAGGCTTTCTAGGATTGGGAAATTCTAGCCTTGTAAATTCTACTCAGACTGGTTGTCTGCTCTCAAACCCTGTTTCCTGTTAAGATGTTTATCAAAACAATGAGTGCACAGCGGGACATAGACTCTCATCAGTAATTCTAATTTTGCCTTTGCCTTGTGATCTTTATAGCCCTTTGAAGCATGTGATACTTGTGCACCCCCTCCCCTTTTAAAATCCCTAATAAAAACTTGCTAGTTCGTACACCCCCTCCCCTTTTAAAATCCCTAATAAAAACTTGCTAGTTTTGTGACTTGGGGTTGCCATCATGGTCCTACCAATATGTGATGACACCCCTAGAGGCCCAGCTGTAAAATTTCTTTGTACTCTTTATCTGTATTTCTCAGATTGGCTGACACTTAGGGAAAATAGAAAGAAACTACACTGAAATATTGGGGACTGGTTCCCCTCATATAAATGCTTAAACAATCACTTCCAAGCTTCAATAACCATGAACCTCCCACCATCTTTGTTTCAGGCTATCCCCGTCTATATTATTTATTTCACTTTTTAAAAGCATGTGTTTAATTGTGAAATGCACAGATCTTATGATCACAGTCGGATAATGTGAGACAAACATACATGCCTGTGTAGTTAACACCCAAATGAAGACACACAACATTTCTGTCACCCCAATAGCTTACATTATGTTTATTTCCAGTCCAACCTCTTCAACCTGACAGAAAACTACCCTTCCCACATCTCAAATCATAGACAGTCTCCCCTTCTCCTCTGCCTGTTTGTACCATAACTTGGCACTTGGTTCCAGGAACACAACTTTTGTGACTCTTATCTCATCTACGGTGATTTCATCCCCCTCTGGAATTTATTTTCTTAAACTTATTTTGGGTCCATATTTTTTCAAAACTTGATAAAAATTGTAATTTTGATTTTTTCTTTTTTTCTCTGCTGTTACTGTGAAAGCAAATGTCTTTCTTACGTCTTCCTGTATTTGAACCAGGTGTGGTAATCCCTGGCTGGATGACAGCCCCCAGACAGTGGGAATAGACAGAAAGGAGATGAGGACGAAGGACCAAGACATAGGGTGCTCCCTCTGGTGCCTGACAAAACCAGAATAAACAGTTCATGGGATTGTCAAGGGAGACAGACACACAGTGAGTGTCAGGAGACAAGAACAGATCACATTTAGAACTCCTCCTTGATCTGTGTTGGTGGAGGCAGGCAGTCTGAAGAAAAGTGACTTTAGGTCCCTGTGAGTGGGCAGTCTCTTCAATCACTGTTGAGGAAGAAGCTTAATGTGATTCCTAGCATGCAGAATGCTCATCATCAATGTTCAAGATGTAGAGGGTGTTGGGAGGAAAGGTCTTTGTCTCAGTGGTAGGTATTTTCTTGAGAATATCATTTACTATGCAACATAATCCTGCAAACAGAACAAAGCTATCTCTGTTGGAAAACTTCAGGGACAATTGTCTATTTCTCATAGTTCCCAATCACAAATTTTCTACTTTATAAAAGGAAACAGTACTTCATTTGAGATCTAGTTTAAGAAAAAATATTTCTCTTGGGTTTGACCAAGAATATTACCCCAAAACAAGTGGGTATCTGATGACTTTTCCATTCCCACTTCTAGTCCTCTGTAAGGCTCAAAGACATTATCTGCCCCTAGATCCGCTACAGTATGTCAATAATCTGAAAAAGTCTTTTTAAACAAAACAGACAACTTTAAGTAGATTTCTGTTACTGACACCCAAAAGATTCTAAGAAAAAGAACTAAAAACCCACTGATTATAAGAGATGACAAAATTTGGTTTAAGATTATCTGCACCATGTCTGGCTCATATCTCTGGTTTCTCATTTTCATTTTTTCATCTCTCTCTCAACCTACTTAAATTGCAACCACCTGCCTGAAAACTGGTATCACACATCTGAATATGGCCTTTTATTTTCCTACTTGTTCAGGACAAATATTTAGCACAGACCAGTGGCTGTGTTTAAGACTTATTTAGTGTTGTAAACTCAGTTATTAAGTGTGAAGAACTTTAAAAAAAAAAAAAGTTTTGAATTTTTCTTTGTATATAAAGACAGCTTTAACAGGTCAAACTCCCAGTGGAATATCTAGTGACATCTCTATTATATGATTGAAACTCTTAATTTCAAAGCTCTTGGAACTATTAAAAATTATTTCTAAGTTTCCTACATGTAGGAAAGCTTTGATAATTCTGATGATTTAGATAATTCTTGGATGATATACAAAAGCTTTTTTTTTTCTTGTTTTAAATACAGTTTTTCTCACAAAATAGCACAGACTAAAAATCAGTAGTGTCCATACGTAGTATAGCAGGCACCACTGTAATGAATTCACTTATTTGTTTAACATATCTTTCCAGTGTCCAATCTGAGCAAAACATTGAGCTAGGCACCATGCTTCTACTAAAATAATTACAACTACCTTGGATTTTATGCTAAGTAGTATCTGAATGTAGTTTACTATTGATTACACATTTCCCTAAAATCTTTTTTTTTTTTTATTTTAAAGAATATTGTATTGAACTTAGTACTAAAGTACAGCTCTTTGGCAATTTTATTCATTAATTCAGTACCTGATAAAATAGTAGAACTGGAATGCATTTGAGATCTGAATGAAATCTCCCTGGCATGTAGTTTTGTTTACATGAGTCTGAATTACACACTGAACTTTAAATTCTTGATTTCAGGCTAAAAGGGGACAGGGAGAAGAATACAAAAAGGTGTTTAATAAGAAAAATTGATAGACAACAAACATTGCATGACATGGAACAAAAAAAAAGTAGAAAAAAGAAGGAGACAGATTTACAGATAGAAAGCAGTGGGTAATTAAATAAATAGTCATTTTTAAAGAGTGCAAAATGGGAAAATTCAAGTTACTTATTGTCTTAAATACTGTGAAGTTTTGTAAGACTGGAAAATCTGGGTACAGAAACACCATCACCTTGGTATTTTCAAATTATGTCCAATTTTTGCCTGGAAAAAAGTTTAAAAATATAAAAATGCCTGGATAAATAAAAAGCATTCCTCTGTAACTTTGGCAGTATTTGCTTTGTAACATAAAAACAAATCAATCACACCCAGATTTGGTAACTCTGAATTTTTGAATTTACTGAGTTTTGAAACAAAAACTCAGTAAAAACTGGGAGTTTAATTTATATCATCAGAATACTCTAAAGCTTTGGTCATTTACAAATGACCTTTTTTTTAAATTTTTTTCAACAACCCAGCTATTATTGAGATGAGCTCTATGTTTAAGGAAGAGCTACATTACAAAATTCCAAACCAAATATGTGGCTTTAGTTTATGCAGTCAAAAAGCAGATCATCTTATTAGACAGAAAACTATTGAAGGCAAGGATCTCTTCATCCTTTGTAATTCCCTTAAAAAGGGTATTATTTGTTCTCAAAGACATACACCAGCTCCCAGAGGTCTCCACATTATTTTTTAAATGTGTATAAGTGACTTTTAGTCCATTCTAAAGTTCTTTAAGAGGAAAACTTTTATCATGTTATATAGTTCTAAATGTACTTTTATTTATTCTAAACATCTGAAAAACCTTTATTCATGTGATGCCATTTATATTTCCTTGATATTTAGAAGATTATTGACAGTAGTCTAGTATTTTTGTCTTTGTATTCTCAATTTCTCCACATAAGATTCATGTCTTATGGAGACCTCATAGATGCCTAGTCATTCTCTTATCTCTTCACTTATCTCTTAAACATTTTCTTCAAAAAAGTTTACTCTAGACTTTCCCATGTGAAGCTCTTTCTTCTATGAAATACAGAGAAAGTGGTAAATGGAACTGCATTTTTTGACCTCTGTTAGTGATGACCTGTACTTAGATGCATATCCAGATGTGTATTCAGAATCCAGACGCATGTATCAGGATGCATATTTCAAGACTGAATGACTTATTCCAAGTTGCCTGGAGTGCTGCTGGTGTTAGCTGGCAACACTCCCCAGGAAGGGCTCTCCCCCGAAGAGAGCTGCTTTCCCCACCTGCCTTGAGGTAGCCTGCAGCCAATGCCCAATCAATGAGGGGTTATAAAGTCCAACCTCCTTGCCCCAACTGACCACAACTCTGCAGGCTGATCCAGCTTAGAGCCTACTGTGAAGTCAGCTTATGCCTTTATTGACACTGAATCTTAGACCACGTTTTCCCTTTGCCAATTCTTCCTCCTTCCATGGCCTCACAGGTGTCGATCCCATGATTATCACTAAAAAATACCACTCTGACTCAGAGGCTGCTTTCCCAAGAAATCCAACTTACAACAGCCATCTTGTTAAAGCAAAGTCAGTCCCTTTCTTGATATTGTTAATAGTTACATGTTGTTATCATTTATGTTTTTGTAAGGTACATTTAACTGAAAGAAGAAAAATTACGGACTTGCAATTTTCCCTTATGAACTTGATAGTTAGGAGTCATTTTTGACTATTTACCTAAGATCTCATAAGATACAAAGTAAAATAATTTCAAGACTCTTCCCTCTCACTTTTTTTTTTTTCAGGCCAGATACTAAGAGGAGGAAGAAAATGGACAAAAACAGACATACAGAAAGGACCAATGCTATGGATATTATGAACAGCAACCTCAATTTCTTTCATGACTACAAGGAATGGACAACATTAATAAAATGTAACCTTGTTTAATGGCAACATTAAGAATCTATCAACATGATTTAACAGATCAATATGTTAAAGGAGAAAAAATATGTGAATGCTATCAATAGCTGAAAATGATTTTCAGAAATCTGTAAGTAGAGGAAATGTGTTCATATTTTTCTATATTATAGAATAGATATTTCTGACTAGACAAAAGTTGAAATCTGTGTTTTATATTTTTATTTAAATGATAGACTCGGTAAGTAAGTAGTCCGAAGACATATGATACGGTCTGGATCTGGGTCTCTGCTCAGATCTCATGTTGAATTGGCATCCCCAACGTTGGAGTCAGGGCCTGGTGGGAGGTGATTGAATCATTGGGGTGGTAAATGCTTTAGCACCATCCTTTTAGTGCTGTTCTTGTGATAGAGTTCTCACAATATCTGGTTGTTTAAAAGTGTGTGGCACCTCCTCGTCTTCTCTCTTCTTCTGTCTCTGGTCATGTAAGATGTATCTGTTTCCCCTTTGTCTTCCGCCATGATCAAAAGTTTCCTGAGGATCTCCTGGAAGCTGAGTAGGTGCTGCCATGCTTCCTGTAGTCTTTGGAACTGTGAGCCAATAAAACCTTTTTTCTTTATGAATTACCCAGTCTCAGATATTTCTTTATAGCAGTGCAAGAATGAACAAATACAACACATGAAAGAGAAGGGTGGAAATGCATGGAAGGATATATCCCAGGTGTATCAGATAATGTTGCTCCCCACCTAGATGCCCCAGATCATTTGGCAGCTCTGTGCACCCTGTCCCAGATCCAGCATGCTTTGTGCTGAGATCCACCTGTGACATTGGAAGATTACTTTGGACACTGGAACTAGCTCATTCTTAAAAGAGTTGGAAATACCAACTTTTTTTTGTTGTGGCTTTTGTACTGGACTGAGCACAAAGCCCTAGCCACTAAGCAGACACATTCCCAAAGCATTACATACACTACAGAGCTTTCTCAGGAAGTTGAAATTACATGCTTGCCTGACTCCTTCCCCATTTCTATCCTTTCTCCTCCATTCCCTCACTGCTTGCTCCTGGCAGTAAATCTTTAATATACCATTTGCTTCTGAAATACTTTTTCAGGGTTTGCTTCAGGAAGAATTCAACCTAAGCCACCAGGCTAACCTTGGTTACCTTCAGGGATAAGGAATGTACCAATTATTACTTATATATGTTTACATTGTTGCATTAATTACAATAAATCATATTTTTCATTTAAAAAACAATTCAAACATTTTAAGAGAAACAACTCATTTTCAGTATCATTTACTTGCCATGCTTTGTTTGAGATAGCCAAGAGAGATTTTCTCAGTTATAGCTTCTCATTTACCATATACAAAGGTAAATGCATGTAACTCTACTTCTGAAGCAGAACTCGATATTATATTGCTGTATTTTCATTTATGATTTTATGCCAGAGTACATCAGAATAAAGCAAGACATTCTGTACCTGGCTTCATTTGTTCCTGCTTTAAGCTACACGAAAGAATCAGAAGTGAAGTTTCAAGGTTCATTTTACTTCAACTTCCTTTATCACTTGCAAGATAACAATTCCAAAAGCACTTGTATTTTATCGTCTTATTCTTTCCTCAACCTCACATTCAACTTTTCCCGTATTATTATCAACAAATGGCTTATAAAAATATTTTGTAAGTGGGAATGTCTAGAGAAAGCTTTGTTTTTATTTATGATTATAAAACTCTCACATATGCACATCTATTTTCCAATGGTTTTTGCTCTGAAAGGAGTATGAACATGCTCTCCCTGCCAAAGAAAATGAATCCTCTTGGCAGACGGTCTCTAAATTTAAGCTGTAGTCATATATTTGTGCTAAACTCTATCAAAAACATCTAATAAGACAATCGTATTTCTTGGAGTTTCCACCCTCTCTTAGGTTCAAACTTGAGCAATTCATTCCAAAATAGGTAACCACCAGGGCAGACACAAAGCAAGATATCACTGATTTACTTTGTTAACTATCTTTTGTAATGTATAACAGCTATTTAATTAGGTTTACTATCATCACACTATATTTTATATATTATAAAACAATTTTAAGAAAAAAATTATAATGATGAACTATTTTACAGGAATTGGAGTTTTTTTCTGACAAAATATCTGTATGGTATTTTCATCCAATTTGACAAAAGCGTTCTTATTCAGACGAAAATATTTTATGACTAAAAAAACAGATACAATGTACATAGGCAAAATTTCACCAGATGATATGAAAACCAGTTAATAATTTGCTAGCATATTTAGAAACTATTTTTAAAATGAGGAAAAATGTCTTTTAATATTTTTGGCATCCAACTACATGTACTTATCATTGCCATGCTCTTCATCCATGGATGGGTGCTATTTCTTTAGGCACAATTCCAGTGAACATGATATAGTAGAACAGAAAGTAGTGAGGGAAGTCTTAAAAATGTAGATATTTGTAGACGGATTTAGTGTTTATGGAAAAATTTCTCTTTGAATAATGGATTTGATATCTCTTAATTTTCTTATTGGGTTATAATTTACATGCAATAAAATACGCAATGCGAGTGTTCACTTCAGTGAGTTTTGGTAATTGTATGTACCCGTGCAACCAGCAAACCAAAACAAAATGCAAAACAATATGATCATTTCAGGAATTTACCTCATCCACTTTTGAGTCAATTCTGCCTCAACAGAGCCATCAACTTTCTGGTCTCCATATCCATAGATAAGTTTTGCCTTTTCTTATACATTATGTAAATGGAAAGATGCAGTATGTATTCTTTTGTGCCTGCCTTTCTTGTTGAAAATGTTTTTGAAAATCATCCATGTTGCTGTGTGTACCATCAGTTCATTCCTTTTTAATGTTGAATTGTATTGTTACATAAAAGTACCACAATTTGCTTATCCTATCTTCTCTTGAAGGACGTTTATATTGTTTTTGGCTATTGCAAATACATCTGCTGTGAACGTTTACATATGAGTCTTTATGTGGACCCATGTTTTGTTCTCTTGGGTAAGTACCTGGGAATGGAATTGTGGGATCATGGGGTGGCTATAAGTTGAAATTTTAAAGACACTGCCACACAATTCTCCAAATAAGTTGCATTATTTTACATTACTACCAGCAATGTGTGACAGTCTCAGTTTCATATCCTCATCATCATTTGATGTAGTAAATTTTTTATTTTAGTTTTCGTAAAGGATTAGTTTAGGGCATGGGTCATACCTTACAATTATAGGATCTCTGGTAAATGTTGAAAAAAAAAAGTGTAAACGTGGACATCTCTGTCTTTTTTATAATCTTAGGGGAAAAGATTTAATGTTTTACTCCCAAGTGTGGTGTCAGCTGTAGCTTTTTGATAGATGCTCTTTATCAGATTGGGGAAGCTTTTTTCACTTCCTTTTATCTGAGAATTTTTTATGTGAAATGGGAATTAAAACGGATGTTGGCTTTTGCCCAATGCATGTTTTTTTGCATCTAGGATCATGTGGTGTTTTCTTTCATTCTTTAGTCTAATAAGCATTTATTGATTTTCTAATGTGAAACAATCCTTGCAATCCTGGAAAAACCCCACTTGGTCACGGTATTCTACCCTACTTAAGTATTGCTATAGCTAATTAACAGCTGGTGATTGTTAAGTCTATGTTTATGAATTGTCTTCTCTTGTTATTTCTTAGGTTTTGGTATCATAGTCTTGGTATATTGGCCTCATAAATTAAGTTGAAAAACATTGCCTCCTCCTGTTTTCTGACATTTACGTAGTATTGGTATTATTCCTAAATCTTTGATAGAATTCAAAGCAATCTGGGCCTATTTGAATTTTCTCGTTCTCATTGTATCTGTCTGCTAATTTGTGTTTTTCAAAGAATTTGCCTGATTCATCTAACTTGTTGAATTTATTTTCATAAGTTATATAATATCCCCTTGTGTCCCTTTAATATACATAAGATCTATAGTAATGATACTCTTTCATTAGCAATTCATGTTTTTTTCTCTTTTTGTGAATAATTTTATTGGTATTATTCAAAATATCCTTAAATGTTTCAAAGAACCAATTTTAACTTCGTTGCTATTTTGTATTTTGTCTTTTTTTCTACTTTTCTTGTTCTTCTAGTTATTTTATTTTTCTTGGTTCCTAATTTAACATTGTGGTAAGAGTACATACTCTATGTGATTCTAATTTTAATTTTAATTTTTTACATTTACTGAGACATTCATCGTATGGTCCACTTTGATGAATGCTTCATGTGCCCCTGAAAAAAATATTCTCTAGTTGTTAGGAGTAGTGTTCTGTTAACGCAAATTCAGTTATGTTGGTTGATTGCAGTGTTGACAGCTCTAACGTGTCCCTGATTCTTTGTGTTTTACTAATTAATTATTGAACCAAGGACTTCAACGTAATCTTAAATAGGAGATAAGAATTTCAACGTACTATAATTATGCTAAGTAATATAGAGAAAGTGATGGTCAAAATGAATGAAAATATGAAAAATTTCAGTAAAGAATTGGAAACAAAAGAATTAAATGAACATTCTAGAATGAAAAAAAGAATACTGTCTAAAACAAGTTCACTGAATGGACGTTAAGAGCAGACTGATAACAGCAGAAGCCAGTTTTAGTAAACCCAAAATGTCAATAGAAAATATTTAAATTGAATCCTTTTTTGCTCCCCATCCTTTCTCTCTCTCCATCTCTTCTATTTTTCTTTTTTCCTATTAGAGCAAATCTTTAATACATGTAGAACCTGCCCATAGCCAGGTACTGATGAAGAAGGAAGTGACATCATGGGCTGCAGGAGGGAGTAAAGGTTCTAGGAGACGCCGGCAGCCCATCGGGTGGACAGCACAGTGGGACCCACAGCAGCCACTGGAAGTGGAACAGACGGTTGTGCTGTGGGAGTGAACTGGTTTCCACCTGATACCAGTGGTCTCCGAGGTTGCTGAGAACTTCCTGTGGTCCCCCATCAATTTTTAGAAAATCTTCACTTTATCCTCATTCCATTCATTGCCTTCAGGGTCAACAGCGTGGAAATGCACCTTGTCTCCTTGATAGCCTCCTGCTGCATCTCACTGGCTCTGACCCCAGTGTGTCTGATCACATTCATCTCAGAGAAGGGGCCATCAGCTTGCATCTTGCTCCTCTGTGGGCTCCAAGTTCACACACAGCTGGTCCATGTCTTTCCCCAGGATGACCAAGCTTCACCTGTTCACAACGTCAGGGCAGGACCTCAACTTCCTCCCCGCTGGCCACTCTCTCTCCAGCGCTCACGGCCATCAGAAGGGTGGGGCCAGGCCACAGACAAAAGCCGAACCAGATGCCAGCCCTCCCAGGGCTGACTCCCACCTCCAGTTCTTTCCCACAATCCGAACAGTGGAGGAGCCAGGAGAGCCCTTGAGGCCTCCAAGAGGACTCAGCTCAGGCCATGGTCATCTTCTTTCTGGAAGAAGTTGGTGAGCCACCAGGGTGTGGCACCACTGCATGGCCCAACTGTGAGGGCAGGGGTGCTGCCATCTTCCCTCTGTGAGGAAGTGGTTGCCTGAATGCAATTTTAAAACAAACTTAAAAACAACCAACTATGCAGAAAAATGGATTTGCCACCATTATGCACCTGGTTAGCATTATTCAGACATAAAACACACAGACAAAAAGGAAAATACTAGGATATCAGTCTCCAGTGCTAATAGGCAAGCCATGAAAGACTAAATAGGAATTGCTTTAAAACATGACAATAGACTTATTTCACTAGTAATCAAAGAACTGGAAATTAAAATTATTTATTTTATTAGTTATTAATCTCATTTGCATACTTAAAAAACACTATTCAATGTTGTCCAGGAAGAGTGAAATAGGCAGTCTTATCTATTAGCACAATCTCTTTAGAAAACAACATATAAATAAGCATGAGAGTAGGAACGAAAAATCCAATCATGCAGGTGGTTAGGGTTGGGCCTCAGTGAAACTCCTTCAAATCAAGAACAGCCTGAAAATCAAGCTGCAGGTCCCAGATAAGAAAAAGCCTGTCTCCGTGAATGGAGACACCTACTCTATGAACCCAGATGCACCAGTTCAACTCCTTTGTTGGACAGATTTCTCTTTCCTTGGCATGCCTTTGTCCGTTTCATGTGCTTCCTCTCAACTCTTCCTTACCTTTCACCTATTTTACATATACCTATCTTTCTGTGATTGGTGTGTGCTGAATCTTTTTCGTTGCATAATGTGTAACGTCACTCCAGCCCCTGACTGGTTGCAGGGCAAGACTTCACCTCTGCCTCCAATTGGTTCTTTTCGCTACTGTGTCCCTTACTGAGTGGTGCTTTCTCCAAGATGGCCCACAGACCAGTCGATGCACTCCTCCCACTTTCAAGTCCATAAAAACCCTGAACGTAGCCCTGCAGCCACCAACTCTCTTTTGTGTCTCCTCTCCTTGCTGAGAACTTTTCTGTTGCTTAATAACCTGACTCAGTCTTATTCACTCTCTGGTGTTCACATCCCTTATTCTTCTTGGTCATGAGACAAGAACCCAGAGCTCACTGGTGGTGGAGGTAAAAGAGTTGTAACACTCCCCACCAACTCACTGAACACTAGAGGTGAAAAAGCTGCAACATAAGCTCGAGGAGACTTAAAAATATGATACCCTTTGTTTCACACATTTAGGACTCTTTTATCAGGAAATAATTGGAAAGATATCCAAAGATATGTACACAAAGGAGTTACTTGTTAAAAAACATAATTGTTACATAATTTAACCTAAAAATATCCTAAATACTTAACGTGAGGGAAACTAAGTTGGCATAGTCATGTAACAGAATATTAGACCTCTATTAAAATTATATTTATGAAAGTGTTTATAATACAACAAAATGCCTATAAGTAAAATGTAAATGATGTACATTTCAATTTATGATGTGCCTTCCACTATGTTAAAAATTTCTTTCAGTACTAGAGAATATGTGCCAAATATTAAATATTTTTCTGGTAATATCATCATGAATAATATCTTTTGTTTATAATGTTTTAGTGCTTCAAACTGTCTTTTACAATGATAAAATATAGTATATATAGATATATAGTATAGTTTGTGTGTACATAATGCATATGTATTTAAACATCTGAATGATGTTTAAGGTCCAAATAGGTCCAAATTTGAACTTAATTGCATTAGCTTTGCTTTAATAAAATATTCAACACTGCACTAGAGAATCGAAAATAAAACAAAACATGAGAGAAAAGCCTAAAATTCCACATGGGAAAATATTATAATAAAAAAGTTAAAAATAAATGTAAAAACATTTCATAGAACAACAAAAAAATCCCAATAAATTTACTGAGGACAGAGGATAGAACTAAAAGTCTTAACACAACAAATGTAATGCAACTTTGACATGCTCAGAAGATATAAATAATGTGTATGTAATACACATGCATGTATATAAATACAGATCAATACCTGAAGTTAGAAGTTTATTTAAGTAAACATTTTTTCAGGCTAAGACTGTTCAACTTGAGGCATTTTTATAAATGTTATTAATTTTTTAAATTAATCTGTCTCTGAAAAAAAAATTTAAGAGGAAGAAAGATATGCTAAATTTAAAACTCTAAAGAGTGTTTTTATTGCTGTAATTAGATGTAATCAAAAAGTTGGAAATTATGTACCCAGAGGTTGAAGGCTGATTTAATACTCATGAAACAAGGCTCAGGCTATGGTTTATAAATTTATAAATTAAGTAATTTTTCTCTGCTGATAATGGTTTCTAGAAGAATTGGAGCAATGAGAAAATTTAAGTATGAGAAAAAGAATTTTTAAAGGAAACGTAGATGGGGCTTGATCTCATTTTTCTTCCCCAGATAGCATATGACTGAATTTACAGCTCTCATCCCCAGCCACATTACATATGTGAATTTTGACACAACCACTTGTTTAACAAAAAAATGAGGGACTGAGGCAAGTGTCTCAATCAGTAGAGGACTGTTGAGTCAAAGTGTGAGAATGTGCCCGGGAAAAACACAAACCACAGAAGCACCTGTGACCTGTGTTTTCCGAAGAGGGTTTTGTGAACTCAGCATTTAAGGGGAGAGAGCGTGCCAGTGCGGGGGGAAAGGGATGATGGGGGTAGGCAGTGAGGCAAATGGTTACAATCTTGTGAGGCTCTAATTCTTGATCAGCAAATCTACGTTTTAAATAAGACAAGGTAAACACTGAAAAGAGAGAGCAGAGGAAAGATTCAATTGTGCAGCTGTCTCAGGGTTGGTGGAAGAGTGATTGATCTCATCTTGTCCTTATTTGGTACCTGGCAACATAAGCTCTTAATGGACAGTGTCAGTGTGAGTCTAACAGAACTCAGTTTTAGAAGTTTAACTCAGGTTGCAGACCTACAGTTACAACTGGCATGTGTTTGCTTTATAAGAGGCTATGTATCCTGAAAGAGCCAGGGGCCAGCAAGGAATTTCCTTGTGAGCAATTTGTGAGGGTGTCCACATGGATAGGTATAAGGTCCTTTGATGTTGTGGGAAACCGGCTTGTGTATACTGCTATGACACAGAGTTGTGAAGTTACAGCTATATGTTTACAGTAAGAAGAATGGAAGTGTTGAATGACTCAGTTCCCAGGCTTAACTTTTCCCCTTGGCATAGCAAGTTTGGGAGTCCTGAGATTTTATTTTCTTTTACATACTGAGGAGCTGATTGTCTTTGGACCAGGCTCAAAGCATTCCTGAACTTGAGTTTTCTCATTTTTAATGCACGTGTTGTAAAAGCTGCAACTCTTATTATAGTTCCTTAGTCATCTTTAATTTATTTTTCAATGATTTAATGAAATTCTATCTCAGTTTTGAAAACATGGTAGGATTGTACTCGCTTGCTTTCTTGTGCCTGATTGAGGCCATGTGACAAGTCCTGGTCAATCAACTGTGAGGAGCAGAACATCCATTGCCCATGCAGCACCTTACAAAGCTCTCTTTGCCTCTCTCATGACAACCAGAAACCCATTGGTGGCTGTTGTGTCAGCCTGTATCATGGAGTGCAGTCGACATGGGGCACTCTCAGCCCCTGGCAAACCCACAATGGACATGTAGCAGAACAAGAAATAAAATTTGTTGTGTAAAACTACTGCAATTAAGTGGTTATTTCTTAACACAGTATAAGTCAGTCTATATGAACTGATACCTAAACAAAATATTAAGCAATAGAAAATTGGCTAAGTGATTTACGATGCAACATAACTTGGAATAGTGTACAGTCATTAATTTTAATGTCAGATTACATTTTTGACATGAAGAGTTGGTTATATCACTGAAAAAATGCTTATATAGATATATATATGTAGATACATAGATAATATGGTACTATTTTAAGATATTTAATACAAATCTATGTGCACATATTTGCAGAGACAAAAATTAGAAAGTTTTGTACTAAAATATTACACAGAAAAATATTATATACTAAAATATTAGTATTAGGATAGCAAGGTAGTGTTTTCACGGTGATATTTTCTTTTTGCCTAATTCTATACTCTGTTGTTTTCTATAATGAATGTATAAAACACTAATGAAATAATGAAAGTTTTTAAAGAGAGCAAAGAAAAATGTTGACAGTGAGCTTCGATGTATGTAGCTGTATTAAAATACTAATTTCCCAATCCCCAGTGTCCGAATCAAACCATGTAGTAAATGCACTTGATAAAAATTGGAAGACATTCTAGGGTAAAATGCTGTTTCACTGGCATAATTATCATAGCTTGAAATGTCTTCAATTCAAAGACAACGGTTTCAATTATAGAGGAAAGTTCTAAAAGTGTGACTCCTTCCCATGGAGATAATAAGGCTTGACAAATAGTAGTTGCCCTTAGGCCTTTACTGATCTTGTTATTTTTCTCCTTAGAAATGGCTCAAATGGTCTGCTCTGCTGAGAAACCCCTACAGTAGACATGTGACCTCTTGTGTTTACGCTAAATCTCCATTATGATAGAAGCCTCTGGGACTTGTCAAAAAAGAAAAAACTGCCTCAGGGTGTTCATGTTGGTCACACTTTAAGGTAGTTTTTATTAAGTAATGTGTAGAAGCTTCTGGCAACTCCAGGAGAGATTAGTCCAACTTCCTGGATTGTTCCAATGCTAAAGATATCTTGAGTCTTTCTTATCCCCCAATAAACTGGACAAGAGAGCCTCAGAAGGAATATTGATGGAACTAAATTTTGGTGTGCTTCTCTTAGGCCTAAGGGCACAAAATTAATAAAGTTTAATGTAACCTTTTAATCAGTTAAGAGGATCAGTGGAGGAGAACTGCTTAAAGGCTTTCCTTTGACAGAGTATTTTTTAATTGATGTGATAATGATGTCAAGTGCATTTTCTTCCTCTTTGAAAAATGCCTAAAGCCTTTCCAACAGTGCCAAAAGAGTAAAATCTAAAACCTCTTTAAAGGTAGGTCAGCTCCCAACTTTCAAAGAGTTAACACAACATTCTGCCTTTTAGAATATTGCTCTGTAAATGTGAAGATGGGACGCCCGTTTCTCTGCCTAAATAAATTAGAATTATAGGGCTTGACATAGTATTGCAAAGTTGTGGGACATTTTTCCCCACTCAATTCATAAGGTTGTTGTTTTGTTGTTTATCAAAATAGTCCAAACTTTGGGAAATATCATGAAATTGTCTTGCAATAGCCATAGAGCCAGACACTACTGTGTTTTTCACATCTCAAAGATGTCCAGTGGACCTAAAAGCAGCTTAGATGCTATTCCCAGTGTCCAGTGGATGAAAAGACACTGTTTCCATTATTCTGATCTCTCATTGAAGCCTCACTAAAAGCCACTGCCTTATTCCAGTTGTGCAGCAAGGAACAAAGGAAAGGTCTGGCTCTACTCATGGGGGTGAAGCAGAATGGGGAAGTGTGATGCCTGCTCCCCGTGGCAGTCACTGTCTATGACCAGCTGTGATCTCACCAGGGTTATCAAGTGTGGTGCTAACCAAGTGATGACAAGTGTGCTAAGCTAAACTAAATTTGGCCAGAGGATGCCTCTACACTTTGAGTCCCTATGTGAAGAACTGCAACCTAACTTATAATAGTGCTTAAACTAACTGAAAGCCAGGAGTCTACTGTTGTAACAAATAGCCGAGTCTCAGCCAATCATAGCAGCCAGGCTTCAGTCAACCATAGGCTGCCAGCTGATCAGATCACATTCAAGTAAGGCAAAGGCGAAGTTGTAACCAGTCAAGCTGTTTATGTACCTCACTTTTATATTCTGTTTATAAATGCAGCTTGGCCATGTTGTGGGAGGGAGTTATCTCAACCTCTTCTGATTCAGAGCACTGCCTGATTCATGTATTGTTCTCTGCTCAACTAATATCTGTTATGTTTAATTTGTCTAAAGTTTTTTTTTTTTGAACAACTATAAGGTGGGAATGAAAAAGAAAGCAAAAGTATAAATGACATTTTAGATTTCAACTCTATGAGCAACTGGTATCTAATAGTGTTAATGGAGAAGTCAAATCTGATTTCTAAGTTGTTTTTAAGTCCCAGATGATTAAGGCAAAACTATAAACTGAAAGAATAGTCTAGAAATTTTAATTTGAAAGTAAAATTAATTTCTTTGCGAAAATTGAATTTAACTTCCAGGCTGTTAATGGAAAGAGGTGGTTTTCATTCCATAGTGTTATCAAAGCAACAATGTCTTGGCAAGTAAGCCATTAGAGGGAGAAAGTAAAGATGACATTACAATTTGGGTCATGTAGGTGGTGCTATTGACAGCGATAAGGTAGTGGTAAGAAAATTAAAAGGTGGTAAAGAAGAAAATACTGAAGAGAGGAGAGAGAACTGCTAATTGATAGAGTAAGACCTTAAAGGAGGAAAGAGGGAGAAGTCAAATGTAAAGGAGGAGGGGAGGTGGGTAAATATTGGGAAGAAAGTTGTATTTCGAGAATTTGTTATGCCCAGGGTAATTTTTCGAATAACTTTATCATGTGTGTGCATGTGTATGTGTGTGTGTGTGTGTGTATGTGTGCGTGCGTGTGTGTTTAACAGTGTAAAGCCCCTTTGCTCACCCAGTTGGGGAGTAAATATCAAATTTCCCAACTCAGCAAGCAGGGGGGCTTTATCTTCCGATGCTAGAGTTGAAATCAGAGGTAGGGAGATGAGGAAGCAGCCCCAAAGCTGCATTCAGTTCAAAGGGCACTGTCAGAGAGCACAAACTAGGTCCCTGGGTAAAGGTATATGGTAGGCTCAGAAGACAGAATGAATATGTGCTGGAATGGGAATAGAGTACTAAGCCTGGAGTAAGACCTCTTTTGCAGGGTATAAGCAGTCATGCCCATAGTCATGCACACCAGTCAGATGAAGTATTATGGTTGAATCTTAAGCTTTGATCATATAAATGTATAGAAAATACAATTGGGTTGAATTTTTTATTGAATTTTCAAGGCAAGTAGTGTATTTATTTTTAGTTAAATGGAAAATGACAATTAGGATCCATGCATTTACCTGTTTATTTAGTATAAACATACATCACAAATGCAGAGTGGTTTATAATTTCTTTAAAACTTATTTTCCAAGTCCAATGCTTAATTTTGTAGGCAGCCAACTCTGCATTTCATTGATATAGAGTACTTCTCTTTGAATTCCCAAATAAAAATTTACTTCTGATCTGCTGAGATTTGATTTTCATGGTTCTGATTAACAAATAGCAGAAGTAAAAAATGCCATTTATTTAGAAGTGCAAAAGTGATTGAAGAGAAGAAGCCAAAGCTAATTCATTGCATTCCCTAAAAAGTAATTGGTCTTTTGGTGAAAGATTTGATGGACAAATTGCTTCCATTAGTAAAGCGGTCTTAGGAAGGCTGATTTAACAAAAACAGGTCAAGTAGTTTCCAGCTTGATCTCTTTTCTATTAAGCCATTTTTGCAGAATAAGAAAGTCTGACAAATATTTAACTGTAATTTTTTTTTGTCTTTCTAAATTATCTTCCTATTTTGTCAATGTATGTAAGCTCCATTCTACATATTAATAATCACTGTATGTTAAATTGAGCCACTTTTCATGTAATACTGCTTCATATTCATATTTTGTAGATGTCAAAATATTTGCCATTTTAAATGTTTTTTAGTGTGTCAAAACTAATGGTTTTGCTTTTGGTTTTTATTTGTTTTTTAAATCATGCCCTATTAGCCATTTGGACGATTGTCATGTGTTGTGTCTTGGGAAATGGCACCCTCTAGGCACACTTCTTGGCATGATTGCAATCACAGTCTGGGAGGCAGCAGAGGGTGTTGGGGGTCTCAGCTGCCCAGATGTGGTCAGGGAGCAAATTGAAATTGAAACCTGTGCTTTACCTCAGTGCCCTGGAAAGTCAGAAGAAAATCCAAATGCCAAATATGAGGAAAGGACAGAAGGGGAATGGAACCTAAATTGAAGATCTGCTACAAGGAAGGGGCAAGACCAGGATCAGGCTTAGTGGTCTGGATATAGAGTTGAGGTAGAATGCTAATACCACCGTTGGCCTGCACAGCTGCCCTGAGTCCAGTGTGCTCTTTCATGGGGAGAAAAACCTGGCTCTGATCTCCAAGGAAAAATAGAATTAAGTGGCATACAACCTAGTAGTGATGCCCTCAATAGCAGATTCACAAAAAGTACACAGGTCTCACACATATAATCATTTTTAAATACTAGTTCTTTTTGAAAATGAAGGGCACAATGTCAAAATGGTCTTCATATAGTCATTTTATGTATTAATGCTTAATGAAAATGAGGACTTAATATTAAAGTCATATAAGGAGCTTTTACCAGATCGTAAAGTTATATAGTCCAAGTCTGTAGTTTTCTGGATATCTAAATGTATATAGAAATGAGGCTTAGAATCAATTCTGGATTTCATCCCTACTACTGTACTTCTCCCGCTCTTGCTGAAATGACAGTGATTTTCATGTGGTTCATTTATTTGGAAATCTTAGACCTAATCTCATTTAACCTTTTGGGAACACAAAATACTCCCTCCTGCTTAAACACTTTCTTAATATTAATAAATAACATTTATCCTGCATGGTGCTAAGAATATTGCATGTTAATACCATAGCCATATCATTAACCTCATTTACAGATGAGGAAATTGAGGCTTGGGAAGATTAAGTAGCTTGATCGATGCATCATAACCAGCAGAGTTCAGACCCTGTGTGTCTAATCCCCAAGCTGGTGTTATTAACCAGCATGCATCCTGCACACCCACCTGTCGGCTTCCTGTGCACCCTTCTCTCTTCCTCTCCCTTCTTCCTATTCAGCTCCTCCTTCTCTAATGGATCATCAGCTTTGACTGCATATTATTTGGTGCAACAGTAGAGTCTGGACTCATTAGTAGTCCTTAGGCATGACTGCACACTAATATCACCTGGGAATTTTTATAAGGCAGATATCTGGGCACCATCTCAGATGAATGAACTGGAACCATTGAGAATGGGGCTTGTCTGGACATCTACAGGCTTAGAAGTTCTCCTGCCAATTCTAATGGCAGAAAGGGTTAAGAACAGAGACTCTAAAACAGTAGTTCCCAACAATATTTATTAGTATTACCTGAGTAACATTTTAAAACCCTGTCTGGGATGGGGCAGGGAATGTATAATTTTTCAGGAATTCACAGGTGATTCTGATGAGGAACCAGGTTTGGAAGCAACTTAGAGTTTCCTTCTCAATTACTCACTACAGAAGCACAACTTTATACAGGAGATTTGTGGTGTAAATATTCTGTGCTTTAACTATCAGACCACCATAAACAGCAAAATGATATTTTGCAACAAAAATCGGGAACATTGTGTTCAACCCTCATGCCATGACTGACAAGGATCTCCATAGCTGACACCTGTTTGCTTCCACCTCATTGTTCACTGCTGCTGCTCCAAACCCTGTTGAATAGAAGCATTCCCAGAGCTCAAATGCTGCTTTCTGACTTTTCCCTTCTGCTGTTTCCTTTATCAGGAATTCCAATCCCTTTATTTCCAGGGCTGTGATGGGGTTCAGGACATGCTACCACGTAATATTTGAATCTGAAGGAATTGAGAAAACTGCAGAAGCAGGAAGATCCCTCTGCCTTCCCTTGCCCTTCCTCCCTGAAGCAGTTCATAGAATCCAGAGGGATTTTCAGACCTTTCTCTAAAGCACGTCATAAGACTTTCATGTTAGAGACACCCTTCTTATTCTCAGAAGAAGGGAACATCCTCATCTCCAAAGAAGGAACACAGAGGAATCTGAATAGGCCTTGCTGAGTTTTCCCCAAGTTTCTCGCCATTGGATCTCACTCTCTTGCCTGTCAATTTTCTCTGGGATTGTCTACTCTTTGTTAAAGCTAGCATAAAAATAGTCAAGTTTACCAATTTCTTTGAATCTTTTTTTCTTTAAATGAAGACTCTAGTGTCATGTGAAACAAATATTAAATAAATTTGTATACTTTTCTCTTATTAATTTGATTTTTGCAGTAGAGGCCTCAGCCACGAACATAGCATGGGTAGAGAAAAAAACATTTCTTTCTCCACTACAACTGACTAACTTCTCATTGCCCTTTCAACCACTGAGGTCTCTCTGCATCCAACAGGCCTCCACCAGTGGGGTCAGGGGTAGGTGGCATAGCCAGGTGATTCCTCATCCCGTATGCCTTTCAGTCTTTGTCACACTATGTTGAACTGCTCTGCACATGTGTCTGCTCTTCCACCAGCCTGTCAGTTCTGTGAGAACAGGCACCATGTGTTTTCCATCCTGCTATTCTTGGGTTCTCAAAAGTTCCTGGCAACTGAAATGGTTTAGTAAGTGTTCGCTGACTGAATGTTAAAATGAACTAACATAATGCAGACATAGGAATCCTTCCCTAACTAAAAGAGTAACATTGGGGCAAAATTCAAAATATACAATAATTAATTTTCAAAAAAAACAACTGTTTATATAATGGTAAAAATAAGTTCCTGTTCACTGAAAAAACTTAGGGAGAAAATTTTATATATTACATATATATGTGTACACACATGCATATATGTATACATATATATGTATATATGAAGTGATAACTAGAAAAATAAAAGCACCCATAGCCCCAGAGTAAACAATTATGGAGGTTTAGTCTCTTTCTTTCTTTTTATGCAGACTCAGTACATAAAGTTATTTCCTCTACAGTTATATTCTGTATGTTTCCCAGTTTCCTGGATTGCCAATCTAAAGCTCTGGGAGAAGTCCTAGCCCTGCCAGGTTCCCAGCCCCTCCTTACTCCCTGAGAGTCCGACACCCTTGGTGCCCCTTCTCCACCCCACCCCACCCCACCCCTATTTTAGCCCTGTCATGCTCTCTACCTAACCTGGGATCCACCCCATTTTGGGGTTCATTTCAATCCCAAAGATAGGTACTGATTCTGTACCTCAAAGAAGTCACTGCATCAGGCACGACGGAGGTACAGTGGAGACAGATTCTGTCTTAAGGGATATATTAGCAGAGACAACACAAAAGACACAATGCAAGACAACAGATGGTGAATATGGGGGTGTCTTGTGTAAAAGAAGCTTATTTAGTAGAGGGATCGTTAAACAGTTGAAGGAAAGAGATGACTATGAGCTGAGCCTTCAGGGCTGTTCTGAGTCTGACAGGTGGGGCAGTACACGCCAGATGAGGAAACAGCAGCATAAGGAGGAACAAGAGAACTTCTTGAGGCTCAGCACAGTTGCTTCTTAAAAAGAGAGATTTCTAAACCTCTGAATTGAGGAAAGGTGACAGTGGCAGCATGATCTACCTTTTTAACAAGCTTCCAGGTGATGCTGACGCCGCTGATTGACAGGCATTTGAGGAGATGAGAACATGTTCAGTCTGTAGCCATGGGTTTATGTCACAAGGCTGTGGGATATGGAACAGGGAATGAGAGATTGTAGATGATCTGTGGAAGGCGAATGACAACTTCAGAAGTTAATACCTGTTTTCTGAGGCAAAAAGGAACCACTGAAGGATTCTGAGCAGAGAAATGACATTATCAATGCTGTGATTCAGAAAAAATAAAACCTATGGCTTAGCTCCTAATTGATAATTCCTACCAGAGTCTAAGTTGAGCTTTCAAAAGATGAAGACCTGAAACTTCCACCTGGAACATGGAGTCAGTTGGTCAGGGTAAACCCAAGGCTTATACATTTTTCAGTAATTACACGATCTAGACAGAGACTGAAAATTCAGAGGAAAGGCGTTAGTGGCACAGACATTTTCATGGGGTTGACCTAAGAATGCGATGAGATCTTGCCTGCCAATTTGTGGTTTCTATTGGTATTTCCCAGAGTGAGAGAAAAATCATCCTTCAGCTTCAACTCTGAGGGAGTCTTATGGGGACTTCACCTCTCCAGAAGAGCTCCACTAACTAAAACCCTTGAGTTTGGGAAAATAAACAGTAGAACTAGCTGCTGGCAAACTGAACCCCCTTAAAAACATTACCTGCTATGTGTGCTCAATGCTCTTGGCTGACCTCATGCATAAAGGTGTTGATTCAAGCAAAATACTAGAAATGAAGATAACCGAGAAAAAGCTTCTTAATGTCAAGTGATAATCAGAGATAATTATGACTAATGCTTTATAAATCTCTGTCCTAGAATATTTGTTTAGTGTCTTATTTTCAACCACAAATAGATATTTCAAATTGTGTAGTATATCTGTGGAGAAGCATTTGTGTAAAAATATAACTTGTACACAAAATCCCTTTAAAAAATAGATGAGCATGGCATCATTTTATTTTTGAATTATGGAAACAAGTTTCTCAAAGGCAGCGTTGTTTCACAGAAAGGTTATTATCTGGTTAAAGAAATGAGCATTCTTTACTCACCTGTAATTTTTCATTAAATTTTACAAATTGTAAAAACTTGGAGATAAGTATGATTAACCTCCTACCCACTCCCTTTTTCAGATATGAAAACTGGGGCACTCGGCTAGGTAAGTTATGGAAATGATACCTGAACCCATGTCTGTCTGAGCCTATGACTACTGATATCAAGAGGTCTTGATTAGAATCCTGGCTTTGACATCAGCTAGCTGTGGAATATTGGATAAGACACCTCCTCTCAGCTTTAATTTTCCTTACCTGTAACACAGAGTTAGATTTCATCTTTAAAATCTCCTTGCAAAGTACTCCATGAAGTACCCTGACTTTCACTATTTGCCTACTTTCTAAAATAAATGTAAATGTTACTAAAATCAAGTTATTTAGATGTTTCTTATTTCCTAAACTGCACTGATCATTGTTCAATCATTTGTTATAATATTTAAGATTATAACACAACTTTTATTTTATAGGTACTAAGTAGAAATTCTGCTGTTCTGTTTTACTTGAAATAATTTGCCATTGCATTCAAAATTAAGAGAAAACAACACCAAAGCAAACATACAAAAAGCCACAATTAAAAAGATCACATATTACGTTTTCACTTATAAGTGGGAGCTAAACATTGGGTACATTTGGACATAAAGATGGAGAGCACAGATACCAGGAACTCCAAAATTGGGGAAGGTGGGAGGGTAGTTAGAGTGGAAAAGTTACTTATGGACTACCACGTTCAATATTTGGGTGATGGGTACACTGGAAACCCAACCCTTACCATAGCATGCATGTAATACCCATGTAACAAACAAGCACATGTATCCTCTGAATAAAAAATTTAAAAAAAATTAAAAATCAAAAAACAAGTCCATTCAATTCTATGTATTTTCCATTTTGAGTTTTTCTGTGTCCTACGGGTTATTTCAAAATGTTTTACACATTTCAAATTGTTTTACATTTGTGTACACATGGAGATTTTATTTCTTTTTGCTTTTGACTTCTGATTTAGTTGCATTGTAGACAGTAAATACATTCTATACAAAAATTCTTTAAAATTATTGAGACTTATTTAGTGGGACAGTAGATTCACTACTAGTGGATCCATTAATAGTAATGTAAATCCAAGGCTATAAACTGATCTACATTAAATATATACATCTACATTAAATCAGGCTTATTAATGGTTTTGTTCAAATTTAAATCCTGAAATCTTCCACCACGTTGCTGAATTTTTTCAAATCTCTTTTTATATATGCTGATAATTCATTTGTGTACAAGTTTAGAATATTTATGTTTTGATGAGGTAAACATTTTCATCTTTATACAATGATTATTCTCTCTGTCCCTAATGGTATTTTTCTGTCTTAAAGTCTATTTTGTCTGCTATTCAAGCTCTCTCTGGTGTTTGCCTTATGTCTACACACACACACACACACACACAGACAAATAAATGATTGATATGTATTATTTCTTTTTTTTTTTTTTTTTTTTTTTTTTTCCTTTTTAATGTGGAATCTCGCTCTGTTGCCAGGCTGGAGTTCAGTGGCGCAATCTCGACTCACTGCAACCTCTGCCTCCAGGTTCAAGTGATTTTGTAGTCCAAACTTTCTTTGTTCTTAATTATTAGATGTGCCTTATGAAAGAAATGTACTACTAGGTAGTACATTGTTATTGTTTTTCATATATCCCACTGGAACTATTTTAGGTAGAATTTTAAATATAGGTTATTACATTTTTCTATTTTTACACACAAAACAGCCTTCAAACCATACACACAGTTCTTGTCCTGCTTTTTTTCATTTAACACTGTACATTGGAGAGTTTTTTATAGCAGTGTCTTCTTACTGTTATTTACTATCTGCACTATATCCCTACTGAACCAGTGTCCTACTGATGTACATTCTTATTATTACCAATATTTTTCTATCCAAGACTTACCTTGGATATCATTTCATAATGTGAAAATCCATCCCTAGGATAGGTTTCCAGAAGTGCAATTTCTGAGACAAAATGTCTATGTAATTGGAATTTCTAAACGTCTTGCCAAGTTACCCTCTAAAAGATTGGACCAATTTAAACTCCGAAGAGTAATATGTGAAAATGTTCGAAGTCATTGAGAAGGCATTATCAAACTTTTAGATATTTATCAACCTGAAAGGTGAAAATGTAGTTTTAAATCTCATTTCTGTTAATATGATCATTAATAAGCTATTAAGAACACTTAATGAGTTTAGAGGCATCTGCAGAGACATCTGTAGGTCCTTTTCTGTTAACTGATCATTATCTTTTACCTGTTTTTTTAATTTCAATGTTGGTCTTTTTCATACTAATTAAAAGCACTTTTTGTGTTAGATTAGCCCTTTGTTTATGAGTTGTAAACAATTTTCCCAGTTTTTTATTTATTTTGCCTTCACTTACATGTTTTATTTTGCCATGTAATTTTCTTTTATGTGGTCAAATGTATCACTTTTCTTTTATAATTTATAAATTATGAATTATAGTTCACTCTAAGTTTATAAAGAAACATGGTTTCTATAATACTTCTAGTACTTTTATTATCTCACATTTGGTATGTAAATCTTTGGTCTATTTGAATTTTTTTCTGACAAGCAATGTGAAATGTTGGCCAAATGTCATTATATTAATTTTTAGAAGCCTATATAGCTGATTGAGCATATTTATTAACTGGTCCATAATTTGAACATTATTTTGAAATGCTGCTTTTATCATATACTAAACTCTCCTAAATATTTAGGTCTGTTTCTGGCCATTATATTCTATACCATGGCTCTGTCTCTGTTTCATTACCACATTGTTTAATTATTGAGGCATTATAGTATGTATTAATACATAGTAGGTCTAGCTGCCCCTTTAACAATTTTAGAATCTATTGGCTATGTATATATGAATATTTTCTACATAAAATTTAGGGTCAGCCTATGTATTCTTGGAGTCTGTCCTCACACTTCTCTTTGCATATGAGAAGATTATATTGCATTCATAATTTAGGAAGAATTGACATGTTTATGATGTTCAGCCTTGCTAGCTGAGAACACAGTGCTTTCTTTTGTTCAAGACATTATTGGTGTCTCTCAGTAATGTTCACTCTACTCATGAGAATTACATAATTCTCGTGAAGTTTATTCCTGGGAACTTAAATTTGTTAGTGCTATCGTAAATGGGTTATTTTTCTCATTGTATTTTTCAATTTTGCGGGGCAATGGGGGATAGGAAAACTTAATTTATATACGTTATGTTGTACCATGCCATTTACTAAATTTTCTTTTTATTTACAGGCATTTCCCCAGTGGATTTTCCTGGGATTTTTAGCCAAAACTACATCATCTACACATTATAAAATAATGTTTACCTCCTCTTTTCCAATTTCTATACATTTAAATTCTTCTGTCTAATTGCATTGGCCAGTACCACCAATAGAATGCTAAATAATTATAGTGAACATAGGAATCCTTTTTTGTTTCTAACTTCGGTGGGTCTTGTATTTCCAAATTAGGCATGATGATGATTTGGGGGTCAGATAGATATATTTTATCATGTGGAGAAAAATCTCCATGTATTCTTTAATTGAATATCTTTATCAAAAATTGAATAAATTTGTCAACATTTCAGCATCTATGAAAGAAATCACAAGATTTTTTTCTTAGATGCATTAATAGGATGAATTTATATTAATAGATTTACTGATATTGAATCACCCTTCCCTTAATAAAAGAAACATGAAATGTATATTCTCTTCATTTTCTGCTGGATATTTGTTAATATTTTATTTAGAATTTTTACATCAATATAGTTCTATTTTTAATTGAAAAACGTTCAGGTTTTAAATTACATATTATAATCATATTATAAAAAGGATTTGAAAATTTTCCCCACTACTATATGTTTAGAAAGAATACAAAAGCATAGCACATATTAAATACCTATCTCTATCTATCTATCTATCTATCTATCTATCTATCTATCTATCTATCTATTTATTTATTTTGAGACAGAGTCTCTCGCTGTTGCCCAGGCTGGAGTGCAATGGCACAGTCTCGGCTCACTGCAACCTCTGCTGCCCGGGTTCAAGCAATTCTCTTGGCCTCTCGAGTAGCTTGGATTACAGACACTTGCCACGATGTCTGGCTAATTTTTGTATTTTTAGTGGAGACAAGGTTTCACCATGTTGTCCAGGCTGGTCTTAAACACCTGACCTCAGGTGATCCACCCATCTTGGCCTCCCAAAGTCCTGGGTTTATAGTCATGAGCTACTGCACCCAACCATATTAAATTGTTTCTGTAAAATTATTTACATTAGGTTCATTTTCTGGAAATAGTTATTTTACTCATTTTTTATTCATTCTCTGGAAATCATTCCACTTACATTTGTAAACCTTTTTCACCAGTATTATTAAACTATAATTTTAAAAGTCTATACATACTGGTTTTCAAAATGATTTGCATAAAATTGAGAAAAGAAGTCTTTAGATAGTTTCCATATTCGTTGATTCTATAGTCTTTGTTTTTGTTTTTGTTTTTGTTTTTGTTGAGATGGAGACTCACTTTGTCACCCAGGCTGGAGTGCAGTGGCAGGATCTTGGCTCACTACAACCTCCGCTTCCTGAGTTCAAGCAATTCTCCTACCTCAGCCTCCTGAGTAGCTGGGACTATAGGCATGCACCACCACACTCTGCTAATTTTTGATTTTTAGTGGAGACTGGGTTTCACCATGTTGGCCAAGATGGTCTTAATCTCATGACCTCATGATCTGCCGGCCTCAGACTCCCAAAGTGCTAGGATTACAGGCGTGAGCCAACGCGCCCAACCTATATTTCTTCTTTTTGAAGCAGCTACCTTGTCTGGGGTAAATACCCGGGGTTCATCGTCTCACGCCAGGAAAATTTAGGATAGGGACACACACGAGGAGTTTAGGAGTGGAGGTTTAATAGGCAAAAGAAAGAAAAAGAGAGAGGAAAACAGCTCTCTCTCTAGTGAGAGAAAGGGGACTTTGAGAGCAAAAAAAAACTGGCAGGGGCAGATGTGTCAAATTTTATAGTCAGGCTTGAGGAGGCAGTGTCTGATTTACATAGCGCTCACAGATCCTTTCTATCAAGTTTGACGTTCACATAGCTCGCAGAGCAGGCTGGCGGCCCCACCCTAATCCTATGCAAATGAACTTTCCCCTTGGTCAGTGCCATCCTGTCTGCTCCTTACTCTACAGGTGGCTGACAGAGAAGGGAAGATAGAGCTGCCATTTTGAACATGATTGGCACAACTGCCAACACCTGTGTCTGCAGCGCAACTCCCCCCTCCCCCCTTTTTTTTTTTTTTTTTTTTTTTTTTTTTTTTTTTTTTTTTTTTTACAGGCTGCTCCTTGATAGAAAGGAAAGTGATTTGGGGCTGCTTTTCATTAAAAGGTAAACCTTACCAAGGACTTCCATATCCTCGCTATCTGCCTAAGTAATTTCTTCTTAACTCCTGTATCATTTTCATGTACTTTCTTATCTTGTATATATGTGCTTTCTTCACTTCCACTCCTTTTTTATTGATTAGTTTGTGGATCATTTATTTTATCAGTTTGGTCAAAGACTTGACTTTCGATTTGAGGACTAAATTCTGATTTTTTTTTATCTTGCCCAGATTCCTAAGGTGTCTGGGGTCATACCCTACAAACCATAAATTCTCATCAGATGAGTTTTTATTTAACCATATATATCGTGACTTACTTCCCAAACTGACTCTGGCATAACATTACGACACAAGGAAGAAAATCAACATATTTTACCCAAAAGCATGTTTCTTTGCCATATCGTGAAACGCCCCTGCAAAGCTGTTCTTTGTGAGAGAAAGTTTGCATCTGTAAAGAATCTCTATTAACATAGTTAGATCTTTTTCTTCCATACCCTCCCAGTTCTAAAGAGATTAAGAGTCTAGCACCTTTTAAAAATCTGAATAGGAAATACTCGTCATCTATTGTCTCTAAGGGCAACCACTATAAGAATTCAAAAGAATCCTGGTCTCCACAGTCTTTTATCTTAACCTGAACATTTCTTTTCTCTCCATTCCAGTTCTTCAGACAAACTCAACCAATTGTCAACCAGAAAATGTTTAAATTTACCTATAGCCTGGAAGTGCCTCGCCCCACTGCTTTGAGTTGTCACGCCTTTCTGACCTACATTTCCAACCAATGTATTTCTTAAATGTATTTGATTGATGTCTCATGCCTCCCTAAAATATATAAAACCAAGCTGCACCCCGACCACCTTGGGCACATTGTTCTCAGGACCTCCTGAGGGCTGTGTCATGGGCCATGGTCACTCATATTTGGCTTAGAATAAATCTCTTCAAATATTTTAGAGTTTGACTGTTTTCATTGATAAGTTTATTTACTCCTTCTTTCCTAATTAACTTATGCATTTATTTTTAAAATTTGCTTTATTTGTTTACTTTTATCAATTTTATTTAGATGATTATTTTATTTCATTTTTTATTGATGCAGACACTTAAAATTATTAATTTGTCTTTGAGCATCTCTTTAACTGCAATAAACAGGGTATAGATCTTAGTTTTCAACTTATAACAAAATTCTTTTTTTAAAAAATACATGATTTTGGCCGGGTAGGGTGGCTCATGCCTGTAATCCCAGCACTTTGGGAGGCTGAGGTGGGTGGATCATGAGGTCAGGAGATCGAGACCATCCTGGCTAACACGGTGAAACCCCGTCTCTACTAAAAACTTCAAAAGATTAGCCGGGCACGGTGATGGGCGCCTGTAGTCCCAGCTACTCAGGAAGCTGAGGCAGGAGAATGGCATGAACCCGGGAGGCAGAGCTTGCAGTGAGCCGAGATCGCGCCACTGTACTCCAGCCTGGGAGACAAGGGTTAGACTCCGTCTCCAAAAGAAAAAAAAAAATACATGATTTTTACATGTAAATTAAAAAATAATTAAAATAAAAAGTTTCAGAATCTTTCCTTTTATTATTATGCATCATAGACTTGCCTTATTCTTTTCTATATCTACCTAATATTCCATTCTCCAATTAGTTGACAGTAATTTTTATTTTCATGGGTTTTTTTTTTTACAACTATGAACATTGCTGCAATAAACATCTTTCAATATATTCAATATACTTGAGAGATTTGTTTATCAGTTGGTGTTTTTATTTCTATGCATTAGAGTTCAAGGAGTAGGATTTCTGAGTTGAATAGTATGTGTAATTACAGTTTTAATAAATATTGCCAAATTGCTTTTTGAAAAGATTATTCCTAGCCTGGCATGGTGGCTCATGCTTATAATACCAACACTTTGGGAGACCGAGGTGGGTGGATCACCTGAGGTCAGGAGCTCAAGACAAGCCTGGTCAACATGGTGAAACCCTGTCTCTACAAAAATACAAAAATTAGCCAGGTGTGGTGGCATGCGCCTGTAATCTCAGCTACTCATGAAGCTGAGGCCAGAGAATTACTTGAACCCAGGAGGCAGAGGTTGCAGTGAGCCGAGATCATGCCTCTGTGCTCCAGCCTTGAGACTCAGTCTTAAAAAAAGAAAAAAAAAGATTATTCCTGATATTCTTATCATATATTAATGTCTTTTGGATCTGTAATGATGTCTTCTTTTTCATTCCTCATATTGGTATTTGGTAATTTTGTTCTCTTTATTTCTTTATCAGTTTTGCTAGTTTATGGTTATATTCATCTTTTCAGAAAATACTTTTTGGCTGTGGCAATTTTCTCTCTTGTACAATTGGTTTTTATATTATGGAACTTTTTTTTTTTCTTCAATTTTTAAGTTTAGTGGTACATGTGCAGGATGTGCAGATTTGTTACATGGGTAAACATGTGCTGTGGTGGTTTGCTCCATCATCTAGGTAGTAAGCCCAGCATCCATTAGCTATTCTTCCTGATGCTCTCCCTTTCTGTGCACCCCTCTTCTGACAGGCCCCAGTGTGTGTTGTCCATGTGTTCTCATCATTCAGCTCCCATTTATAAGTGAGAACATGCAGTGTTTGGTTTTCTGTTCCTGTGTTAGTTTGCTCAGGATAATGACTTCCAACTCCATTCACGCCCTAAAATTATTTCATTTTAAATTGTGTTCCCTCTTTGACATAAGGGTTGCTTAAAAGGTTTTTTTGGTCGTTGTTGTTGTTTTGTATTTTTAGTTCCACCTGGACTCATATTTTTATTTCTTAGTTTTGTAATTAAATGTTAATTTTAGTTCATGGAAAACAGAGAATAGCATCTGTGTATTCCTACTTTTTAGATTCATCAAAATTTTCTTTGTGCCCTAATATATGTTCAGATTTTATGAGTGTCCTATGCTAACTTAATAAAATGTATGTATTTTCAATTTTCTGAGTTAAAAATTAAGTTTTTATCAATCAGATATGACTGATTAAATGTTATTAAACTTTTTGTGCTTGTTATTTTTTTCCACTTTTTTAAGCATTGACCAAGAGAAATAAATTAAAGTTGCTGCAACTAGTCTGTTTCTAATTCTTCCTTCTTATGTTTCCTGAAATTTTGATTTATGAATCTTGATGCTATGTTACTTGGTGCAAACTATTCAAAAGTGTTAGGTCTTCATTTTGAACAGAATGTTAACATCATCATGTGTCCTTTTTTTGCAATTTAAAGCTTTTTGGACTACACTCCACTTTTTCTGCTATTAACATTCTTTAAATTTTTATTTATTTTTCTAAAGCTTTGTCTTATGAGTATCTGCTACAAAAAGCAGCAGAGTTTTCTTTTTGAAACAATTTGGAACACCCCCCCCCCCATTTTTTTTTTTTTTTTTTTTTTTTTTTTGAGGCGGAGTCTCGCTCTGTCCCCCGGACTGGAGTGCAGTGGCCAGATCTCAGCTCACTGCAAGCTCCGCCTCCCGGGTTTACGCCATTCTCCTGCCTCAGCCTCCCGAGTAGCTGGGACTACAGGCGCCCGCCACCTCGCCCGGCTAGTTTTTGTATTTTTAGTAGAGACGGGGTTTCACCGTGTTAGCCAGGATGGTCTCGATCTCCTGACCTCGTGATCCGCTCGTCTCGGCCTCCCAAAGTGCTGGGATTACAGGCTTGAGCCACCGCGCCCGGCCCCCCCCCCCCATTTTTTAAAGTTACTGTTTCAATCATGATTTAAACAGAAAAATTAAAATCATTCTATGCATTTTAATTAGAGAGAATTAAAGGTTTATACAACCACTGGAACCATTGAAAAAGACATTGTCAGCAAGCTGTCTTAAGAAAATCTGGAAGCGCCTATATCGCAATCAATGATTTCAGCTGCCTGCAGCACCAAAGTGGGTGATTCTTAGGAGAAATCCCAAAGAGAAATGAACACCAATTTTCTCAGTTGCCTACACACAGAAGGTGTAAGCTCAGTTGATTTCTCACAGCACGTGTTTCTCAGGAAGGCCCAGAAACTACCCCGATGACCTGATTTGGCCTGCTCAAGGTTTGGCAAATGTCTTACTAGGACATCTAGTCAGTAAGTTTTAGTTAGTGTAATATTATCTATGTATTGGGCTAGCAGATTCTCCTGTGGGATAGCAAGCTGATCAAAGAAAGTGAAAATATGGTTCCATTGTCTTCAGGCTGCTTTTATTTCTGTCAAGAAATTTGTTGTCATATCCTTCGTAGGTTATTTCACTTTCCACTTTGCCTACCTTTTAAATTCTTCTCTTTATCGAAATCTATTGTTCTACAGTTTCAACATGATGTACCTTGGCACAGATTTCTTTTGTTTCATACTGCTTAGGGTACATTAGAATTTCTGAATCACAGTAACACTCTCAACATTTACCTCAGAACAAGTAGGTCTTCGCAATAAAAAAAAATTATGTTAAGTTCAGGGGTATATGTGCAGGTTTGTTACATAGGTAAACTTGTGTCATGGGGGTTTGTTGTACAGATTATTTCATCACGCAAGTATTAAGCCTAGTACCCATTACCTACTTTTCCTGATTCTATCTGTCCTCCCACTCTCCACCATCCAATCGGCTGCAGTGTGAGTTATTTCCCTCTGTGTGTCCATATATTCTCATCACTTAGCTCCCACTTACAAGTGAGAACATGTGGTATTTGGTTTTCTGTTCCTGTGTTAGTTTTCTAAGAATAATGGTTTCCAGCTCCATCCGTGTCCCTCCGAAGGACATGATCTCATTCTTTTTATAGCTGCATGGTATTCCGTGGTATATATGTACCACATTTTCAGTTTTTTTTGTGTGTTCACTGTTTCAAACTCTGGATTCAGCTCACTATTTTTTTCAGAGAGAGGGAGGAAATATACATTTCTCTTTATTTCTTGAGAAACCAAAACATAACACAAAGTTTATTATATCCAGCATCTAGTTAGTTATATTTTATTGAGAGGCCTTCAGAGTGTTGTCAATTGAAAATATTTAGCTCAGACCATCTACCATAAATTCCATGTCTGAAATAACTATATTTGTTAAAATAATGTTAGGGTTCTTAATTATTTAAAACATCATCAAAACACTTGATATTTTTAAAATGGAAAGTCTGTAACTATACTCATAATAAATGCATAATTTATAGACAATAAAAGCATTGTCTTCCTTTAATCACTATCCCAGAGTTAAATTCTGATTCTTCCTGTTTTGCTCCTCAATGCTGGAAACATTCTGAAGCATTTACCCTGTTATAAATTCTAAATTTCATGCTCTTTTCCTGAATTATGTATATATGAATATATATAATTATATATAATGATGCCAAATAATTTACCATGAATATATATTCATAGTAATATATGCACTACTCATAGTATATATATATACACACACACACATATATATATCTTATATATATTATTTAGCTTCATTCATGAGTAATTTGATGCTTCCTCTTTTAATGTTTTGTACCGAGAGATGATGCAATGAAACATGGTCTTGAGAGTCAAAGAAAAAAAAAAAGGAAAAGACCAACTCAGTGTATTGATAGCTTTAGAAAATCTAAATGAAATGGTGCATTTGCCAGCATTAACATTACTGTAATGAGAGCTTCACTTCTGGACTGGCCCATATCCACAGGAGTAAGAAGTTTTGGAAAAGATTCACTGCAATTCTTTCTGCCAATCTTCTTAAACATTATCAAAAAGATACTGTATCATTGCTTTCTTTTTGAAAGTAATGTATACCCTATTTTAGTTACAGGCTTATCCTCTGTCAAATCAATCATTATTGATTTTATATATATGCAATTATGTATATATGCAATCTAGAATTTCTATTACCCATTTCATTCCAGATGCTAAATTCTTCTTATATCATATTTACCTACTCATTATTTTCATAAAGATGGCAAATATAAATATTATTGATTACCATTTTCCACATGGAAAACATGAAGCAGGGAGTGATCAACTGTCATTATGCCAGGTTAAGAACCTAAGGCTCTCTTTAATTTTACCCAAAAGTTTGTTTTCTAAAACCTCTTAAAATATAATCAACACAGAGAAGCCTAAATAGTCTAAAGGCTATCATTATCCATCTTGCCTCTAAAAAATTAAAGGTTCCTATCACAGCCTTAGTTTTATAAACTCATTTTGATAATTTCAGGCTGAATTTTTTCTGGATATTTCTAAAGGATTTTTGCCAGTTTCATAGCCAAGAGAATGAATGAGTGAAGAGAAAAAAATATATACTCAAATTTCTTCTTTACCACAAGGGTCTAAGTAATGGTTGTAAACTTAATGCAGTGAGCCATCATTCCCGCAAGTCCTTTTTGTCCATTTGTTTCAGCTGGGCTTCACCTCAGGTGCCACACTGCTCTTTGGTCCTTCCTTTGCTCCTCTTCTGCAGAAGGCAGAACTCTCTTCACTGCAATCCACAACCTATCCACACATCCCCTATTCAGTCTCTGCCCTAGATTCTACTCCATGAGTTTAAGTCCTGTCTTATTTTACTCTCACAAAGTTTCATGTGGTTCTTCTTGTTATTATTAATTATTATTACTACTGTTTCCATTTTATAGACAAGGAAATTGAAGCTCAGGGAGATAAAGTCACTTGGCCTAAGCCACTCAGCTTGTAAGTAAAAGAGACAGATTTTGAAACAGATTTGAGTTCAGAGGCTCACTTCTTAACCCCTAGGTCATTGTATTAGCCTTTTCTCACGCTGCTGGATAAAGACATACCAGAGACTGGGTAATTTATAAAGAAAAAGAGGTTTAATGGACTCATGTAGCTGAAGAGACCTCACAATCATGACGGAAGATTCCACATGGCTGAAAAGGCCTCACAATCATGATGGAAGGTGAACGGCACATCTTACATGGTAGCAGACAAGACAGAATGAGAGTCAAGCAAAAGAGGAAACCCCTTATTGTTGTACCTGAGTGAGTTAGGGAAACGCCACACTTTGAGACGAATTTAAGAGTCATTTATTAGCCGGCGACCAAGACGGCTAATGCTCAAAATTCTCTCGGCCCCAAGGAAGGGGCTTGATTTTCCTTTATACTTGGGGTTAGGAAGGGGAGGGGGAGCTCAGTTGCACAATTTTACAGAAGTAAAAACATATAAAAAAATTCAAAAGACAAATGGTTACAGAGAAACAAAGAGTTCCAGGTGCAGGGGCTCTAAATCTTTCATAAGATGTTATATATGTGGGCTGTGCTAGACACAAACTCAAGGCTTTATGGTGTTATCTCTTGAGCAAAATCCTGGGAACTTCGTACATTGCTTACTTCAGTACCTTATCAGTTAATTGGACTCTTTGATATGTTGAGAGTCTGCTTAAACAAGTTAACTCCTTGAGGAAGGGGGTGGGTAAGGAGTCCTTGAAGCCTTGCAAATGACGGAGCCAAATGGAGTTCGTCTGGCTTTCTCAGCTAAGGGAGAGCTTATTCATGTGGAAACAAGGCTAGGTGATTAGGGGAGAAAGGGAGAGTCTAAAAACAGTTAGTAAAAATCAAGGTTAGGTATTACATTATAAAACCATCAGATCTCATGAGACGTATTCACTACCATGAGAACAGTATAGGGAAACCATCCCCATGATTCAGTTATCTCCCACCAGGTCCCTCCCACAACAGGTGGGAATTATAGGAGCTACAATTCAAGATGAGATTTGGGTGGGGACATGGCCAAACCTATCAGCCACACACATTTTCATCTTTGCCTGATGTCTGTGGATAAAGCTGGAAAGCTATTCAGGGAAACATCATCCAATGTCCCACCTGTAGTTCTCCAAAACCCCTGCTCGTCCTGAGGCAGGGCTGACTTTTGTCTGACTCTGGTTGAGTTCCTAGGGAATCTTTCCCCACAGGGCCTATGTTTTCTCCTCCCAGGAATATTTTGTCTCTAGTGCATGTGAATGTGTATGGGTTGCTGTTGTGCCCGTACCTGTCTAACTGCTGTTTGCTTGTTCTTTATGGGATAAAATTAGGCCAATGTCTTGCCATTAAACTTTCTCTGAAAGACTTAGAAAGTCTCAGGCAGAAGGTTCCTCCAGGAAAGGCACTTAAAAAGATTACAGGACCTCAAATAACTCAATAAATTAAACACCCTTGCATATAAATGCAACTCTGGCTTTTATATGATATATTGCTAACAGACTAGAAGATTCTTTGGGGCAAGATCTGGGTCTAATTGTTGAATGTTCCTTATATATTCTATGCATCAAAATGATACAGGAGGGGGACAGGGAAGTGCTGGGTAAAGAGAGGTGGGGTCCCAGGTGAGGGGTCCACCCTCGGGCCTGTGCCCACGGACCTAGATGAGAACAGGCACTCCTGTTTTCATGACCAAATGTTGCATTTTCCAAGATCAGCGTGGCCCACCACACCCCAAATACTGTGCCTATAAAACCCTGAGATCCTAGCAGGCACAGACACAAGCAGCTGGACATCGAGAAGAACAGACGGGCAGAAGAACTCACCAGCAGAACACACCGGCACAAACCAGCAGACACCAGCAGGCCATCTACAGCAGGGCTATGCGGAGTTCAGCCGAGGGCAGTCAGAGAAGAGCTCCACTGCTGGGTGGCCTGACTCCAGGGGAAGACTTCTTTCCCACTCCATCCAGCTTCTGGCTTCCTCATCCACCTCCCTGAGAGCTATCACCACTCAAAAAAACCTTGCACCTATCCTTCAAGCCCATGAGTGATTCAATTTTTCTGGTACACTAAGGCAAGAACCTGAGGATACAGAAAGCCCTCTGTCCTTGCAATAAGGCGGAGGGCCTAATTGAGCTGATTAACACAAGCTGCCTGAGGACAGCTAAGCTGAAAGAGCGAGCTGCAGTGTAATGCGTGATGCCCACTGGGGCTTCAGGAGCTGTAAACACTCAACCCTAGATGCTGCCCTGGGGTTGCCCCACACGTATCCTTGTCTTATTCTCTGTTCCACAAACTGGGGCCCAGGAGTGAGACTGGTCTGAGAGATTTGTACAATGTATTTTTTTATCCATGAATAAATGCTCAACAGAAAAAAAATTAGGAACTTTCAAATAAAAATCCAGATTTTAGACACTTCTTTCAATGTCAAGAGATGAAGCAGCACTGGACTCCCTTGTCTGCCTAACAGCCATAGGCTGGAGTGAAAAGCAACTGTCTCTTGCAAGGGGTATGAGCTTCCCGTGTCTCTACCGCTTCTTGTGAAATTGCAAGCACTGAGGCCAAAACTCATTGCTGGTAACTTTAACACACTATTGTTTTTCTTCTAGCAGAGTTAAAAGGCCAGTAAAACAATTCATAGTATCATTTCTCTATCCAAAGTGGGGAAATCAAAGACTGTGTGTTTTAAGAAAAATTGATGTGAACATATTTTTTTGCAAAGATGAAGACTATTCCTATGAGTTTTATATAAAGAATGTTTGTGATCAAAGAAAAAACCTAAGATACCCTGAAAAATAATTTATGGTAAAAGTTATAAAAATATGTTGAAGACATGCTTATTTAAAACAATAAAAAATGAATGATATTTAAAATATTTTGTTTTTCAAAGTGATGTTGCTGTGAAACACAATTATGATGTGTGAGGGCAATTTTGTTTTTCATCTTGACACCCTGGTCTAGAGGATTGGATTTCATTAGCCCATTTGGAATGTTTCATTTATAATTTAATTTTATTACAATAATAATTCTGTTATATGAAATTAACCTTTTTGGAGCTACAGTTTGTGATACAAAGATGTATAAAATATACCCTCTGCCCTCAAGCAACTCTCTAGATGTTGACTCATTCATTATTTCAGAAAACATTTATTGAGCCCCCCTGAGGGTCAAACACTGGGTTGAAAGGGTGATGCCAAGATGAATTATAGAGTCTCATCTCATAAGAAGCTTATAGTCAAATTGGAGAGGCTTATAAGTAAGCAAGTACAGTATAGTGTGGCAGTGGGTGGGCTCAGGGCACAGTGGGATCTTACAGTGGAAAGAGTGAAGAAGCAGGGGCAGGGCATGGGAAGATAATGAGAAACAGAGCCAGGTAATTTGTGGGGAGTTAATTCTCCGTGGGGTAACATGTTGTCCTGCACATTTTGTAAGCAGAGGCACAGAGTGTCTTTTACTCTGGAAACTCTTTTAAGCATGCCTGTACAGCAAATAGCCTTGGAAGATAAAGATGTCTCTCTGTAGAGCAAAGGGTGGACATGCTTACCATCCTCTATAGTGAAGGTAATGTCTCCCTCTGGAGACTGTCCATCATAAGATTTGAGTTCCTTAAGCTCAGGGTTCTTCTCCTATATTACAACCCATTGAGTATGCAGGTGTCATCTGGGCCTGTCCACATTGCCCTCATGGGGTGTGAAGGCAAGGGGAACTGATGCAAATATGTTGATCCTTCTGCTGCTCCCCTTGCCATGAATAACAATGTTCTTTGTCTCTGATCCAGGAGTCTCACTTCTGCTAGCATCCATGAAACTGTAGCAGACTAATTTCTTAGCTTATAAGCTGAGTACAATCTCAGACTCTTCACAGTTCTTTGTATAGTCTGTTGGCAGAATTTTGTCCTGTTTATCCAAAATCTTGCGTATCTAGGTTGGGGGAGGGATGTATTTATTTATTGGAGTTAAAAAACAGAATAGATTGTGAAAAGATGTTTCGAGAAAATAGAGTCAAAGACCCTTCCTGTCGTTGCTCACATTTCTGTGTGGGTGAAATACAGGAAACATAGACGTCAAAGACAGTCTAGAGGGAAATAGAAGGAAAGTTTTCACAAAACAGCAGCATGTGATCCAAGATAGTTGTGGGGCATTGGAGACATAATTATTACTGCTCACCGTCTAGAGACTGGGTCATGAAATAGGAACTTCACGCTTTTTCTAATATAACTTTTTGATTTTACCAGTTAGTGGCAGTACGTTAGCTGCCTGATTCCAGTAGTCCTACCTTGCACGTTCCTCCACATGTTCATCCCTCTTCCAGCTCCAGCCAGACAGCGCCAGCTCCTGATCTGTGACCTCTGAATGGTGCTGTGCAAGGTCAGTTCTCTTTCATGCTTACTTCTGAACCTTGGTGAATTCTTTCTGCTCATTATGTCATTATAACTGGGGGGTTTCCTTTTCAGTGCCTGTTTATGGTTGAACTTGTTAGCATGCTTGAACCTGTTAAAGAACCAAAAATAGCTACACCTCTAAAGAAATTACATTCTGAGGCTGGTTTAGGTTTTATGTAACTGCTCTCTCTTCCTTGAATGTGTCTATTTCTGCCTCAAACTTTTCCTGTTCATAAAAAGCATAGCTATTTTGATTGGATTTGCATTTGTTCTGTCATGCAGAAGCACATGACATCCCTCAGGGGCAATGCTGGATTCACAGTCAAATGAGCACGTTCTTCTCCCTCTCCCTAGCATTTCATCTCTGTAAGAAAGTGACCAGCCACTAGAATGGTAGCATTGTTAGAACAGCCACACTTATCACAGAGATGTTTTAAAACAGGCAAATTAAAACAAGTCAGGAGAAGGTGGCTAATCCAATTAATTAGGAAGAGAGAACTTCCAGCAGAAGACAAAGTGGGAGACTCACCATGAGGCTTAGCGCAGCCGTGCACTGCAAAACATAGATGTGCAACTGCCTATGTTTTTCACAGCCATCCTGCTTCTCCTCAGACATGCACCACTCAATCAGTAGCCTATAAAACAGGTTTCTTTTGTCTGTGCTTTTTCAGGTGAATGTGTGGGTATGGGGGTTGAGGTGGAGGTGGAGAAGGGGATTTATTAAAGAAGAAAGACCAGAGGGGTGAGAGGGTAGAATTTATTAGAAATGGCACAAGTAAACAAAGTTTATTGGGAAGAGTTTATGTTTGACTGAAAGTAACAGTGAAAGAGGGAGTGGAGATTATATATCAGATACCAGGCTGGGTTTGGAAGACCAGTCCAGGCAGGGTGATGCCAGATGTCATGCTTTCCATGAGAGTCTTTTTAAAATATCTATTTTTAAAACTTTAAAAAATCTTTTTAAAAACTCTATTTTTGCAGATATTGGCATTGTTCTACTCTGGAAAGGCTTTAAAAGTCCACTCAACTACAGTTCTTTCTTCATTTTTTTTCTCTCTCTGCTTGCTAAATTAACACCAAGCTCACAGGCCCAGATTGTCTTTGCCTAAAGGAAGGCAACACTTGTGTGCTCTGTGAGATGGCAGTTTATCAGCCCAGATGAAATGCAGTCTTTTAGGATTTGTGCTGCTTTTCTCAAGCTCTATGCTAATCATCCTGTTATCATCTCTGTCAGATTTGTTGATGATAATCAGTTTTCCATCAAAGGTAGGCATATCTGAACACAAGTAGCTAAGCTTACATCCAATGATGAGTTCTTTCATTTGCAAACAGCTAAACCTAATAAAGTTTTAAACTCTGAGTCACCTTTTACTAAGGATAAAAGCCACCTGTCACTTTCCATCTGTGTATTTGCCTATTTTGATGCAAGAACAATTGATACACTCTATTCAGTTTCATAAACAAGATAATGCAAGTCAAATACTCCTGGTGATTTGTTTACTGGTCAATGATACAGCCAGAATCAGATTCAAGTACTCAGTGAAATGTCTATATGGGGAGTCATTAAGAACTTAAAAATATTTAGGTTGGTGCAAAAGTAATTGCAGTTTCTGCCATTCAAAGTAAAGGCAAAACCACCATCAAAATGATGTCTTTCCTAACGTCTTTCCCTCGATGTTCACTCACAGGCTTTGGTATGAACACTAATTTTGAATTTGTGACAAAAGTAATCTAGGTAAAGACAGAATTTAGACAGTGATGTATCAAGCTAGAGAAATTGTTTTCCCTTTTTTTCTAGGAAGAGCGATTTGGAAAGAAACACTTTGATAGACAAATAAAGGGAAAGAATGGGATCCTGCAGTCTGCTCAGGCTTTAAAGGATGACTTCTATATATTGTGCATTACGCAAAGAGAAGACTTTGTTACCCTCCTTGGGAAGAAAAAAAGAGGAAAGGGAGAAGAAAAGAGGGAGAGACTTTAGCCATTGACATGGTAAATGGCTGTGCTTTGAAAAAAAATGTGATTATTTCCTATGACTCTCCCTGTTTGGTCACTGTATCCAAACTCAAAATACTTTGTGGGGATAGAATTTTGTTGAAACCAGGGAGCTGTTTAAATCTTTTGTCCAGGCTGATTGATCTACAGTGAAAGTTGCTACTCTCATTGAGCATACATTTAAGAGAGGAGAGAGAATAGTGCCGCAATAGCAAAGACTTGGAATCAACCCAAATGTCCATCTGTGACAGACTGGATTAAGAAAATGTGGCACATATACACCATGGAATACTATGCAGCCATAAAAAAGGATGAGTTTGTGTCCTTTGTAGGGACAGGGATGCAGCTGGAAACCATCATTCTTAGCAAACTATCACAAGAAGAGAAAACCAAACACCGCATGTTCTCACTCATAGATGGGAACTGAACAATGAGGAAACTTGGAGTCGGGGAAAGGGAACATCACACACTGGGGCCTATCATGGGGGGGGGGGAGGGATTGCACTGGGGAGTTATACATGATATAAATGATGACTTGATGGGTGCTGACGAGTTGATGGGTGCAGCACACCAACATGGCACAAGTATACATATGTAACAAACCTGCACATTATGCACATGTACCCTAGAACTTAAAGTATAATAAAAAAAAAAAAAAAGAGAGAGGAGAGAGATAAATAAATTAACAAATATATAAACAATACAATTTAATAGAGTGATAAAAGTTTCAAAGAAAGAAACACTTGGATAATGAAAGACAGTTGACTAGTGTTGGGCTGGCTAGAGACGGTGAGGAAAAGACTCTTTAAGGAGGTGACATTTATGCAGAGGCAAGCAGATACCCCTCCTTCTTCCAAAATAATGCATATTCAAATGTTTTGTTAGTTGATTGTAGAGAATAAAAGACAGTTTTGATGTGCAAGGAGCTCAAGAACTAAGAGGAGAAACAAAATACAACCAAATGAAAGGCATTTAACATAGTTCTAGTTCTACAAACTCATTCAGAAATACCGCTTCAACATTAATCCAGCTGGAATTAATCTCTATGAGAATTGGAAGCATGACTGGCTAGCTTTATGTTAACATCTCTCCGGACAAAAGAGAGTGTGTTGGTCAAGTCTCTCGGTTGCAAACTTCAGAGTCCAACTCAAGCTTGCTTAATTGAAATGGGGAATTATTAAGGGAACTTAGAGGGGCTGTCAGAAGTGATGGAAAAAATGGATGACAAATCTCGGAAAACAGACAGGAAACAAGACAGTTCCTAAGACTATGCAGCAGCAAACATCTGACCAAGATGCCACCAGGTCATCATTTCTCTAAGCCACAATTGCTTCTGGGGACACTGCCTCCATGAATGAATGAATCTCAGCCTGGCAGAGTCACTTATAGACTGTCTCACATCAATCAAACAAATTCTGACAGTCCTGTGCACTTTGGACACTCCCACAAGCTTCAAAGTCTCAGGCAGCTATGTCCAATAAGTCAAGCTAAAAGCCAGTTCATTTTCCAGGTCTCAATGGGGAGGGAGAGGGCAAGCCTGGCTGGTTTCCTTTGGTTTCAACAATGAGAAATGAAACTCCCTATTCTACTAAGACTCCCACAAGGGAATTCCCTTGAAACAGGAAAGAGAATTGAAGTTTGGGTAGGAAAAATATCAAATATTCCAAAATATGTTACTATGGTTGCTCCCTAGCTGCATTTACATCTTTATCCCCATACTAATATTTTAAAATAAAAAGCTCTTGTCTAATGTGACTATTATTTGTATTGTCAAAAATTGCAGCCACCCAATTCTAGTACTAGAATTCCTTCCATCTTTAGACCTGTCCCAACCTCACTTCCACAGTTTCTAACATAGAGCCACTCTGTGCTACCAGGTCTCCCTAGGCCAACAGCATTATCATCACCTGGGAACTGGTTAGAAATGGAAATTCTCCAACCACAACCCATCCCTAATGCATTGCAACCTTTACACATAGGGCTCAGACATCTGAATTTTAAGAAGCCCACTGGATGATTCCACGTTTTATTATAGAAGGATCTTGGTCTCTGTTGGTCCATTTTTGTGTAACTAGTAGTCTTCTGTTAGTTTTTTCCATTGGACATGGTAGGATTAGTACCCCAGGGGCTTTCTCAGTTCCATAAATCCTCCTTCCATTCCCCTTGGTGAAACAGTCATCTTTGGCCACCTAATAAGTTTAATTCTTATTTTATTTAAGATTAAAATTTTATCATTCATTCTTTTTTTTTTTCTCCCCATTGCATGAGTTTCATAATGACTATCAGCCGTTTGTGTTGGACACTTTGATGCACTGTCCCAATCTCCCTTCTGGAATAAAAAACCCAAAAATTTAGCTGCTTTGGGGATTGCCTCCATTAAAGAGAGTCATCTCACTGGACTTCACACCCCCTTCCAGGGTGGTCCACATCCAGTAACTGATTGCTTCACAGGTGTAAAGGACTGACCCTCTCCTTACCCAGTTTAGGACAATGTTGAAGGATCAACAGAGCTTAGCTACCTATAGGGCCAGCTGAGGCTTCTTTTGAAGCTCCAACACAGTGTGAATTTCTCCTCTGCCAGGTCCTGCTTCCTATTCTTTCCCTTCCACAGGTGTGGCTTTCCAGAACACTCCCTGATAAACCTGTATGCTAAGCCCCACCTCATATTCTGCTTCCTGGGGAGACCCACCTGTAAAACCATTTCATTCCAAATCTAAGGAATAATTGTTGTATTCACTGGGAGAAACAATTCTTCATTGAATATTAACACTCCAAAACTCCAGAAATCCAAAGTTGCAAGAATAAGACACAAACATTTTGTGAGTGGATCATTGTTTTCTGAAAACGTGTATTCTGACCTGAAACTAACTACTTCATACTTTGCTGGTTCAGAGCATCTAACATACCCAGCAGTTCTGCACCACCATCTCTCATGACATCGTCTTCAAGCTGGCATCATAAGAAAAATGGCAATCATTCTTTCTCTCATTTTGTTAGGGCCAGTTGTTTCTGGATACAGAATCAAACAATTGACTGACTTTGTTGATGTCCTAAAGGAAAGCAGAACATTGTTTCTCATCAAGATTTATATCAAGAGGGATTATCTCCAAATAGAAAAGTTGTTTGAATGCTACACAACTAAAATATTGACATAGGGCTATGGAGACTTCAAGCTGGATGGCAAGGAATTATATGGGATGGGGAAAATAAACTCCAGTTGGGAAAAACAGGAGCAACATTGCATGTAGCTGGCTAAGCTTTAGATAGGTGCATAAAATGGAAAGCAGTCTGGTTTGTCACAAGATTGAAAGTAAACTTTATACATACTGTCAAGATTCAGACATGTCCATCAATATACATACAAATATTTGATGCATCGGCTAGTTACTCTCACACATTTAAAAAATGGGGTCTGGGGCATTCAATCTCCAGTGAGCACAATTTAAATTAATTTATATTCCCTAAGGTAAAAAAAAAAAAAAAACATTTTATTTGAAATATTAGATAAGTCTGACTTTCATAATTGAGATGACTCTTCTCCCTACTTAGCGTAATAACTGAATGTTCTGTATGTGTTGCATTCCATGGGTCATGGGTGACTATTTGGACCTTAACCAAAGAAGAATGGTTAGAATCACTCAAAATTAATCTGTTAACTTATTTTTTTTTCATGTGCATAGGAATGCAAATGTCAACTTGTGTCTGGCAGCCTAGTAAACTAATTTGAACTATTTGAATAATTATGAAAACTTTATTTCAGAAATTTTAAAAATTAGCAGCAGATAGGTAAAACAATTTCCCATACAAACAGAATTTATTTGACTTCTTGTCTTGACAGAAATATGAGCTAAAAGTATCTGTAAAGATTTTTCATATATATGTGAACTGTATATACTCATACATATACATACTTAACACTCATAAGAGTAAGATCAGAGAAATCTTTCCAAAGTCCATTATACTTAAACTTTGTTACAAAGATCAGATTCTTCAAGTGAAGAACACCATGGGAATCAGTAGAAACTGTGCAAAGGTAAGAGAAAGAATCATGTATTATAAAACTTCAAGGGATTTAGTGTGCCTGGAAAATGATTTGTATATGAGTACGGCAAGAAATAGGGTTAGAAATGAACAAGGATGAGGTCACAATGGGCATTTTATGTCACTCCAATGAGCTTAGATCCTGTTCTTCCCTTTAGTACCACAACCTCCCAAGATATTAACTTTAAACTGGAACCATAATTAAATTTCCAATCATCATTCCTTTTATTCTATCAAGACCAACAGCCTTCAGGGAGAGGGGGAAAAAATAATCAAATCCCTAAATTCAGCTAATGATTAAGCATTTCACAGTATTCAAGTAATAAGAAATATGTTTTTTAAAATAATTTTGTTTTAAATGATAATATGCATGCAAGGAAATAGTTTGTAATTTCCCCATACCACAAGCCTTGCTTTAGCATGCAGGAGTTGTGTGAATCAATGAGTCCATCAAGGTAAAAGCAGACCCAGGCTGGTGCTTCAGATTTCATCATGAAACCCTGACTGCTGCCTCTCTGTAACTTCTTCAACCAGCATCCTGCTAGCCATTATTTCCCCAGCAATGTCCTGCTGCTTGCTTATCCAGGAGGGCTGCCCTTCTACATTTATTAATGCTTTCTGTCATGTAACACATTTCCTACCCAAGATCTTTCCAGAGTCTGCAAATACGCCTGGAAGATTAACTGCTTTCCCCAGTAACAAAAGGCACTGGGCAAGCGTGTGGGTGCTTGGGGCAAGGAGAAACAAAGAGAGAGACTTTCTTAGGGAAGAGAAACTACCATGGACAGGAAACATTTTGGAAATCAGAAAAGAAAACTTCACAAACTTGCTTATGGCTGACATCACCTTATTATCTATAAATATGAATCCTTTGCTGATGAAAAATGAAAAGAGAAAGAAAAAGGCAAAGTGCATTAAATCTACTTGAGGCACTGGATTCTCATTAGGAATGAAGAGGTTTCCTTAGGGGCTCAGACTCATGAACCAGTGCTTATTTTCATGATCACTGTATTTGAACAATTGCATTCTTGTTTCCTGAATTTTATTTTTGTTTTCAAATAATGTTCTCAGGAATCTAAAATGCATACTAAAATCCATGAGGGATGCATGATTTATTTATTATATCTACTCTTAGGACCAAACTACTCTAGTTCTTATCACAGAGACAATAATATTCTTAACAACAATCAAATTAATAGAGGAAAATGGTAAGAAATCACTATTTATAAATATAGTTTATTTCCAAAGAAAGTGTCTCAAGTGTGTGTGAATATGTAATTACTCACCTGCCATGATTGCCCATAATATGTGTGGTGCAAATTAAGAAAATGACATCTCTAATGAGATAAACTCCTATGAAAATATTACCTGACCTTAACATTTTCATTGGGAAGGTTTTGCTAGTAAAATTTTTATTGATGGAGTTTATATGACCTTACCAGGCCAAATTTGATGATATTCATATCATTAAAAGTTTAGAGTGATTGCTCTGTCATTAGACCTAGAGTTGTTATGAGGCAATGATAGAAAATGCAGAGAAGAACACCTACTAGACTTGAAGTAATCATAAATTTTCAGTGTCCCTCTCCTCTCTGTTGGAATGTAGAATTGAAAACCATTTTCCAGGCCGAGTGCGGTGGCTCACGCCTGTAATCCCAGCAATTTGGGAGGCCGAGGCGGGTGGATCACCTGAGGTTAGGAGTTCAAGACCAGCCTGGCCAACATGGTGAAACCCCATCTCTACTAAAAATACAAAACATTAGCTGGGCATGGCAGTGGGTGCCTGTAATCTCAACTACTTAGGAGGCTGATGGAGGAGAATTGCTTGAAACCAGGAGGCAGAAGTTGCAGTATGCCGAGATCGCACCATCGTACTGCAGCCTGGACAACAAGAGCAAAACTCTGTCTCAAAAAAAAAAAAACAAACAAACCAAACCAAACAAAACAAAAAAACAACAAAAAAGGAAACCCATTTTCCTTGCATAATTTAATTAACCTGTCACTTTATTTTGGAGGCTTGCTAATTCATGATCCAAAAGGACTGATTTATGGAGCATCATGAGAACAAAAGCTAGATGCTGAATAGAATAGAATTAAGCAGACTAAGAATAATATAAGAACAAATTTATTTCTGAGTTGACATCAATTATAAAATGAGTTCAAGAGAATATTTACTGCTAAAGCTGGAAAGTCTGTGGTTTATCGACCTGATTTTTTTTTTTTATCTGACTAGAGCTTCCTCTTATTTCTCACTGAAGAATTAAAATAATATTAGAAATAGTAGCAGTAATCCTTTAATAGTGCTGATTAACAGATATAAAGTAAGTTTCTATATATATTTTTCTGTTATATAGTATATATTATTCCATTTTATGTTCTCACAGAAAGTCACCAAATAAAAATTATTATTAATGATGATCAAACCATGTTCAGGGAATGTTATCATTCCAAGTTAGTTTGCAAAATTTGTTATGATACAAAAAGAATTAAAGTGAGTGCAGAGGAATGGCAAAACAACCATATTTGGCTTTGGGAGACTTTATTTTCCAAAATATTTTAAGGACTAAAATTTGATTGAGAATGTCTTAAATATCAGTCTCTTGACACAGTAGCTAAGAGATATCTTCTTTTAGAATAGTAGGAAGTTATCTTAGAAAATATAAGAACACATGTCTTTTAGTATTGAGAATATTTATTAGTGAATATTTATAAATTAATATTGGGAACATTTATAAATAAAAGGAGGAGACAGTGACACATGGAGAGCAAATGTTAGCACTGAGGGAAACAAAAGTGTAACTCTGCTGGTGTTTGAATGGTGGTCGTTTCCTTATTAGGCTTTTGGGACTGGGTTGTGCAGAATGGAAGCCTAGCATTTGAGCAGGAGTTAATAGAGTGAGAGATGGATGGTGAATGGGGTCCTTTTTGCACACTCCAGGAAGTTCCAGTTTTTTTTGGTGTTCTTGCAAGAGGTCATTATGGGTAAAGCTAAGGGGTGAGCTACAGGTAGGTAGCCCACACAGTATGCTAAGGAAATTACTGGAGGGGTGATAGGGTTTGGCTGTGTCCCCATTCAGATCTCATCTTGAATTGCAGCTCCCATAATCCCCACGTGTCATGGGAGGGACCTGGTGGGAGGTAGTTAAATCATGGGGTTAGGTTTTTCCCATTCAATTCTCGCGATAGTGAATAGGTAGTTAAATCATGGGGTTAGCTTTTTCCCATTCAATTCTCGTGATAGTGAACAGGTCTCACGAGATCTGATGGTTTTATAAAGGGCAGTTCCCGTGCAAAACTCTCTTGCCTGCCAACATGTAAGATGTGCCTTTGCTCCTCCTTCACCTTTTGCCATGATTGTGAGGCCCCCCGAGCCGTGTGGAACTGTGACTCCATTAAACCCCTTTTTCTTTATAAATTGCCCAGTGTCAGGTATTTCTTCATAGCAGTATGAAAATAAACTAATATAGATGGTTAGCTTCTATTTACACACAGCCTTATCACTCTTAGAATTAGGTAATAGGCACCCCACTATTGCCTCCACCTGACACCCACATTACTGTAAGACCCTCTCCTGGCTCACCTGGAGTAGGAGTTTGTGGAATTAACAACACATGGTCACCAGAAGCCCAGACCCTCCTCCTTCAAAATTGTGCTTGGATACCCAGGAATTGAAAATTCTCCCCGAAGTGTCCTGAGCTTCTTTCCAGGGCCCTATGAGTCTGTTCCAGGGTCTACTCCTCTGAGTATGGGAAACCCACTCATGGGATCGCCTTTGTGCCTAGCAGATAACTAAAGGGGGGCTGTGTGTAGGCATGATGGCAGAGTTAGGCCTTGCAAGCATGTCAGGCACCTCCTGATGTGGGAAAAAGCCAAGGGTGAGAAGAAAAGGCTAACCCAGCTAGGGACTGGGTGCTGGGACATGATTTTTCCTCACCTCTATGCTCCAGCACAGGATTTCAAGCATTCTAAGTAAGATTCTGTCCTAGGGCATTATGAAAGTATATTAGTCAGGCCGGGCGCGGTGGCTCAAGCCTGTAATCCCAGCACTTTGGGAGGCCGAGACGGGCGGATCACGAGGTCAGGAGATCGAGACCATCCTGACTAACACAGTGAAACCCCGTCTCTACTAAAAATACAAAAAAAAAAACTAGCCGGGCGAGGTGGCGGGCGCCTGTAGTCCCAGCTACTCGGGAGGCTGAGGCGGGAGAATGGCGCAAACCCGGGAGGCGGAGCTTGCAGTGAGCTGAGATCCGGCCACTGCACTCCAGTCCGGGCGACAGAGCGAGACTTCGCCTCAAAAAAAAAAAAAAAAAAAAAAAAAAAAAAAAAAAAAAAAAAAAGAAAGTATATTAGTCAAACTAGGAGAACAGAACATATTTTACTTAACAGATTGTGAGCTTGACATATAACATTTAAATATTCAGACAACAGCTTGTAGATTTCCATTTGTACTCCTGCCCTAGGCGCTGCTGATGTTAAGGGTGGGTGTGCCAAATATTCTAAATGAAAGTGTTTAAGTTTATATTGCATGATAGCAGAGGCTCTTTAATGATTAGCATCTATTACAGTGCCTGACATAATAGTAAATAATTAATATTTTGGGAATGAAAGACTACATTCTTTTATTATTAATCATTTATCATGTATTCATCTTATAAGCACAGTGGTGAAAAATCATATCTCTGGAACATAAGCTCCTGGAATGGAAAGTAAGAGACAACATTTTCTACAACAACAGAGAGTAGATTATCTGTATAGAGCACTTAGCAATGTCTCTGTCACTTAGTGAATCTACAGTAAACATTACCTACCATTATTAATTATATGGTCTATAGATTAAGAATTCTGGATATTTCATCAGTCAACATTCAGTAAGTGTAGTTTGTGCAGTTGCTTTAAAATAGGTCATCAATTTTCTAATATCATGGAAGTGTGAAAGTACCCATGAAAAGAATTCCTGCCACCTAAATAATTTAGTATTCATCTTAATTGGTGACTTCCAGGAAGTGTCAAACCATTTATTTCATTAATGTCTAGAGCAGTGACATCCTCAGAGTAGATATAAATTTTATTTTAAGATATCTTTTAAATGAGAGAGTTTTATTGCCTTCAAATTCTAATATGCCTGTGAAATTTTCCCCATATTTGATTTTTTTTTTTTTTTTTTTTTTTTTTTGCAAACACTCATCAATTCATACTCAGCCTATGAATCCAAAAGCACTCATCTAGGATTTTTAAACATACTACATGCTGAGACCATTAAAGGGTTTGATTAAGTTACAAGAATACTGTATATAGGGGGGCGGAGCAAGATGGCCGAATAGGAACAGCTCCAGTCTCCAACTCCCAGCATGAGCGACACAGAAGACCGGTGATTTCTGCATTTTCAACTGAGGTACTGGGGTCATCTCACTAGGGAGTGCTGGACAATCGGTGCTGGTCAGCTGCTGCAGCCCAACCAGCGAGAGCTGAAGCAGGGCGAGGCATCGCCTCACCGGGGAAGCGCAAGGGGGAAGGGAATCCCTTTTCCTAGCCAGGGGAACTGAGACAAAAAACACCTGGAAAATCGGGTGACTCCCACCCAAATACTGTGCTTTAAGCAAATGGGCACACGAGGAGAATATATCCCACACCTGGCCGGGAGGGTCCCACGCCCACGGAGCCTCCCTCACTGCCAACACAGCAGTCTGCGGCGATCTATCCGCAAGGCAGCAGCGAGGCTGGGGGAGGGGCACCCGCCATTGCTGAGGCTTAAGTAGGTAAACAAAGCCCAAAGCCACTGGGAAGCTCGAACTGGGTGGAGCTCACAGCAGCTCAAGGAAGCCTGCCTGTCTCTGTAGTCTCCACCTCTGGGGACAGCGCACAGCTGAAGACCAACAGGGGAAGCAGCGGGGGCCGGTGCAGACGCAAACGACTCTGTCTGACAGCTTTGGGGAGAGCCGTGGATCTCCCAACACGGAGGTTGAGATCTGAGAACGGACAGACTGCCTGCTCAGGTGGGTCCCTGACCCCTGAGTAGCCTAGCTGGGAGACATCCCCCACTAGGGGCAGTCTGACACCCCACAACTCACAGGGTGGAGTACACCCCTGAGAGGAAACTTCCAAAGGAAGAATCAGACAGGTACACTCGCTGTTCAGCAATATTCTATCTTCGGCAACCTCTGCTGCTGATACCCAGGCAAACAGGGTCTGGAGTGGACCTCAAGCAATCTCCAACAGACCAACAGACAGTCCTTCTGACTGTCAGAAGGAAAACTATCAAACAGGAAGGACACCTATACCAAAACCCCATCAGTACGTCACCATCATCAAAGACCAGAGAAAGATAAAACCACAAAGATGGGGAAGAAGCAGGCCAGAAAACCTGGAAATTCAAAAAATAAGAGCGCATCTCCCCCTGCAAAGGAGCGCAGCCCATCGCCAGCAACGGATCAAAGCTGGTCAGAGAATGACTTTGACGAGATGAGAGAAGAAGGCTTCAGTCCATCAAACTTCTCAGAGCTGAAGGAGGAATGACGTACCCAGTGCAAAGAAACTCAAAATCTAGAAAAAAGAGTGGAAGAATTGACAGCTAGACTAATTAATGCAGAGAAGATCATAAACGAAATGACAGAGATGAAAACCATGACACGAGAAATACGTGACAAATGCACAAGCTTCAGTAACCGACTCGATCAACTGGAAGAAAGAGTATCAGCGATTGAGGATCAAATGAATGAAATGAAGCGAGAAGAGAAACCAAAAGAAAAAAGAAGAAAAAGAAATGAACAAAGCCTGCAAGAAGTATGGGATTATGTAAAAAGACCAAATCTACGTCTGATTGGGGTGCCTGAAAGTGAGGGGGAAAATGGAACCAAGTTGGAAAACACTCTTCAGGATATCATCCAGGAGAACTTCCCCAACCTAGTAGGGCAGGCCAACATTCATATTCCAGAAATACAGAGAACGCCACAAAGATATTCCTCCAGAAGAGCAACTCCAAGACACATAATTGCCAGATTCACCAAAGTAGAAATGAAGGAAAAAATCTTAAGGGCAGCCAGAGAGAAAGGTCGGGTTACCCACAAAGGGAAACCCATCAGACTAACAGCAGATCTCTCGGCAGAAACTCTACAAGCCAGAAGAGAGTGGGGGCCAATATTCAACGTTCTGAAAGAAAAGAATTTTGAACCCAGAATTTCATATCCAGCCAAACTAAGTTTCATAAGTGAAGGAGAAATAAAATCCTTTACAGATAAGCAAATGCTTAGAGATTTTCTCACCACCAGGCCTGCCTTACAAGAGACCCTGAAGGAAGCACTAAACATGGAAAGGAACAACCGGTACCAGCCATTGCAAAAACATGCCAAAATGTAAAGACCATCGAGGCTAGGAAGAAACTGCATCAACTAACGAGCAAAATAACCAGTTAATATCATAATGACAGGATCAAGTTCACACATAACAATATTAACCTTAAATGTAAATGGACTAAATGCTCCAATTAAAAGACACAGACTGGCAAACTGGATAAAGAGTCAAGACCCATCAGTCTGCTGTATTCAGGAGACCCATCTCACATGCGGAGACATACATAGGCTCAAAATAAAGGGATGGAGGAAGGTCTACCAAGCAAATGGAGAACAAAAAAAAGCAGGGGTTACAATCCTAGTCTCTGATAAAACAGACTTTAAACCATCAAAGATCAAAAGAGACAAAGAAGGCCATTACACAATGGTAAAGGGATCAATTCAACAGGAAGAGCTAACTATCCTAAATATATATGCACCCAATACAGGAGCACCCAGATTCATAAAGCAAGTCCTTAGAGACTTACAAAGAGACTTAGACGCCCATACAATAATAATGGGAGACTTCAACACTCCACTGTCAACATTAGACAGATCATGAGACAGAAAGTTAACAAGGATATCCAGGAATTGAACTCATCTCTGCACCAAGCGGACCTAATAGACATCTATAGAACTCTCCACCCCAAATCAACAGAATATACATTCTTCTCAGCACCACATCGCACTTATTCCAAAATTGACCACATAATTGGAAGTAAAGCACTCCTCAGCAAATGTACAAGAACAGAAATTATAACAAACTGTCTCTCAGACCACAGTGCAATCAAACTAGAACTCAGGACTAAGAAACTCAATCAAAACCGCTCAACTACATGGAAACTGAACAACCTGCTCCTGAATGACTACTGGGTACATAACGAAATGAAGTCAGAAATAAAGATGTTCTTTGAAACCAATGAGAACAAAGATACAACATACCAGAATCTCTGGGACACATTTAAAGCAGTGTGTAGAGGGAAATTTATAGCACTAAATGCCCACAAGAGAAAGCAGGAAAGATCTAAAATGGACACTCTAACATCACAATGAAAAGAACTAGAGAGGCAAGAGCAAACACATTCAAAAGCTAGCAGAAGGCAAGAAATAACTAAGATCAGAGCCGAACTGAAGGAGATAGAGACACAAAAAACCCTCCAAAAAATCAATGAATCCAGGAGTTGGTTTTTTGAAAAGATCAACAAAATTGACAGACCGCTAGCAAGACTAATAAAGAAGAAAAGAGAGAGGAATCAAATAGACGCAATAAAAAATGATAAAGGGTATATCACCACCGACCCCACAGAAATGCAAACAACCATCAGAGAATACTATAAACGCCTTTACGCAAATCAACTAGAAAATCTAGAAGAAATGGATAATTTCCTGGACACTTACACTCTTCCAACACTAAACCAGGAAGAAGTGGAATCCCTGAATAGACCAATAGCAGACTATGAAATTGAGGCAACAATTAATAGCCTACCCACCAAAAAAAGTCCAGGACCAGATGGATTCACAGCTGAATTCTACCAGAGGTACAAGGAGGAGCTGGTACCATTCCTTCTGAAACTATTCCAATCAATAGAAAAAGAGGGAATCCTCCCTAACTCATTTTATGAGGCCAACATCATCCTGATACCAAAGCCTGGCAGAGACACAACAAATAAAGGGAATTTTAGACCAATATCCCTGATGAACATTGATGCAAAAATTCTCAATAAAATACTGGCAAACCGGATTCAGCAGCACATCAAAAAGCTTATCCACCATGATCAAGTGGGCTTCATCCCTGGGATGCAAGCCTGGTTCAACATTCGCAAATCAATAAATGTAATCCAGCATATCAACAGAACCAAAGACACGAACCACATGATTATCTCAATAGATGCAGAAAAGGCTTTTGACAAAATTCAACAGCCCTTCATGCTAAAAACGCTCAATAAATTCGGTATTGATGGAACGTACCTCAAAATAATAAGAGCTATTTATGACAAACCCACAGGTAATATCATTCTGAATGGGCAAAAACTGGAAAAATTCCCTTTGAAAACTGGCACAAGACAGGGATGCCCTCTCTCACCACTCCTATTCAACATAGTCTTGGAAGTTCTGGCTAGGGCAATCAAGCAAGAGAAAGAAATCAAGGGTATCCAGTTAGGAAAAGAAGAAGTCAAATTGTCCTTGTTTTCAGATGACATGATTGTATATTTAGAAAACCCCATCGTCTCAGCCCAAAATCTCCTTAAGCTGATAAGCAACTTCAGCAAAGTCTCAGGATAGAAAATTAATGTGCAAAAATCACAAGCATTCTTATACACCAGTAACAGACAAGCAGAGAGCCAAATCAGGAATGAACTTCCATTCACAATAGCTTCAAAGAGAATAAAATACCTAGGAATCCAGCTTACAAGGGATGTAAAGGACCTCTTCAAGGAGAACTACAAGCCACTGCTCAGTGAAATCAAAGAGGACACAAACAAATGGAAGAACATACCATGCTCATGGATAGGAAGAATCAATATCGTGAAAATGGCCATACTGCCCAAGGTTATTTATAGATTCAATGCCATCCCCATCAAGCTACCAATGAGTTTCTTCACAGAATTGGAAAAAACGGCTTTAAAGTTCATATGGAACCAAAAAAGAGCCCGCATTGCCAAGACAATCCTAAGTCAAAAGGACAAAGCTGGAGGCGTCATGCTACCTGACTTCAAACTATATTACAAGGCTACAGTAACCAAAACAGCATGGTACTGGTACCAAAACAGAGATATAGACCAATGGAACAGAACAGAGTCCTCAGAAATAATACCACACATCTACAACCATCTGATCTTTGCCAAACCTGAGAGAAACAAGAAATGGGGAAAGGATTCCCTATTTAATAAATGGTGCTGGGAAAATTGGCTAGCCATAAGTAGAAAGCTGAAACTGGATCCTTTCCTTACCCCTTATACGAAGATTAATTCAAGATGGATTAGAGACCTAAATGTTAGATGTAATACCACTAAAACCCTAGAAGAAAATCTAGGTAGTACCATTCAGGACATAGGCATGGGCAAGGACTTCATGTCTAAAACACCAAAAGCAACGGCAGCAAAAGCAAAAATTGACAAATGGGATCTAATTAAACTAAAGAGCTTTTGCACAGCAAAAGAAACTACCATCAGAGTGAACAGGCAACCTACAGAATGGGAGAAAATTTTTGCAACCTACTCATCTGACAAAGGGCTAATATCCAGAATCTACAAAGAACTCAAACAAATATACAAGAAAAAGACAAACAACCCCATCAAAAAGTGGGCAAAGAATATGAACAGACATTTCTCAAAAGAAGACATTCATACAGCCAACAGACACATGAAAAAATGCTCATCATCACTCGCCATCAGAGAAATGCAAATCAAAACCACAATGAGATACCATCTCACACCAGTTAGAATGGCAATCATTAAGAAGTCAGGAAACAACAGGTGTTGGAGAGGATGTGGAGAAATAGGAACACTTTTACACTGTTGGTGGGATTGTAACTAGTTCAACCATTATGGAAAACAGTATGGCAATTCCTCAAGGATCTAGAACTAGATGTACCATAAGACCCAGCCATCCCACTACTTGGTATATACCCAAAGGATTATAAATTATTCTACTACAAAGACAAATGCACACGTATGTTTATTGTGGCACTATTCACAATAGCAAAGACTTGGAATCAACCCAAATGTCCATCTGTGACAGACTGGATTAAGAAAATGTGGCACATATACACCATGGAATACTATGCAGCCATAAAAAAGGATGAGTTTGCGTCCTTTGTAGCGACATGGATGCAGCTTAAACCATCATTCTTAGCAAACTATCACAAGAAGAGAAAACCAAACACCGCATGTTCTCACTCATAGGTGGGAACTGAACAATGAGATCACTTGGACTCGGGAAGGGGAACATCACACACTGGGGCCTATCATGGGGAGGGGGGAGGAGGGAGGGATTGCACTGGGGAGTTATACATGATATAAATGATGAATTGATGGGTGCTGACGAGTTGATGGGTGCAGCACACCAACATGGCATAAGTATACATATGTAACAAACCTGCACGTTATGCACATGTACCCTAGAACTTAAAGTATAAAAAAAAAAAAAAAAAAAAGAACATGTGGCACATATACACCATGGAATACTATGCAGCCATAAAAAAGGGTGAGTTTGCATCCTTTGTAGGGACATGGATGCAGCTGGAAACCATCATTCTTAGCAAACTATCACAAGAACAGAAAACCAAACACCGCATGTTCTCACTCATAGGTGGGAACTGAACAATGAGATCACTTGGACTCAGGTAGGGGAACATCACACGTCGGGGCCTATCATGGGGAGGGGGGAGGGGGGAGGGGAGTTGATGGGTGCAGCACACCAACATGGCACAAGTATACATATGTAACAAACCTGCACGTTATGCACATGTACCCTAGAACTTAAAGCATATAAAAAAAAAAAAAGAATACTGTATATATTTGGTAAGTGAATATTATTTTTTAAGATAGTCCAAAGGATATAGGATCTATTTATGATTTTGTCCACGTTTATCCCTGTATGAAAGATGGTGACCCTAAAAAGAGCTGAGCCATAATTATTTCGGGCCTGCACAAAAAAAAAAAAAAAAAAAAAAAAAAAACCTCTTGACTGGGTTAGAGTCATAAATACCCCTTGCCTTTCAAAAAGTTCAATACCTCGTTTGCCTATTTGAACAATGTTTCTGTAATAAAGCAAGGATTACAATGAGTCACCTACGTTTAGTTTCAGAGAAACCCTTGCTTTTCCAGAAAAATTTGTAAGGCAGTGGTGAGGAAAAGTTTATTGGAATATTTGACTATGTAAACATAAGTAAACCTGTTGTTATTTAGTGAGCCGAGATAAATCAAGTCGTATCACTTTCCAAAGAATAGTGATTGTAATAGCTCATTGAAGGGGGCAGGTAAAAATCTATACATGTGTTTTTCTTGTGTGGTTTGTCATTTTTATTTTTAATTCTTTTCTTTCTCTCTTTGTTTCTTTTTCTTTCTTTTTACTTTGGCTTTATTCATACATACTACTCAAAATCTTTTTGGGAATAGGCAGAATCAAAATACTATGGACCCCATAGTGTAAACTCATGAAAGTTGCTGTGTGTTTTCAGTGCCTGTCTCAGGGTCTGATCCAGTATACTGGCAATATGTACATAGCCAATAACTGAATAAAATAAATAGAACATTTAACTATTTTAAAGGTATCCCAGATTCTACTAGCAGTTTGCAAAACCCACATGAAACTACAATTTGACAGGGAGAAATTATATCCTGAGCAGGAGAAATCAAATTTCGGTCGCCTAAACCTGTGTTATCTAATAGCATTACTGACTGAATCAAGCTGGCTTCCTTTGCTGCAAAGCCCAATGCTTGGGCACAGGCATGGAGGATAACAATAAGGAGGCCAATTTTCTGGAAAGTACTATGTTCTGTGCCTTTTCTGCCACTGTCTGTCACCAAAGAGGTGTTTAAACATTTAAGGGAATTCAGTTCTGTATTATCACAATATAAATTTAAGCCAAATGGTAAAAGCCCATTTTCCTCAGTTTTTCCAAATGTTGTTCCTCACATCCCTAGAAAAACACCCATTCTCTCCATATATGTTTTCCATTATTCACATGAGGGAGTTGCATTCTTGCTGCTCTGTTGAGCCATGTTGCCTAAGTAAATGTCAGCTTGGTATCGGTCAATTGGAAGAACTGTTCATAGGCAACTGTACCATGCTCAACAACCTGCTGTCCACTGGTCACTGCAGTCCCATGGGACTATATTGACAAACCAGTAGCCCTTCTAGAATTGTAAATGTATGTGGGTGGAAAAAAAGATGGAATTGTGACAATATTGCTATAAATATATATTGGTACAGTACTGTATTTATACCCTTCATCATATATCATTTGATTATAACAATACCTCTGTCAGCTAGAAAGAATAATTATTAGTATATTCATTTCAGAGCTGAGCAAACTGATACTCAGAAAGATTCAGTAGCTGGTTCAAGCTTCATTGCTCACTTTGTTAGTAAGGCAGAAATGTGGCCCTGCGCCATGCTGTCTCTCTGGTTGTGTCCTATAGGACATAATTAAAATGAAAATTAGCCATAGGGAGAAAGGAGAGAAAAGTGCTTAGATTCCTAAAAGGACATTTTTTTCTGAAGATTCTGCAAGGATGAAAAAGAAGAGCCAATTTAATGAAAATCCTTAGGAAAATAGTATAAATATCATCCAAGGCTTCTCCCAATTGCATAGTGTTGGAATTTGAAAGCTTACTTTATATTGGATGCATTACAGGTATCATATGAACAAGTGCTACTGTAGATTGGATGAGTCCTTTCATCAATAAAATAAAAATAAAATAAAATAAATAAAATGGCTCCACTTCAATGGAAACCAGGAAGAAAAGTAAAATTATTTTTTTATCTACCTCCAAAACTGTGATCTCATTTTAGTAATGAATAGCTAAGCTAAGCTTATTTGCTGCTTCAGGTACTCTTCTATATATTTTAAATCACTGAGTCTTCATAATAACCCTAGGAGCTTCGTTCTATAATTGTGCCATTTAATAGATGAAGAAACTGAGGCACACACTGGTTAGAAAGTACCAGAGGTCACACCACTAGTGACTAGCAGAGGGAGAATTTGAACCTGTCCCATATCCTTTACTTTTAACACTAGGTTCAAACATCTCTGAAATAAATGGCAGACTAACATTTCTCTGGTAGAAAACTCATACATGATACAATTTCTTGGTGAATAGCTTCCTCTTACAAAAGTTACTGCCAAAAATAAAATGTAACATTTTATTTTGCGTGCTTTTTATTCCATCAATAATAAGTACAACAGTGTGGTCATTGTGATTTCAGGATCAAATAACATATAGAAACACCAAAGGGTCTATTTTCACTTGAACTTGCAGGCACTCCAGATACTATCAACTATTATTCTCATATATTTTTGATGTGGATCTTTAGAAGGAGATAAAACAATGATGAGATCATATTGAGTGCTTGTGTTTCAGGTGAATTGTGTCACAGTTTGCTAAACCCCTCGAAAATAGGGATTAAATTATCTATACAGGAAGTCACCACTTTCATCCAGAGAATGACCACAAAATTGTTCCATGAAAACACACACACAAAGAAGCAGTATAAAGTTAAATGTAAAAATAAAAGGTCTGGGAGGTGCGCACAAGATGGCCGAATAGGAACAGCTCCAGCCTCCAGCTCCCAGCGTGAGCGACAGAGAAGATGGGTGATTTCTGCATTTTCAACTGAGGTACTGAGTTCAGCTCACTGGGTCATGTAGGACAGCTGGTGCTGGTCCACAGGTGCAGCCCAACTAGTGAGAGCTGAAGCAGGGCGAGGCATCGCCTCACCTGGGAAGCACAAGGGGGAAGGGAATTCCTTTTCCTAGCCAAAGGAAATTGAGACACAAAACACCTGGAAAATCGGGTAACTCCCACCCTAATACTGCGCTTTACCAAGGGTCTTAGCAAAGGGCACACCAGGAGATTATATCCCACATCTGGCCCAGAGAGTCCCACGCCCACGGAGCCTCCCTCATTGCTAGCACAGCAGTCTGAGATTCAACTGCAAGGCAGCAGTGAGGCTGGGGGAGGGGCACCCACCATTGCTGAGGCTTAAGTAGGTAAACAAAGCCTCTGGGAAGCTCAAGTTGGGTGGAGTCCACCACAGCTCAAGGAGGCCAGACTGCCTCCGTAGACTCCTCTTCTGGGGACAGGTAATAGCTAAACAAAAAGCAGCAGAAACCTCGGCAGAGGTGAACGCCCCCGTCTGACAGCATTGAAGAGAGCAGTGGATCTCCTAGCATGGAGGTTGAGATATGAGAACGGACAGACTGCCTGCTCAAGTGGGTCCCTGACCCCTAGGGGCAGACCGAAACCTCACACCTCACATGGTGGGGTACACCCTTGTGACGAAGCTTCCAGAGCAAGAATCAGACAGCAACACTCTCTGTTCAGCAATATTCTATCTTCTGCAGCCTCTGCTGCTGATACCCAGGCAAACAGGATCTGGAGTGGACCTCAAGCAAACTCCAACAGACCTACAGTTGAGGGTCCTGACTGTTAGAAGGAAAACTAACAAACAGAAAGGACACCCACACCAAAACCCCATCAGCACGTCACCATCATCAAAGACCAAAGGCAGATAAAACCACAAAGATGGGGAAAAAGCAGTGCAGAAAGGTTGGAAATTCAAAATATCAGAGTGCATCTCCCCCTTCAAAGGAACGCAGCTCATTGCCAGCAACTGAACAAAGCCGGATGGAGAATGACTTTGACAAGTTGAGAGAAGAAGGCTTCAGTCGATCAAACTTCTCAGAGCTGAAGGAGGAACTATATAACCAGTGCAAAGAAAATAAAAACCTTGAAAAAAGATTTGATGAATAGCTAACTAGAATAACCAATGTAGAGAAGTCCTTAAAAGAACTGATAGAGATGAAAACTATAACACGAGAACTACATGACCAATGCCCAAGCTTCAGTAACCGACTCGATCATCTGGAAGAAAGAGTATCAGCGATTGAAGATCAAATGAATGAAATGAAGTGAGAAGAGAAGTGTAGAAAAAAAAAAAGAGTAAAAAGAAATGAACAAAGCCTCCAAGAAATGTGGGATTATGTGAAAAGACCAAATCTACGTCTGATTGGGGTGCCTGAAAGTGAGGGGAAAATGGAACCAAGTTGGAAAACACTCTTCAGGATATCATCCAGGAGAACTTCCCCAACTAGTAGGGCAGGCCAACATTCAAATTCAGGAAATACAGATAACGCCACAAAGATACTCCTCGAGAGGAGCAACTCCAAGACACATAATTGTCATATTCACCAAAGTTGAAATGAAGGAAAAAATGTTAAGGGCAGCCAGAGAGAAGGTCGAGATACACAGAAACGGAAGCCCATCATACTAACAGCAGATCTCTTGGCAGAAACTCTACAAGCCAGAAGAGAGTGGGGGCCAATATTCAACATTCTGAAAGAAAAGAATTTTCAACCCAGAATTTCATATCCAGCCAAACTAAGTTTCATAAGTGAAGGAGAAATAAAATCCTTTACAGACATGCAAATGCTTAGAGATTTTGTCACCACCAGGCCTGCCCTACAAGAGATCCTGAAGGAAACACTAAACATGGAAAGGAACAACCGGTACCAGCCATTGCAAAAACCTGTCAAAAGGTAAAGTCTATCGATGCTAGGAAGAAACTGCATCAACTAGTGAGCAAAATAACCAGCTAATATCATAATGACAGGATCAAGTTCACACATAACAATATTAACCTTAAATGTAAATGGACTAAATGCTCCAATTAAAAGACACAGACTAGCAAATTGGATAGAGTCAAGACCCATCAGTGTGCTGTATTCAGGAGACCCATTTCACATGCAGAGACACACATAGGCTCAAAATAAAGGGATGGAGGAAGATCTACCAAGCAAATGGAAAACAAAAAAAAGCAGGGGTTGCAATCCTAGTTTGTCATAAAAAAGACTTTAAACCATCAAAGATCAAAAGAGACAAAGAAGACCATTATATAATGGTAAAGGGATCAATTCATCAGGAAGAGCTGACTATCCTAAATATATATGCACCCAATACAGGAGCACCCAGATTCATAAAGCAAGTCCTTAGAGACTTACAAAGAGACTTAGACTCCCATACAATAATAATGGGAGACTTTAACACTCCACTGTCAATATTAGACAGATCAACAAAGACAGAAAGTTACCAAGGATATTCAGGAATTGAACTCAACTCTGTACCAAGCAGACCTAATAGACATCTACAGAACACTCCACCCCAAATCAACAGAATATACATTCTTCTCAGCACCACATCATAGTTATTCCACAATTGACCACATAGTTGGAAGTAAAGCACTCCACAGCAAATGTAAAAGAACAGAAATTATAACAAACTGTCTCTCAGACAACAGTGCAACCAAACTGGAACTCAGGACTAAGAAAATCAATAAAAACTACTCAACTACATGGAAACTGAACAACCTACTCCTGAATGACTACTGGGTACATAATGAAATGAAGGCAGAAATAAAGATGTTCTTTGAAACCAATGAGAACAAAGATACAACATACCAGAATCTCTGGGACACGTTTAAAGCAGTGTGTAGAGGGAAATTTATAGCACTAAATGCCCACAAGAGAAAGCAGGAAAGATCTAAAATTGACACCCTAGCATCACAATTAAAAGAACTAGAGAAGCAAGAGCAAATGCATTCAAAAGCTAGCAGAAGACAAGAAATAACTAAGATCAGAGCAGAACTGAAGGAGATAGAGACACAAAAAACCCTCCAAAAAATCAATGAATCCAGGAGCTGGTTTTTTGAAAAGATCAACAAAATTGATAGACCGCTGGCAAGACTAATAAAGAAGAAAAGAGAGAAAAATCAAATAAATGAAATAAAAAATGATAAAGGGGATATCACCACCGACCCCACAGAAATACAAACTACCATCAGAGAATACTATAAACACCTCTACACAAATAAACTAGAAAATCTAGAAGAAATGGATAATTTCCTGGACACTTACACTCTCCCAAGACTAAACCAGGAAGAAGTTGAATCCCTGAATAGACCAATAGCAGACTCTGAAATTGAGGCAATAATTAACAGCCTACCAACCAAAAAAAAGTCCAGGACCAGACAGATTCACAGCCAAATTCTACCAGAGGTACAAGGAGGAGTTGGTCCCATTCTTTCTGAAAATTCCAATCAATAGAAAAAGAGGGAATCCTCCCTAACTCATTTTATGAGGCCAACATTATCCTGATACCAAAGACTGACAGAGATACAAGAAAAAAAGAGAATTTTCGACCAATATCCCTGATGAACATCGATGCAAAAATCCTCAATAAAAAAATACTGGCAAACTGAATCCAGCAGCACATTAAAAAACTTATCTATCATGATCAAGTGGGCTTCATCCCTGGGATGGAAGGCTGGTTCAACATATGCAAATCAATAAATGTAATCCAGCATATAAACGGAACCAAAGACAAAAACCATATGATTATCTCAATAGATGCAGAAAAGGCCTTTGACAAAATTCAACAGCCCTTCATGCTAAAAAATCTCAATAAATTCAGTATTGATGGAACGTATCTCAAAATAATAAGAGCTATTTATGACAAACCGACAGCCAATGTCATACTGAATGGGCAAAAACTGGAACACTCCCTTTGAAAACTGGCACAAGACAGGGATGCCCTCTCTCACCACTCCTATTCAACATAGTGTTGGAAGTTCTGGCTAGAGCAATCAGGCAAGAGAAAGAAATAAAGGTTATTCAGTTAGGAAAAGAGGAAGTCAAATTGTCCCTGTGTCCAGACGACATGATTGTATATTTAGAAAACCCCATTGTCTCAGCCCAAAATCTCCTTAAGCTGATAAGCAACTTCAGCAAAGTCTCAGGATAGAAAATTAATGTGCAAAATTCACAAGCATTCTTATACACCAGTAACAGACAAGCAGAGAGCCAAATCATGAATGAACTCCCATTCACAATAGCTTCAAAGAGAATAAAATACCTAGGAATCCAACTTACAAGGGATGTAAAGGACCTCTTCAAGGAGAACTACAAACCACTGCTCAGTGAAATAAAAGAGGATACAAACAAATGGAAGAACATATCATGCTCATGGATAGGAAGAATCAATATTGTGAAAATGGCCATACTGCCCAAGGTTATTTATAGATGCAATGCCATCCCCATCAAGCTACCAATGACTTTCCTCACAGAATTGGAAAAAACTGCTTTAAAATTCATATGGAACCAAAAACGACCCTTAGCATTGCCACGACAATCCTAAGCCAAAAGAACAAAGCTGGAGGCATCACGCTACCTGACTTCAAACTATACTACAAGGCTACAGTAACCAAAACAGCATGGTACTGGTACCAAAACAGAGATATAGACCAAAGGAACAGAACAGAGCCCTCCGAAATAATACCACACATCTACAGCCATCTGATCTTTGACAAATCTGAGAAAAACAAGAAATGGGGAAAGGATTCCCTATTTAATAAATGGTGCTGGGAAAATTGGCTAGCCATAAGTAGAAAGCTGAAACTAGATCCTTTCCTTACTCCTTACACTGAAAATTAATTCAAGATGAATTAGAGACTTAAATGTTAGACCTAAAACCATAAAAACCCAAGAAGAAAACCTAGGTAATACCATTCAGGACATAGGCATGGGCAAGGACTTCATGTCTAAAACACCAAAAGCAATGGCAACAAAACCCAAAATTGACAAATGGGATCTAATTAAACTAAAGAGCTTCTGCACAGCAAAAGAAACTACCATCAGAGTGAACAGGCAACCTACAGAATGGGAGAAAAATTTTGTAAATTATTCATCTGACAAAGGGCTAATATCTAGCACCTATAAAGAACTCAATCAAATTTACAAGAGAAAATCAAACAACCCCATCAAAAAGTGGGCAAAGGATATGAACAGACATTTCTCAAAACAAGACATTCATACAGCCAACAGATACATGAAAAAATGCTCATCATCACTCACCATCAGAGAAATGCAAATCAAAACCACAATGAGATACCATCTCACACCAGCTAGAATGGAAATCATTAAAAAATCAGGAAACAACACGTGCTACAGAGGATGTGAAGAAATAGGAACACTTTTGCACTGTTGGTGGTACTGTACACTAGTTCAACCATTGTGGAAAACAGTATGGCGATTCCTCAAGGATCTAGAACTGGAAATACCATTTGACCCAGCCATCCCATTACTGAGGATATACCCAAAGGATTATAAGCCATGCTGCTATAAAGACACATGCACAAGTATGTTTATTGCAGCACTATTCACAATAGTGGGGACTTGGAATCAACCCACATGTCCATCAGTGACAGACTGGATTAAGAAAATGTGGCACATATACACCATGGAATACTATGCAGCCATAAAAAAGGATGAGCTCGTGTCCTTTGTAGGGTCATGGATGCAGCTGAAAACCATCATTCTCAGCAAACTATCACAAGAACAGAAAACCAAATACCGCATGTTCTCACTCATAGGTGGGAATGAACAATGAGATCACTTGGACAGGGGAAGGGGAACATCACACACCGGGGCCTATTGTGGGGAGGGATAGCATTAGGAGATATACCTAAATGGGTGCAGCACATCAACATGGCACATATATACATATGTTACAAACCTGCATATTGTGTACATGTACCCTAGAACTTAAAGTATAATAAAAAATAAAAAAAAATTTAAAAAAAGGTCTGAAGGAAAGTGTATCAACATAAAGTAATAATTGCCTCTAAATGGGAGAGTGGTAATGAATTTAAAACAATACTAATGTTGCTTAAGAACTGAAAGTATGTGTTGCTTTTCAAATTATTTGAAAAACAATATATATTTCTTAAAAATTTTAGAAGATACATAGGACAATTAATAACCACAGAAAATTAATTACTATATGAAAAGTTGCCATAAGATGACATGCGCAACCATGCCCAGCTGATTTTGTATTTTTAGTAGAGATGGGGTTTCTCCATGTTGGTCATGCTGGTCTCGAACTCCTGACCTCAAGTGATCCACCTGCCTCAGCCTCCCAAAGTGCTAGGATTGCAGGCATGAGCCACTGCACCCAGCCACAGTACAATTTTATAATTTGGGTTTGATTACTAACCAAGGACTTAGACATAGAGCATCAACTATTTTTTAAATGTATAGCAACAACTATTTTAAACATGTATAACAATGGTTAGCAAACTTTTTCTGTAAAGGGCCAGATGATGATTATTTCAAGCTTTGCAATCCATAAATTCTCTATCACAACTACTGAGCCTGTGTAGCATAGACACAGTCATACACAATATAGAAATAAATGAGCGTACCTGTGTCCTAATAAAACTTTATTTACAAAAACAAGAAGCAAGCTGGACTTGGCCTATGGCTATAGTTTGGTGACCCTGTTGAAAAATATTATTTTCCAAGTTATAGATTACAGAAAATTAATCTGTTTAAGTTATGGATTAAAATTAAATTTCAAAATTTCAATTTTTAATCATACTAAATATTTCAAGAGCAATCACCACATAGAATTACTGCCACCATATAGTATAGCACAGGAAGCACTTTTATTGTCCCAGAAAGTTTACTGGCTAGCATAGCTATAGATTCAGATACGATTGACAGAAAGAAAGATATATGATAGAAAGATAGATTGATGGATGGGAGGGTGGAACAAGATGGCCAAATAGAAGCCTAAACTGTTTATTCCCACCCCCAACCCTGCAGATAGATGGAGGGATGGATGGATAGATAGATAGATAGATAGATAGATAGATAGATAGATAGATAGATAGATAGATAGATAGATAGGTAGATAGAGATGGATAGATCGATAATAGACATATATACAGATAGATGATAGGTAGCTAAATAGATAGAGATAGATGATAGATATAGAATATATATAGAGATAGATAGATAGATAGATAGATAGATAGATAGATAGATAGATAGATAGATAGATATAGATAGATAGATGATAGATGGATAGGTTGAAAGAGAAATAAGATAGTGGTAGAGACAAAGATAGAGCTAGAAAAATATAAAGATACAGAAATACACATACAGAGTGACTGATTCTCTGAGGAGGTGATACTTGGTCAGAATAATGAAGAGATTAGTATCTTCTCATGAAAAATACTGTGACAGAGAGTTCCAGGGAGAGGCAGGAACAAGTACAAAGGCTGAGACCTAAAACAAGTTTACTGTAGAAGGACAGAACAGAATGTGGGACAGGGAAGACTTAGAGGAGACAGTCAGGTGTAAGTCATACAAGTTCTTATCAGTAGTTTGGATTCTAGGTTAATGCCAAAGAAATTCATTGGGGTGTTTGAAGTAAGGGATACCTTATTCTGATTTACATTTTTGACAGATAACTTTGGTACATATGTGGAGAATGGACTGTTTGGTTGCAAAGTTAGAAGTACAGCATTCTTACAGAAGACTATCGTAGTAATCCAGGCAAGAGATAATAGTGGCTTGGACTGAAGGTAGCAGAGAAGATAGGAAAACATTTAGATTAGATTTTGAAGGTAATGTCAACTAGATATGCTATTGAATTGGATGAGTAGAGAGAGGGAAAAAGAAATAGTAAGGGTCACTTCTAGCTTATTTCTTGGAAATGGAAATGACAACTAAGAAGAGAAGAGGATTGGGGAGGAAATCCAGAGCTCTGCTTTAAAGCAGGAAACTAAGATGCCCATTGGACATATACATTAGTTTCCTAGGGCTGCAGTAACAAATTCCCACAAACTTGATGGCTTAAAACAACACAACTTTATTCTCTCATGGTCCTGGAGGCCAGAAATACAAAATCGATTTCAGTGGGCCAAATGCAAGGTGTTAGCAGAGACAGACTTCCTTTGGAAGCTCCGGCAGAATTCATTTCTTGCCAAGTCTGTCTTCTGGTGTTAGTTCTCTTTGGCTCCACAGTCACATTCCCTTCTTCTCTTCTTTGTATCTTCTCTTCTGTCCATATGAAATTTTGTCAGCCTCTCTCTTACGGGGACATATATGATTGTATTTAGGATCCACCTGGATAATCCAGGATAATTTCTTTTTATCAAGATCATTAATTTAGTCATTTTTGCAGACTCTTTTTCCAAATAAAGCAACGTCCACAGATTCTTGGATATTCTTTTCTAGGGGGTGAGAGTGGGAAGAAGCATTTTCCGCTGTAACTCAATATCCAGGGGGAATTATTGAACTGAATATGTGCATTTGAACTTGAAAGAAGAGAACAGGAACTACATACATGAGTTCAGGTGTGGTATATAGATGGCGGATAAAGAAATGGCACAAGTGTAATCACTTAAGATGGGATGGAAGGGAGGGTTAAGAACCAGCCCCTATGACAGCCACAAATTTAGAAGTTTGACAGAAAAAGAAGTGTTTGTAAAAACAGACTGAAAAGGGAAATCTACTGGGATAGAAAGAAAAACAAGAAAATGTGGTGCTTCTGACTCCAAAGTGGAAAGATATTTTAGAAAAAAAAGATTATGGAGTATACCATAAAACAGACTTTATAAAATTAAGATCACAGAATCCATTAACTTTAATCACAATACAACTAAGGTAGACATCTGCTATAAAATTACTGAAACAAAGTATCTATCTGGAAATTAAAAACATTCTTCTAAATAATTCATGGGTCAAAAAAAAATCATAAGAGAAATGTAAAAATACTTAGAACTCCTCAGAAACAAAAATGCAATCTAGCAACTTTTTAAAATAATAGGTACAATATTTAGCAGACTGAAAATTTATAAGCTATTACAAGGAAGAAAAACTGATCACTAAGAAAATAGAATGAACAAAGCAATAAAGTAAAATAAATGAATTTGAAAACAAATATACATAGAATGGACCAACAAAAACCAAAGAGTTTTTCTGAAAAGGTTGAAATTTACTAAATCTTTGACATGGCTGAAAAAGGAAAAGCAAGAAATAACGTGTCTGAAATGAGGAGGTCTGTAACTACAGATGAGAGAGAAACCGGAAAGATAATAAAGAATGTTAAAAGAAGTTCAGGATAATAGTTGTGAAAACTAAGAGGAAGTAAATTATTTTCTAGAAAATTGTAACTTACTAAAGCTAATTTCAAAAAAAAATTGAAAAATTGAAAAACGCTTACAATCATTAAAGATTTTGAATAAGCAATTTAAAATCTACCCATAAAAACACACAATGCTAAGCGTTTTATTGATGATACCTGCTGAACATTCAAGTTATATATAATTTTAATCTACTCAAACCCTTCCAGGGAATAGAAACAGAGGGAACAATCTGTAACTCATATGAAGTTGGTGAGTCTGATTTTCTAATACAAGCTTCCCTAAAGAGAACACACACAGGAAAGGAAATAACATGTCATCACATTTATGAACATAGATGAAAACATTTTATCAAACTAAATATACAATGTTTTTAAAAATAAATTCAATATAGCCTAATTGCGTTTATTCTGAGGGTCCAATAGTATCGACTTACAAAAAAACACCTGAGGCAAACTTAATATAAATAGAGAGTTGATTTGGCCCAAGCTTGAGGATTGCAAACCGAGAACACAGATCTAAATTGCCCTGAATATACACTCTGATTAGCATTAGTTGTAAGCAGATTTATAAAGGAAAAGAAAGGGCAGTTTGTAAGTTTTTTACCAAGAATTTGCATTAAAATATCACAAGCTATCAATTGGCTATACATTGTTCTTTGTATCACAAATTCCAGGACTTAAATCCAACGCAGGAGGCAGCTAGTGAGGAACAAAATGCCGTTAAACGACTGGCCCCAGGAATGGGTGTGTCAGGGAGGGAATGATTGAAGTCCCATACTGATGTTTCTCTGGGACTGATACATTTTGCATACCTCACAAAGCTCAGACTGCTGTGAAGTGTTTTTATTTCCTTAATAGGCAAACATTAGATTAAATAGTGTGGCACGATAATAAAGGAGAGAATCCGTACGACCAAAATTGTTTGTAATAGAAAAAAACAACCTCCACAATAACAACAACCTAAGGTCCGTTAATAGAAGAATGAATGAATCAAATATGGCATATTTATTCGATGGAATAATGTACAACAAATGAGAATGGTGAAATGGTTGGAAACAGGTCCACATACCAACAGGAGTAAATTTCATAAACATAACTTAGATCAAAAAAGACACTTTGTAGAATATATACAGTATAAAACAATTCTTATAAAATCTAAAAACATGCTAAACAATCTTATATATCTTTAGGGAAGCATACATATGTATTAAAAGTAGAACTGTATACTTGAAAATGATTTTAAAAAGATAATTTAAAAATGAAAAATATTCAGTATTGTGGTTACTTTGGAGGCAATGGAGGTAGAAATGAGATCAAAAAGGAGTTTCATATTTTAGTTCAGATAATGGAAAAGTGGATTTTCAGCACATTAATCTTTTTTCATCTTTTATGTTTGAAATATTATTACCCTAAACATTTTTTATGAGTGAGGAGAGGTAACAAAGAGGAGAGTAAAGGGAAGTAAATTTGATAGAGTTGAGAGGCTGTATGTCCCAAAATGTTTGAAAGTTTGTTGGGCTAGCAATAGTAGAAAAAGGAAGCTAAAAATGTTATCGACCATGGGCTGTTAGGCTCTCAAGCCATAGATATTGAACTGACATGAAGCCAAAAAATGTCCCAGACAAGGCTTTATTGGGGCTTATGATTGAGCACAAGTGAGTCAGCGTAAGAGGAAAAATTATCTGGTTGGCTTCCCAAAGGAAGCTGGAAGGACAGTATTAGAGGGGCTATAGCAGGAAAGGAGAGATGTTTTAGCATGCAGAGACAGGAAATATCAGCGCCTGTGCAGTTGGATAACATGATTCCTCGTGTGTTGCATGCCTAATTGGCACGTTAAATCTCTATCCCTGGATGTGATTTTTAGTATTATAATGAAGCTATGGGTTAGAATCGGTCACTCTCAGGCTTTGTGCACATGTGAGTAGTGGGGGTACCAGCAAGAGATGGAAGTTAGAAGTTGGATACCTGAAATTGAGTTTCAGAAATGCAAAACTTAGGGCAGTACCAAAAGTGGTAATGTATCCATGGAATACATAGTTTCATGTGGAGTAAAAGATCATTGCTGTTGAAGAGGCCACGAAACTAATGGGTCAATGTGTTAGATAAATCACCTACCTGGAATTTGAAATTGCCCAGAATTATAGCAAAAATAACAATGGAGAAGACAACAGTGGTCCAGTGTCAATGTAGAATGATGATATCCTGGAAATCTCCAGATAGCAGCGAGGAGGGGCAATATGGCAGTCTGATTTTCAAAAGGCCTGGTTTCTTTCTTTCTTCTTTTTGTTTTGTTTTGTTCTAATAAATAAGGAAGATAAAAGATTTTAAAAAGTAAACAGAGCAAAGGGGTCATAAACTCACCTGCTGAACCTGATACATGGGTTCAGTGGTGAAGGTAGTTGGAAGAGGCTTTATTTGGTAGTATTTCAAGCAAGGCAATGTCTCCGGGGGGCAACAAAATTCAGTTATAGCTAGATGATGAATGAAGGTAATGTTCAGAAGAGGGGTTGAGGTGTGTTAGAGGCAGTTATCATTGACTTACTATGTTCTACAGAGAGCACAATCCAAGGATGTGGGAAAATGGTATGGGAGGGAGATAGGTCAGGTCAAGTTAGGTGATATGCTCAACAATATATATATATAGGTTGAGTATCCCTTATCTGAAATGCTTGGGATCAGAAGTGCTTGGACTTGGGTTTTTTTGCTTTTTTGATTTTAGAATATTTGCATTATGCATACCAGTTCAGCATCTCTAATATGAAAATCTGAAATTTGGAGTGCTGCAATGAGCATTTCCTTTGAGCATCATGTCAGTTCTCAAAAGGTTTCAAATTTGTGAGTGTTTCAGATTTCAGATTTTTGAATTTGGGATGTTCAACCTGTATTGGGATGATGGAGAATTATCTGGGAAATGTGGGCTTCTAACAATCACTATAGGGCATGATGAGAATAGCTGTGGCAATGTCTTATGGAAAGAGAAGCGACTGGTTTAAGTTAAACCTCAGAGTACTTAGGTCCAGAAGGTAAGCTTTGTCAGCTCACAATCCAAATTTTTTCTGCTTTCCTCAGCTCACCTGTCATCATTCTTCAACATGGACGTCCACTCAGATCAATCCACTCTCTTTTTCTACTTTGATTCAGGTATTTCTTTCTCTTTTGTTTTCCCAACAAATTGTGATGTCTTTTAGAGCTTGGTTTTTCTTTAGTATTCCTGATTCACCAAGGAAAGAGCTGGACACACAGTGGATGTTTAATAAATATTTGATTGATTGAGCTGACATTTCATTTGTCTAGGTTATAATCAGTACTCAGACACTCAAGGTATGGCTATAAATTGAGAAGCAAAGGATTTGCACTTTAATTAGAAACATTTTCCGTGTTTAAAATAAAAGCTTGGCTTATAAAGATTTTGCCTTTACTCTTGCTTCCTCCCCATTTCATTGCAATCTGAGATTTACAAAAACATAAGTAGTTGCCGTGGAGACAATTGCTGGGCAATAGAGGAGCCATTTGGGAACAACAGCAAGAACAGCTATAATAGTCAACAGCAGAATTTTACATTCATCTTTTTTGCTTTCAATAGTGGAAATGAAAATAGTCTTAGTCTTTTTTTAAAAAAATCTATTGGATACTATGAACTCACTCTCTTTGCTACAGGGCTCATAAGCATCTGGTACATACAAGTAGACCCTACCACTTATTAAGATACTGAAATGATTCCGCACTGGTTGGGAAATAATCATTGTCTCTCAGACTCACCTGAGTGCCACTCCATGGCCGCAGCTCCCAGCCCCTGTCCCCATATCTTCCATAGCTCCTCATTATCCAGCAACTAAAGTTTAAGCCCTGGTCAAGCAGGGCCCAGCACTATGGCTATAGTTGGCATACCAGCCGCTACACATCGTGAATCTACCAGCTCTTATATATAGTGAATACCATTTCTGACTATATTTATCAGACATCACAAACAAATATCCTTCAGGTATGATTGTGAGGCATTCTCAGGGTTTTACATTCCAGAATTATCAGGTAGCATTTAAAATTTCCATGAATTCATCTCATTTTAACTTCTCTTGAAAAATTGGAGATCCTGACTACATTGGACTTTCATTCCAAAAAATCAATAGAACAGAGCAGCAATTGACCCCTTTGGACACTCCATGTGCTCTTTGTGCAGCAATCTCCACCACTTATTGTTCACCCAAATGACTGCCTCTTTTAATGTGGCTACTCTTACCCTGTGGATGTTTAATGCCATCCCCATCAAGCTACCAATGAGTTTCTTCACAGAATTGGAAAAAACTGCTTTAAAGTTCATATGGAACCAAAAAAGAGCCCGCATTGCCAAGACAATCCTAAGTCAAAAGGACAAAGCTGGAGGCGTCACGCTACCTGACTTCAAACTATACTACAAGGCTACAGTAACCAAAACAGCATGGTATTAGAACCAAAACAGAGCTATAGACCAATGGAACAGAACAGAGTCCTCAGAAATAATACCACACATCTACAGCCATCTGATCTTTGACAAACCTGAGAGAAACAAGAAATGGGGAAAGGATTCCCTATTTAATAAATGGTGCTGGGAAAATTGGCTAGCCATAAGTAGAAAGCTGAAACTGGATCCTTTCCTTACCCCTTATACGAAGATTAATTCAAGATGGATTAGAGACTTAAATGTTAGACCTAATACCATAAAAACCCTAGAAGAAAATCTAGGTAGTACCATTCAGGACATAGGCATGGGCAAGGACTTCATGTCTAAAACACCAAAAGCAACGGCAGCAAAAGCCAAAATTGACAAATGGGATCTCATTAAACTAAAGAGCTTTTGCACAGCAAAAGAAACTACCATCAGAGTGAACAGGCAACCTACAGAATGGGAGAAAATTTTTGCAACCTACTCATCTGACAAAGGGCTAATATCCAGAATCTACAAAGAACTCAAACAAATATACAAGAAAAAGACAAACAACCCCATCAAAAAGTGGGCAAAGAATATGAACAGACATTTCTCAAAAGAAGACATTCATACAGCCAACAGACACATGAAAAAATGCTCATCATCACTCGCCATCAGAGAAATGCAAATCAAAACCACAATGAGATACCATCTCACACCAGTTAGAATGGCAATCATTAAGAAGTCAGGAAACAACAGGTGTTGGAGAGGATGTGGAGAAATAGGAACACTTTTACACTGTTGGTGGGATTGTAAACTAGTTCAACCATTATGGAAAACAGTATGGTGATTCCTCAAGGATCTAGAACTAGATGTACCATATGACCCAGCCATCCCACTACTGGGTATATACCCAAAGGATTATAAATTATTCTACTACAAAGACACATGCGCACATATGTTTATTGCGGCACTATTCACAATAGCAAAGACTTGGAATCAACCCAAATGTCCATCTGTGACAGACTGGATTAAGAAAATGTGGCACATATACACCATGGAATACTATGCAGCCATAAAAAAGGAAGAGTTTGCGTCCTTTGTAGGGACATGGATGCAGCTGGAAACCATCATTCTTAGCAAACTATCACAAGAACAGAAAACCAAACACCGCATGTTCTCACTCATAGGTGGGAACTGAACAATGAGATCACTTGGACTCGGGAAGGGGAACATCACACACTGGGGCCTATCATGGGGAGGGGGGAGGAGGGAGGGATTGCATTGGGGAGTTATACATGACATAAATGATGAATTGATGGGTGCTGACAAGTTGATGAGTGCAGCACACCAACATGGCATAAGTATACATATGTAACAAACCTGCACGTTATGCACATGTACCCTAGAATTTAAAGTATAATAATAATAAACAAAAATAGTTTCTGTGCCCTGCACTATCATACCCCAAATCAAATTCCTGGGGACTGTATTTGGTTCTAGACTTAAGGGTTATTTGATGGGACACAGGGTCAGTGTGGATCTGCTCCTGCTCTATCTCCTTTCTCTTCTGTACATCGTTTGGTTCTAGAAACTACAACAGCAACTCAGCCACCTTCACTTCTAATTCAAAAAGGCATTTCTTTGCAGACAAGAAAATCTTGTCAATGCCTATATTCCTGACGTTTCACAGAAGATAATCTAGCATTGGAAGGGGCACGTACACTGGTCTTGATAGTAACTACCAATAAAAGATAGAAATGAAATTGTGACCTCTGTTGTATATATTTGCACAGTAAGTGAAAAGAATTGTGTCTTCTACAGGAAAACTGCTAGTGCCAATTATGCTGCTAATTATGAGAAAGAAGGGCTTTAGGAGCGACAGGTTCAGGGTTTCTACCTGCTTAGCTGCTATTTTCTGCCTTAACTGTGACTGCCACCTGGCGAGTTTGTGAATTCACAGCTATATCTAACGAAAAACGAGAAGGAATGATCTAAAACTACATTTAATCTGAATCCTTGGTTCAGTTTTCCATTGCTGCAAAACACACCATCCAGAACTTAGTTGCTTAACATAACTGCAGTTGATTTTCTTGTACTTCTGTGGTTTAACGATTGCCAAGTCATTCATGCCATTGTAGTCACCTGGAAGTTCAACTATGGCCCCTCTCACATTTCTGGTGATTTGCATAGGATGCAGTCAGGGAAGCTGCCTTCCTCACCACATGGCCATACAGTGTACCTTGACATGCTTTTCTCAAAGCAGCATTCCAAGAGGGTGAGAGCAGAAGCTTCCAAATTCTTACAGTGTCACTTCTGCCACATTCTGTTGGCCAAAGCCAGTCACAAGACCAGTCCAGACTCAAAGGGTGGGGAAATAAGTTCCAACTCTCGATGGGAGAAGCAGCAAGTCACAGGGGAATACATGCAGGGATGAGAGGTGTTATTACCACACTCTGTGTAAATAATCTGCCACATTCCTGAAGCTAGAACTTACAGAGGGCTGGGCTCCACTAAAATAGAAGAGAGGAATTATGGTAGACAAATCCTTAAAATGTATTGGAAATCTTATACAGAAATTAAAGTCTCTAATGAGTGGAAACTGTAAAAATCAGGAAGATAGGGGAGGAGTTCCGATTTGGAATTCACTGGGACATCTATGAAGGTGAAAAGAAAGGAGGAGGAAATGGAGGTAGGAAAAAAATAGTGAGAGCCAAAGAGTCTGGGAGGAAAAAGCCCTGATGAGAGGACTCTGTTCCTGAAAGGGTTCCCTGCCAGCTGCCACAGCATGGCCCAATCGCATTTCTGCCCTTGTTCAGTCCTCAAAGCCGGAGCTGTGTTTGCTGATCCATCCTGTCTACTCCCAATCCCAAGGGCAGGATCTCTTCATCTCAGACCTGATTACTATGATATCATCCAAACAACTCCTCCAGGTTTCCTTTTCTGGTGCATCCTGCATATCACACCTGCTTGGTTTATTTGTTTTTTAAAAATTTCTATTTCTTTCTGAATAAGTAAAATATGCTCACTTTATAACATTTTAAAAGTATGGGGCTGGAAGGAGTGGCTCACACCTATAATCCCAGCACTTTGGGAAGCTGAGGTAGACAGATCACTCGAGGTCAGGAGTTCAAGACCAGCCTGGCCAACATGGTGAAACCCTGTCTCTACTAAAAATACAAAATAAATTAACCAGATGTGGTGGTTCTTGCCTGTAATCCCAGCTACTTGGGAGGCTGAGGCAGGACAATTGCTTGAACCTGGGCAGCAGAGGTTGCAGTGAGCCAAGATCGTGTCACTGGGCTGCAGCCTGGGTGACAGAGTGAAACTCTGCCTCAAAAAAGGATAAAAAAAAATAAGATATGAAAGGTAGACAGACAGGAAAACAGGGATTCAGAGAGGTTAAGCAACTTGCCTACTAAGAAGCAGTGGAGCCTGGACTTGAATGCTGGAGGACCGTGTTCTTGGCCACAGCACTGTTGGCTTCTGGAATCAGGTCTCCTCATCTGCCCTGACCACACAAAAGTTTGAGATTACTTTTCCCACCAACTATCAAAACTAGTACATTGACTTGGGTTAGTAAGTGATAACTGTAGATCTGCACAATTCTTGACTAAAAGAATAAAGACTAGGACAGCTTTACAAGAAGCCAATATTGTCACTGTCACAAAGATAATATATCGTATGAAACAGACACCAACATTACTTGTACTATGACCTAGTCATGATGTATTAATTTTTGCAACACTTGGACACCTTGTCATGCCAATAAAGACACTGAAGCTGAAAGCAGAAATTTAAAACTAGATGTCACCTGCATCTATCAGTGCAGGTGATGACCCAGGAGTCAGTAAGGAAGATTGAAGATGAGGGTTGTTGGTAGATAAATAATAAGCACTCAGGAAGGAAGGCAAGTTCTGTTGCTTCTTGCCTCGTGTCTAGGCTCCTTATTTGCAAAGTAGCCTCAGGAGAGAGATCTTTTCCATTTGTGTTTCATCTTCTTGATTGAGAAAGGGTACATAGGAAGAAGCATGAGGATTTAGTTTATAAAACTAAAACCCACAGTGTTCGGATGATATATCTAACTATATTTCTGCTACAGCTGCAACATGGGTTGTGTCTGTTTGTGTATGATCATGAGGCATTTGCAAGGGTGCGCACACTGGCCAGAACACATTTACCAATAATACCTCACACAATGTTTACCTGCCACAGCCCGCTGGGTTTTAAACACTGGTGTATGGCATCGTGGAAGAGGAAGGTCATCTTTCCTACTGGGCTGTGCATAATTCCATCCTGCAGTCAGGTAGACTATCTGAAACTGGATGTTCCAGCCATTCTTTACTCAATTAAACTTCTGGCAATACCTTTCTATTTATCACACAACAGCCACTTTCTTAAAAGATCATTTGCACATTTCTGGCCATTCAGAGGCATCCTGTAATAAGGACTGTTTGCACTCAAAAAGATGGACTTTACCCATTTCTTGGAAAAACCATTTGGGGCATTTTCTGATGCTAGCTTTTAATCAATTACCTAAGCCACCCAGACTTGGGGGAGGTAGATTGATCTTCCTGCTCATTGACGAAAGGAATGTTCCTCTAGCCACTACACCCATGCCAGCCTGTACATTGGGAATTTTTTTAAAAATTATTTATATAACATTAATTATCAAAGCTGCAGTTTGAGTCTTTTCTCTCTTTTCAGAAGAAAATTCTCTTTTATTTTCTCCCTTTCCTTGCATTTTATAAATAGATCAGTCTCAAAGCAAGTCTCCAAGGGGCATTCAGGTGAACTTAATGGAGGTTAATCCTTTTTTTACATGCTACACAAAATCCTATGATTCAACCACAAAAATATTACCTACTTGAACAGCTTGAGTTCCTCCCATTAGAGAAGATAACGGGAAGGACATAGAGAAAAATGAAATTTCTTCTTACAGATGAGAAGCTGCCTGGATTCTCAAAGATACTGACTTGGATAACTTACAAATTCCAGATTATACACCTTCATAAAAATCATTATTCCATATCATAGGATCAAATTTTCTGGAAAAGATGTATGTACAATGTTTGTAAAAATGTAATTTGAATCTATAGGCATAAAATGTTATACAAATTAATTATATTAAAGTAAGAAAACTTATATCTATTGTTTTATGTACTAGGCAAGAACAGTAAAATTGTATATTGCCTTTCTTATCTGCATGTGCATATGCTAAAAAAATACAAAGGAAATAAAAATACGGGTGAAAGGATAAGTCTCCTATTTGCATCCTGGGGACAAAAATATACCTTCTGTGTCTTTAGCAATCACAGTCTGACCATGAAATGCAGGAACAGAACTCTCAGGGTCCTTTTTACAGTAACAGGACCATCAAGACAAGGGCAGACAGGTCCTAGAGCCAGGTACCTTGTAATCACAGACTCAAATCAAGTCCCCTGTAACGGAATATAAATTATACCTATTTTTTTTCTATGCTGCAGTGTTATAGTGGCCTTGCACTATGACATTTTTTCTAGTACATATGTACTCAACAGAAGGCAAGTTTCTCAAACCAAACATACTTTGAATGAGGGTGAGGGGAAGCCAGCCCCTTCCTGACTCTCAGGTCCCTCGTTCACAAGCCTGCCTTTGAGGCAGATGATAGAGATGAACACATTTCTGATAAGCCATTTCCAGTTTGGAGCACCACAGAGCATACAACCTTCATAACCAAACTACTGAAGTCATTGGGCATCGAGGACAGTGGTTTGTGGACCGGGAGACAGCAGAAATAACCCTCCTCTGCTGATTCCTTCTGGTGAGACCACTAAAATTGCTTTAAAGAAAGTCTAAGTATCTTTCAGAGAAGGGACAGGAGCAGGTACGAGATAACTGCTCTGAACAGGTGGTTAATTAGTACCAACACTTGCCACTCTAATCTACCAGATGATTCCCACCCTATTTGCCAAAAATATATATATTATTTTCTTTGATATCTTCAACTCACATATCAAGTCTGCAAAGACCGAATGAAGTCTTCAAACAAGTAGAATGATGAGGCTCTGCTGAAACCCTGGGAGGAGAATCACCCTGTTTGTCTCTATTGCTTCAGTGCGCAAAATTGCTTCCCACTGATCACCTCATCCCTGCTCTCAGCAAAAGCTCCTTTCTGGAACAATAACCTGGAACGAGTGTCAAAAGTTAATCACCACTTGGCTTGAGGGACGAGTTTAAAAGACCTGTTTCAAGAATCAAGATTCCCAGTACCCTTTTAGAACAAGGCTTGCTATTTATACAGCACATTTCCCAAATGGGGCATCTGGTTATTTATAGAAAAGCCAGTTTGAACATGTGTCTGGGTTACTTCTGTGATTGGCATACTGTGGGGAAAGTTGGTTGCATCAGTCAAGAGATGTTTATGGATTATCTACTCTATGTAAAATAGTGTAAAAATGAAATTTGTATCCAAGCTTTACTCTTGAGTAAAACAGAGGATTTCAAAATCGAACTGTCTTAAAAAAAACCTGCATGATTGCCATTCTAACTGGTGTGAGATGGTATCTCATTGTGGTTTTGATTTGCATTTCTCTGATGGCCAGTGATGATGAGCATTTTTTCATGTGTCTGTTGGCTACATAAATGTCTTCTTTTGAGAAGTGTCTGTTCATATCCTTTGCCCACTTTTTGACGGGGTTGTTTGATTTTTTTCTTGTAAATTTGTTTAAGTTATTTGTAGATTCTGGATATTAGCCCTTTGTCGGATGGGTACATTGCAAAAATTTTCTCCCATTCTGTAGGTTGCCTGTTCGCTCTGATGATAGTTTCTTTTGCTGTGCAGAAGCTCTTTAGTTTAATTAGATCCCATTTGTCTATTTTGGCTTTGTTGCCATTGCTTCTGGTGTTTTAGTCATGAAGTCCTTGCCCATGCCTAGGTCCTGAATGGCATTGCCTAAGTCAGGAAACAACAGGTGCTGGAGAGGATGTGGAGAAATAGGAACATTTTTGCACTGCTGGTGAGACTGCAAACTAGTTCAACCATTGTGCAAGACAATGTGGCAATTCCTCAAGGATCTAGAACTAGAAATACCATTTGACCCAGTGATCCCATTACTGGGCATATACCCAAAGGATTATAAATCATTCTACTATAAAGACACATGAACACCTATGTTTATTGTGGCACTATTCACAAGAGCAAAGACTTGGAATCAACCCAAATGCCCATCAGTGATAGACTGGATTAAGAAAATGTGGCACATATACACCATGGAATACTATGCAGCCATAAAAAGGATGAGTTCATGTCCTTTGTAGGGACATGGATGAAGCTGGAAACCATCATTCTCAGCAAACTATCGCAAAGACAGAAAACCAAACACTGCATGTTCTCACTCATAGGTGGGAATTGAACAATGAGAACACTTGGACACAGGGTGGGGAACATCACACACCGGGGCCTGTTGTGGGGTGGGGGGAGGGGGGAGGGATAGCATTAGGAGAAATACTTAATGTAAATGACGAGTTAATGCGTGCAGCACACCAACATGACATGCATACATATGTAACAAACCTGCACAGTGTGCACATGTACCCTAGAACTTAAAGTCTAATAAATAAATAAATAATAAAATTTTTTTAAAAAATAAATTTAAAAACCTGCATGATATGGTCTTTCCATATCCACACTGTGTGTCAGAAAATGCTGTTGAAACCTGTTATCATAAGTAAAGGAGTGAGGACAAAAAATTAGTGCAAAATATATACTATGCCACTGTCATTCAAATAAGCATTTGCTTTAAAAAGGACACAACATGATTTGAAATAAGCACTAGACTAGGACTCAGGACTGGATACTACTTTAATCATGACCATTAACACACTGGATGACCTGAGCAAATCCTCTTTGAATCTGAGTTTTGACTTCCTAATGGGTAAAGCTAAGCAGGTAGAACAGGATGATGTATTAAGTTTATTCCAGTGTTGAAATTCTATGATTTTGTAATTCTACCTCAGTCATTCTTCCATTAACACTGAATTTCTTTTAACAGAAAACATATTAAGCATCAAAATAGCAAAATATTCATTCTGCCTTTCATCATTAATATATATCTCAAAGCTTTTGAATCTTTAGTTCACCAAATTATATCACATAATTAATGCAACATCTACTAGTATTATCCACAAATGCTATATTTTGTAAAGAGTCACTATCGAGGAGTAATTTAAAATTCTGAATATTGAATTCATTACAAAGTACACTCATCAAACACTAATGATGATTAATTTTTGTTTTGCTGTGATTAACTCACCTTGTGTCTCATTATGATAATTTGTTCTAATTCCCTCATTCTTCCCTAGCAGAATAATCTCCAACAAACATTTGAAGGGAACATCAAAAAAACTGTTATTTTCATAAGAAAAGACTGAGATACACTTAGTAATTATTTTCCAGAATATGAAGCCACAGATTATGATCAGCTATTTTTCATTTACACAAAGGAGAGAAAACAAATCTAAACAGGAAGCAAGGTTGTGATTACCAAAGGAGTTTTCATTTTCGTTCCTCTCTAGAATCTGATACTAAGAAAAACTGGCAAACCTATTGTTCTAGATGCATTTCAGAATATGGGAGATACATTTGTGGTGCCTAATGTTTCTTTCTTGTTTTATTTGAGAAACGGGGGGTGGGGGTTTGGGGGGGAACACCAATATTTTTCACAAGTTCCATTTTATATTTTCCAGTATCACTTCACTACTTCCTACCTTCAAACTACCTTGGTATATTTAAAAGGTAACCAAAAACACCTTTCTAACTATTTACTTCTACAAAAGTTAAGGCTCTGCTGCTGAGTCTGTGTCTTAAATAAGAACATTAAACATAGTTTCTACTAAGCTATATATAAGCTCAGCCATTTGACCTATGTAAGCATGCTCCCCCAAAATTTGGAGCAGACCTATCTACGCTTCAGTATGCCCATGGAAAAGATTCCTGAAAGATTTTGGTCCCTTCTTTAGGGTTTGCTAAGTGCAATACAAATAATAGCACTGTTATCCATGATCAGAGGTCATTGCAGGGGGAGGGTAACAGGATGAGCTAAAGTAGATCTTTACAATATTAATAAATTGATACAAATGACTGCTATATTCTCCCAAATTTTGCATATTCTCTTATATAACCCTCACAACAAACCCAAAGCCATATTCCCAGAAAAATTTACTTGCCTAGCATTGTACAACCTATAAGAAGATGAGTAAGAATTTGAATCCAGGTAAATTTCTTTATGTTTAAAAGTGTTAAAGAAAAATTCTATATTGACAATATTTTTAGATAGATGATGTCCAGTTTGAAAGGTTTTATCTGCAAGTTTCAAGCGCATTCACTTACCTGACCTGATTAACCTAGGATCAATAACTTAGAATTTCAAAATAATGAAAAAATTATTATGTATTTGTTAATAAATGATATTGGATAGTCATCCAGGAGGTAAAACAGTCAGTCAAATTCTTATTTATTGGAATCAAATTGTTTGAAGATTTTAATATAAATAAAAAATGAAACCATAAAAGTACTTAAAGAAATATGGGAAAAATATTGAATAATTGAGAGCAAAAAAGGCCTTTCTAAGAATGACACAAAATTCTGAAGACATAATAGAAAAGTATTATAAATTACATTATTTAAAAAATAAATTCAACATGGCAAAACCAACATAAGCAATATGAGAAGAATACAACCAATCAGAAAAAAAGATTTGGTATTTATATGATAATTAAAATGTTTCTAAAATATAAAAAATCTAGAAATTAATATAAAAATACCCCACAGCAATTCAATAGAAAAATGGACAGTGGGTATGAAAAGGCAGTTCACATTTTTAAAAAATGAAAATACTTATCTTAAATTTAAGAAAAATCTTTAACCTTACTCATAATAACAGAAAACAAATTATGAGATCATAGTGATACCAGATTCTGTGTATTAGACTGGCAATGATGAAAGGTCTTGTTAATACTTTATTAATACATCACGTTGAAAAGTGTGTGGAGAAATTGGCCTTTTCACAAATTTCTTAGGAGACTGATGTAACTTCCGTATAGGGCAATTTGGCAATATCAAGCAAGATTTTAAATGCACATACTCTTTCACCCAGCAATTTCACCCCCAGGATTTTATCATTTCATGTTCATGAAATTTTGTATGTACAAAATTATTCATTTTTGAATATTCATGTTTGTGACATTTTTGCAATAGCAAAAGATTGGAAGCACCTTAAATGTCTATCAATAAGTGACGATCTAACCAAATTATGGTACATTTATAATGTTGAGGTTATGGGGGATGTAATTGCCACTCTCTTTTGTTGCCATCAGGAAGGGTTTTTCCTAAACATTCTTATATTCTTGCCCACTGTTTACTAAACTGAGTTGCCGAATTCATGAGTTTAGTGAGAAACTGGGTCCAGTACAGCTGAGCCCCCTTATCCAGCTTTCGCTTGGGATCTGCCTGCAGTGCATTTAGATCTGCTCCACCAGGTCATGAGCCCTTTAGGGAGGGTATCGTGTAGGGAGGCCTGTGGCTATTTGAGCTCTATGTCTGGGTTGGTAAATATGCCCAATTTGAGGGCTTAGTGTTAGGAAATCATTGCGTTATGCACCTGGGCTGCATTCTCTAGTATAGGTTTTAACAGTAATACAAAGATTTTTATTTTCATCTTCTTTGCACTTAGTCTAATCTCTCAGTTAATGCAAAACACAGGTGGGAAAAGCATCAGCACCATTTACTTTGCCTCTCTTATACCAATATGCACATTTGAATCCTATTTACCCACAAAAATAAGAAATACCTCTCCTGGTACAAATAGGAGATCATCTGTAAGTTTAATCACTGGGAGAAAAGAGCAAGGTGCAGAACAGCATGTGAAGAATGCTACCACTAGGTGGAAAGAGGGGAGAGAGCATATGTTCACATGTACCTGCATAACATATCTCTACAGGGAAATACTGGAAGCTGATAATATCGGTTGCCTCCAGACACGGGAAGAGAGTGGCTGGAGACAGACAGAGGAGTTTTTTTGTAGTATTCATTTTTGTATTTTTTGAATTGTGAATCCATGAGGATGTATGATCATATGAATCCATTACTTCACAGTATATTGTACATGTTTCTAAAATTACCTCTTCTTTCCCTTTCCTGCTCCCCAGGAAAATTATATTTCAATAGTGCTGGTGTTAGTAAAACAACATAATTGCAAAATATGTTAGGGGGCAACAAATAATATATGATTAGTCTTGGGCTTTCTTACCTATGACAACCAAGGACCTTCCTTACACAGTGTCTCCTTGTCCCTCCTCCTCCATGAAGGACTCTTTCCCCGGGGTTTAAATTTAGGCTTTACTGACACAACATCAGGAGACAAGGAGGGGGACAGTAGCAAGCTAAACAAGGAAGGAAGCTGTAGAGAGGAGTTCAGGTTTTTTGAATGTGTCTGGTGCACTTCTATGGAACACAGTATTAGAAGTCCTGGCTAGTGCAATCAAGCAAGAGAAAGAAATAAAAGGCATCCAAAAAAAAAAAAAAAAAAAAAGACAGAGAGAGAGAGAGAGAAAGCCAAACTATTCATGTTTGCAGACAACATGATCCTGTATCTAGAAAACCCCTTCGTCTCAATCCAAAAGCTCCTTAAGCTAAAAGACTACTTCAGCAAAGTCTCAGGATACACAATCCATGTGCAGAAATCACTAACGTTCCCATACACCAACAAGTCAAGCCAAGAGCCAAATCAGGAGTGAACTCCCATTCACAATTGCAGCACAAATAAAATATAATACCTAAGAATACAGCTAACTAGCAAGGTGAAAGGTCTCTGCAAGGAGAACTACAAAACACTGCTCAAAGAAATCACAGAGGAGACAAACATGGAAAAAACATTCCAAGCTCATGGATAGGAAGAATCAATATCATTAAAATGATCACACTGCCCAAAGCAATTTATAGATTTAATACTATTCCTATTAAACTACCATTGACGTTCTTCACAGAACTAGAAAAAAACTATATTAAAATTCATATGGAACCAAAAAAAAGCCCAAATAAACAAGGCAATCTTAGCAAAAAGAACAAAGCAGGAGGCATCACACTACAAGACTTCAAACTATACTACAGAACTATGGTAACCGAAACAGCATGGTACTGGTACAAAACCAGACACATAGACCAATGGAACAAAACAGAGAGACCAGAAATAAGGCCACACACCTACAGCCATTTGACCTTTGACAAAACTGACAAAAAATAAGCAATTAGGAAAGGACTCATTATTCAATAAATGATGCTGGAATAACAGGCTAGCCATATGCAGAAAATGCAAATTGGACCCCTTCCTTACATCATATACAAAAACCAACTCAAGATGAACTAAAGACTTGAATGTAAAATCCAAAACTATAAAAATCATAGAAGCATTCTGGACATAGGTATGGGCAAAGATTTCATAATGAAGACACCAAAAGCAATTGCAACAAAAGCAAAAATTGACAAATGGGATCTAATTAAACTTAAGAGTTTCTGCAAAATGAAAGAAACTATAGCAACAGAGTAACCACATAACCTACAGAATGAGAGAAAAAAATTGCAAACTATGCATTCAACAAAGGTCAAATATCCGCAATCTACAAGGAACTTAAATGTACAAGCCAAAACAAACAATCCCATTAAAAAGTGAGCAAAGGACATGAACAGACACTTTTCATAAGAAGACAAACATGTGACCACAAGCATATTAAGAAAGCTCAACATCACAGATCATTAGAGAAACGCAAATCAAAACCACAATAAGATACCATCTCACACTGGTCAGAATGGCTGTTATTAAAACATCAAAAAATAACAGTTGTTGGCAAGCTTGTAAAGGAAAAGGAATACTTATACTCTGTTGGTGAGAGTGTAAATTAGTTCAGCCATTGTGGAAAGCAGTGTGGCGATTCATCAATTGACCCAGCAATCCCGTTACTGGTTATATACCCAAAGGAATATAAATCATTCTACTATAAAGATAGATGCATGCCTATGTTCATTGTAGCACTAGCCTCAATAGCAAAGACATGGAATCAATCTAAATGCCCATAAATGGTAGACTGGATAAAGAAAATGTAGTACTTATACACTGTATTAGTCTGCTCTCATGCTGCTAATAAAGACGTACCTGAGACTGGATAATTTATAAAGCAAAGAGATTTAATGGACTCACAGTTCCACATGGCTGGAGAGGCCTCACAATCATGGCAAAAGGCAAATGAGAAGCAAAGTCATGTCTTACATGGTGGCAAGCAAGATAGTGTGTGCAGGGGAACTTCCCTTTATAAAACATCAGATCTTGTGAGACTTATTATCACAGGAACAGCAAAGAAAATACCTGCCACCATGATTCGGTTACCTCCCACCAGTTCCCTCCCATGACATGTTGGAATTATGGGAGCTACAATTCAAGATTTGGGTGGGGATACAGCCAAACCACATCATACACCTTGGAATACTATACGGCCATAAAAAAGAATGAGATTATATTCTTTACAGGAACATGAATGGAATAGAGGACATTATCCTCAGGGAATTAATGCAGGAACAGAAAAGCAAATACTGTATGTTCTCACTTGTAGGTGGGAACTAAATGAGAACACATGGACATATAGAAGGGAACAACACACTGAGGTCTACCAGAAAGTGGAGGCTGGGAGGAGGGAGAGCATCAAGAAAAATTACTAATGGGTACTAGGCTTATTTCCTGGATGACTAAATAATCTGTACAGCAAATTCCTGTGACACGTGTTTACCTGTATAACAAACTTGCACATTTAAAAAAAAGTTAAAACAAGAAAATGCAAAAAAAGAAAGAGATTGGTGGAAAAAATCGCTGGAATGTATGTAAAAAAGTCGACAGGAGAAAAGTCAGTACCTTTAGGAAGAAGTTCTGTGAACTTATATACATATCATGGTTATTGGGCTCTGAGATAGGACCACCTGGGTCCCAGTTTCAGTGGACTTAACAAATATGACTTGGTCCTGAAACCTGAGCCATGATGGTGCCTTGCTGTTTCAGATGGCTCCCAGTACCACCATTTAGCAGACACATAAAACAAATTAACAAGATTAAAATCCTCCCGCAGACAGGCTTTTCTTCTACTGATTCATTTACTATAGAGAGGCATCACCTGCTATCTAAGCTGCTAATGAGTCATAAAACTGGCATCTGTTTTTTGCTTTTTTTTTTTCCTTTCAGAAAAATATAATGGGGGTACCAATAGCCTGTGTTCTGGGATCTCCTAATAAACAGTTTTGCTCACTGCTAAATATAAGATATGTGCACTGGGCAGTCACTGTGGGCACTGGGCTGGTTTATCCAGCACCTCCATGTTGTGGGCCCTACGAGGAGAAGGAAGTGAAGTAAAGGCAATCCCCTCTGGCAGGGATGAGAGGAGGGTTCACTCAGACCCCTTTCCCAATTTGGCTGACTCTGTAATCCACATCTCTCCTGCCCCTAACTTCTTTCTTTTTGTTTATCTCAGAATTGCTTAGTTTAACTATTCATAAAAGACATATTATCATTGATAGGACTAGCTTATTTTTACATAAAGTATAATACTACACAGTTCATGCATAGATCATTAAAGTGTCAGATTGTCTTTGTTACGAATTTTCTTTCATCTCAATATGAAATCCTGTTCACATATTTTTGGTTGTCACAGTTTGTGACTCACAAACCTCATAATTTAAACACACACACACACACACACACACACACACACACACACACACCCCAGAGGGATCCTTGAGTTTCAGCGTGATTAACATAGATACCCTCTGCTGAGATTTGTTGGGATGTTTGTCAGAGTCCTTGAATTGCTGGCATTATCATTTGTTTCTACAATGATGGCAGTGACGGGAAATAATCACTGGCAAGAACTCTGATCCCCTTGCCAGAGAGTTTTGGAGTATGCGGAGAAAGCAGCCAAGAAACTTGATTTAAAATTCTAGAAAAAAATTTTTTTTGCAACAATAAATGTTAACTGTCATTCAGATACCTAAACAGAAGCAGAATTCCCTACAGGACAGAGACTGTTCTGAAATACATAACAAATAAAAAATCCTTCTTAGACATTTTATTATTATGTATGACAGCAAGAAGAACAAAGGCAGCAAAAAAGGATATGCTCTGGAAGTCTTTCAATGCTCTCCTTATATCACGTTTTCAGCTGTATTCTCCCACTCATGGAAGTCAAATCATCCTAGCTAGATTCTATTTTTGTTTGTGAATATTGCTTACATTAGGAGGTTAACATTAAATTTATCACATATATATATTTTCAAAAACAGATTTCATTTTCCTGTATTTCTAAATCACCAAATCTTTCTTAATGGAATCATTAATTCATTGAATCACTTATTAATAAATAAATAAATAAATAAATATATTAATCTGCTTACACAGAACTGTGTTTTGTTTAATAAGATATCACAAGCTAACGAACTATCCCCTGTTGATGTGGTTTGGCTGCATCCCCACCGAAATCTCGACTTGAATTGTATCTCCTAGAATTCTCACATGGTGTGGGAGGGATGCAGGGGGAGGTAATTAAATCAGGGGGACCAGCCTTTCCCGTGCTATTCTTGTGACAATGAATAAGTCTCACTAGATCTGATGGATTTATCAGGGGTTTCTGCTTTTGCTTCTTCCTCATTCTGTCTTGCTGCTGCCATGTAAGAAGTTCCTTTCACTCTCTGCATGATTATGAGACCTCCCCAGCCATGTGGAATCGTTAAGTCCAGTTAAACCTCTTTTTCTTCCCAGTCTTGGGTATGTCTTTATCAGCAGCGTGAAAACAGACTAATACACCTGTGTTCTCTAAACTTTAGCTGATTAGGGTGAATGACTGGTCAGATAGTCGCCTCTTCCTTTTCAATGTAGCCACAACACTATGCCACGCATGTGATGATGCACATCAGAGCTACCTCCTCTGATGGAAGGGAGAAGAAGGAGCCCTTACCTGGACAGAGCCCTGTAGCCTGGGAATCCTCAAGGTTGCCACCAGTGGAGAAACCATACTTCCTTCATATGCCAAGTAATCCAGAACGGGAAGAATATTCCAAATTTGTGGCCAGAAAGGCAATTCTGAGAAACATATTCTACAGCTCCAAGCTATTACAGTCAAATACTCTTCTGTCCAAATTCTACCTAAAATCTTCAAATCTTTCTGTCCTTCTCCCTTGGGACAATTGTTCCCTTTCTGCTGAAATTTTAAGCATTTCCATTGACTAGCATCATTGCAGCCCTTGAGTATTAGGTCATGGTTTCAACTTGAAACCTTGCTTGGTTTCAACTTGAAACCTTTCTAGGTTTCAACATTTATGGGAGTTAGTCAATACCACAAGTGGGTTTTACTTGTGAGACTATTGGAGCTAAATTTATTTCCATATTCTCAGGTGGCATCTAACTGCTGCCATGGTGTAGGCAATATGTGGATTGATTGCAAATGTGACTCAGAAAAGGAGGGGTGTGTGCTAGTGGTAGCTACTATGAAGAGATGATGGTCATAATCCATGTTGGTTCTATTTTCGTTATGATGAAATATTAGACCAATGAAAATTATGACTTTTCTTTTTAATTTATCCATCTGATTACACAGTGTTTGATAGTTCTCTTATATTCTCCATCATTGCCAATTTTGTATTCCATTCTGGGATTTGACCATTACATTGTGTGAAAAGGACAGGACACAGGTACTTTCTCATACCAACCACATGGTTAAGAGTTGAATAATCCTCATGTGCTATTTTGTTGTCATAAAATTGTATGCATGAATCATCAGCCAATGAGGCCCTGCACTTAAAAGATAAACAACCTGCTAGCTCTTGGGTAGAAGACTGAAGCCATAACCAGTCTCTGCTTAATTTGACTGCAAATGATTAATGATGACAACAAACTTTTATTACTCCAAGTGCAGGTCACTTATTAAAGTTACGGTTTCTAAAAATAGAAAACTGCTTTCCCACTGTATTTTAAAGAGTAAGATTGCAGTCCTACTAATTAAGGTGATGGCAGAAATACTCTGAGATTTGGCAACCCAGCTTGGAGGCAAAATGAAGAGTTAAAAAGAATCTACATGACTTCTGTCTCCACGAGTCAGTACACCACAGCAGCAGTTAGATCCTACCTGAGAGTATGGAAATAAATTTGCCTTCAATCCTTTGACAAGTTAAATCCACTTTTGGTATTGATTAACTGTGGGAGCAAACACTAAGAGATTACAAGGTAGGTGACTGTGACACTTCAATAAAATGTGATCTGGTGCTAATTTCAGAATTATTACTCAGACTCTTTCAAGATGGTAAGAAGCAAAGACCTACTCAGGTTATCTCCAACAGTGAACAATTATCATAAGAAATCACAGGGAAGGAAATCAGGAAACAATCTTAGGAGCCTCAAAACCAGGGATTAGAGAGCCCAGAAAGCTGCTGGGGATTCAACAGGGGCTTTTGTCTGAGATGTGACCCACCAGAATCTCTTTCTCTGAAATTGGAAACGCTTGGCTCTATCCTCCAAGCATTGCTACTGAAACGAATCTATAATTTTCTCTTCCTGCTTCTTTTACTTGCAGCCCTACAGACTCAGTTTACCCTCCTGTTTATCTGGTAGTTTCTTCTTATTTAAGGCTTTGCTGCCTCACGACTTCTGCTCCTCACCGTTCCTTCTAATGCCTCCTTTTCACTGCTGTTGACCCAATTGCCAGACTCCTTCTCTGTGTGTCTCCTTCAAATGCGCCACGTGAGATGATCTAAACAGGTTAGCAAAGTCGCTGGTGCCCAGCATCATCTTGGACAGGAGTCGTATATCAAGATACCTCATATGTCACTGACCAGCACAGAAATCTCCGCCTTTGGGTTACAGGCCCATTAATTCTCGTTCTAATTAGCTGTAGCCAATGTAGCAGGATTGTGTGGTACAAAAATGATTCACTATGTGTAAGGAGCATCTCAGAAGAGTGCAGCAGGTTCTCTGATGATAACTAGAGGACCTCCTTATAACTAGAGGACCTCCTTCCATGGCTGATCCAGTACATTAGGAAATCAGGACAGAATTGTAACTGAGAAATTGGAAGCTGGTCAATTGTATTGTGCTGTGTGAATACAGGGATTCCTAGAGTGTGAAAGAGGAAATCCCTAATACGGGTGGGTGTCTATTCATTCTGCCCAGTAAAGAGCATGCTCAGATAGGGAAGCTCAGGTGTCAGTCCATCTGAAAAGTACATTTATTACAGAGATGTGGTATTTTCATCAAACCCATATATTAACCCTCCTTGTTCTGAGCTCATGCAAGCCCAGCAGGCTTCACATAAAGCCACTTGATGTTGTCAGCCTACTAAGCAGGGATGTATGGCTCTGTCAACATGAGTATGCCTGTCTACCTGACAGTCAGTCACAGTTGTCATTATAAATAAGCATTATGGTATATATTTGTTAATGTGAATACATTCCTGAGAGAGAAGAACTCACAAAAATCAGGGTTTCTGGTCTTGCAAAATTGAGGACCAGTTCTGAAATGTGATCAATGCCTCCAAGATAGGTTTCATCTTGTGGGGCCCTAGCTTAGTTTCTGCAAACCTTCCCTATGTTCTCTTCTCTGCACCACCATGAATAATGAGCTGTATATTTGAAACTTAATACAAAGTACTTTATTGCCAAGTAAATTCCATTTGTATTCACTCAACAATTAATAAGCATCAGTTTAATTTAGCCAAATCATTGGCCATTGGAGAGCATGCTGGGTTCACAAAATGTTTTCCAAACTGAACCATGAAAGACAGTTAAAAGAAAAAAAAAGTTTCAAAAATGTTTATAAGAACATTCTAAACTTGAGACAAATATACTATTATTTAAGGAATTAATTAGGCTTAAACATGGCCACTCAGCATCATCAGTTCTTAACCTTCCTTTCTACCTCCCTCCTGTTCATAGGGTCAGTGGACTTCCATTATTGACACCTCTCACACACATACTGAGTTTCAACCAAGTGGTATTCACATAGCTGAGGACAATTCTTTCATTATTCTGTATTACTGAAAGCTTCAGGGAGCACTGGGCACATTGTCTTCTATATGAATGGTACCCAGAGTTGCACAGTGTAGAATCACATGACCACAGGTGTTGATGGACACTTGCATGTGGTAATATTAACTCTCTAATGTATGAACTTGTCTTCATAGGTAAAGAGTATGGATGAGAGAAAGATGTGGATAATTTGAGAAGCAATATCCAACTATGATATATGAAAACACTTTTCTGAAATATGACCAGATAGCTGGTAATTAAATTATTAAGTTAATTTGTTGAAAATGTTGTTAAGAGAAGAATCTGTAGTATTAGAAGTAACAGAAGCATTACTGAATTGAACAAATTAAATATTGAGTCAGGTGACATGAAACCTTATGTTTTGGGAACTATGTATCATTAAGTGATTTGGAAGTAAAAGATACCTCTGGAGGGGAGGTGAGCATGAGTTGTTTAAATAACTAAAACTTCCATACACCTGTTTTTAAGAAGTTATACCATTTATTTTATTTTATTGTATTTGATTTATACACAGTCTAGGTTTAAACTACTGCTGTCTTTTCACTTCGTCTTTTGAGCTCTTAGAATGTGTGAAAGGGCTATAATTATGGACAATTAGGAAACAAAAGTCTCCAATGTACACATGTTTACTTTACTGAGAACAATCAGTGATGAAATGTTTAATGCTCCAACTTAGTAAAAACCACAGGGCTAGGGGGCTTGTTTCCATCATTCTTCAAGCTTTTGAACGAAATAAACTGCATAAGGAGGAAATATTGCTTTGTGTCTAGGGCCAATGCTTGAAAAATGAATGTTAAATGCAAGAAATTGCTTGAGGTGTTTCACTGTGGTCAATAATTCCAGAAAGCACACTATATCTTAATTCTCTGGAAATTGGTTTCTGTGAGGCTCCTGTGTGTGTGTATGTGTGTGTGTGTGTATGTGTATGTGTGTGTGTACAGGGGGTACACTTAGTTAAATTTGGATAGGCTAGTTATATGCAAGAGTGTATCACTTCCTTCAATCAGAAAAATCATTCTGAATAGAAATTGTTTGATTGCAGGGGTGGTTATGGGATCCCTTCAGCTTAAAAGCAGCAATTCTCCACCCCATTAATTCCTTATTCAAGTTCTTCACTGTTTAAACACTGCTGTTTGTCTCTTGCTCAGAGTTGCTAATTTGGAAAGAATCTTTTGATATTCATTACCCAATGAAGCATGCAAGGCTGTTGTTGCATTATCTTATTAAATGAGTAGTTGTTTTTGTGATGCATAATAAAAAAAGCACAAGAATTACTTCCTGTTATGAAAACCATACTGATTTAAAAACAAATCCAACAAGATGGGTTCAAAACTTGTTTATGCCAAATTGATGATGACTAAAAACTTTTAGGATTTCTGCAAAATAGCTTTAAGATGAAGCACCAACAATAACTACTTTTGCTGAGACACAAACAGTACTAAGCTAACTAGTATGAGAAGAACCTGGCTAGGTGAAATGGTCCGTATTATGTGCCTTAGCTTTTGATATGCCTTGAAGGTTTTAAGGTAGTATGAATTAGAGAACTAAGGAACTCAATATGAGCAAAGTAAACATGTCTCTTACTTGCTTAATTAGTTCCCCTTCCTCTAATGCCTTCCTGCCAGTACAATCTCCAAATAACCAAAATGTCTTTCTTAGATTTGAGTCAATTAAAACTCCTGCATATTTTCCTCCTGTGTACAGATGAAGTTCAAGCTTTTTAGCATTCTATCTGATACCCTTATTATTTTTATTTTTTCTGACTCTCTGGATGATGACTGTCTCCTAGTCTCATTGCTACCAAAGGCTCTTCCTATCTCTGTTTTATACTATTCTTTCTACCTAGTATGCACTTCCATCCTTGGACCCTCAAAATCAAATTCAGACATAACTCCCAACTGGGTTCTTTCTGAGACTCCTTTCCCTCTTTTAAAATCTATTGTTGTACCTATCACCCTGTGATGGAGGGAGAGGAGGCATCTGGCAGACAGTTTGCTTGAAGTGGGTATTTGGAACTAGGATAATTACCTTTAGGTTGTAGTTGTTTGGCAAATATGTGGACTTACCTAACTTACCTAAATTGGGTGTTCATTTGGGTGGTTTAGAGATGCTGCTGGAGACTTTGCACTAGGGCTCATTAAAACCCTGTAAGCCACCCTTTGTTATCAAACTGAACTGGGATCTGCTCGCCAGGCACAGTGAGTCCAAAACATCCACACTGAGGTTTGCAGCAGAAGAAAGGAGGGCATTTATTTGCAGGGCGCCAAACAAGGAGAATCGGGCAGCTCTAGCTTAAATCCCAAACTCCCTGATGGCTTGCATGTAAGGGTTCTTAAAAGCAGGAGTAAATTTCAGGAAAGCAGAAGTTACAAGCAAAACCATAAATCAATATATAGGGATTACACATTGGTGTGACCTAAAAGGGCAGGATATCTTGAAGCAGGTGGCTTGCAGGTCATAGGTAGATTCAAACATTTCTGATTTGCAATTGGTTAAGAAGGTGAAGCTTTGTCTAAAAATTTGGGGTCAGCAGAAAAGAACATTGGCTCTGGCCCGTGGGTGTGACCTTTTCCAGGTCCCTCAGGAAAAAACTTAGAACAAAGAACAGTGGTCAGAGTTCAATCCTCAGTTTCCCCTTTTCAGAGGTCTATGTGCCACAGATACTTCTAGTGGACGTCCAGGTTTCTGAAAAGCAACTTAAATACATATGTTAAGATATCATCTTTAGTTTCTGTAGGGGAACATCCTGTGATTCTAACTTCCTTGGCTATTGTTTTAAGATACTATTTACCTTCTTGCTTATCAAGTCATTTATTTACTTCTCAGGGCTAAGTAGGTGCCTGGAATCTTCCTTGAAGGAACTAAAAACTTTTCTTCTTTTCCGAGGGGGCCTGCAGGCCCTAAGTGAAATTCCGATTCCATCTAACTTTGGCACACCACAAGCTGCACGTGTTTCTTAACATCTTCCATCTGTATCTGGATTTGCATTTCTTTGGGCAGAAGCTTTTTCATTGCAGCATCCTACTGGCTAGCAGCATTAGGCACTCTAGGTACTCAGGAAATGCTTATTAAATTTTTTAGTTAATTGAAATAAACATATTATGAATAAGTCTTAATGAACAAAGTCATAACATCCCTGAGAAAATAAAAACAGCAACTAATAAATGAACCACTTGAGGATTTATAAGGATCTTGATCCATATTTTATTTAATTCACACATAACTCCATAAACACAGTTGAAGGAATAACAGCCTCAAATACACCTGAGAGATTAATAGCTTTTGCTTTGCCTCTTTTCCCTGACTCTGACTTCATCCCTTTCATACCACACTGCCACCAGGCAAAGGCTGTGTCACAACTGTGACAGGCTGATGGCGAGCAGCCAAGAAGTCTCATAAAGTGACTTTTACAATAGTATCTTTGCCATAGTCAAAGGCCTAGTCCTTGTTCTTGAGGGTTCAGAAATTCGGTTGCTAAGACTTCATTAGTATATTAGTATCTCTCCTCAAGAAGGCTTTATCTGAATTCAGAAACATGGACTAGGTACTCTTTCTAAATGGTCCCACAGGAGTCTGTGTTTACCTCTCTCTAAGCACTGAACTCGATACTGTTAATATCCATGACTGTCTTCCTTATCAGATTATTGATATCTGGAAGGCAGGGCTGGTCCTAACTCATAATCTCTTCTTATTGAAGTAGGGTGATGTATAGAAGGGAAAAATTGCTTCCTTCTACCTTCCTAGATCCTTTGGCTAGTCTACAAATTAAATGGACATAAAACAGATTAATAGGAGAATAACAGGCTGGCCACGGTGGCTCATGCCTATAATCCCAGCACTTTGGGAGGGCAAGGTGGGCGGATCACAAGGTCGGGAGATTGAGACCATCCTGGCTAACACGGCGAAACCCCGTTTCTACTAAAAATACAAAAAATTAGCCGGGTGTTGTGGTGGGCGCCTGTAGTCCCAGCTACTCAGGAGGCTGGAGGCAGGAGAATGGCGTGAACCCGGGAGGTGGAGGTTGCAGTGAGCCGAGATCATGCCACTGCACTCCAGTCTGGGCGACAAGAGCAAGACTCCATCTCAAAAAAAAAAAAAAAAAAAAAAAAAAGAAACAGGAGAATAACAATTTACAAGTGTGTACATACAAGTATGTAACTTGTAGTATGTTAATTCATACATAACAAGTATTGTGTTAGTTACATACTTACAGATGGGAATCTCACACACAGAAAAATGAGACTCAAAGAAATGACCAGATGATTGAAGGCTGTACACCATCCTGAGCTACAGAAAGGAACAGGAGTTTGGGGCTTCTGGTAGGTGGTATAGACACATTATGGGAGTGTGAGGAGAGGAAATATATCATAAGTTAAGATTGCCTTGTTACGCAGATAAAAGTCTCAAGTCTCTCAGGTAGGCCGAGTGCAGTGGCAAGCGCCTGTAGTCCCAGCTACTGGAAAGGTTGAGGTGGGATGCTCACCTGAGACCAACAGTTTGAGGCTGCAGCAAGCTATGATGGTGCCACTATACTCCAGCTTGGGTGACAGAGTGAGACCCTGTCTTTAAAAACAAATAAGTAAATAAATAAAAATAAGCCTTTCAGTTGATAAAAGTTCTCTCAGAGTGGCTCTCTTCCTGGTCCTGATACCTTTACTAACGAAAATTTCCTTTGTAAGTATATGTTTCTCTGTACAAAAGGGGTTTCATACTTTATTTTAGGCAGTTGAGTGGGAGGTGAAGAGCTTTTCCTGTGTTGGCTGGTTCTCAGTGTCTTTCAGCTTGAAGTAATCAATATACCAGGGTGGCATGCTTTAGGTGGCCTCCTCAGTGTCAATAAGTGTTTAATAAATAATGAATGAATGCACACATTCACTTTGGAGATGCTTCATCTTATCAAAAAGGTCACAAGATTCTGAAACCTAAAACTATCTTGTCAGTTTCATAGTTTTACATTTGGAAATGTCACTGCCATGTTGCAACACCTTCACTACTTTGATCACGAGGGCTGTGGCATCTGATCTGCCCGTGTCCTTGATGACCCCCTGCCATTTCCACATTGAGTCCTACGACTCTCCACTTTCTGCTGGCTTTGCTGACCAGACTCTTGTTCTCCTGAACACATTATTTTCCAGTCAAATTCCTGTTGATCTTAGCAGCTCTGAACTCATCCTAGCTTCTAAAGATAGCCTTTATATTTCTCCCTGGTCCATTACACATTGATTTATAATTTAACACTCTAGGGGAAATATCTGGGGACACACAGGCTTTCACTACTCATTGTCAACCCACGTAGTAGGTATAATTACTCTTATTTTATGGATAAATAAAACAAGACCCAGAAAGGCCTTATTAATTAAACAGGTTATATCACTTTTAAACCACAAAATTTGGGCTAAAATAAATGGCTTCTACTTCCTAGTCCATGATGCTTCTCTCATTTAAAGTAGAATACATGTTGTTGAAGAATAATATACACAGAGAAAACTGCAAATATCATACTGTATACCTAGATGAATTTATTCAAATTGAACAAATCCATGTCATCACCAACCAGACTCAACATCATCACATTCCCAGCACCCCTGAAGGCCCTTTCAGTCTCTCCTCCAGTACTACATCATCTCCACCCAAAGTACACACACTATCCTAACTTCTAAAAGCATAGATCAGTGTTCCTTAATTTAATATATTATATCAATGGGATCATACATTACGTACACTTTGACATCTGGCTCTTTTCACCCTATATCATGTTTATGACATTTATCCATATAGCTGCAGTTTGTTCATTCTCACGATTATATAGTATTACGTTGGATAAATGTATCTTACTATTTAGCCACTCTTCTTGATGAACATCAGATGACTTCTACTTTGGGGCTGTATGAATAGGACTGCTGTTAACATTTCAGTGTCTCTCTTTTTGTGAATACCTGTTTTCATTTCTATTTTATAATTGCTAGGTCATAAGGTACATGTATATTCAGCTTGTGTAGATACTACCAAACAGATTTCCATAGTGACTACGTCAATGTTATGAAAGTTAATAATGTCAACTTGATTGGATCGAAGGATACAAAGTATTGATCCTGGGTGTGTCTGTGAGGGTGTTGACCAAAGAGATTAACATTTGAGTCAGTGGGCTGGGGAAGGCAGATCCACCCTTAATCTGGTAGGCACAATCTAACCAGCTGCCAGCAAATATAAAGCATGCAGAAAAACATGAAAAGGAGAGGCAGGCCTAGCCTCCCAAGCATACATCTTTCTCTTGTGCTGGATGCTTCCTGCCCTAGAACATCGGACTCCACGTTCTTCAGTTTTGGGACTTGGACTGGCTCTCCTTGTTCCTTAGCTTACAGACAGCCTATTGTGGGGCTTTGTGGTTGTGTAAGTTAATAATAAATTCCTATATATGTATGTATGTATACCTATGTATATGTGTTAGTTCTGTCTCTCTAAGAGAACTCTAATACAAATGTATACTCCTAAAGCTATGGAAAAGGGTTATCCTTTCCTTTCTTTCTCTCTCTCTCTCTCTCTCTCTCTCTCTCTCTCTCTCTCTCTGTGTGTGTGTGTGTGTGTGTGTGTGTGTGTGTGGAGATTAGACAGATAGACAGATAGATAGATAGATAATGTGATTAGAATTATTTGAATGAATACTTTCTAGTTATTAGTAAGGATACAACCTGGCCATTATCTACCAATGGTCATTCAACAATGATTGGTTGAGAGCACATTATATGCAAGATACTATGCTAAAGACTAGAAATATAGCAAAAACTGGACATTAAAAGGTCTCTGCTTTCATGGAGCTTATAGTCTATAAGGGGAGACAGATGATCTACAAATAACTACGTAAAGTTAATTAAATTTACAATAAATATGATAAAGGACAAATATAGTGTCTGATAAAAGTATATAGCAGAAAAGTATATATGTCTTAGTTAAAGAAGCAGGTCAAGTTCTGGGCCTTAGCTAAGAGAAACAAGGGGAATGGACAGTATAATGACAACATGGGTAGAGGTGACATACTTAAATAGCAGTCGAGGTTAACTAAGAGTCTTCATTGTTGGCAGATTATTCTACAGATTATAAAAGCTTCCAAATATCTTTAGGTTTTACTTCCTCGTCCTCGAAATCCTGATTGTGCAAATCAAGTGATGTTAGAGATGAAAACATAAATCCATGGCAGAATGAATCAAGCCATGCTGTGGTCTAAATTTTTCTAAATGTTTGTGTTGCCACCAAAACTCACATGTTGAAATCCTAATCCCAAGGTGAAAATATCAGGAGGTGGAGACTTTGAGAAGTGATTGAGTCATGAGAGTGGAGCCCTCACAGATGGGATTAGTATTCATAAAAGAGACTCAAGAGAGACCCATTGTTCCTTCTATCACATGAGCATGCAGTGAAAAGGCATTATCTATGAACCAGAAAGTGGGCCCTCACCAGAATGAATATGCTGGTGCCTTGATCTTGGACTTCCCAGGCTCCAGAACTGTGAGAAATAAATTTCTGTTGTTTATAAGCTACCAAGTATACGGTATTTGGTTACAGTATATCGAACAGACTAAGACAAGCCATTGATTCTTAAAATGTTTGTTTAACCACAGAATGTCAAGGGTGGCATAATTTGATTAACACAATAATGACATTGAAAGTGTAAAAGGGGAAAAAATGATCATCTAAAGAGATACAGAATGTTTTCCAACAAAATTAACTGTGTAGCTCCAATTAAAATTCTTAACAAACTAAGAGCAAAAGGAAATTTTCTTAACATGTTAAAGGTCTAAAAAAGTTCTAAAGCAAAATGATACATTTTTTTGAAATGTGGAAAAGCCTTCCCTTTAAGATCTGGAGCAAGACAAGTGTGTTGTCTCTCATTACTATTCATTATGCTGAAGGCCTTAGTAAGCACAATGAAATGTGAAATAATAAGTGAAAGTTGCAAGGATCATGCAAAAAGCATTTTATCAACAAATGATATAATAAAACCTGTACACATAAAATATTAAATATAATTAAAATTTAACAAGTTTACTGGATGCAAAAAATTCTTTAAAAAATCTACTCAACTCATAAGCAAAGACTGTTCAAAAATACAATTTAATTAAAAGGGTAGAATTTATATCACATTTTAAAAATGAAGTATTTAAAAATAACTCTAAGAACTCTTAAAAATTAATTAAAAAGTCAAAGGAAAATATTGGCAAAAGTCTTATAGAAGCACTGCATTGAAGAAGCCTCTATAGTATAGAAATAAACATGAGAAAAGATGTTCAATCTCATTAGTAAGCAAAGAACTGCATGGAAATTAACTACATCCCATTTTCTTCCTACTTTATGTGCAAAAATTAGATGTTGTCAAGGTTATGGAGCAATAGTACACATAAAAACTGGTACTGTGTAATTGCTTCAGAAAACAATTTATCAGATAAAGTTGATTTTTGTGCACTGAATGCAACTCAACCATTTCAGTCCTGAATGTATACCCTAGAGATACACTTAGACACATACCAATATCTATCCACAGTAGAATGGAAAAATATGAAATACTCATATGATGGATTACTTTATATTGGGGAAATGAATGCATTTCAAATACCTGTAAAAACATAGATAAATGTTAGTGACATAATATTGAATAAAGAAGCAAAGTTGAAGATGATACACATATAGTATGATTCAATTTATGTGAAGTTTGAAAGCAGGAACAATGAAACTAAGCATAGACATATTTGATTAGTCTATAAAATAAAGCAAGGAAATGGTAAACATAAAATTCAGATTAGTCATTACTAATTAGGGAGGAAAGAAGGGATAAGATTTGAGAAAGATAGGGAACTCGAAAGGTAACAGCAATGACCTTTATTTTCTTATCTGCATGGTATTCAAGCAGGCCTGATATTCACCCGGCATAAACTGGTAGATCTGGGCTAATACATTCTTAACTTGTTGCAAAGAGCTGCTTTTCTGAAACTTCTGATTGCCCCCCCAACCACTGGAATTGCCCCATCCTTGGGTTATTAATGTATTTACATGTAATTTAATTGCTGATATATTTGGATTTAGAGCAATGACATTAGTTTATTTTCTACTTGTTGTCCCTGTTTTATGTTCCTTTGCTCCTCTCTTCCTATCTTCTTTTGGTATTCTTTATCATTCCTATTCCATTTTATTTTTTTTTTTATCCTTTTGCTATACATTCTTGTATTTTCCTGGTTTTGGTACCCTAGAGATAAATGCATGCATCCTTAACTCACCACAGTATACCTTATATTAATATTTTATTACCTCTGAAACAATGCTGAGAACCTACAACAGTTAACTGGATGGTAAACTAGAATGTTAAACACTTTAAGATGGAATAACACACAGCAAAGGCAGTTTGATACTTGCAAAATGTGCGCCTTCTTGTAAAAAATGAACAATTGTTGCAGATCAACTCCTTTAAAATGGCATGTCCCATTGGTCTGGCAAACTGGTAGATTTCTTGAGAGCAAGAAGGCAGCCTTGGATTTGCTTTAACTCTCCATCACTGCCCAGTCAGCTCCTCACATATATGGTAGGAGTTCACTTGGTATCTGTTGTAAATATCCAAAACATTGAACATAAACAAAAATTTCTATGCCACTTCACAACAGTAATCAATAAGTGAGTGTCATCATCCACTAGAGTAGCAATAAAAGCCTAGGAATTAGATTGCAGCATATATACAGGTAAGGAAGAGAAATTTTCAATTCCATCAGGTAAAACTGTTAGGAATGAGTACACAGTCTCTTAATACACAGCACTGGTTCTGGTGCCCTTCTATAAGAAAATCCCAAGAAAATGTGGTTTGGACAAGTCACTGAATATAATTTTCAAGTCACTCAACACAAAAGAGTTTTAAGAGAGCATTGTAGTATTAGAGGGGAAAGGCAAGTATAAGTCATTAAAACTAGCTGATGTAACAGGCAAACTGAAATTACAAAGCCCTAACACAATAAGGAATTTTTTTTTCTCAGTCAGTCAAAACCTAATACAGGCTTCACATCCCACTTCATCATGAGGCTATGCTACCCAGGCCACATGATCTCCAAGGCCACCAGGACATGATCACCTGGAGTGGAGGAACTAGAAGATATTTTAGAGGACTGCCATCACTTTGTTCATTTTCCACTGGTCATAACCCAATCATTAGGCCCAACCAACTATAAAGAGGCTCAGAAATCTAGAAGAGGAGCTGTACTGTAAATTACTAAAACTCCATATTTTCCCAATTCCCCAACATTCCCCATCAATAGTCAGTGAGCACGCCAACCAGGTGACCAGGTGCAGCAGTGTGATAAGGCTGGTCCCTGACACAGTGTTGTAAGGCTGACGCGTTCTTGCCCTCCCTGACTGTGACCTAATGACATTAAACCACACTAGTGAAATCCCCTCAGACCTTCTGCTTGGGTCCTCCACCATGATCTCCAGTAAAGTTATGTCCAGAATTGGTGAGTTCTTGGTCTCGCTGACTTCAAGAATGAAGCCGTGGACCCTTGTGGTGAATGTTACAGTTCTTAAAGATGGTATGTCCAGAGTTTGTTCTTTCTGATGTTCAGACATGTTCAGAGTTTCTTCCTTCCGGTGGGTTTGTGGTCTTGCTGGCTTCAGGAGTGAAGCTGCAGACCTTCAGGGTGAGTGTTACAGCTCATAAAGGTGCCGAATCTGGAGTTGTTCTTTCCTCCCATCCAGAGTTGTTCATCCCTCCTGTTGGGTTAGTGGTCTCATTGGCCTCAGGAGTGAAGCTGCAGACTTTCGTGGTGAGTATTACAGCTTATAAAGGCGGCAGGGACCCAAGATTTATTGCGAAGAGCGACAGAACAAAGCTTCCACAGCACAGATAGGGACCTAAGTGTGTTGCCCCTGTTGGCTAGGGCAGCCTGCTTTTATTCCCTTATCTGACCCCACCCACATCCTGCTGATTGGTCCATTTTACAGACAGCTGATTGGTCCATTTTACAGAGTACTGATTGGTGCGTTTACAATCCCTGAGCTAGACAGAGTGCTGATTGGTGCCTTTACAATCGTTTAGTTAGACACAAAAGTTCTCCATGTCCCCACCAGATTAGCTAGATACAGAGTGCTGATTGGTGCATCCACGAACCCGGAGCTAGAGACAGAGTGCTGATTGGTACATATACAATCCTTTAGCTAGACTTAAAATTCTACAAGTCCCCATCCAACTCAGGAGCCCAGCTGTCTTCCCCTAGTGGATCCCATGCTGGGCTGCAGGCAGAGCTGCCCGCCAGTCCTGGCTGGGTGCCAGCACTCCTCAACCCTTGGGCAGTTGATGGGACCAGGACCAGGTGCTGCGAGCAGGGGGTGGCTCCGGCGGAGTGGGAGTCCACCAGTGGTGGGGGGTGGAGGGCTCGGGCTTGGCAGGCTGCAGGTCCCCAGCCCTGCCAGGCAGGGAGGTGGCTGAGGCCCAGCAAGAATCCGCGTGCTGCGTGCGCAGGCGCCGGCAGTGCTGGGGAACACTGCACACCCTCTGCAGCTGCTGGCCCAGGTTCTAAGCCCCTCACTGCCCTGGCGGGCAGCTCCAGCCGGTGGCTTTGAGTGCGGGGGCCCACTGAGCCCACGCCCACCCAGAACTCTAGCTGGCCTGTGAGCCCAGAGCACAGCCCCGGTTCCCACCCGCACCTCTTCCTCCACACTTCCCCATAAGCAGAGGGAGCCTGCTCCAGCCTCGGCCAGCCCAGAGAGGGGCTCTCACAGTGCAGCGGTGGGCTGAAGGGCTCCTCAAGCACGGCCAGAGTGGACGCCGAGGCTGAGGAGGCACCAAAAGCGAGCGAGGGCTGCTAGCACGTTGTCACCTCTCAAAGGCACTTGCCCACTGGTCCTCAGATCTCTCTCTCTCTTTCCCCTCTGCACCTGCTTGGTTGAGCTCGCTCACCAGGAGTTCCTCCCATATAGCTGGCTCCCTGTGTGGCAAGCCTTGCCGTGCCTCCTGTCTCTGGGTCCCGTGAGTATAATAAACACATGATATTTTAAAATATCATATGTATCTCCCAGTATGATTTCTGTGACTATGTTGGAGTGATCTGTAAAGATTCCAACAGGACTTCCTTCCCCATTTACGACATAGGGGCACATGGCATTTGGTGACTGTTAACAGTCTCTATGGAAAGAAGAAGAGGAGAGGATATGTCAAATTTATGTCAAAAGTATTTCTTGGCCTGGATTTTTCGCTCTTCTATTATTGGGTGAAAACAGAAACAGAGAATTCTGAAAGTGGTGATAACAGAGGTGTAATGGTTAATTTTATGTGCCAATTTAGCTAGGCCGCAGTGCCCAGATTTGTGGTCAAATCTTATACTAAATATTTCTGTGAAGGTGTTTTTGAATGAGATTAGCATTTAAAGTGTTGGATTTTGAGGAAAGGAGATTACCCTCCATAATGTGTGGAGAATTCATCCAATCAGTGAAGGCCTGACTAGAACAAAGACTGACCTCTCCCAAGCAAAAATGAACTCAGCCAGCAAACTGCCTGTGGGCTTGAACTGCAACTTTTCCCTTGGTCTCCAGCTTGCTAGGCTATGCTGCAAATGTTGGATTTACTAAGCCTCCATAATCACATAAGCCAATTCCTTAAAATAAATCTCTCTCTCTCTCTTTCTCTCTCTCTCTATATATATGTATCTGTACACACACACACACACACACACACACACACACACATCCTGTTGGTTTTGTTTTTCTGGAAAGCCTTGACTAATACAAATAGTTTTAGGGTCTTCTAAAGCAAATATTTTTCTTTTATTCATTTAATAAGGTGTATTACAGAACTACTATATGCATCCAACACTGCAATACGATGAAATAGAAATAAAAGTAAATCAGCCAAAATGTTTTCCTCAAGGAGCAAGATGTCAAAGAGGGAAGATAAAGACATGTTGCAAAATGTCAACTCGTTTACCATTTCTTGTATCTGTCTCCTCAAACTATTTTTTTTTCATTTCTTAACAAAGTAACCAAAAGCATATAAACACCATTTTGAGTTCTTCATTTTCTTTTTAAGTTAGAAATTATGTTCTTATCTGTATCTGCAGGCTGGATGAACAGCTGTCAAATTAGTGTGAAAAACATGAATATAGGAAGCCGTAATAATTTTGTTTTAATGTGGGGAGAGCATGCTGCCAGACATCAAAGCACTGGAGTTTTATTTTCCTTTTGCAACTGTGACGTTCATCAGGCCAGCTCAACCCTAAGGTCTTTGATTTTCCCATGGTAGGTGAATATGTTCTCCAAGGTCTCTCTCTTCCAAGTGAGCTTTGTTTCTCTTTTCAGATTCGCTTTCACTATTTGTGCATTGCTCTTCCCTCTCTAGCAAAATAAGTTTCCTCAGCTTCTGCCCATGAACCCCAACTGGTGACCGTGACGAGTTTGACATCTCCAAACAAAGGCCCGGTCTCTGGACTCTGAATCTTCCTGAACCTCTTCTTGCTCTGCTTCAATGTTGTCTTAATTCGTTCAGGCTGCTATAACAGAAACCATAGACTCAGTGGTTTGTTTAATTTTATGTATGTATGTATGTATGTATGTATGTATGTATGTATGTATGTGTGTATTTATTTATTTATTTATTTATTTTGAGATGGAGTTTTGCTCTTTTTGCCCAAGCTGGAGTGCAGTGGTGCAATCTCAGCTCACTGCAACCTCTGCCTCCTGAGTTCAAGCAATTCTGCATCAGCCTCCTGACTAACTGGGATTACAGGCACCCACCACTAAGCCTGGCTAATTTTTTCTATTTTTAGTAGAGATGGGGTTTTACCATGTTAGCCAGGCTGGTCTCGAATGCCTGACCTCAGGTGATCCTCCCACCTCAGCCACCCAAAGTGCTGGAATTACAGGCATGAGCCACTGCACCTGGCCTTATTTTATTTTATTTTTTGAGACTGGCTCGCTCTTGTCACCCAGGCTGGAGTGCAGTGGCGTGATCTCAGCTCACTGCAACCTCTGCTTCCTGGATTCTCCTGCCTCAGTCTCCCAAGTAGCTGGGCTTACAGGCACCCGCCATCACGCCCAGCTAATCTTTTGTATTTTTAGTAGAGATGGGTTTTCACCATGTTGGCCAGGCTGGTTTTGAACTCCTGACCTCAAGTGATCCCCCCACCTCAGCTTCCCAAAGTGTTAGGATTACAAGCATGAACCACCATGCCCAGCCGACTGGGTGGTTTAAGCCACAGAAATTTATTTCTCACAGTTTCAGAAGCTAAGTAGTCTGGGATCAGAGTACCAGTGTGGTCTGGTTCTGATGGGGGCTCATTTCCTGGTTTGCAGATGGCCATCTTCTTACTGAGTCCTCATGAGGCAGAGAGATGATCTCCCCCATCTCCCATCTTATAAGGACATGAATCCATTCATGATGGCTGCCCCTCTCTCCACCTCCCTCGGGTTCCCAATGCCATCATATCTGGGATTAAGGCTTAAATATATACATTTTGGAAAGATATGAACATTCAGCTCACAGCAAATGTATACCTGTCCTGTGGCTCATTCTCTCACGATCCATTTTCTGCTTCTAGAGATTTGTCTATTCAGTTAGGTAAACTAACATGCACCAGTGGAATAGAGAACCTGTTGCTTCATGCCTATAGTAAGTAGCACACATGCAGGGAAATTTGTAGTTTTCTGGGAAACAAACAAACAAACAAAAAAACCCAGAAGCCTCACAAAGAGCACTGCTAAGGAGGCAAACATCAGGCTTCTTGTCTGATGAGAGGCCGAGAAGAGTGAAGCACCACACCACCTGATTAATTAATTGTTCCAGTGACATAGGATAGACATGTCACTAAAGCTATTAATATTTGCTGTGGATAATTTCATGACAGAGTATATCTTACATCATCCCCTCTCTACAACAGTGCCACTCTCTTTAGCCAGTCTTAATATCTTCCAAGCTATGATTGCACTGATTATGTAATAGTGCATAAAGAAAATGTGTTTAAATTTTACCAAATACTTTTTCACATGTAATGAGCTGATGATATGGTTCCCTCTTTTATTTCATAACTGTGCTAAATTATGTCAACTGAGTTTTGAATGTTATGCCAAACTTGTATCTGGGAATAAACCCAACTTTTTGATGATATATTACCCTTTTTATATATTCCTGAATTTGATTTGCTAATATTTTGTTTAGGATTTTTGCATTTGTAATTTTCCTTTCTTGTAATGACTCTGAAAGTTTAGTATCTAAGTATCAAGTTATGCTGCACTCAAAAATAGAGTTAGAAATATTTCTTCTACTATTCTCTAGAAAAGTTATATATATTTGATATTATTTCTTACTGAAAAATTTATAGAATTCATTGCTAAAGCCACCTGAGAACTTTGTTTAATGGTTTTTAATTACGTATTTCTTTTGATTAAGGTCTATTATTAAGATTTTATACATTTTGTCATTGTTAATAAGCTGTATTTTCTTCAAGGAAATTTTTCATTTCACTTACATATTTAATTGACTAGCATAAAGTCAGAAATAATGTACATTTTTATTCTTGTAATATATAAAATATCTATAATGACTCTTTTTTATTCTTGATATTTGTAATTTATATCATTTTCTTTTTTTTTCTTGATCAATCTTCCCAGGAGTTTTTCATTATCATTAAACTTTTCAAAGAAGCAATTTTTGGCTTAGTTAGGTTTTCTCTATTGCATGGTTTCTGCTTTTATTATTTTGGATTGAGTTTGCTATGACTCTTCTGATCTATTTATATGAGTGCTTCAAGATTTGATTCTTAGTCTTTTTTTTCTAACATATGCATTTAGAGATAGATATTTCTAAGCATGACTGTTGTGGCATCACAGATGTTGATATATCATATTTTCATTATCATTTAATTAAACATATTTTCTAATTCTCATTGTAATTTTTTCTTTGACCTAGGGTGTGCAGAAAAGAGTTAACATAGCAAGCTTGTATGCTATCTTTTGAAAGTCCTAAACATAAGATTGACCTTGGAAGATTTACTAGAACTTGGATTTGGGGAAGGATCCCCCCATTTCCACAACTGATAAGAGTGGCTCACTATGCGTAAACTGTACAAAGAATATGATGTATGCTGAATACTTGCTTTCCTTCTAGGAGTCTGAAATTTTGGCACATGACAGGCAGAGCCTGCCTGTATGAGCAACCTCCAATATAAACCCTGGGCACTGAGTCTTTAATGAGTTTTCCTGGTTGGCAACATTTCACATGTGTTGTCACAACTTGTTGGAAGAAATAAGTGCATTCTGTGTGTGATGGGTAATTTTATGTGTCAACTTGACTGGGCTAAGTAGTGTTCAGATCGCTGGTAAAATACTATTTCTGGGTGTGTTTGTGAGAGTTTCCAGAAGAGGTTAGCATTTGATTCAGTAGACTAAGTAAAGAAGATCCCATCTCACCAATATAGGCAGGCATCATCCAAGCTGTAGAGGGCTAGAATGGAATAAAAAGGTGGAGGAAGAGTGAATTCTCTCTTTTCTTTGGTGGGGGCATCCAGCTTCTCCTGTGCTTGGACATCAGAGCTCCTGGTTATTGAGCCTTTGGACTCCTGGGTTTACTCCAGTGTCTTCCTGCTCCCCAGTTCTCAAGTCTTCAGCCTTGGAGTGGGAGTTACACCACCAGTGGCTCCCCTGATTTGTAGGCCTTTGGACTGATACTGGACTACACCATCTGCATTCCTTGTCCTCTACCTTGCAGATGGCATAATGTGACCCTTCTAGGCCATAATCATGTGAGCCAATTCTGATAAGTTTCTTCTTATATATGTCTATATGTATTCTATTAGTTCTGTTTCTCTGGAGAACCCTAATACAATGTGTGACCCTCTTTGGGAGAAGATTCTGGAAATTTGCCACTGTATTTTCCCCTAGACTTTACCCCATCAGTTTTTCCCTTTGCTGATTTTGCCTTTCATTTGTAACAAATCATAGCCATGAGTATGACAATATGATGAGTCCTGTGAGTCCTCATAGCAGATCACTGAACCTGGAAATTGCCCTGGAGACCCTCGACAAACGTAGTCTTAAGCACTTAGGAATCCCTCCTTTTTTTTTCTGTGCATCTGTTTTGCTTAATTCCATGTTGTTAGAGAACTATGCTGAATAATTCTAGTTAGAATATGTTGAAACTGACTGCATGAAAAGCCAACTTTAGTAAATGTTCTATAAGCAATTTTAAGGAAGCGTTTCTTGAACTTGTATGCCTCATTTATATATGCTGATTAGGTCAAGTTTCTTAATTGTATTTTCAAATATGTATAATATTTAGTCATTTTGTCTGTTCCATCAGTTACTGAGAAAAATGCATATAAGTGACTTAAAATAATTGTGAAATTTAAATATTTTTTTCTTACTAGTTCCATCCATATTTGTTTTATGTATTTTGAGTCCATATTATTATTTGCAGTCAATTTAGAGTTAATACATCTTCCTGGTGGATTGACGATTTTATTATAATGAAACATCGCTTCTTGTCACTCATTATATTTCTTGCCTTAAATTCTGCTTTGATTGATAGTAACAGTGCAGCATTCATTTTGGCATATGTATGTGCGTGTGCATGTGTATGTGCATATGTGTTTTACTTAGGTTTGTATGGTATATATCTCTTTTATTCTCTGACTTTTTAATCTTTCTGTGCCGTTATATTTAGGTATGTCTCTTGTAAACACTACATACTTAGCATGTTTAACTCTTACTCAATCTGAGTATTACATTCCATTGGATTACTAATTTTTTTTAATTTAAGCCTACCATCTTGTTCTTTGTTTTCTACTTCTTCTATGGTAATAAATAAAAAAAATTACGGGAAAGTATGGATATTCAAAAACTATATTGACTGGAGGAGGTCAGTTATGTCTTCAAGGGAGGATTTGACACACTTTTTCTTAAAAAGGAAGATAATTAACATTTTACACTTGCAGTTCATTCAGTTGCTAGTACCACTAGCCAACTCCACTATTGTAACCCAGAAAACTTCCTAAATAATATGTAAATGAGTAGAAATGGCCATTTTTCAATAAATTGTATTTACAAAAATAGGCAGCCAATTTATAGACTATAGTTTGTCTATTTTTGCTCTGGAATCAATTACTTATATCTTTATTTGTGCCACATATGTTTCTTGCATTTCCTTATATATTTTTTGCTTTTATGTTTCTCTTTGTTGGGTCTTAATATGTTCTACTGAGTTGTTTTCTGTTTCACTAATCTTCTCTTCTGTGTATCTAATCTTCAGTAAAACAATTTATTGTGTACTTAATTTCAAGGTTTTTTTTTGTTGCTATTGCTACATTTTCTTTTTTCTTTTTTCTTTTTTTTGAGATGGAACCTCAAAAATTGAATTGCTGGAGTGCAATGGTGCAATCTTGGCTCACTGCAACTTCCATGTCCTGGGTTCAAGCGATTCTCCTGCCTCAGCCTCCTGAGTAGCTGGGATTACAGGCATGCACCACCACACACAGCTAATTTTTTGTATTTTTAGTAGAGACAGCGTTGCATCATTTTGGCCAGGCTGGCCTCAAACTCCTGACCTCAAGTGATCCACCTGTCTCGCCTCCCAAAGTGCTGGGATTACAGGTGTGAGCCACTGGTCTGTTGATACATTTTCTGTTTAATGTTTTTGTAGGTTTCAATTCTCTGGTAAAGTGCTCCATCTAATCATCTCTTTTCTTTAACTTATTGGTCATAGTTACATTAAAGTCCATTTCTATTAACACTCTCTGAGTTGTCTGTGGTTCTATTTTTATTTTCTTTTTTTCTCCTTGGTTTTCAGTCATTTGTTTCTGTTTTCTAGTTTTCATGGTAGGCCAATAATTATGTATAAAAAGATGTGGAGATAACTGAAGGCTATATCCAATGTTATGGTTTTCCAGATAGAATTTAATTTTGTTTTCTTGCGGACATTCAGAATAGGGGCATGCCACCTTAATCCAGATTGGGCTATAGCTAGATTAAAGATAGGTTTTAATCTTTTGTATATACAGGTTAATTTCTTTGTAAAACTTAATCCCAGAGTACGGATATTCAGGAGTTCTAACTGGAAGGGTGGCCCTCCTTCCCTGACAGGCTTTGGTTCCAAGTCGGTACCATCACCTTTTTGAGACTGTTAGAAACTCAGTTGTTTCCCAGCTTCTTAGCCAAACATTTCTGCTCTGCCTTGTAGCCTTTGGTTCTGCAGTTTAGGAATTGGAAAATACCTGGGAAACATCCTGCTGTCCCAATACCAACTTCCAAGTCAGCTTTTTGCTGTCAGCAACATCCCCTACTGCCTTCCTAATGTGTTAGATTGACAGTCATAAGTGTAGAAAGAAACAGGGGCCTCATTTTAGCTTCAGAAGCCAGAGTTGAGGCTAAAAGCAGTCACCAGGAGAAAACAATGTCAATCGTTTTATTTTAAATGTAACATAACATATAGGAGAGGAAAACAAAGAGTGAACAAAGATTGGTAGACACTGCGTAAAGTCATTTTTCATACACACTTCACCAGGACTACGCCATGGTATTACAGCAAGCATGCCACTGACAAGAAATGAGAACTGATCTGTCCTTCTAACTCTGATGAGTAAATTCTGTATAGGTCCGTCATCAAGGCATGGGACATACATATTATTTTTCTCAAATTGTTGAAGGCATTTCACCAGCATTCTCTAATTAAGCAACATATAGCAAGAAAATAAAAAGCCAATTATTAAAACCTTCACTTCTCAAGTGGGAAAACCAAGGGAAAAGAGACATTTATTCAAGGTCAGGAAGAATTTATGACAAAGCAAGAAACAAGGGCCATGTCTCCGACTCTTTTTCAGGATCCACATTGCTAATCTCGATCACTGGGCAGTAACTGAAAGTCATTGTGTAGTTCAGAGTACTTGTGTTGCACTTGAATTTTGTTGTTATTGCTCCCATTCTCCCCCACCCCAGGTATGACTAGTTGTGTTTATTCCAACTTGTTTAAACAAAGCAAAACATTATTTCCTGAGGACCCAAGTACTAGAGGTGTGATTTTGTGGGTCTCAGAATGAATTAAGCCTGAAAGTGACCCAGGCTCTGGGAATCTTAAATCTTCAATTCACTACAGTGTTAGAGGGATTTTGCCTGTGACACTAGAAATTTTTTAATGGAAAATACAGAAGATTAGTGATGAAACTGTATTCTTTCGCTAAATGCTTAATAGTGCACATAGAGGGAGAATGGTCATAACTTATTATCCATACTGGGATACTGTGAAAGTGAAAGGGTCCTAGTAGTTATTATGCCCAGAAAGTAAGTGGAAACCAGCACTCCCTGGACGAACTGAGACAAACCTTGTCAATCTGTACCTCCCACATATTTAGCGATGATTGCAATATACCCTTCCATTAACCAATGTGTGGAGACATTCGACACCATTGGTCAAATACCCACATCGTGCATTACTAGTTTGTCTCTATATGCTCACTAGCTTCTTACCCTTCACTCTAGAGATTCAAATTTAGATAGTATATTAGTTTCCTAGAGATGCTGTAATAAAATACTATTATACAAATTAGGTGGCTTTAAACAGCAGTAATGTATTCTTTCCCAGTTCTGGAGGCCAGATGTTTGAAATCAAGATATTAGCAGAGCCATTCTTTCTCTGAAGGCTCTAGGGGAGAACTTGTTCCAAGCCTTTCTCTTAGCTTCTGGTACTGCTGGAAATCCTTGGTATTTCTGGCTAAGAGAGCATCATGCCAATCTCTGCCTCTATTGTCATGTGGTATTCTCCTTGAGTGACCGTGTCTGCCTCTTTCTTCCTCTTATTTTTTATGTATTTGTTTGTTTGTACGTTTGTTTGTTTATTTATTTATTTTTGAGACTGAGTTTCACTCTTGTCGCCCAGGCTGGAGTGCAATGGCGGCTTACTGCAACTTCTGCCTTCTGAGTTCAACTGATTCTCCTGCCTCAGCCTCCCAAGTAGCTGGGATTACAAGTGCCCACCACCATGCCCGGCTAATTTTTGTATATTTAGTAGAGATGGGGTTTCACCATGTTAGCCAGGCTAGTCCCAAACTCACGACCTCAGGTGATCTACCCACCTCAGCTTCCCAAAGTGCTGGGATTACAGGCATGAGGCACCACGCCTGGGCCTTTTCTCCTCTTCTTATGAGGACATTAGGCATACTGAATTAGGTCCCACCCTAATGACCTTATCTTAACTTGAGCACATTTGCAAAGTGTACTTCCAAAGCTGGTCACATTCATAGGTACCTGGGGTTAGGGACTTCAGCATATCTTTTTGGGGTACACACTTTAGCCCATAACAGATAGCTATGGTATTTAGGGGCACATGCTTAGAGTGAAAAAACAGTATCCCAGATGTTATAGCAATGGCATGGTTGCCTCTGGAGTGTACTTTTCAGTCCTTACTGTTATTGTCCTTTCTTGAACAAATGAACCTCTAGAGAGGCTAGAAACAAGTTATTGAAAGGGGACACTAGAGAACTGCAGAGCACAGAGGAAGTTATTCCACAGCACAATTCAATCCATCATACAGCAAATAGTGTTTAAGAATGCAAAATGCCTTCTGTGTGGCTATGCCTTTACTGAAGAATATTCCCCACCCCTGTCCTTGAATAGAGCCTCAGTAAATTCAGGCAACAAAACCTTTTAAATATTTCTTAGTTTCTGTGGTAGAAAAAAAAAACGCCACACCTGTTTTAAAATAGCTGCTGGAAAGGCTAGTGATCGGATGCTGGTGGCTGTGAGCTCCGGTGATACACTCACTCACCTGCACAGCGCACAGCGCACAGCTAAATGTATTCGCGGATGCATTTGATCCATTATTCATGTGATTTCTTTCAAAAAGCAACACTGCCATTTAATGCTCATCAGATTTACTTCCTCCTTGCCACATTCTTTTTTCTTTAGACAAACACCAGAGAGAAATCATTACCATGTCTTCCTGAGGTATTGTTTGCAGCTCCATGCTGTCATTTCACAGAAATAAGTTATTTGTTACCCAGAAATAAGTTAATTGTTAGCTGGAATGAAATATATGGTATGATACAAAATCAGAGCTGAATTGTTATCTGGAAAAGCGAAAATGAATGAGGGAGAAAATATTCCTGCCTTCAAGCAATGTGTTTATGTTTACAGAGTTTTCATATTTTATCATTGAAGTTTATTCCACCAAGATGCTTTAGGTTTTGTTCTTGTAACTCATAGAATAGTGCATTTCAAGATCATTTGTTTATTGACAAACAGTAACATATAGAAACCTTTCTCTCAAATGCCATTATTAAAATACCAGGGTGTGAAATCATTGTAGATTCATCATATTTTATTGGGAAAGCCAGTTATCATTATAAAGTCCATATATTTAACTATTATTCCATAATATTTTTAGGTCTCATTGAAATGGAATCCTCTTTCTTTTGTCCAGAAGACATGCATCACACTTCCAAAGGATTTGTTGACTTAATGCAAATGTGTACTGTATACCGCATGGTGATGCCTGAATGATGCATTCCTTCAACATCAATGGTCAGTCATCTTGCCTTCATACTGTAAGAAGATTATATTTTATCTTACATTTTCACATGTTTCCTTGCAGAAACATCTAAGAGATTGATTAAGAACATTTCAAATGGCTGGGTGTGGAGGCTCACGTCTGTAATCCCAGCACTTTGGGAGGTGGAGGTGGAAGAACCACCTGAGGTCAGGAGTTCGAGACCAGCCTGGCCAACATGGTGAAACCCTGTCTCTATTAAAAATACAAAAATTAGCTGGGCAAGGTCGTGGGCACCTGTAATCCCAGCTACTCTGGAGGCTGAGGCAGGAGAATTACTTGAACCCAGGAGGCAGAGGTTGCAGTGAGCCGAGATGGTGCCACTGAACTCCAGCATGGGCAACAGAGTGAGACTCTATCTCAAAACAAACAAACAAACAAAAAAAAAAAAACAAAAAGAAAGAACATTTAAATTAAGGGATGGGGCACATATGAATTATTATAAATTTGAAAAAGGAAAATTTAGGGAATCTGATTAATAATAGAAACAATGATGAGGCTTCAAGTACTGCCATGACAGGTAAAAAAGACAGTAATAACCTAGGTTAAAATGGAATGCCTAAAAATTGCAACAGACAGTAATCTTTAAAAATCATCAAATGTCATGTATTGTACTTAATTCATATCACAATTCATTTACTCCTAAATAGCTTGGCACTTGTGGCAAAATGTATATCTCATATATATATTTTTTATTATACTTTAAGTTCTGGGTTACATGTGCAAAATGTGCAGTTTTGTTTGGGTATACATGTGCCATGGTGGTTTGCTGCACCCACGAACCCATCATCTACATTAGGTATTTCTCCTAATGTTATCCCTCCCATAGCCCCTCCACCCCCTGACAGTCCCCGATGTGTGATGTTCCCCTCCCTGTGTCCACGTGTTCTCATTGTTCAACTCCCACTTGTGAGTGAGAACATACAGTGTTTGGTTTTCTGATCTTGTGATAATTTGCCGAGAATGATGGTTTGCAACTTCATCCATGTCCCTGCAAAGGACATGGACTCATCCTTTTTTAAGACTGCATAGTATTCCATGGTGTATATGTGCCACATTTTCTTTATCCAGTCTATCATTGTGGACATTTGAGTTGGTTCCAAGTCTTTCCTATTGTGAATAGTGCCACAATAAACATACGTGTGCATGTGTCTTTATCGTAGAATGATTTATAATCCTTTGGGTATGTGCCCAGCAATGGGATTAATGGGTCAAATGGTATTTCTAGTTCTAGATCCTTGAGGAATCATCACACTGTCTCCCACAGTGGTTGAACTAACTTACACCCCCACCTGCAGTGTAAAAGCATTCCTATTTTTCCACAACCTCTCCAGCATTTGTCGTTTCTTGGTTTTTTGATGATTGCCATTCTAACTGGAGTGAGGTGGTATCTCATTGTGGTTTTGATTTGCATTTTTCTAATGGCCAGTGATGGTGAGCATTTTTTCTTATGTCTGTTGGCTGCATAAATGTCTTCTTTTGGGAAGTGTCTGTTCATATCTTTTGCCCATTTTTTGATGTGTGTGTGTTTTTTTTTCTTGTAAATTTGTTTAAGTTCTTTGTAGATTCTGGATATTAGCCCTTTGTTAGATGGATAGATTGCAAAATTTTTCTCCCATTCTGTAGGTTGCCTGTTCACTCTGATGATGATTTCTTTTGCTGTACAGAAGCTCTTTAGTTTAATTAGATCCCATTTGTCAATTTTGGCTACTGTTGCCATTGCTTTTGGTGTTTTAGACATGAAGTCTTTGCTCATGCCTATGTCCTGAATGGTATTGCCTAGGTTTTCTTCTAGGATTTTTATGGTCCTAGGTCTTACATTTAAATTTTTGATCCATCTTGAGTTGATTTTTGTGTAAGGTGTAAGGAAGGGGTCCAGTTTCAGTTTTCTGCATATGACTAGCCAGTTTCCCCAACACCATTTATTAAATAGGGAATCTTTTCCCCATTGCTTGTTTTTTTCAGGTTTGTCAAAGATCAGATGGTTGTAGATGTGTGGTGGTATTTCTAAGGCCTCTGTTCTGTTCCATTGGTCTATATCTCTGTTTTGGTACCAGTACCATGCTGTTTTGGTTACTGTAGCCTTGCAGTATAGTTTGAAGTCAGGTAGCATAACGCCTCCTCCTTTGCTCTTCTTGACCAGACTTGTCTTGGCTATGCAGGCTCTTTTTTGGTTCTATATGAAGTTTATAGTAGTTTTTTCCAATTCTGTGAAGAAAGTTATTGGGAGTTTGATGGGGATAGCATTGAATCTATAAATTCCTTTGGGCAGTATGACCATTTTCACGATATTGATTCCTCCTGTCCACGAGGATGGAATGTTTTTCCATTTGTTTGTGTCCCCTCTTATTTCCCTGAGCATTGGTTTGTAGTTCTCCTTGAAGAGGTCCTTCACATCCCTTGTAAGTTGGATTCCTAGGTATTTTATTCTCTTAGTAGCAATTGTGAATGGGAGTTCACTCATGATTTGGCTGTCTGTTTGTCTATTATTGGTATATAGGAATGCTTGTGACTTTTGCACATTGATTTTGTATCCTGAGACTTTACTGAAGTTGCTTATCAGCTTAAGGAGATTTGGGGCTGAGATGATGAAGTTTTCTAAATATACAATCATGTCATCTGCAAACAGAGACAATTTGACTTCCTCTCTTCCTATTTGAATACCCTTTATTGCTTTCTCTTGACTGATTGCCCTGGCCAGAACTTCCAATACTACATTGAATAGGAGTGGTGAGAGAGGATATCCTTGTCTTATGCTGGTTTTCAAAGGGAATGCTTCCAGCTTTTGCCCATTCAGTATGTTATTGGCTGTGGGTTTGTCATAAATAGCTGTTACTATTTTGAGGTATGTTCCATTGATACCTACTTTACTGAGAGTTTTAGCATGAAAAGGTGTTGAATTTTATTGAAGGCCTTTTCTGCATCTATTGAGATAATCATGTGGTTTTTGTGATTGGTTCTGTTTATGTGATGGATTATGTTTATTAATTTGCATAAGTTGGACCAGCCTTGCATCCCAGGGATGAAGCAAACTTGTTCGTGGCACATAAGCTTTTTAATGTGCTGCTAGATTGCTTTTATTTTATTGAGGAGTTTTGCATCGATGTTCATCAAGGATATTGGCCTGAAATTTTCTTTTCTTGTATCTCTGCCAGGTTTCAGTATCAGGATGATGCTGGCCTCATAAAATGAGTTAGGGAGGATTCCCTCTTTTTCTATTGTTTGGATGGTTTCAGAAGGAATGGTACCACCTTCTCTTTGTACATCTGGTAGAATTCGGCTGTGAATCCGTCTGGTCCTAGACTTTTTTTTGTTTGGTAGGCTATTACTTACTATCTCAATTTCAGAACTTGTTATTGATTTATTCAGGGATTCGACTTCTTTCTGGCTTAAACTTGGGAGGGTGTATGTGTCCAGGAATTTATTCATTTCTTCTGGATTTTCTAGTTTATTTGCATAGAGGTGTTTCTAGTATTCTCTGATGGCAGTTTGTATTTCTGTGGGATCAGTGGTGATATCCCCTATATCATTTTTCATTGCGTCTATTTGATTTGTCTCTCTTTTCTTCTTTATGATCTGGCTAGCGGTCTGTCTATTTTGTTGATTTCTTCAAAAAACCAGCTCCTGGATTCATTGATTTTTTGAAGGGTTTTTTGTGTCTCTATCTCCTTCAGTACTGCTCTGATCTTAGTTATTTCATGTCTTCTGCTAGTTTTTGAATTTGTTTGCTGTTGCTTCTCTAGTTCTTTTAATTTGGTGTTAGGGTATCAATTTTAGATCTTTCCTGCTTTCTGCTGTGGGCATTTAGTGCTATAAATTTCCCTCTAAACACTGCTTTAAATGTGTCCCGGAGATTCTGGTATATTGTGTCTTCATTCTCATTGGTTTCAAAGAAGATCTTTATTTCCGCCTTCATTTCATTATTTACCCAGTAGTGAAAACTCTGCTCATTCAGGAGCAGGTTGTTCATTTTCCATGTAGTTATGTGTTTTTAAGTGAGTTTCTTAATCCTGAGTTCTAATTTGATTGCACCATGGTCTGTGAGACTGTTTGTTATGATTTCCATTCTTTTGCATTTGCTGAGGAGTGTTTTACTTCTAATTATGTGGTCAATTTTGGAATAAGTGCGATGAGCTGCTGAGAAGAATGTATATTCTGTTGTTTGGGGGTGGAGAGTTCTATAGATGTCTGTTAGGTCCATTTGGTCCAGAGTTGAGTTCAAGTCCTAAATATCCTTTTTAGTTTTCTGTCTCGTTGATCTGTCTACTATTGACAGTGGGGTGTTAAAGTCTCTCACTATTATTGTGTGGGAGTCTAAGTGTCTTTGTAGGTCTCTAAGAACTTGTTTTATGAAACTGGGTGCTCTTGTATTGGGTGCATATATATTTAGGATAGTTAGCTCTTCTTGCTGCATTGATCCTTTTACCATTATGTAATGGCCTTCTTTGTCCGTTTTGATCTTTGTTGGTTTAAAGTCTGTTTCATCAGAGATTAGCATTGAAACCCCTGCATATTTTGTAGCCATTTTGACTCAATTTCCTCTTACAACCTTTTTGCTTTGATATAGACTGAGGTGTGAAGAACTGTCTAACTGGTCAAGTGTCGAGTTAATGAATCATTATTGTTAGTAGTTTTTCTTTTCTTTTTTTCTTTTTGTTTTTTGTTTTTTTTTGTGACAGACTCCTACTCTATCACCCAGACTGTAATGCAGTGGCATAATCTTGGCTCGCTGCAAACTTCGCCTCACAGGCTCAAGTGATCCTCCCACCTCAGCCTCCGTAGTAACTGGGACCACAGACGCGCACCACCATCCCTGGCTAATTTGTTATTTTGTTGGTGGGGTAGGGTTGTATTTTTGGTAGAGACAGGGTTTCACCATGTTGCCCATGCTGGTCTCAAACCCCTCAGCTCAAATGATCCACCCCACTCTGCCTCCTAAAGTACTGGGATTACAGGTGTGAGCCCCTGCACCCAGACTGTTAGTAGTTTTTCTTTCGATTAATTTATATTTGTATATTTATTCTCACCAAAGCTTCTTTAACTTATAGAGATCTTTATACCAAAGAAAGCCACCTCAGAATGTTCTGCTAGAACATCTGTTTTGTTCATTTGCCAGTGTAGCAAGTCAATAATGACTTAAACAAGGTTCAAATATAGTCACTGAAAAGCAAACTTTTTTACATTTTGCTAATTTTTTTAACTAGCCTTTTCTTATGCCCTCTAATGTGAGTTCAATCCCTTAGGCAAGCATTAAGATCTACTTATAGAGGGGATGAGGGAAGGAATGGGAGTTCTGCATCAAGTTACAAAGCCGCAGGGTTTGGTAAGGTGGTTTTCACCAGGCTTGTATTTATCCAGAGATTTCATTTGTACATGTTTCAAAATGCTATGTAGGTAACTTTGAGCTGTGTCATTTTTCTTTTGGTAAAAACTCTCCTCACTTCAACTAGAGGATTGTTCCATAAGCTGTTGACCCAAAAGAAACCAGATCTCAGTGGAACCTGGCTAGGATTCCTATTATGAGCTCAGGGTGTTGCATGTGACTAATTCTAATAATAAGATATCATCAGCCAATATTTATCATGTCAGTCATTATCCTAAGTATTATTGCAGTAGATCTTTATAGTAACCCTCTGAGATAGGTATTATAATTGCCCTGAGTTTAGAGATGAAAGTAACAGAACCAGGATTTGAACCCAGACAGTCTGATTCTAGAATGTGTCATCTTAAAGCTATTCTAAACTGGGATAAGATTAACAGAGAATCAAAGAGGAGGGGACAGTGAATACAGAGGCGCTAGTTCATTCAGGGATGAGAGCCTAAAGTGTGATGACTGAAGTGTTAGGACCACAGTATTGTCCTTGAAGCCAATGTCTAGATGTGACACATTTGTTTGACTCATTTCCAGCCACATGTGCCACAAGTCTTAACCCCACTGTCATTAATATGTCTATCCTGCTTTAACCCCAAAGTGCATGAAGCAAGAACAGTAGTCACAGATAGGGAGGTTGGAGAAGAACTGTAAACATACAGATAAAATGCTAGGAGAGGTAGTAATATGAATTGATGTTGTTCTCAACCCAAATTTAGGCTAAAAACTGCTTCAACACTGGATGAAAGATTTAAATTTTCTGTAGTATAGATCCCTGAGTCCCACTGAGAAGTCCTTCTGGTTCCATCTAAGGTGGAGTTAACCTCTCAAGGCACACTAAGTTTCCATAATTTGGAGGGCTTCACCTAATGGCCATAGGAGACTTAAAGAACACCTGCTCAATTGTGCAGAAACCAAAGCTATTCCCAGTCATCCCCAAGACATATAATTTGGTGCAATAGTCTACTAAATGAATTATTGACAGTGATGTTCTTGTTTGAAAGTCACTAAAAACCAGCACAGACCAAGCTCCTACCCCAACCCTGGGAGCTACTGCATACAACATTACTCCTTATCTTTGGAAACCAGGGGTCCACAAATTACACTGAAAGTGACAAAGATATGACTTACATGAAAGAAAAATTAAAAGGAAAAAGAATTAAACCCCACAAGAGTCAAAACATGAAATTCATTTAAGAGAAAAATTGATTCTTCTCTTGAACATTGTTAGGGTGAAAGAAAAGAGACATGATGATGAGGATAATGTTGATGCTACTTATTTGTTGAATATTTAGTGTGCTAAGCATGACAGTAGACATTGAAGCCCCACAGTCAGCAATTATTATCTTCATTTTTCAGATATGAAAACTAGGGCCTAAAGAAGCAAGGTCATTTGTCTAAAGCCCCACAGACATTCTTTCAGTGGTGAGACTCAAATCCAGCTGTCTATTATTCCAAAACTTGTATTCGTCACTGCTAAATGATGCAATCTGTGAGTAGATGATAAGGACCTAATTCTGATTGTAGCTAGAATGTATCCACAAAGCTACATTTCCCACTTGACGAGTATGATTTAAGAATGCACTAAGGGACCGGACACGGTGGCTCACGCCTGTAATCCCAGCACTTTGGGAGGCTAAGGAGGTGAATTACTTGAGGTCAGGAGTTCCAGACCAGCCTGGCCAACATGGTGAAACCCCATCTTTACTAAAAATACAAAAATTAGCTGAGCATGGTGGTACATGCCTGTAGTCCCAGCTACTCAGGAAGCTGAGGCAGGAGGATCGCTTTAACCTGGGAGGTGGAGGTGGCTGTGAGCCGAGATTGCACCACCGCACTGCACTCCAGCCTGGGCAGCAGAGTGAGATTCTGTCTCAAAAAAAGAACAGAAAGAAAGCTACCATGGACAACCTGAAGGATGATAGTTGTTGTATAGTCTGTCTAAAATCTAATGGTCTTTCATCCCCTGTCCATGAGACCCCATAGAGGTCTGGTTAAACATGCTGTGTATTTACAATTATCCCAGGCCAAAAGGATTGAGAAAACATTTGACGAAGCCTGTAACAAACAATATTTGTTTATCTTTCTTCAGGAATTAATCCAGCTCCTGCTGAGTTCAGAGTAAAGAATGAAGACAAAGATCATAGCATCTGAGAAATTAAACATTTATTAAAACTGGGATGACCATTTTAAGTAAATCAGTTTTGATTTTTAGTTACCCTGGAAAATAACCTGTAAATCAATTATTAGATTTGTCTTCCAAAATTTCTTGCAGGCTATTGAAACAATGCCTTTATACAAATTATGAAGTGGTAGCTCAAGTGATTTTGTGAAGTGGAGTCCTGGGAGCTCTGCGCACAAATGCTATTGTTTGCTGACAGGCTATGTTAGCAGAATCTCCAGAAACTACCTCAGACAAAGGTCTGAGGACCAAAACGCATTTAAAATCACTCTGTTCCCATTGTACGTTTACTTCCTTCTGCTCTCTCTTATTTGTGATGATAAAAACCTTGACTCGGCCGGGCGCGGTGGCTCAAGCCTGTAATCCCAGCACTTTGGGAGGCCGAGACGGGCGGATCACGAGGTCAGGAGATCGAGACCATCCTGGTTAACATGGTGAAACCCCGTCTCTACTAAAAATACAAAAAATTAGCCGGGCGAGGTGGCGGGCGCCTGTAGTCCCAGCTACTCGGGAGGCTGAGGCAGGAGAATGGCGTGAACCCGGGAGGCGGAGCTTGCAGTGAGCTGAGAGCTGGCCACTGCACTCCAGCCCGGGCGACAGAGCGAGACTCCGTCTCAAAAAAAAAAAAAAAAAAAAAAAAAAAAAAAAAAAAAAAAAAAAACCTTGACTCTAGCCCAGGAATCTAAAAACGTGAAATTAGGCGCATCCTCAGGCTTCTGAAATGTCCTGTTTGTATTGATAGGTACTGTGTTCTGAATGTTCGTACCCCTCCAAATGTCAACTGTTTAAATTTTAACCCTCAAAGTGCTGTTGTGAGAAGGCGGGGCCTTTGGTAGGCTCCACCCTCAGAAATGGGATTAGCACCCTTATGACTCCAGAGAGCTGCTTGCCTCTTCCACCGTGTGAGGACACAGCAGGAAGCCAACCATATATGAACCAGGAGGGGGCGCCCTCACCTGACACCAAATCTGCCAGTATCTTGAGCACAAACTTTCCAGCTCCCAGAATTGTGAGAAATAAGCTTCCGTAGTTTGTAAGCCACCGGTTTATGGTAGTTTGTAACTAAGAGAATAGGGGCTTTCTGTGAGCATATTATTTCTAAACATAGGCTACCTGAGGAAAAACTACCCCCGCCACTCCCCTCCCCGCTACACACCACGGCTAAGGCACATCAGCCAGGTGCACTTTTCTCCTGCAAACCAGAGGAGTGAGGGAGACACTGTGGTAGACACTGAGAGGCGCCGCCTACTCCTTCAAGGAAGACCCGCTGAGAGCCCAGGAAGCGTCACTGCCAACAGCCTGTAGCTATCAGACTCTTCAGGGTTGCCTTCACCTGCAGGGAGCGTCCTCACCCAGGGCCACAAGCTCCTCTGAGCAGCATGTGGTGGTTGGTAAGGAGAGCGTCTAGAGGCTGCCCATTTCCACCCAGCACAGAGTGACTATTGAAGGAAATATTTACGGTCGGGAGCGGTGGCTCAAGCCTTAATCCCAGCACTTTGGGAGGTTGAGTAACGTGGATCACTTGAGGTCAGGAGTTCGAGACCAGCCTGGCCAACATGGTGAAACCCAGTCTCTACTAAAAATACATAAATTAGCGGGGCATGATGGTGGGCGCCTGTAATCCCAGCTACTAAGGAGGCGGAAGCAGGAGAATCGCTTGAACCCGGGAGGTGGAGGTTGCAGTGAGCCGAGATTGCGCCACGGCGCTCCAGCCTGGGTGACTGAGTGAGACTCTGTCTCAAAAACAAAAAAAAAGAGAGAGGGAAAAAAAGGTAATACTTACTTCAAAACACAGCATGGCCAACATCTCAGTTGAACTTCTTCCCTGCTTCCTTTCACAGGTGTTGATCCTCAATAAATGAATGCATCTGAGGCAAATTCCATCTCAGTATCTGTGGCAAACACCTAACATGTCCGCAGCACTTACTGTGTATCAGAAAATCCTCCAAGATCATCTTACTTCTTTCTACTAACAATCCTACAGATTAGGTCTTTTTTTTTTTTTTTAAACAAAATTATTTCATTTTTTATTAGTCTCATTAATAACATTTTAGAAAAGCACTTTCTACTATTTAAGAACTATCATATGGTTTCTATGTGTACACATTTGGGAATCATACACTTTTTTCCTTCACACTGTCCATTTTCTCTTTAAATTTTCTTTATTTTTTATTTTTTTATTTTTTATTTTTTATTACTATACTTTAAGTTCTAGGGTACATGTGCATAACGTGCAGGTTTGTTACATATTATACTTGTGCCATGTTGGTGTGCTGCACCCATCAACTCGTCAGCACCCATCAACTCGTCATTTACATCAGGTATAACTCTCAGTGCAATCCCTCCCCTTTCCCCCCTCCCCATGATAGGCCCCGGTGTGTGATGTTCCCCTTCCTGAGTCCAAGTGATCTCATTGTTCAGTTCCCACCTATGAATGAGAACATGCAGTGTTTGGTTTTCTGTTCTTGTGATAGTTTGCTAAGAAAAATGGTTTCCAGCTGCATCCATGTCCCTACAAAGGACACAAACTCATCCTTTTTTATGGCTGCATAGTATTCCATGGTGTATATGTGCCACATTTTCTTAATCCAGTCAGTCACTGATAGACATTTGGGTTGATTCCAAGTCCCCACTATTGTGAATAGTGCCACAAAAAACATACGCGTGCATGTGTCTTTATAGCAGCATGATTTATAATCCTTTGGGTATATACCCACTAATGGGATAGCTGGGTAATATGGTACTTCTAGTTCTAGATCCTTGAGGAATCGCCATACTGTTTTCCATAATGGTTGAACTAGTTTACAATCCCACCAACAGTGTGAAAGTGTTCCTATTTCTCCACATCCTCTCCAGCACTTGTTGTTTCCTGACTTTTTAATGATTGCCATTCTAACTGGTGTGAGATGGTATCTCATTGTGGTTTTGATTTGCATTTCTCTGATGGCCAGTGATGATGAGCATTTTTTCATGTGTCTGTTGGCTGTATGAATGTCTTCTTTTGAGAAATGTCTGTTCATATCCTTTCCCCACTTTTTAATGGGGTTGTTTGTTTTTTTCTTGTAAATTTGTTTGAGTGCTTTGTAGGTTCTGGATATTAGCCCTTTGTCAGATGAGTAGATGCAAAAGTTTTCTCCCATTCTGTAGGTTGCCTGTTCACTCTGATGGTAGTTTCTTTTGCTGTGCAGTAGCTCTTTAGTTTAATGAGATCCCATTTGTCAATTTTGGCTTTTGTTGTCGTTGCTTTTGGTATTTTAGACATGAAGTCCTTGCCCATGCCTATGTCCTGAATGGTACTACCTAGGTTTTCTTCTAGGGTTTTTATGGTATTTTGTCTAACATTTAGGTCTCGAATCCATCTTGAATTAATTTTCGTATAAGGAGTAAGGAAAGGATCCAGTTTCAGTTTTCCACTTATGGCTAGCCAATTTTCCCAGCACGATTTATTAAATAGAGAATCCTTTCCCCATTTCTTGTTTTTCTCACGTTTGTCAAAGATCAGATGGCTGTAGATGTGTGGTATTATTTCTGACGACTCTGTTCTGTTCCATTGGTCTATATCTCTGTTTTGGTACCAGTACCATGCTGTTTTGCTTACTGTAGCCTTGTTGTATAGTTTGAAGTCAGGTAGTGTGATGCCTCCAGCTTTGTTCTTTTGACTTAGGATTGTCTTCGCAATGCGGGTTCTTTTTTGGTTCCATATGAACTTTAAAGCAATTTTTTCCAATTCTGTAAAGAAAGTCATTGGTAGCTTGATGGGGATGGCATTGAATCTATAAATAACCTTGGGCAGTATGGCCATTTTCATGATATTGATTCTTCCTATCCACGAGCATGGTATGTTCTTCCATTTGTTTGTGTCCTCTTTGATTTCACTGAGCAGTGGTTTGTAGTTCTCCTTGAAGAGATCCTTTACATCCCTTGTAAGTTGGATTCCTAGGTATTTTATTCTCTTTGAAGCATTTGTGAATGGAAGTTCATTCGTGATTTGGATCTCTGTTTGTCTGTTACTGGTGTATAAGAATGCTTGTGATTTTTGTACATTAATTTTGTATCCTGAGACTTTGCTGAAGTTGCTTATCAGCTTAAGGAGATTTTGAGCTGAGACAATGGGGTTTTCTAAATATACAATCATGTCATCTGCAAACAGGGACAATTTGACTTCTTCTTTTCCTAACTGAATACCCTTAATTTCTTTCTCTTGTCTGATTGCCCTAGCCAGAACTTCCAACACTATGTTGAATAAGAGTGGTGAGAGAGGGCATCCCTGTCTTGTGCCAGTTTTCAAAGGAAATTTTTCCAGTTTTTGCCCATTCAGTGTGACATTGGCTGTGGGTTTGTAATAAATAGCTCTTATTATTTTGAGATACGTGCCATGAATACCGAATTTATTGAGCGTTTTTAGCATGAAGGGCTGTTGAATTTTGTAAAAGGCCTTTCTGCATCTATTGAGATTATCATGTGGTTTTTGACTTTGGTTCTGTTTATATGCTGGATTACGTTTATTGATTTGCGAATGTTGAACCAGCCTTGCATCCCAGGGATGAAGTCCACTTGATCATGGTGGATAAGCTTTTGGATGTGCTGCTGAATCCGGTTTGCCAGTATTTTATTGAGGATTTTTGCATCGATGTTCATCAGGGATATTGGTCTAAAATTCTCTTTTTTTGTTGTGTCTCTGCCAGGCTTTGGTATCAGGATGATGTTGGCCTCATAAAATGAGTTAGGGAGGATTCCCTCTTTTTCTATTAATTGGAATAGTTTCAGAAGGAATGGTACCAGCTCCTCCTTGTACCTCTGGTAGAATTCAGCTGTGAATCCATCTGGTCCTGGACTTTTTTTGGTTAGTAGGCTATTAATTATTATCTCAATTTCAGAGCCTGCTATTGGTCTATTCAGGGATTCAACTTCTTCCTGGTTTAGTCTTGGGAGAGTGTAAGTGTCCAGGAAATTATCCATTTCTTCTAGATTTTCTAGTTGATTTGCGTAAAGGTGTTTATAGTATTCTCTGATGGTAGATTGTATTTCTGTGGGGTCGGTGGTGATATCCCCTTTATCATTTTTTATTGCATCTATTTGATTCTTCTCTCTTTTCTTCTTTATTAGTCTTGCTAGCGGTCTGTCAATTTTGTTGATCTTTTCAAAAAACCAACTCCTGGATTCATTGACTTTGTTGGAGGGTTTTTTTGTGTCTCTATGTCCTTCAGTTCTGCTCTGATCTTAGTTATTTCTTGCCTTCTGCTAGCTTTTGAATGTGTTTGCTCTTGCCTCTCTAGTTCTTTTGATTGTGATGTTAGAGTGTTCATTTTAGATCTTTCCAGCTTTCTCTTGTGGGCATTTAGTGCTATAAATTTCCCTCTACATACTGCTTTAAATGTGTCCCAGAGATTCTGGTATGTTGTATCTTTGTTCTCATTGGTTTCAAAGAACATCTTTATTTCTGCCTTCATTTCGTTATGCACCGAGTAGTCATTCGGGAGCAGGTTGTTCAGTTTCCATGTAGTTGAGTGGTTTTGATTGAGTTTCTTAGTCCTGAGTTCTAGTTTGATTTCACTGTTGTCTAAGAGACAGTTTGTTATTATTTCTGTTCTTGTACATTTGCTGAGGAGTGCTTTACTTCCAATTATGTGGTCAATTTTGGAATAAGTGTGATGTGGTGCTGAGAAGAATGTATATTCTGTTGATTTGGGGTGGAGAGTTCTGTAGATGTCTATTAGGTCTGCTTGCTGCAGAGCTGAGTTCAATTCTTGGATATCCTTGTTAACTTTCTGTCTCGTTGATCTGTCTAATATCGACAGTGGGGTGTTGAAGTCTCCCATTATTATTGTATGGGAGTCTAAGTCTCTTTGTAAGTCTCTAAGGACTTGCTTTATGAATCTGAGTGCTCCTGTATTGGGTGCATATATATTTAGGATAGTTAGCTCTTCCTGTTGAATTGATCCCTTTACCATTATGTAATGGCCCTCTTTTTCTCTTTTGTTCTTTGATGGTTTAAAGTCTGTTTTATCAGAGACTAGGATTGCAACCCCTGCTTTTTTTTTTGTTCTCCATTTGCTTGGTAGATCTTCCTCCATCCCTTTATTTTGAGCCTATGTATGTCTCTGCATATGAGACGGGTCTCCTGAATACAGCAGACTGATGGGTCTTGACTCTTTATCCAGTTTCCCAGTCTGTGTCTTTTAATTGGAGCATTTAGTCCATTTACATTTAAGGTTAATATTGTTATGTGTGAACTTGATCCTGCCATTATGATATTAACTGGTTATTTTGCTCGTTAGTTGATGCAGTTTCTTCCTAGCCTCGATGGTCTTTACATTTTGGCATGTTTTTGCAATGGCTGGTACCGGTTTTTCCTTTCCATGTTTAGTGCTTCCTACAGGGTCTCCTGTAAGGCAGGCCTGGTGGTGACAAAATCTCTAAGCATTTGCTTATCTGTAAAGGATTTTATTTCTCCTTCACTTATGAAACTTAGTTTGGTTGGATATGAAATTCTGGGTTTAAAATTCTTTTCTTTAAGAATATTGAACATTGGCCCCCACTCTCTTCTGGCTTGTAGAGTTTCTGCCGAGAGATCTGCTGTTAGCCTGATGGGCTTCCCTTTGTGGGTAACCCGACCTTTCTCTCTGGCTGCCTTTAAGATTTTTTCCTTTATTTCAACTTTGGTGAATCTGGCAATTATGTGTCTTGGAGTTGCTCTTCTGGAGTAGTATCTTTGTGGCGTTCTCTGTATTTCCTGAATTTGAATGTTGGCCTGCCCTACTAGGTTGGAGAAGTTCTCCTGGATGATATCCTGAAGAGTGTTTTCCAACTTGGTTCCATTTTCCCCTTCACTTTCAGGCACCCCAATCAGACGTAGATTTGGTCTTTTTACATAATCCCATACTTCTTGCAGGCTTTGTTCATTTCTTTTTCTTCTTTTTTTCTTTTGATTTCTCTTCTCACTTCATTTCATTCATTTGATCTTCAATCGCTGATACTCTTTCTTCCAGGTGATCGAGTCGGTTACTGAATCTTGTGCATTTGTCACGTATTTCTCATGTCATGGTTTTCATCTCTGTCAGTTCGTTTATGACCTTCTCTGCATTAATTATTCTAACTATCAATTCTTCCACTCTTTTTTCAAGACTTTTAGCTTCTTTGTGCTGGGTACGTAATTCCTCCTTTAGCTCTGAGAAGTTTGATGGACTGAAGCCTTCTTCTCTCATCTCGTCAAAGTCATTCTCTGTCCAGCTTCGATCAACTGCTGGCGATGAGCTGCGCTCCTTTGAAGGGGGAGATACGCTCTTATTTTTTGAATTTCCAGCTTTTGCCCTGCTTTTTCCCCATCTTTGTGGTTTTATCTGCCTCTGGTCTTTGGTGATGGTGACGTACTGATGGGGTTTTGGTGTGGGTGTCCTTCTTGTTTGTTAGTTTTCCTTCTAACAGTCCAGACCCTCAGCTGTAGGTCTGTTGGAGATTGCTTGAGGTCCACTCCAGACCCTGTTTGCCTGGGTATCAGCAGCAGAGGCTGCAGAAGATAGAATATTGCTGAACTGCGAGTGTACCTGTCTGATTCTTGCTTTGGAAACTTCCTCTCAGGGGTGTACTCCACCTTGTGAGGTGTGGGGTGTCAGTCTGCCCCTAGTGGGGGATGTCTCCCAGTTAGGCTACTCAGGGGTCAGGGACCCACTTGAGCAGGCAGTCTGTCTGTTCTCAGATCTCAACCTCCTTGTTGGGAGATCCACTGCTCTCTTCAAAGCTGTCAGACAGAGTCGTTTGTGTCTGCAGAGGTTTCTGCTGCTTTTGTTGTTGTTGTTGTTGTTTAGCTGTGCCCTGTCCCCAGAGGTAGTCTACAGAGACAGGCAGGATTCCTTGAGCTGCTGTGAGCTCCACCCAGTTCAATTGGGTCTTATCATTACCCCACATTGCAAGTGAGAAAATCAATTTGGAAGTCACAGATTTAGGATTTAAAGCCAGGCTGCTTGATTGCAAAGCCTGGATGTTTAACCATTGATTTTATTACCTCAATTTGAGGCATATTTGTTGTTTGCAGGTAGCTTGGGTATACAGGCTATACCTAAAACACAAGAACCTGTAGGAAGTTGATGAGGAAAGAAATTTAAAACTGAAAAAAAAAAAAAAAAAAAGAAACCTAGGAGGGTAAAGATTAAACTAGCAAACATTCAGTACATCAGTACAGAGATGATCTTTTGAAGATCTGTTGGGGAGAGCAGAGTTGTGAAGATTCCTGGGTTTAAAAACTGGGAGGATAAAGCAAGGAGCTCTCAGTGTCAAGAGGCTATTTGGGAGATTTACCTAGAAACAGATGGGGACCAAATGAGAGTGTAGTTGACATTCAGGTGAATTGGGATGGAATAAAGAAAGCTTCCTGAATATTGAACATTGCAACTCCGAAGAGTCAATTACTGCCTCCTTAAACACAGTTTGTAAGCCCGGAGATTTTCCCACACTTTTTGGCTGTCAGTGGGATGAGGTGGTGTACTACTGCAAATCAGAAAAAGGAGGTCACCTCTTGCCACTGGAATGTTAGAGCAGGGTTAATTAAAACCTACAGCCCAGGGTCAGGAAAACCAATACTGAACTCAAAGAGCTCTCACAAGTGAAAATCAGGTTAACATCTGGGAACAGAAAAACAGAGATCCTGGAGTGAGAACTGCAGACAGAAATTGAAATTAGGAATAGAATCAGAGGAACCAAGCCAAAGTCAGAGCACAAAACAGAGAGTTTAGGTGAGAGAGTCTACCAGTCACAGCAGTCATCCCTTAACCTTGGCTGTCCATTAGAATCACCTGGGAAGCTTTTAAATAAAAATATGGATACCTAAGCAACACCTCCAATGGAGATAGGCCAGAGCATCAGTATTTTTTTCCGGTGCATAATCAAGGTTCTGATCTAATGAGCTAGAGCCACAAAGTGTCACAAAATAACTAGCATTCATACTTAGGCTAAAGGAGAATTGCCAAAAGAGGCAAATCCCAAGTTGTATCTAATGAACGGGGCATCTCAGCTTTACTTTGATGCTATGAATCACCTGGTCAGTCTACTTTCAACCCAGAACATGAACACGTGGGAAATGAAGCATGCATGCATTTTCCTCACTGTGGTCCCAGGGCAGCTTGGAGTGTAATCTCACCATCCATTGATAATGAGGCAAGTGGGTGTCTAAGAATTTCATTACAGTCACCATACATTCAGCATTTTGTAAACAGTTGAGGGTAGGTTATATAAATTAATATATAATAACTAATATTTTAATAGAAAAATCAGAGAAACATAGGAAAGCAAAATTAATTCAAGATAAAGTTACCACCAAAAATATAAAATACATTTCTATATAACTAGAAGCAATTTGCCCCCAAACCACTGATCTTTACACACCCATCTTTACCCATCCGACGCCCATTCCTCTGCTTCTTCTTTAATGCAAAATTTTGGGTCAGGAGGCAGAGTTCTTTAATCTCTGGAAAGTTAGGTCCTTCCTCAGCCTTCTTTAGAGCAGAAGCAAGAGGAATTTGGCTGGAGTGACTCAGAATATTTTTCTTTCTAGCCAAGAAGACAGACGGTACAGAAGGAAGAGATATGCTTTGTTTTCCCCTTCTTGTCTTCAGTGGCAGGCCCTAGAGCAGTGGTTCTCAAGCTTGGGTCAATAGTGGAATCATCTAGGAACCCGGTAAATGTATAAGAGGCACAGGCCCTATTCTTTTTCAAGGAGCTTGGGCCTCTGGGCACTTCCTCCACTCCCCAGGTGATTCTGTTGCACACTGAAGTTTGAGAATTATACCTGAAGCTGCAGCAGCCATCCTGTGTCTGAAAGAAATTCAGAGACGTTTGTCCTCATATGAGATGTTGAATTAACCCCAGCAGTCAGTTACTTTCAGACTTTCTTGCTACAAAAAAATTTAAAACTCACTTATCTTGGTTATTGTAAGTAATTGTAGCTAAAACTATTCTCAGTAGAGACACGGACAAAGCAAAAAAGGAATTGCAATCAATTACAATATCACCAATGCCTATAGAATCAAAATGTTCCAGTTGTTCAGAAGAAATTCAAGTTCATGTCTGAGGACAAAGAAAAAGTACTCTCATAGGCCTGCACAAAAGAGGCAGCCTGCTGTGGTGAGTAATACCTTCAACAATATTCCTACAAGAGACAAAAGAGAGTATTTCATAAATCTCTTTATAGTATCTCAATGCAAAATACCAAAGCACAGTTCAGTAAAAGTGATTCTTGGCAATAAGATGCAACTTGCAAGGGACCTGACTTAACTCAAGGATAAAATCTAGACTATCTAGATGATGAGGTGTTGCATGACATAAAAAGGTAAAAATTTAGAAGCAAATCTAAATATTGATTAATTCATTATCATGGGCTTCTCATAATTTGGTTTGACAATCTTTTCTGACTCATGATACCAACAGGAACTTCTAATTTGTTTATAATTACCCAGTCTTTACCAAATGTATATAATAACTTTACCTTCTTCACTTTATCACTGAAGTATAAATTAATTTCAAACTCAGCTTGTTCCAGTTGTAGTTTATCTTCACTTTGCATCCCCAGTTGTCTTCTCAGACTGTGGTCACTCCTCTCAACAGCCTCCGAAAAGAGTTGGAAGCACTGCTGTCTTTAAAGAGTAGAAGCTACCTCAGTAGACCTTGGTCAGAACTGCTTGTGGAAAGTCAATGGAGAGCAGCCATGATGGGAGAAATGTTGGGCCCTGCAATGCAGATTCAGGAGAAGGAAGATTGGCCAGCACTGGACCAGTGATACTTACAAGGCTCAGATCTTGACCTGGTCTTGAAGTCTTTCTGGGTAACAAAAGTATTGACTTACATAGCCATATACGTTCTGCTTGATGCTGACATGGCTCGGATATAATTCTCATCAAACCCACAGTTCTCTGAGTCTCTGATCAGGCTGATATCGCCCTCTGTCTAGGCTGAAGGGTAAACACTGCACCCAACGCTGGGTTCATTTCCATGAGACTCTTAGAATCAGCTACTTTAATTATCCTCCTCTTCACCTTGGATTTCCTCTGACTGGTACCAATACTTTCCACTGTTCATCCTGTCTCAGAGGACGAATTACTTTGTCTTTATGTAGAATAATTATTCCACTTGTTATCTCGATGCCTTTCATCCTTCTGTCCTGTGGAACTTTGCTCCATCAGTCATCCCTGTTTCCTCATCCTCAATCCATCACTTTCCTCTTGTTTCTTCTCTTCTGATTATAAACACGTTTATATATTCCCTATCTTAAAACAAATTACTTTCTTGATCCTGCCTCTGCATTAAGCTACTATCTCATCTTCTTTTCCCTTTAATAAGAAACTTCCTAAAATAATAGGCTATGCTCAAAGACTTTACTTCATAACAGCCATCACCCTCTACTTCAGTTTACTTTCCAATGCTTTGAAAATGAGATCTTCAGTTAGCACCCCAGTTTATCTTTTTCTTAGAATGACTTCAATAACAATTATCCAAGTCAATTGCATTTTACATTGTTATCCTTCTCTCCACACCATCTAATGGTGCTGATCATTCTTTGCTTTTGAAATGTTCTTCCTCCTTGGTGTTCATCATGATCCTCTACTTTTCTGGTTCTTACTGGAACTTCTACTTTCCTGACGATTTTTAACAGAAAAACATTGCTCTTCCACCTTCTTGTACACACACAGACACAAAAACACACAGAAACACACACATGTTCTCTAAAGCTGCCCATGGGAGAATGGCACCTACCTACTCTCACCCGCAACTGAAATTGACTAGAGCCACCAAGTGGCAGGCTAATTTAGTGGAGTAAGCAGGGTGGGCAGAACATGGAGGTTCAGATTCCCTTAAAATGTAGGCAACCTCAATAGCACGATTCTATTCCTGGGCCCTTTCATTTCACTGTGCGGATTACATTAATCATCATTTCTATATAGATTATATTAACACCTATTCACATTTAGTCCTGCTTACTCTATGCAGATTCAGATCAGAATGTGTCTTAATTGCCTGCTATACATGACCATCCTGACAACCCTTCAAATGCTTCACATCCAAAGCTAAGCCCATCCTCTTCACTCACAACACCCAGCACCTAATATAATCCTTTGTGAAATAATGGAATAAATGTCTAATTGAATATATATTTTTATAGAATTCAAACAATTATATACTATTTAAATGCAATTAATTTTTACAGCATATTTGTGCAATCTTCGACTAGTGGTTTGTAACTTTTAAAGGCATGAGGAGGTTTTACCATTGAGAAGCACTGAGTCACAAGAGCCTAAGGCGTTTCTGGTTCTTTTCATTATTTCTCAAATATGTAATTTTCAGAGCCTTTAACAGCACTGCTATACCTCTTTGGCCAAAGTCTGTCTTGTTAATGTTCTTTTTTAGAATATGGCTCCAAGATTGTTGGAATGAATTCAGGACACTCTTTTAACTATGTAAGTTTTATTGACACAGCTAAACCTAATAACCATTTCAACCTGCAGGTGGCTTTTTGCTTCAATTTTAAGTGATAGCTAGAATAGCATGGACCTTCTTATTGCCCATGTGTGAAGTGTGTAAGTTGTGTGTATGTGTGTGTGTCTATAGGGGGTATATGAATGAAATAAAAAGTGAAGGAAGAAAAAGAAAGTGAATTTGTTTCTTGTATGTTACCTGTCCTACAACAACCTTCCATGATAATATATGAGCCTTTGAAAATGGATCTACTGTTTTGTGAAAACAGATTTGGAAGTAAAATTGGTCTTTCTTTTAGCTGTATAAATGCTCTTCTATAATGCAATGATCAAACAACAGATGGACAAGCAGATAAACACTAAATAAGAAATATGTGCTAAATCCATGTCCCTGCATTTATTCATGAGCCTATGAAATTTGAACTGCATACTTATGAAGCTCAAAACAATGGTATATTATTATTTCCTAACCTACAGGCCTCTTCATTTTATGTGTGCATAAAATGACTATAATTTTGAGAGGTAATATTTGATGGGTGAAAGAGAAGGACCCCAATGTCATGCAGATTCGTCTAGAATCATGAAGTTAAAAGTGAATACAAGACCTTATTTGACTATTGGACATTACTCGGTTTTGCACTATTTGCTTTATTAAAGAGTTTAATGACTTTGAGTGGTCTGATAAGTCCCCACTAAAGGCCGCCAAAGCCAGTATTACCCATGTAAGAAACTGAGTCCAAGCTAATGCAGCAATAATCAGGTTTTGTATTATCTCACAGTAACTCAGTGGGGTGGGATAAAAGTTGAACTGATTTCTCATATTAAATATCCAAAAAAAAAAAAAAGTGACAGCAATTAACAATAAAGTGTTCCTATGTACCAGGTATTGTTCAAAACACTTTACATGTATATTAATTCATTTTAATCACAAAATAACCCATAGAGATGGGCAATTCTATTATTCTTTTTATATGGATGAAGAAATTTGGGCACACAGCAGACCCATTGCTTGTAAATAGTGAAACCAAATTTCAAATTTAGGCAAAAAATTTCCAGAGTCAACATTTAACTTTTTTGTTATGTTGTCTCTTTTCCAAATAAGTTCAGCCAGCATTTTAATGTAGTACAATGCTATACATATTTAATTATCTCATTAATCCATTCATACACTCTTTTGTCTTCATAGCTCTGTTTAAAACTTTAACATGTTAGCATTCACTATCTGAAAAGTTGAAAGCACAGGATGCCAATGTTTCATTTAGCCCCAAACTCCCCTACCTCACAAAGCATTTCAAGGAAAATATCTCAAATTGTCTGGGAATTGCCCCATGATCTCAATCCATAGATCTTAAACTACAGCAGCACTTTTGTAGCATGACTCAGTCACTAGGGCCACAGATTATTCCTGGGATGGGTGCATGATTTGCACTGAGCCATGCGATCCCTGCGTTGAGAATTTGAGGACTGGGACTCTTCCTGGGTTCCTCAATGACGACATATAATATATGGATTCTTTTTAAAAGTTATACTCCACTATGTGGATTTGGGGGCAGCACAAGGTAAGAAAAAAGTACATTTACATTCACAGGAAAAGCCCAAACAAAAGATATAGAAGGAAGGTTTCCCAAGTTTCCACAGGGCTCCATTTTTGTGGCCCATTTCTGAAGCCCAGTGGACTTTATATCTGGATTCTATTACATGCTTTGGTGTTTATATACATTTTGGGATATCTTTCTGATGTCCTTTCTCTTTTTGCTTCAGCTGGTTCCTATTGTGCTTCTATTTCTTGCAACAAAAGAATCCTACCTAGTTTGTAGAAAGATGCCTTTATATTTAGAAAGGTTTTCTAGATTCATGATATTTGATAAGTAGATTTGGAAAGCACTTTTTAAAAAGTTTTGCTGAAGCATTTGTCAAACACTTAACCAGCTAGATGAATCTCTGAGAATCAACCCTCTAAAGGGAAATGTGAGAAAGAATAATCTGATTTTACCAGGCCATCATTGAGCTGAGTCCTTTATAGCATTGTGAGGCATATAGTTTTTTTTCGTGTTTGTTACTTAGGGTCACAAAATAGAATACTTAATGCACCGTGTTTATTGTTGGTCTCTTTATTTCCAGCTCCTTAGTCTAATGTCTCCTGATTTGGTTATCTTTCCAACCAGGAGGTTGGCTTCTTGGCAGACAGAGGCTCTGAGACACTGGATGTGAGCCAGGTCTAAGAGAGGCAGAGTCATAAAACTGTAAGACAAATGAAAGGCCCTGCCCACCTCCAAATCTTTCTCTCGAATGCCTTTCCAAGAGAGTGCTTTAGTGAGAAAACAGAAAAAAGTAAGACCTCTAAAGCGGTCCACCACTGACCAAATGTTCTGGTTAAATAGCAAGTCAAGAACAAAATGCTTGACATAGAATAAAAATGCTATCACTCAAATAAGCAGTGATTAAATGTAACATGGTACACTGAGTAGTTCAAAATTGAATCTGAGCCAACACTGTGGCATCAGTGCAGGCTGTGTTTTATTTAACACTGTTAACATAACAGTGTTATATTCTCAAGATAGGGATGTTCTCAAGATAGGGATGGTGCTTTATTATCAGGAATCAGGTGGCTGGGATGTAATACTGGTGTTTCATTTAGTGTGAATATTTACTCCATAATACCTAATGAGTGCTCAGTGTTTGATACAAAAAAAAAGAAGAGAAAAATTTATCATGGCTAATCTAAGTTAATTTTCAAAAGACGTGATTGCAATTACAATTTGGCTGAACAGTAAGTTGTTCTCTCAAATATTTGAGAAAAATCATTTGCTACTCAATTTTATAGGTCCTGCCTATTTTCCTCAGGGCTCCTATATTCCTGGCCATAGATGCAGATTCAGCATTTGTCTACTGAGCACTGACTATGCATTTACAGGAAAAATATGATGGAAAGGTTTTTGAAATCAGATCAGTTTTGTTGAAAATTCAACAAATTTTATTTGGCTCTTTACTTGTTTAGGTCATGAACAAGTAACAACCTGGGATTAATTTTCCCACTACTAGGATGACACAAATTTTATTTCTTCATTCCCAACAGCTTTAGTCATGGAGTCAGAAGAATGTTTCCATGTTGAGGTGACCTGCAATTCCACTGTGTTGGGGCAAGGGATTCTCCAGGGTTCTCATGGACCGGAGGGAGAGAAAGGCTTTTCCATATTAGAGGAATTAATCATGAGCCTATTCCAAGTGACTGCATAGTGAGCAGAGAAACAAAAGCAGCCAGAACCCAGAGGTGAGCGCCAAATTCCTGGGGTAAAGAAAGAGTCCTGAGGGCCTCTCAGAAATAGAGATGCTTTCACTTGGGTCAAGAGAGCTGCAGGACAGAGGGTCCAGCAGAGTCCTCTGAAAAGCCAAATAAAGTGCCCCCAAGACAGTCACCTGCCCACTGGCCCCAACAGCACAGGCCTATGTATAACACTACTTCCAGAAAGACCTTCCCTGCATAATTATCACTCCTCCCTCTCCAACTGCAACACGTAAAGTGTTAGAAATTGGATAGTCAGCTAGGGAATGGAAGAAGATTGCCATGCAGAAGTAGAAAAGTTATCACAACTACATTTTCCATTGAAGTCTTCTACCCCAAGCAGAGGCTGGGAGAAGACCTGACATTATATCACATTGAGAATTTTGGTTATTATCTGGGAATAGGCCACCTAATTTCTGAATGACAGTATGTTTACATCTTAAAGTGATTTAGGTAGTACTCAATTACCTCAAAATGAACAGAAAAGTCAGGGGTCTGTGAAAATTTCAACTGCAGGCTTGGAATGAATACATTATATGCAATGAATATGGGAGAACTCCTTCTCCAAAAAAAAAAAAAAAAAAAATGTTGATTTCCAGTATTTCCCGAGCTTTTCCTGTTCACTAACTTGGTAGAATAACTAACTATTATTTTCCAGGCAGTATGCTAAATCATTTACATGTATTGTTTTATCTTAATACTCAGAACACACTTACAAATTAGGTATAATTGCCTTTATTTTGCAAGTGAGACAAATGAAGCTTGCAGAATTTCACTATTTTGCTGCAGGTCACAGATCTGGTAAGTAGAGGACCTGGGATAATAGTCATGTCTGTCTGATTCAAAGTCCATGTTCTTAACTCCTGTACTTTCAACCATTACCATGTACTGTTGGCAGAAGCTATTCATAATTCATAATTTAGTAAAAAGCTTTGAGAGAAATATATTTTATGAAACAGCATGCAAAATATCCATTTTGTAAGAAAATATATATATTTTTTCTTTATATTTACATAAATGTGAGTGTATTACTATGTGTGAAATATTTTTAAATTGTGCATAAAATCTATAATTTTCAATTGATGGTGGGAGGACAGGTCCTTCTACTTACTTGCCTTTGCTTCTACTTTTTTTTTTTTTTACTATATATTGCTTTTCTAGTAAGAAAATTGAGCATTTGTTTTTTGTTAGTTAAAAAAATTTTTCTCTATCTTGTGTTTTATTTCCTTAGGCTTAATTATGTGACTGGTGTTTTTCTGAATCAATCTCAATGTTTCTATCACTGAACTTGTTTTTAATTGGTAAATTCTGCCCTCCCAAGCAGTTCACCTCCCCCAGGTCTGCATGTTTGTTTACAGTGCAGGTAGCTCTCAAAATAAATTCTTCCTGGTTAAGGATTACAGGTTTCTCTTTCAGGCAAGAATATCTAATCATTTCAGAACGCATTGCAGAAAATCTACACCTTAATTATGCCATATTAAAATATAACTATTAAAATGACAACAAAACTGCATGACTTTGTTTACAATACATTCAGAAAAGACAAAACCAGAAGAATAGAAAAGAGGTCAGAGTACAGTGGTGTGCACCTATAGTCGGGTCTAGGAGTTCAAGGCCAGGCTAAGCAACATAGCAAGACCCCGTCTCTAAAAAAGAAAGAAAGAAATCAGTGATTGGCAGGGTCTAAGGGTAGAGGAGAGAGGTTGATTACAAATAGGAAGGTGGTAATTTTTAAGGGGGTAACTACTGTATAGTAGTGACAAAACTGTGTTTGTCAAAACTTGCAGAACTAGACACCGAAAAAGTCCATTTTGCAGCATGTACATTATATTTTAATTTCAAAAAGTGGGAAGTAATACAATGTAAATGCAATCATTATTCCATTGTCAATTTTGTATTTTAGTCATGTGAGAAAAATAAGATTTGATATAAGAACTTATTGCTCAAAACTATTTCTTCTTATCAACACCACTATATATATTTTTCTACTCCTTTTGGTCCTTTTTCTCTTTTCACAATTAACAAATTTACTAAAGATAAGTATTATGGCCACACAGAGGTAAAGGATTGCCCCCTACCCCTAATCCCCTGTCTCCATGTATCCTGAATTAAAGATTATTATGTATTTTAATCTATGTTTTAAATGGTTTACTGAATCTTTTAATTCTACTATGAAGATAAATATCCTTTACAAATGCTTCATGTTATTATCCTATTCATGCTGGAGGACATCCAGAGAAGTGGTTGTCAACCTTGGCTTCCCAATGGAATCACCTGGGGAACTTTATAAAAAGCGCTGGCTCCAAGGTACTGCTTCCGGCGATTCACACATACTGTTGGGGTACAGATTTGGTGCAAGGATTTAAAAATCTTCCCAGATTATTTTAAAGTGCCACCAAAGTTGAGAACCACAATCTAAAGTTTGTAGAATGAGCTTTTTCGAATAGAAACTTCTTCATTCATAGCTATTCTTTAAGAAGCAAATGCTCAGAGTTAGAAAAAATAAAAATAAAAAACAAAACAAAAAATAGATACAAAAAGCCATCACACTGTCATGTTTTCACCCTGATGAAGTTATTTGAGATGATGTTAATGACTAATGAGGACTCCACACATTTCCTTCCCAGATGACATCTGTATCACACAGAAGCCTCAGCAGCACCTCACCTTGGTGTCTAGACTAATCAGTGGAGGTGACAGGATGAGACAGTGGGAAAACTGGATTATCGGATTTTCAAATTGTACTTGGTGGGCAGCTACCTATTCCACTTGTGCATAAGAATAACATATGTCACTTGGAGATCATTATAAAATCAGTCATAAAAGGGAACAAAGTATCAATTCACAAGTGGGAATAAGAATAAAAACTGGACAGCCAACATAGTTTATATTCACTATATAAAAGGAAAAGAACCCTGCACTCATTTTATTTGGGAAAATATGTTTTATTATTGGTGTCCAGTCCAGAATCATGGCTGGTCCTTTCCTGACCAGATTCCCCAAGGCTACATTAGGCATCCAACCAAAATAGACACAGATCTTTCTAGGAAGGTGGAGTTTTCAAATATCCATTGTGTACTTTCGATATTTATTGATTGTGAGTCCCTACTATGAAAGGTAACATTCTGGGCTGACATAAAAAGGCATATGCAATGCTCCCACTTCAGCTTCATGGGTGAATTATGTGATTAAATTATTCTTGGCTTTAGTTATCACATACATCAAGTTACTCTATATACATACTACATCCTTCATGGGTCAAACTATTATTCGTTAGATAATAGGACATTATGTTAGTGCTATAAAGCCAAGGTATTATTACCTCCATGACGACCTCTTATTTCAACATGCAGAGTCTCATAATGCTTGAGCCCTCCCCTATGACTCTGATTACTTCGGATGTCCTTGCCACTGAAACCTCAATTTCTATCACTGAGGTCCCTTGGTCTGGGCCAGCTGATACTTATCAGACAAGGTTTCAGGAACTTTGCATGAGACTTATGGATTATCCTGTGCCCTGGATCCTTTGTTATCTGAGTACTGGATGTTTCTTCTCTTTCTTGAGTCTCTGTCCTTGTATTTTAAACATTAATATAGTTTCTTCTGAATATTTGCTCTATCTTGCTCTCTCCAGTCCTGATGGGCTTTAAAGCTTTGTTCCTGCAAACGTGTGGTCAGCCTGTCTTGAATTCTGTCCATCCCATGACCACAGCATCCCAGGTTTCCTAGTCGAGTCCCAATTAATTCTTCTTCATTTCTGGGCTGACCTACCAAGGCTTCTCATCTTGCCACCTATACACTAAGAACAGTTGCAGCCCACTGAGATTTTATGTGGGCTAAGACCTGTGCTAGACACATTGGAAAGGAGATATTGTCATTGCTATTTTATATCTGAGGAAGCTGAGGTTTGGAGATCAATCTTTGTGTATGACAATGGCCTTTTGGATGAATAAAACTCAGAGGAGTCCAAGAGTCTTACAATATTTCTAACCCAATCCAACACTAGGCAAAATAAACCATCAAATAGGAAATCCAGAATTTAGGGCCCTCTATCAAAATGAAGTCAGTATTTTTACTTGTACAAACATAATCAGTCAGAATTAAAGAAACCTTTAGATTATATTACAGGATAGTCATTCAACCTTTCTGGCCTTGCATTATCACTAAAGAATAAATAGTCACATAAACCTCAAGAACTCTTGGCATCAACTAGACGTTTTTAAAAGTGTTTTTATGGAGAACTATAAAAGTAGTTAATTATTTTCTATTTGGAAAAATCTTTCATTTAGATTGAGCTGCAATCATACTTAGACTCAATGGATTTGCCTTACTCATTTCTGAGTTCTCACAGCCCATTCAATTTTTCATTTATTTGCTACATGTTTATGGAATGCTTATGATGTATCATGAGCTATATTGGGGCTAGATAGGCATTGGTGAGAAAAACAGACATAAGTATAACTGCCTTGGCACTTACACTGAGTAAAGGAGAGAGACAATAAGTAATTTTAGATAATTAAGAATGGCTATTGAAACATAACCAAGGTAATTTACCAGAGGCAATGGGTTAATGAAAGAAAGTAGAAATGAAAGAAGCATTGGTACTCAAGGGAGGTATCTCCAAGGAGAAGGCATTTAAATTGAGGCTAGAAAAGTGGGAAAGATCCAGTCATGACATGTGAAACACTGGGGGTGCAGAGAGAGTAATTCCAGCCTAGGAGGTCAGTGAATATAAAAATACTGCAGCGGCCAAGATTTTGATGAGTTTCAGGAGCAATCAGACCAGTGCTGTGGTTACCATAGAACAAGCATGTGGGAATATGGCCTGAGGTAAGGCTTGGAGAAATATGACCTTATGGATCATGGGTAGGAGTTTGAATTTATAATCAAGTGTGTTGGGAATTTGAAAATGGATTTATAATGGTTAATTTTATATATCAATTGACTGGGCCACAGGATGCCCAGCTATCTGGTAAAACATTATTTGGAGGGCTCCTATGAGGGTGTTTTTGAATGAGATTGACATTTAATTGGTAGACTAATTAAGCAAATTGCTCTCCCCAATGTGGGTGGGCCTCATCTAATCAGTTGAAGCCCTGAATAGAGTGAAAAGCCTGACTCTTCCCCAGGTAAAAGAGGATTCTTTCTTCCCAATGGTATTTAAGTTGGCACATTTTCCCGCTTTTTTTCAAGAAAAAACCTTGGCTCCTCATGGGTCTTGAGCCTGCTCAGCTTCAAACTATTAACAGAACTACACAACCAGCTGTCCTGATTCTCAGACCTTCATAACTAAACTATTGGCTCTCTTGGATCTCCAGTCTTCTCATTCACTCTGCAGATCTTAGGGCTTGACAGCCTCCATAACTGTGGGAGCCGACTCCTTATAGGAAATCTATCTATCTATCTATCTATCTATCTATCTATCTATCTATGTATCATCTATCTTTATACAGAAACAGAACCCCGTGATTCTGTTTCTCTGGAGAACTCTGACCAATAGAGCATTGAACTTTTGAAGGTTTTTTAAAGGAGAGAAGTGACATAATTCAATTTTATTTTAAGAACATCTCTGATTACATTGTGGAGAATAGGCGATAGAGAGAGGTTGTGGTAAGTATATTACTATTTTTAAATACTTCCTGGCCTTTTTTGTAAAAAGATACACCTCCTACCTATTGGCATCAATCGCAGCCCTCTGACCTACCTTGGCCAATAAAGTATAAGCAGAATAACTGATGCCACATTGGAGTGGCAGTGCAAAGAGCCATCATGGTGTCTTGCCGTTATTCTTTCTCCCTTGGCCATGAGAGCAGCGCAACTCAAACAGGAGCTGCTCCTTCAGCCCAAGTCCTTCAGTAAAGAGGTAACATTGAATACAACCAGAGACAACATGTAAAGTGTGCAAGCAGCAAAACCTTACCAACATAAGGCACTGAGATGTAGGGTTTGCTTGTTACCATAGCATAAGCTGAAATATGCTGACTGATAACAGAGCAGGTAGAATACTGTTGCATTTGTCCAGGTGAAAGAAACTGGTTGTTTAAACAGGAATAGCAGCAGTAAAGATAAAGAAGAGTAGAGAGACCTGAGATAGTTTGCATATTATGATGATTAATTTTATGTGTCAACTTGGCTAGGCTATCATGCTCATTTGTTTGGTCAAATACTTGTCCAGGTATTGCTGTGAAGGTATTTGTGGATGTGTAATTTACATCTATAATCAGTGAGCTTGAAGTCAAGCAGATTACTCTGCATAATGTAGATGGGACTCACGTGGTCAGTGGAAGGTCTTAAGAGCAAAAATCGGAGGTTTCCTAGAGAAAAAAGAATTCTGCCTCAAGACTGTAACATATAAATCCTGCCTAAATTTCTAGCCTCCTAATCTACCCTATGAATTTTAGACTGGCAGGCCTCCACAATCATGTGAGTCAGTACCTTAAAATAAATCTCAGTCTCTCTCATTCTCCCTCCAAAATAGAGAACCAATAGGATATATATGTTCTCGGAAAATCCAGATTGATATGGATACGAAGAACTGACTTACAGAGCTGGGGGTGGATTTAATGTAGGCGAGTGTCTATGTCTCTAGGTTTCTGTCTTGTGCACCTCTGCGGGTGGGTACTTAACCCATGGTACATGTCAATGAGTAGTATTTGCATTGGGTGGAATAAAATTGAATCTCTAATTCAAGAATAACCTCAAACATTTTTGTTGCTCAAACTCTTAAACATTGCTTAAGAGAAGATTTGATAGCCAAAGGAATTTTATTGATAAAAATAAAAATGACAACAAAGTATTATTGGTCTTTCTGAGCCTTAGGGAAAATAAAGTCTGTGCCAAAACTGTGAGCACCACAAGAAAGCCTTGTGAAATAAAGCAGTTCCTTGAAATGGATATTGATTTTTCACATATTTAGTAATACACATCAAGAGCTATTCATGACATCCTAGTCACCTTAAAATGCTACTTTTAAGATGGTAAAGATGGAAGAAAGCCTCCAAGATGTGCTGAGTTTCAGAAACTTGCTGCAAAACAGTTGCATCCTCTTTGTACTTTGTCCCCTCATACCATCAGCCAGGCAGGGCAAAAAGCCAAGGAAAGCTAAAACCTGAAAAGATGATTTACAGCTCTTGGTGGCTAAGGGAATAATATGTAAAGAACTCTTTAATCTCTCCCACTGGAGCGATCCTTCATTATAAACACCAGGAGCACACAGAGGGTATAAACCAGCAGCCCCCCTGCAATCAGAATGTAAAACACTGTCGGTCTAACCGTGAGGCCAGTATAAAAGGGCACCAGGAGACCCTGGACAGAAAATATTGGGGCTCAAAAATTGTATGCTATCCATGCACTCCTACCTGAGAGTGACATTTCTGCATGTAGGAGATAGAAGGCCACATGTACTATCAAATTGATTAGTTCAATACTGATCAATTTTCACAGGCAAAGGTAATTTTCTTGGAAGGTGTACCTATATTTACAATTGTAAAAATTTATGATAACAATAATTACAGACTAATTGTTCAACTTTACTCCAGCTTCTCCTGCTAATTTTTTGTTGTCATTGTTGCCTTAAATCTTTTTAAAAACTAAGGCTCTCTTGTAGCATCCACTTGACCTTTTTTTTTTTTTTTTTTTTCCCATTGAGCTTCAGTAGTTAGTTACGTGTCCTTGTTTTGACAGTTCAGCAGCTCCCAGGAACCTTATCAGTAGAATTGTAATAGGACCCATTTCTTGTACTCACTTCTGCCAGTAGAAAGGGTTATTTATTATTTCAATGAATGGAGATTTTCATTTTTGGCTTTCTTTTAAAATGTGATGTCCAAGAATACTAGGCTTTTTGAAAAAAAAAAAAAGGTAAATTTGATAGTGGGGACTAGATGTAGGTTGCTGGTCCCTCCTTGATCTACAGGGATTTCCTTTTTCTTTTACCCCTTCCCAACTTAGCATGCAGCTTTTTTCTTTTCCCTTTAGACTTTTTAGTTTCTCCCACAGGGCTAGAGCTGCACTGCTGACCAATCTCAGAATACCAATGCATGGACAAAAAAAACAGTGGCAGAGACCAACCAAAACAGCATCCAATTTATCTTTCTTTTCCTGACAGTTTTGAGATTTAATAGAAAACAATATAGAAAGAGGAATTTAAATTCCCCCTCCTCACCCTATAACTGGAAATAACTCAGGCAAGTTCAAGAGTAGAAACTAAGAATCACCAAGGAAAGACTATCTGTGGGATTTTAAATTGTTAGGATGCCATTTCTCTTGCCTCTGAGGATTCATCTTTCCCACAGTGTCTCCTAGGTTCCCAGGAGATAGGATTTAGGGAAAACCTCAGGCAGAAAGATTCTGTTTGTGCAATGCTAATGCTACTCCACAAAATCTGCAAGTATTTTATTAACAGAAAAGTAAAATCTTCAAAACTTCAAAACTCTCTTTTCCCCAGGGCTATACTCCCACCCACATTCCACACCCTCCAAGTTCCAAACATTCTCCTGAGCAGAGGACCCTCTTCCCCTCAGATACAGGGTTCTAGTTGCCACCCAGTAGAGAAGCTTGAGTAAGCATTTGGAGAAGGAGAACTTAGCTCTTTTATTCTTCTGTAGATGACTCCACTGCTATGCTGACCTCCTCTAACCCCATTGAACAGGGGTCTTATGTTTTTCGTGATGGTTCCCCCCACTGAAAGGGTTGCATATTGGAGGAAATAGTTTAAACAGTTTCGTGGCTAACATCATAGGGTTGAAGCCCACCTCAGTAGTTTGGGGTGGATTCTGTTTTTATTCCCATCTTGTTACACAGATCCATCTGCATCCCACACAGGGAAGGTGCTAGTAGGAAGAGGCCTCTTATCTCTCCTGCCTCTTTGTCATGAGTAGGCATGCACTTTGAGAATAAATTTCAAGCTGGCAGCTCAGCCACCATAAACTTAAAGGTTTTGATCCATTTCATCTGTTCCAAAGGAAATATTAAATTGACATGTAAAATACAATCCTGAGCAAGACAAGCAGGAAGATAAAGGGAGGGTGAAAAGAGAATTGTTAAGCATCAATTCTTTTTCAATTTTGCCATTACCTTCAAATATACTATCTCGTTAATCTAAAAATCATCCTGTAGGCCAGGTATTAATATTCCAGGTGCAGTGGCTCGTGCCTGTAATCCTAGCATTTTGAGAGGCCGAGGCGGGCGGATCACGAGTTCAGGAGATTGAGACCACCAGGCTAACACAGTGAAACCCCGTCTCTACTAAAAAAATACACAAAATTAGCCAGGCATGATGGCATGTGCCTGTCGTCCCAGCTACTTGGGAGGCTGAGGCAGTAGAATCGCTTGAAACTGGGAGGCGGAGGTTGCATTGAGCCAAGACTGCACCACTGCACTTCAGCCTGGGCAACAAAGCGAGACTCTGTCTCGAAAAAAAAAAAAAATTCCCAATTTTTATATATGAGTAAAACTTAAGGGGGGCGGAGCAAGATGGCCGAATAGGAACAGCTCCAGTCTCCAACTCCCGGCGCGAGCGACACAGAAGACCGGTGATTTCTGCATTTTCAACTGAGGTACTGGGGTCATCTCACTAGGGAGTGCCGGACAATCGGTGCTGGTCAGCTGCTGCAGCCTGACCAGCGAGAGCTGAAGCAGGGCGAGGCAACGCCTCACCTGGAAGCGCAAAGGGGAAGGGGATCCGTTTTCCTAGCCAGGGGAACTGAGACACACAACACCTGGAAAATTGGGTAACTCCCACCCCAATACTGCGCTGTAAGCATACAGGCACACCAGGAGAACATATCCCACACCTGGCCCGGAGGGTCCCACGCCCACGAAGCCTCCCTCACTGCTAACACAGCAGGTCTGCTGCGATCTATCCGCAAGGCAGCAGCGAGGCTGGGGGAGGGGCGCCCGCCATTGCTGAGGCTTAAGTAGGTAAACAAAGCCGCTGGGAAGCTCGAACTGGGTGGAGCTCACAGCAGCTCAAGGAAGCCTGCCTGTCTCTGTAGTCTCCACCTCTGGGGACAGTGCACAGCTGAAGACCAACAGGGGAAGTAGCGGGAGCCGGTGCAGACACGAACGACTCTGTCTGACAGCTTTGGGGAGAGCCGTGGATCTCCCAACGCGGAGGTTGAGATCTGAGAACAGACAGACTGCCTGCTCGGGTGTGTCCCTGACCCCTGAGTAGCCTAGCTGGGAGAAATCCCCCACTAGGGGCAGTCTGACACCCCACACCTCACAGGGTGGAGTACACCCCTGAGAGGAAACTTCCAAAGGAAGAATCAGACAGGTACACTCGCTGTTCAGCAATATTCTATCTTCGGCAACCTCTGCTGCTGATACCCAGGCAAACAGGGTCAGGAGTGGACCTCAAGCAATCTCCAACAGACCAACAGACAGTCCTTCTGACTGTCAGAAGGAAAACTATCAAACAGGAAGGACACCTATACCAAAACCCCATCAGTACGTCACCACCATCAAAGACCAGAGACAGAAAAAATCACAAAGATGGGGAAGAAGCAGGGCAGAAAAGCTGGAAATTCAAAAAATAAGAGCACATCTCCCCCTGCAAAGGAGCGCAGCCCATCGCCAGCAACGGATCAAAGCTGGTCAGAGAATGACTTGGACGAGAGGAGAGAAGAAGGCTTCAGTCCATCAAACTTATCAGAGCTAAAGGAGGAATTACGTACCCAGCGCAAAGAAACTAAAAATCTTGAAAAAAGAGTGGAAGAACTGACAGCTAGACTAATTAATGCAGAGAAGATCATAAACGAAATGACAGAGATGAAAACCATGACACGAGAAATACGTGACAAATGCACAAGCTTCAGTAACCGACTCGATCAACTGGAAGAAAGAGTATCAGCGATTGAAGATCAAATGAATGAAATGAAGCAAGAAGAGAAACCAAAAGAAAAAAGAAGAAAAAGAAATGAGCAAAGCCTGCAAGAAGTATGGGATTATGTAAAAAGACCAAATCTACGTCTGATTGGGGTGCCTGAAAGTGAGGGGGAAAATGGAACCAAGTTGGAAAATACTCTTCAGGATATCATCCAGGAGAACTTCCCCAACCTAGTAGGGCAGGCCAACATTCAAATTCAGGAAATACAGAGAATGCCACAAAGATACTCCTCCAGAAGGGCAACTCCAAGACACATAATTGCCAGATTCACCAAAGTTGAAATGAAGGAAAAAATCCTAAGGGCAGCCAGAGAGAAAGGTCGGGTTACCCACAAAGGGAAGCCCATCAGACTAACAGCAGATCTCTCAGCAGAAACTCTCCAAGCCAGAAGAGAGTGGGGGCCAATATTCAATGTTCTTAAAGAAAAGAATTTTAAACCCAGAATTTCATATCCAGCCAAACTAAGTTTCATAAGTGAAGGAGAAATAAAATCCTTTACAGATAAGCAAATGCTTAGAGATTTTGTCACCACCAGGCCTGCCTTACAAGAGACCCTGTAGGAAGCCCTAAACATGGAAAGGAACAACCGGTACCAGCCATTGCAAAAACATGCCAAAATGTAAAGACCATCGAGGCTAGGAAGAAACTGCATCAACTAACGAGCAAAATAACCAGTTAATATCATAATGGCAGGATCAAGTTCACACATAACAATATTAACCTTAAATGTAAATGGACTAAATGGTCCAATTAAAAGACACAGACTGGCAAACTGGATAAAGAGTCAAGACCCATCAGTCTGCTGTATTCAGGAGACCCATCTCACATGCAGAGACATACATAGGCTCAAAATAAAGGGATGGAGGAAGATCTACCAAGCAAATGGAGAACAAAAAAAAGCAGGGGTTGCAATCCTTGTCTCTGATAAAACAGACTTTAAACCATCAAAGATCAAAAGAGACAAAGAAGGCCATTACATAATGGTAAAGGGATCAATTCAACAGGAAGAGCTAACTATCCTAAATATATATGCACCCAATACAGGAGCACCCAGATTCATAAAGCAAGTCCTTAGAGACTTACAAAGAGACTTAGACTCCCATACAATAATAATGGGAGACTTCAACACTCCACTGTCAACATTAGACAGATCAACGAGACAGAAAGTTAACAAGGATATCCAGGAATTGAACTCATCTCTGCACCAAGCGGATCTAATAGACATCTATAGAACTCTCCACCCCAAATCAACAGAATATACATTCTTCTGAGTACCACATCGCACTTATTCCAAAATTGACCACATAATTGGAAGTAAAGCACTCCTCAGCAAATGTAAAAGAACAGAAATTATAACAAACTGTCTCTCAGACCACAGTGCAATCAAACTAGAACTCAGGACTAAGAAACTCAATCAAAACCACTCAACTACATGGAAACTGAACAACCTGCTCCTGAATGACTACTGGGTACATAACGAAATGAAAGCAGAAATAAAGATGTTCTTTGAAACCAATGAGAACAAAGATACAACATACCAGAATCTCTGGGACACATTTAAAGCAGTGTGTAGAGGGAAATTTATAGCACTAAATGCCCACAAGAGAAAGCAGGAAAGATCTAAAATGGACACTCTAACATCACAATTAAAAGAACTAGAGAGGCAAGAGCAAACACATTCAAAAGCTAGCAGAAGGCAAGAAATAACTAAGATCAGAGCAGAACTGAAGGACATAGAGACACAAAAAACCCTCCAACAAATCAATGAATCCAGGAGTTGGTTTTTTGAAAAGATCAACAAAATTGACAGACCGCTAGCAAGGCTAATAAAGAAGAAAAGAGAGAGGAATCAAATAGATGCAATAAAAAATGATAAAGGGGATATCACCACTGACCCCACAGAAATACAAACTACCATCAGAGAATACTATAAACGTCTCTACGCAAATCAACTAGAAAATCTAGAAGAAATGGATAATTTCCTGGACACTTACACTCTCCCAAGGCTAAACCAGGAAGAAGTTGAATCCCTGAATAGACCAATAGCAGGCTCTGAAATTGAGGCAACAATTAATAGCCTACCCACCAAAAAAAGTCCAGGACCAGATGGATTCACAGCTGCATTCTACCAGAGGTACAAGGAGGAGCTGGTACCATTCCTTCTGAAACTATTCCAATTAATAGAAAAAGAGGGAATCCTCCCTAACTCATTTTATGAGGCCAACATCATCCTGATACCAAAGCCTGGCAGAGACACAACAAAAAAAGAGAATTTTAGACCAATATTCCTGATGAACATTGATGCAAAAATTCTCAATAAAATACTGGCAAACCGGATTCAGCAGCACATCAAAAAGCTTATCCACCATGATCAAGTGGGCTTCATCCCTGGGATGCAAGGCTGGTTCAACATTCGCAAATCAATAAACGTAATCCAGCATATAAACAGAACCAAAGACAAGAACCACATGATTATCTCAATAGATGCAGAAAAGGCTTTTGACAAAATTCAACAGCCCTTCATGCTAAAAACGCTCAATAAATTCGGTATTGATAGAACGTACCTCAAAATAATAAGAGCTATTTATGACAAACCCACAGCTAATATCATACTGAATGGGCAAAAACTGGAAAAATTTCCTTTGAAAACTGGCACAAGACAGGGATGCCCTCTCTTACCACTCCTATTCAACATAGTGTTGGAAGTTCTGGCTAGGGCAATCAGGCAAGAGAAAGAAATCAAGGGTATCCAGTTAGGAAAAGAAGAAGTCAAATTGTCCCTGTTTGCAGATGACATGATTGTATATTTAGAAAACCCCATCGTCTCAGCCCAAAACCTCCTTAAGCTGATAAGCAACTTCAGCAAAGTCTCAGGATACAAAATTAATGTGCAAAAATCACAAGCATTCTTATACACCAGTAACAGACAAGCAGAGAGCCAAATCAGGAATGAACTTCCATTCACAATTGCTTCAAAGAGAATAAAATACCTAGGAATCCAGCTTACAAGGGATGTAAAGGACCTCTTCAAGGAGAACTACAAACCACTGCTCAGTGAAATCAAAGAGGACACAAACAAATTGAAGAACATACCATGCTCATGGATAGGAAGAATCAATATCGTGAAAATGGCCATACTCCCCAAGGTTATTTATAGATTCAATGCCATCCCCATCAAGCTACCAATGAGTTTCTTCACAGAACTGGAAAAAACTGCTTTAAAGTTCATATGGAACCAAAAAAGAGCTCACATTACCAAGACAATCCTAAGTCAAAAGGACAAAGCTGGAGGCGTCACGCTACCTGACTTCAAACTATACTACAAGGCTACAGTAACCAAAACAGCATGGTACTGGTACCAAAACAGAGCTATAGACCAATGGAACAGAACAGAGTCCTCAGAAATAATACCGCACATCTACAGCCATCTGATCTTTGCCAATCCTGAGAGAAACAAGAAATGGGGAAAGGATTCCCTATTTAATAAATGGTGCTGGGAAAATTGGCTAGCCATAAGTAGAAAGCTGAAACTGGATCCTTTCCTTACCCCTTATACGAAGATTAATTCAAGATGGATTAGAGACTTAAATGTTAGACCTAATAGCATAAAAACCCTAGAAGAAAATCTAGGTAGTACCATTCAGGACATAGGCATGGGCAAGGACTTCATGTCTAAAACACCAAAAGCAACGGCAGCAAAAGCAAAAATTGACAAATGGGATCTAATTAAACTAAAGAGCTTTTGCACAGCAAAAGAAACTACCCTCAGAGTGAACAGGCAACCTATAGAATGGGAGAAAATTTTTGCAACCTACTCATCTGACAAAGGGCTAATATCCAGAATCTACAAAGAACTCAAACTAATATACGAGAAAAAAACACACAACCCCATCAAAAAGTGGGGAAAGGATATGAACAGACATTTCTCAAAAGAAGATATTCATACAGCCAACAGACACATGAAAAAATGCTCATCGTCACTGGCCATCAGAGAAATGCAAATCAAAACCACAATGAGATACCATCTCACACCAGTTAGAATGGCAATCATTAAGAAGTCAGGAAACAACAGGTGTTGGAGAGGATGTGGAGAAATAGGAACACTTTTACACTGTTGGTGGGATTGTAAACTAGTTCAACCATTATGGAAAACAGTATGGCAATTCCTCAAGGATCTAGAACTAGATGTACCATATGACCCAGCCATCCCACTACTGGGTATATACCCAAAGGATTATAAATTATTCTACTACAAAGACACATGTACACGTATGTTTATTGCGGCACTATTCACAATAGCAAAGACTTGGAATCAACCCAAATGTCCATCTGTGACAGACTGGATTAAGAAAATGTGGCACCTATACGCCATGGAATACTATGCAGCCATAAAAAAGGATGAGTTTGCGTCCTTTGTAGGGACATGGATGCAGCTGGAAACCATCATTCTTAGCAAACTATCACAAGAACAGAAAAACAAACACCGCATGTTCTCACTCATAGGTGGGAACTGAACAATGAGATCACTTGGACTCGGGAAGGGGAACATCACGCACTGGGGCCTATCATGGGGAGGGGGGAGGGGGGAGGAGGGAGGGATTGCATTGGGGAGTTATACATGATATAAATGATGAATTGATGGGTGCTGACGGGTTGATGGGTGCAGCACACCAACATGGCATAAGTATACATATGTAACAAACCTGCACGTTATGCACATGTACCCTAGAACTTAAAGTATAATAAAAAAATAAAAATAAAATAAAAAAAAATAAAAAAAACTTAAGCTGACTGGTTATTTGCCTAAATTTAACTCAATGTCATGTAAATTATAGGATTTATTCACAAATATCCATTGTTTCTGACTAAACACAGTATCTTCCAAAAACAAGATAAAACAAAGGAGCACAAAAGTTTATAAAAGGAGAAATTAACAGTCATCTTGCTGGCAATGTAGGCAACTCTTCAAGTGATTTCATAGGATCTGGCAATACACAGATGATGTCTACGGACAAAATTCCTCTGTTTTGATATAATCGCTTTATCTTTAAAATAATTCCTGTTTTTATGAACAAAATCATAAAAAGGAGTACACTTTAAACAAGTTTTCATCAGTTATACTTTCAGTAAAGGAATCCCCCCATCCTCTGAAGAAGACAAGCTACTTTTAATTTCCTCCAAAGCTGTGAAAACCTGAAAACATTTGGAACTTTATGGCCAGAACTGTCTTTATCAACCACACACAAGGTATCTGTTTCATTACATGTATTCACATATTTTTAAATCCATTTGTTTATCTACTTCTTATATTGGGCTTTAAATAACTTTTAAGGATTTCCAAAAGTAGAACTCAGTATGAAAGGATAAAGATTGGCTACTTTGGGAAGAAAATTTTAAAAATTTATGTCAGATTCTGAAGACAATGACAAACACATTTTGCGTAAAAGCAAACAAGAAAAATAAGTCAGTGACTTCCAAGAAGTTTATTTTGAAGGGGCCCAAACTTCTCTGAATGCAAAAGTGAGGGTATGTTCGTGATCATTTTCATTACATTAAGAATAGCATTTAGTATTTTTGGCATACAATTAAAGAAAAATAAAAATCCTCTTCTTTCTCAGATTTAGGAAACTGGACATGAAACTGTTTTTACAGAAGTACTTGGAACACTGCTTTCCTGTGGTATGATCCTTTGCCAGTGTGAAACTGATATGAAATGAAGGAATAGATGTTCTCAGAGGAATTTTGAAGGAGAAGAGGGGAGCATTACATAATCTGTAAAAATCTAAGAATGAAACAATCAAATGGTGCTGGAATCCTCACCTACTGAGATCTTATCAAACACACAGACAACCTGATTCATTAGTTGCAGCAGACGTTGGCAACACATAAACACTAGAGCTAGAATGTTCACCCAGATAGCATGGAACTGGAGCCTAAGGAAGAAGGAAAGATGGAAGAAATGAGATGGCCCAAATACGGCACATGTTTGAAAAACTATTGAGGTTGTTAAGGTCAAAACACAGAAGCAAGAGATTGGTGCCTCTGTACCAGGATTGATTCTTTAAATTAAAAAAGAAAGAAAGAAAGAAAAAAGAAAAGAAAACAGTGCCTATTGTCTGACAAGAGAACTTTGTGGAAACAGACAGGCAAACTAAATATTTACCCTTTGGCTGTTAAAAATGAACATTTAGGACCGTATGTGTTCATTTAGAACTACAGAAGCAAGTCCATAGTGGGAGACAAGGCTCTCATGTTTCTGCTGAAATGCACTGACAATATTTTGTTCTGGACTGTCTTTTCAAGAATGTTTACAGAGCAAACAGATTTTTGGAAGATAGAGAGAGTGTCTCTCTCTGGAGCAGAGGGCAGATTTTTTTTTTTTTTTTTTCTCCTGCTGTCCGGGATAACAAAGATAATGTCTCTCTGGGGCAGTTTGAGCATGTTTGCTAACAGCCCTTGTAAATGAATGGGTTTCCTCAGCTCAGGTTCATCAGGGCTACAGACCTGCTGTGTGTGCACCAGTCTGGGCTGCTATATGCTGGCCCGCTTAGGACTAGGGGGAAGGGGAACCAATGGGAACATGAAGCCTAAAAGGCCTGTTGTGCGTTGAATAACAAAGTCCTTTGTCTCTGATCCAAGAGTCTCATTTCTTCAGCTGGCATCCACGATGCTGTGGTAGGCTACCTTTTAGCTTGCACACAGGGTAAAATTTCAGGCCTTTCACGGTTCTTGACAAAATCTTGACAATTTCCAAAAAAAGGATCACACAGAATCTCTTGATAAACTCTTCAAAGCAACAACTTTTTATCTACTAGATAATAATTAAAACAGACATATTGTCAATGAGAAAAGCAGATACAAGCACAAGGGGATAAAAACACTATCACACGCAGAACAAAAACCGTATTTTAGATGACTTAGAAATGAAGATAAATAGATGGGTTTGTGGATAGATGACAGAGTAACAGAGAGATAATAAAGTGCATATTTGAAGGTGTGAGTGTATATGTGCATGTGTGTGTATTCATGTGTATGTGTGGAGACTGAACTGTGCACTATTATGCATGTTCAGAATGTATGCACATAATAATAAAAATCCATTTGTAGTTCAGAATTTCTATTTTAAAAAAAGTATTTCTCAGGCAAGATATTAAGCTCTCCCCGTTTGATGAGATGAGTTGAAGGTGAAGTAAGTTGTTTTTCTCTTTATTTTTCTCTTTGATTTCTATCTTTGGTGGACTTTCAGGAGAAATGATGCTGTATGAAAATTAGGTTTAAAATTGGCTCATTCATTTCAATTTTATTGCTTGTTCCCTAAAAGAAAAATGGAAGAGCAATAAATGATCTCTTGCCTCAGCATTATCAATTTGTATTCACTGTGTTTTATATCTCCCATTCAGACACGGCTGTGTTCTGACCTTCCTTTTAATTTAGTTCCAATATATTGTTAGCATTTTATCTCATGCTTGGTCTCAAACACTTCTGGAACATTTCACAGCTTTCTGAGGTTACATTTCACGAATACCTCAACCACTTAGTTTAGTTTTTTCACTCCATACCTAAACATAATAAAAAGTGTTGGCTTCATAGGTTTCGGATAGTCTTAGCATATTTCTCTCGGACTTCGTGCTTCTTCAGAAAGTTTTGCACATTAGCACTTACCTGGACAAGGAAAATATCTTGAGGCAAAATGTAGGGTATATCTAATCTCTAGAAGCCATCTTAGTGCATGCACTAAGTGAGAAAATCCTTAATCTCTCTTAAATCATTGACTGTACAAACGAGGCTCACTGCCTTTGAAGGTGCTGCATGCTTCAGTCGGAGCTCCAGAGATGAGCTTCCCAAGGCACAAAACCCAAAACCTCCAACATGTTTCATCATACTCTTGTGGGTTTCTAATGCAGCTTTTCCCACTCACTTTTATTTATGTCTTCTGTTAACACTAAGTCTAGCAATGGTAAGGGCATTGGAAATCCGTTTATCCTCCAAGTAGTCAGGGTTCATCAAGAGTGAGGGCCTGACATCCCTCACCACATGCTCTTTAATTCTTCATGCTGCGAGAGCACCAAACTATTTACATTTGTTACACCCCCTTGCCTTACTATAATATGCATATCTACATAATATAGTTTTAATTTCAAAATTTAAAAAAGTATCATGCTTACACTTCAAGTGGACAGTTAATCTCATTTCTAGCATGAAACTTCTTCAAAACGAGATTGTTCTTTTTCACTTTTCACTTTATTACTCTTTATTTAATGTTGGGTTCAGTTACATTTTCCAGAATATGTGTTTTTATAACTGATTGAAAAGAAGAACTATTTTGCTTCGTTTCATAAGAAATAAAGTTAAAATAAAAATTTTGCACAACAGAAGCCTTCATGTAGAAGAACTGATCACCCTTACTGGTTTTAAATTTCTCCTAAGAGTCCACGATTTCTATTCTTTATAGATGCTCAGCTTTGGAAGGAAAAAAAAGGACAGACTGTCTTCCAGAGTTCACTAAGGTGCAGCCAAGTGTCTCCAACATCATATCTCCACTTAGGGAGTGTCCAGTCCTCTTTACTCTTTCTTTTCTTTAACCCTTTTCCTTTTTTTCTTCCTACTTTGGATTATCTGCTTCTTTCCCCAAGTCCTCTGTGTTACAATGACACCTAAAGCTTCCTGGTTTTCCTAAATGATAAACCCTTTTCTTGATCCAGTTGTCAGCTTTGTCACCTTCCTGAATGGTCCTTTGATAACATTTCGCTAAGGTACGGGGACTTCCAGGAATCTATCATTGCAGTTTTGTCACAAAACTATTTTAAACATACATTAAGAGCATACTTTTAATTCCTTCTAATTCTTCACCACATGTTTTCCTTGGGCATTCAACAAATATATCAAGTGTTCACTATGCACTAGATAAGTTGTTATGCACAAGGAACATGGAAATTCATTAGACATGGTGCCTGCTTCTTTGAGCTTACAACCTCTCAGATATATTAACAGGTGTTTTCTTTTGTTGCACATAATCAATTACTAACACTCAAGCTTTGAAATGTCAAATGCATTAATCTATTTGAAGCTCTTTTCAACTTATCTACATTGTACCTTTGACTGCATAATTTGCGTAAATGAAATAAAAAAAAAACTCTTCAAGGCTAAAACTTTTTAAAAAAATCTAGATATACCAGCCTTTTAACAGATTTTAATACTATAAGCTATTTAATAAAGAATCATCTGAGAGTGGAAATAAAAGAGCTCTGAACCAACATTGAGAATGTCTAGGCTTTGTCACACACACAAAAAAAAATCTCATGACTTCAGAAAAGCCACTTAACCTTTTGAATTTCATTGCTATCATCTGTTAAATGACGGATGAGAGTAAATGTTCTCTTAGCTTTCTGATCTAAAATTCAATGATTCTAAATGTAAAAGTATTTCAGGTATGAAATTCGGCTCTAAACACTTTTTTCATGGAAATTCAGTGAACTGTGAAAATTCATCCAGCGGATGCATGCAAATTTACTGGATAGAGAGACCAGAAGTTGCACCGCAGATCCCTGCTACAAACAGTCTAGGAGGCTAGCCAGACTTGTCCATGGGCACAGAAAATCAGCTCTCAATCGGTTCCACACATCAACCTCCTCTCTCTGCAAGGTCAGGCTCAGTGCCATCAAAGCATTATGAATGTGCTGTGGCTTTTCTTCTATATCTTGTGATCATCTTTCCAAATTTATCAACAAAATTAGATGGAAAGAATTATTTGTGATTGGATATGCATGACTATCACATTCATTAATCTGATTAAGGCAGAGGGGAATCCATATAATAATCATGTGCATATGATGAAAATTGATCCTTCCTGCATCCTGTGGGGATCTGGCATTCCCAGTGGCGTAGTCTGCAGAGGGCCAAAACATTAAATGTGGAGTATAAAATCATAACATTTGCAATGTTGATGACTGTTGTATTGCCTCTTCCAAGGACAATGAAATGAGGGGAACGGTAGACATTTTCTCGATGCAATCTTAAATTTATATTGACTTAAAGAAAAATGTTAATTCATGTAATTTATTTTCATGCAAAATTGTCTTGGAGATGGATTTCTACTATTCGTTTAATGATGATTGGAAATATATTTTATATGTTTGTTCTAAGAAAAAAATGATTTTTTTTCTCTTTAATCATTTTTGTTTATACTGAAGTTGTTAGAAATTTATTTTTAGGACAAGCTCTTCTCAGCCCTTGGTACTGTGTCTGCACACCACAATGCTGATATTTGGTTTGTTCCTTATTTTATAATGGGTAATGTCATAACCTTGATATGCATACTATTGTCTTCGGACTTAAAGGGCATAGAGTCAATGACAGATCTTGTTTTCTGGGTTTTTTGACAACAAAAGAGTTTTAAAAATCAATAAATTTACCTTTATTAAACCTTGACCAAATGTGAAACTGTGTAGCAAATTATCCATAGACATATATGCCATTATAAAATAGTGCCATAGAGTAAGGATTATACTCATTTTCTACATTTTTCATGTTTTATTTAGCAACATAAAACTATTCATCATAACAAAATATGATTTAACTCACAATATTCCCCAAACTGTACTCCCAGAAGGTGATTTCTAATGGTTTTACTATAAATGCATATATAAACACTGCTTGTATTTAATATATGTATTATCACACTTTGATATTATCTCAACCTCCTCAGGGGAAGCCCATAATGCTATAATGGCTAGAGATGTACAGACTATCCATATCAAGCAACAACAGCAATTTTCCTGGATGCTATGCAAACCAAGTTAAAGAGCACATTGGATAGAAATAAACCATTTTGTTTTCTTTTTAGTGTTCTAATTACAAAAGTAGAATCAAGCCATGGTTATTAGGTTTCCAGAAATTTAGTGTGTCACAGTAAAGCAATCTGAAAGGGTAATAAATATTTATGAGTGTCTAAGTTAAATGACTGTGTTTGCGTGTTTCCAATTTTTATTTGTTATGCAAAAAAAGACCATATTACTTTAAGGTCATTTAAAGTTATCTTAAAATTTTGTTATCTGTGATTTCTCTTTTTTTTCCCAAAACTGTCTTTTCCTACTCCAAATCTCACACTCTCATAAATGTCTACTGAAAATTGCAGTGTGCTCACATAACTCATCTTGTGGATTGAGATCATAAATATTAACAAATTAGCTGCAACAGCACTTGGCACCTTAAAGTTGTATTTCTCCTCTTCAAAGCTTGCTGAGTCAGAGCCCTTCAACTGATAAAGGTCAGTCAGGAGATATGAGCTAATAATAAATTATAATTTGCTGATTAAGGAAGGAACACTTATGAATGTACAATGTATGCTTGAAACCAGTGGATTTTGAGAGATACATTTTTCATTTACACCTATCTCTCCTGTCAAAAATGGTGATGTAATAACTGGCATGTATCTCTCCCTTATAAGTCAACCAAAATTGGAACTAATTGGGAACTTCTTGATTCATTTCCTGCTAGTGATGACAGGGTATTAAAGCAGAAAGTGCATCTTGGGTTATCAAGTATGTTATTGAGGCACATTGGTCAGAAACTACTTGGAAAAAGAGTCCATTTGTCTCCATTAGAAAGGAACTCCATTGAGGTAATTTGTCAGGGGGATTTGGCAAGAATTTGACTAGATAATCCTGTTTGAAGACACCATCTTCTTGTTATCGTCCTGAAACCCTAGAAATGCACTGGAATTTCGTCACTTGCAGCAAGTTTGGGGAATTTAAGAATTTGTCAATAATGTCATAACAACTGGTTTATGTGGTCATACATTCCAAACTAAACATTCAATTCATTATAAAACAAACACACAAAATGATGCCAAATCATATTTAGTGAATAATTCAATTGAAAGAAAAGCTATTTTTTAAATGGATAATTCAGAATCCTGTGTTGATGTTGGTTAGATATGAATTACATAATGTTTCTATATGGAGAAATTTGAAGAAATGATAGGGGTATTATTAAACTTTTAAAAATAGAATGATAGGGAACTAAAGCATTAGATAAAGAGGTAATATAAATGGCATTATACATATATAAAGCAAAAGTAGACACATATAAATTATGATAATGATAATCTAACTTTATATGTGTATGTAATCATGGATTTTTAAGAAATCATGCTAAATTTTGCACTATAAGAAAAACATAGTAACGTCACACAAACTGATGCTCCTTATTTCATATTTCAGCTATCCATAATATTTTAGTGATTTTTTACCTGAATACACAACTTCAACTAATTTGACCTGTGTCAGTAATGTACCCAAATTAAACTTTCCACTGAAAGGTAATCATGCCAATTGTAGAATTCCACTGGGGACTTCTGTATATAAAGTATATAAAGCTGTAAAAAATATAAATTTGGGCATAATGCTGAGATATGCTTTTAAACATTTTTATCCATTCTTCTTTGTGCCTAAAACTTTGATGTATATGGACATTACATTTGTTTTCTTATTTCTCATAAACTATGCTTGATTCACACATTTTCCAATAGTGATTTTTTTCATAAAAATAGCTGTATTTATATTAGTCTCTATTTGAGGTAATAAACAATAAGAGAAATAAGAAGTCAAGTGAGAACAAACATGTTTTAAAATCTCAAGGAGATATCTACATATAAAGGTATTATATACAATTTTGTCCTGTGTTGAGGCAAAGCATGGCTCAGACTCATCTTTGGAATTCATATTTATTCTGATTATCAAGATGTGAATGGCTTAAAATTCTAAGCCACTCTTAGTCCTGAATAATTTGTAAGCTTAATGATTATATTTTTAATTCATTATTTATTTGTAGGTAGAACTTGGATTATTGTTATTATATTTGTAGAATAGCTGTTCTTCTAAAAAAAAAAAATCACATTCAACTTAGGTAAATTGAATTAGGAATTTTGATCTTATCTAAGCAGTTCAGTAGGATACAGTTCTTGAATGAAGCCTTGCACTAAGATTTTCAACCCAGCTGTAGGTTGGTGCCCAGACACAAGGTTTTTAGATTCTATTTCAAGGTAGAAGTAAAAATTTATGAAAGACAGAAATTTAGAATAAGGGTTCCTAGACAGGAGAGAAATTTCTCTGACTGCGAGAGTTATTGGGGTGACCAGAACCAAAGGAAAAGTTGAAAGACACTACGAAGAAGGATCTCCTTGGGCTTAAATTCAACCATCCGACAGGTTTGGGTGTTAGGCGCAAAAACCAGTCATTCTATGGGACCGATAGGCATCTTAAGCCGTTAATGGTTGAAGTTTTCATTTCACTCTCATGGAGAGATTTCTCCCATGAGCACTTCACCCATTGGACAATGAAAGTCAGTGGAAGATAAAATTATCTTTTTAAAAATCACTTTGGTATGTATTTTGCAATTCAAATAATAAAAATAATTAATACCTATATGAGGGTTTTCATCAGACTTGCTTGGGCTGACATGGGAGAATGTGTGCCTTTCCATAGTCCTGCTTCCTTGGAAGCTGCAGCATAAACTTGGAACATCATCTCTGTAGAACTACACTTGCGCTGTGGGAGCTGAAGGTTGGCAGGCCTTGGACCTATGGGACAAGAACAACATAAAAGCTATGTGGGAAGCTTGGCTACTGTCTGGGGACACTGCAGATACTCTCAGTGGGGAATGAGACAAAAAGAGCTGTGTACTTAAGTATCTGCTGAGCCCCAGGGGATGATGATGTGCCTGCTGAGGTTCCTGCTCTGTATCCTTCTATAAAGCTAAGGAAACACAACATTCAAGCTTACTTGCATCTTGTGAGTCTGATTGCCAGTTCAGACCTCTGTGACTACATTGGTGCAATGCATATGCATTTCTTCCTATATTCATCAACGCTTCCACTCTGTTCCCCCAATCCTGCAGAGGCAGGGAATACCAAGAGATAGCATAAAATAGAATGCAACCCAATGAATATTTATTAAGTGCCTGCTATTTGAGAGGAGGAATGGGATTTTCAGCAAAATCTCCAGAGGAAGCTATTTTTCTTCATAAAAAATGCACACACAGCTGCGTTCTTACAGACATGCACATAGCCTGTGTGTCATCTCTCTGCACTGATGCATAGTAACATATCAGAGAAAATGTCATTTATTACTACAGGTTGTGACAATCACTGAAAAAAATTTACTGCAGGAAATTAGCCAACAGTATTTCAGCAGGAGGTCCAAAAATTATCTATCAAAGATTAAGAGACCTGTGGAAACATTTCACTTCATTTATTCAAATGCTCTGGGCAAATAAAACTATGATGAAGCACCTAGCAACCTCTGCCTCACGCATTTTGACAAGCTTACTGCTAATTGACTGTTTGGGTCCCACTCACACTGCAAGAGAAATAGATTACTATTGATTTTAGCTGACATTTCATATTAGCGTATAAATTTTATTTTTATTTGTTTTTATGAAACTGAAATCAGGCTTTGTAACACCACAGGAGGAAATGGAGGTGTCAGAATTTGGCTCCATCTTGTGGCCTTTAAAAGAAAGGGATAAAGTAGCCATCCCATTAACAGTACCATGAATAAACAATTGGTTTAGCATTTGTAAAGCAATGATGTTAATATTACACCATCTAAGCAAGGCTATCATATTTGGCATGGAGAGGATGTTACACAAATAAGAACACAAACAAATTCCCAAATCAGGTTATTCAAGCATACCCACTCTCAACACCCCAGTTGATCTCTTCAACCTTGCTGGTCCTCATGAAACTTAAATATATTTTAGGTGATACAACAGGTGCATTTGTAAAGCGTTCATAAGGGTTCCCTATATGCATCAGCTTTTAATGCACTAATAAAGCTATAATCTGGACAGCATGTTACATCAACATAATCAACTGTTATGTTCACCAAACATTTATTGAAGATTTGCTGTTATCCCATGCTAGGCCACATGCAAACAACTTTACATTAGAAACAGATCGATCCTAAAAGACTTCCAGTCTACTGGAGGAGGACGGGTGAATAAAATCAGTCAAATGTGGTAAGAGTAACAATAACAGTAAGTATGTGCTATTTGGGAGCTCCTAAAAGATATGCCAAGCCAATATGCTCAGACCTGATTTCCTCAAGGAAGTGACTGGAGAATAGTACCACCGAATTGCATAATATTGAAACCGAATGGGAATTTAAAGGTCATCTAGATCCAGTATCATGAGTCTCACTGTCAAACGAGGTGTGAGTGAGAACTGTGTGAGGACATATACATATTTTTAGAAAGTATTTTATGGGCTTTCTCAACCTACAGAAAGGGATAACATTACACTAGAGCCAGGGAAGAAAATTATTCCTAACCAGAAGACATGCTCTCTAGGAAGCCACTTGTGAGCTGAGGTCAAGAAGCTGAGAAACACTGACCTTGGTTTACAGATAAGAAGACTGGAAGACTGGAGCCAAAGAATAATAAATGTCTTTTCAGAAGTCATTTTCATTGAACCTTTATTGAGCTCCTACTACATGCATGAAGGCATTTTACAGATTGGAATTAAAACACGTAGTTAAATCCATTCTATCCCAGGACAGTGAGAGGAAAAATTTGCCTTCCGTTTTAAAGGAAGTTATTATGGGTGAGTATATGAACAATCAGACAAAGGAAAAGGAAGTTATGATGGAAAAAGATAATCAGATCATTCTGTGCAATGGAGGAAGTCAAAAAGGAAGGAATACCAAATGATGTTCAAACAGCACAAAAAAGAACACATATTCCCCAATGTACTGCCATGCAAGGCAAGCCAGATAGATGATGATTGCTGCAAAACTCAACAGAAATAAACACCTGAGACAGAAGGAGAGAAGCATTGAAATCCTCTACCCAGTCAAGGCCTGTGGCCTACCAATGGATTTTTTGGTATCAATTGCCTCTTAGTAATTTTTACTTAGCTTATTTATTTGCTTATTTATTTATTGAGACAACATCTCAGTTGGTCACCCAGGCTGGAGTGCAGTGGCATGATCTTGGCTCACTCTAACCTCTGCCTCCTGGGTTCAAGCGATTCTCGTGGCTCAGCCTCCCCAGTAGCTGGGATTACAGATGCGCACCACCATGCCTGACTAATGTTTTTTTTATTTTTCGTGGAGATGGGGTTTCACTGTTGTTGACCAAGCTGGTCTCGAACTCCTGACCTCAGGAGATCCACCCCTCTCAACTTCCAAAAGTGCTGGGATTACAGGTGTGAGCCACCACGCCCCACAATTTGCTTAGCTTCTTGAAAAGAGGCAAACACTTTAGCATCATGAAACATACCCCATTTTCCTTGTAAATGTTTTGTAATAAATGGGAAACTGTACAGCAGTTACTTCAATATTACCCATGCAGAATGAATTCTCTGAGCAATTACCTTGTTTCCATGGCAACAGCCTATCTGCCCATCCTTCAGTGCAATACTGGGAAGTCACCAAATTGGATCTGCCTAGTAATGCCAAGGAAAACTTGGGGGGAAATGCAAGATGATTGTAAATCTGACGCTAACTGCGTTAACAAATAAACAAACCACTATCTACACTATTTATTTACTGGTTCATTTGAGGAACTCAAAACAATCCACAAGGGAAGATCTGCAAAGTTGGAAAACAGAAACAGAAAGCAAAATCTGTGGAGGAAAAGGAGGAAGAAAATCACAACTAGGCTGTCTAGTGTCCTTGCCCCCACTTACTTTCTTGGCAGGAGGCCTCTGAAGAATTCTAGGACCTTGAGTGCAGAATGGAAACGAATCTCCAATAGATTCCTGCCTGGACCTCACGCTCCCCCCAGAGTTGGCCTGGGCCCAAAGCATGTACTTTTTATTTTTTAGAAAATCCTGAAAAAAGCAAAAGAGGCCAGCAAGTATGCCTTGGACATCTGTGGAAAACTCATTCTCCTATTTTGGCTGCTACACTCCAAGGTACTGCAAGAAAAAATAAACCAGAAGAATCACATCATGCACAATGAGACATAACTCAAGTCCAAAAGTAGAGGAAGCTACTTTAGAGCAAGACTGCCAGGCCCACTGCAGCTACCTTTATAGAGGGGGTTTTAGACAGAGATTTAAAGTTGGAAATTAAAGATATGTTCCTCGGGGAAAATCGGACATTAAAACAATGCCATGTCCTCTGTTATCACTCTTGATTATAGGCTCTCATGGGAACTAGCTCCCAGACAGTTTTAGAAGTAGGATGTAATTTAGAGACATTTCCTTGGTAGGGATCATAAGGGAGGCTCTAAAAAGGGAGGTGGGAAGAGAATGTGGGAAAGGTCTAGGGAGGAGAGTAGCAGAATCATGACCTGAAACACTACTGGTTGATGAATATGACATGTAATTACATCTAATTACAGGCATCCCTTGGAACCTGGACCACTGGGTTGAAGATAAATTTAATACCAGGGAGAAATACTCAGTCTAATATAATAAAGGTCTTTATTCTATTAGGAGGGATAAATGTATTCATGTAAAATTTCTAAATCAAATGATTATGCTTCTGAGAAATTTGCTTGTTGAAAATTAAAAGGACATAGCAATCTGGGATACTAAAGGGACAAAGAAAATAAAAACATTCAAGGGATTATTTCATTTTATAAACCACTCTGCTTTTAAAGTGCTTATCTTGAAGCAACTTGAAAGAAAAGTTAAACATCAAGATAGAAAATAATCTCTTAATAAGTAAGATAGACATGCTTTAAAAATTATCTTGAAAGTAGGATCATAAAATAATAACTATAATGTGGCCCACAAACTCTGCTGATCTCTGTTCTACATAGGGACATGGGAACAAATTATTTATACTTGATAGATAAAATTCACCAAGATTCTCAGCAATTACACCTACAAAAGTAATATGCAAATAAAAAATTTGAAAATATTGTTTTTCTATTTATAAAATCATCTCGTCATGTTTTATAATTAAAAATTGTATTGCTTGATGTAGTGTACAAGAAACAAATATATTTGATAACTTATGTTAATGTAAACCCTATAGTATTTCATGTAGAAAAATACAATGTAAGAAACCTATGCCACAACTCACGGCTTTAAAATTATTCACATAATATTTAGTCTGTCCAAAATTAAATTACTCAGTTCAGATAATTTGACCAAGATATAGCTAAAGATATAACATTATCAATGGAAAATATTAAATAAATGTTGAATTAATGAACTAAAGGGGAGTGCAAATAATCAGTTGTTTTAATTTATCATGTAGTTTGGGATCACAGGCATAACCACAGGTATGTCTAAACTGGGCATCGTGTATCAAGGGCCCTTTCTCCCTCCTGAAATAGCATTCCCTCTTCTCCACCCCATGCTCCCTAAGCAGGTTCTCCCTAACTTCCCTGGAACTGTGGAATCCTTTTTCCTTTTCCATTTTGTTACATGTATCCTGCACAGTTTGCCAGTCAAGATTTCCTTTGCTTTAGTGGATTATAAAATGCAAACACAACAGATTTACTTAACATCGCCTCTGTGCTCACTGCTATTCATCACTGTGAGGTGTGGGCATGATCTTCACCCTAATCTACTGAGATAAGTAAGACAGATAAATAATAAAACTACAGTAAATTATTGGATAAGGGCAAATAGGTGGTATACAACCAAAAATTTTTTGGTGGCTTAGAAAAGGACAATGGAATGGAATAGGTAAAAACTCCATAAGTGGAGAGATATAGGGAAACTAGCATTTAGTAACAACTGGTTTTTATCAGGCCCCATGCTGGAGAGTTAACATGTATTATTTTATTCATTTCTCATCTCAAAATGTTGAGATGTATCACTGATAGGGACAGCAGGCAGGGAAATTCTAGGCAGAAGAGGGCAGATGCCCAGTGAGGGCCTCATCCTTAAGCCGGAAAGCCTGGAACCACAACCCAAAGTGAGAACCTGCATCTCTGTTTTCCTGCTCCAATGTTGTCTTTTCCAAAACCACCCATGACCTGCCCTACCCCCATCCTATGCCCATAAAAACCCAAGGTTCAGCTGGCAGAGAGAGGAGAAGGAGCTGGACGTCTGGGACTTACGGTTGGATGTTGGAGAGAAGCTGCTTGACTTCAGATGGACAGCTTGATGGAATAGCTTCAGAGAAGAGTCTACCCCTGGCCGGACTCCAGGGGAAGATTACCTTCCCACACGGTGCCCTTTTCAGTTCTGCTTCCTGCTGAGGGCCACTTTCACCAGCAATAAAATCTCCCACGTTTACCATCTTCAATTCATTCAAGCAACTTCATTCCTCCTGGACGCCGGACAAGAACTCGGGTGCCATGAGTGTGGGTGTAAAAGGCTGACACTGACCCTTCAATGAACTGTTAACACTTAAGCCATCCACAGACAGCAAAGCTAATAGAGCACTGTAACACTTCCTCTGGGGCTTCTGGGATCTTAGGCACCCTTTCCTAGATGCTGCCGTGGGGCCAGCATGGAGTTTGCTCTTGATGGTACCTAAAAGTGCTCGCCCCAGCTCTTGCACTTGCTCACTTGCACTTCCCCTCCCACGAGGGGTGGAATTCATGGAATTCCCCCCTGCTGGCATCCATGCACTCCAGTTGTTACCTGCAAAAAGTCATGGAAATATCCTGCTTCATCTCTTCATAATTTCACAAGATACGAGGCCCAGTAGAACTTCAAAGCTTGCCCAGGACTATATTGCTGGCAAGTCTCTCAGCACACATTCTAATTCAAGTTAATACTATCTCCATTCCAACCAGAAGGAGTATGAGTGTGCACTGGAGCACCAAGCTAACATTATGCACAAGTGTGTTTGACAGATAATGATAGCAGCAATCACCTAGAATAGAGCATCAGAGGGGAGACCATGAGTTTGCAAACAGTACATCTGGAGACACCCAAATTCTTTAACATGGCCTACAAGGCCCCATGTGATCAGGCCTTGCCTGTCTGTCCTCATCATAGCTGCTCACTCCTTTGCTCACCTCCAAACTCCTGGCCACCAAGCCAAAATTCTCTCCTATCAAGCTGATGCCTGGCTGACCTTTATATTCCATTAGATCTCAGCTGAAATATTGCCTCCTCAAAGGCATCTTCCCTAATTATGGAAAGGCAGGTCCCCCCATCCCATACCTTCCAACTTTATCATTTTATTGTAACAATGCATGTTCTTTCTTTCAATGTACTGATCACAATCCGAAACTTTACATTTATTAGACTATCTTGTTTATGATGGGTTTCCTGGCTAACGGGAGTATCTTGAAGGCATTAAACATGCAAGGTAATCACAGTTTAACCAGAGCCCAGGGCTATGGCTAGCAAACACAAGTTAGGCAATAGATAATCGTTGAATTAATTAAAGTAATAATAAATGAATGATTCCTTTTTTCCAGTTTTAGTTTTAGCACAATTTAATACATTGAAAAGAATGTCCATTCCTACTGTTTAATATCTGTTGCTAAATAAATGTTGAATTTGTCACAGATCTATTTAAGAATGTCAGGTGCTCACGCCCAGAGGATGAGAACATATGGCTATTGATTAAAACAATAACTGTGACACATTGAGAAATCGTAATGTAAGAAAACTTGGTGTTTCGAAAGTTAAATGTGGCTGAAATCCTAATTAGCTGAGCAAGTAGTAAGTTACCATTGTTGTTAATATGTACAGACATCAACAACTCTAATGCTGGAGTTCTGAAACAAAGAAATGTTTGTTTCTGTGCCCTCTGAAGGATCTGACGCTAACAGAGGGTCTAACTGATCTTCAATTTTGGGTTCTTGTTTAGCTCTGAACTCAGATTAAACCTATCTCTTTTCCCTACAGATTCTTTAAATCTATGCTTTCCCAGTGCCTATGAACCTTGCACTAAGTAGCAGAATTAACATCAGGGTCACCAGCACTAACAGCTACAGCCACCAACAATGTGTGCAATGTTTGTGTAGAAAAAGAGCCCTCAAGAGAAAAATCTGTATGGCAACAGTGGTTGCAATTGGATGGTGGGGCTACGAGCAGTTTTTGGATGCTCCTTCCATTCACTGTTTTCCAATTGGGAAAATAAAGTAAAATAGCTTTGTAATTAAAAAATAGTAATAAAGCCAGCATGATCCCTGAGCTCACTTATTGAGAAAATGAGCCTGCATAAGGCCAATTTCCTCACTGTTAAATCTAATAATAGTGATGATGAGTGAAAAGAATAGACTCACGAATTACCCTCCTGATAATGCCGACCAACAGTATTACCAGTAGAAGCAGAAAAGTTCATTGTTGGAATTATATTTTCATATTCAGTGAGCAATTACTACATCAGGCACCATGCCAAGTGCTTTGCATAGTACTGTCTTGTTTAATCTTTGTAAAAATCCTGTAAGGTGATTAATCTGGTTATACTTATTTTGCAATAAGGAGAATAAAATCAAGAGAAGTGAAATGATTATATCGGCCCAGTGTTCAGTTTGACCTTGAGATATCCGATCCATGATTTTTATCTAAATCATTCCCTGATACATCTATTTGATGACACCATTAAACATATATTATGTGACAGGCACTGCCCTTGGTATTGTTCTGTCCTCGGGTATTCAAATCAGTGGGAGAGACGGTTGTATAAACAGACAAATCTAAAGTTATGGGCTTTTACAAAATAGCTTGCTAATTGGAAGATGATGAATGTGAGAACATTTAATATAGTAGGGTCTGAACACAGGCCTGGGACAGGAAACATCATGACAGATAAGAGCAATGGTGTCATGAGGAAGGGAGTGATAAGAAATGAGATGGAGAGACAGCAAGGATTTAAAGATGAATGAAATGTCATGTTTATATTATAGAGATATGACTTTAGCATATACTGAATAATTTGAGATAGACAACACAAGAGAGGCTAGAAGGTTTGTTGGGAAGCTGCTGAAATTTGATAAGCAACAGAAAAAAAAGGGGGGGGCCTTAATAAGAATAGTATGGCAGAGACACAGTGAAAGGGGAAGAGTTGAGAAATATTTAGGAAATTAAATTTGAAAATTTGATTTGCAACAAAAACAAGGTACAGAAAGAAATAAAAAATAAATTAGTGTTAGCGTAAAACATTGGGGAAATAAATATTGGCACACTTGGTCCCCTGTAGAGATGGAGAAAGCAGTAATAGAAGCTAACCAAGCAGGGCAGAGATGAACTCAGTTTCAGACTGTGGAACAATGGAATGAAATAATCAATGTGTGGCTGTCTTTTAATATTTGGAGTTTATAGACAGCTTTGAGCTGGGTGTAGATCTTTCATGATCTTTAGTATATTAGTAGTAGATACCTCACCAAGGAATTTGGCGAGATAGCTCAAAGAGAGTGGAAAAGATAGAATCTTGCACACAAAATACAGGAATTTTGGAGGTAGAAGCAGAAGAATTCAGTAGGCAATGGGCAATGACAGAGCCTTTGGAAAGAGGCATTTTAAGAATGTGCCAAAGAAGAGGAGCACACTAAAAATACACAGGTAAGCGTCCCTCGTAAAAGCATACAGAGAATCAAAACAGAGTGGTACTATGGAAGAGAAGAAGAAAGAGATTTTTCAAGAACTGGGGAGAGATCAATAGCAACAGAGGCAGACGCATGGCCCAATTAGGTAAAATTGAAAACATAATTCATTTGAGAATTAGGTGATCATTGGTGACTGGGTGAAATCAGTAAATTGGTAGGGACAGAAGGCAAGTTGTAGTTGTTAGATGAGTGAATGGAGAGGAAAGAAATGAAAACAGATAGATGGAGGCACTTTCTAAAATTTTGATAAGAAGTAAAGAAGAAAGAATGGAATTGCTAGATAGAATTCAAAGTTAAGAGTTTAGAAGAGATATTTGTGTTTTTTAGTAAGGGAGAGAGATATCAGCTAGATCTGAGAAGGTTTATGAAGTCAAGGGCAGAAAGGGACAGGTTGACTTTGGGAAGGAAAAGAAGTGCCCATCCACTAAGACTGTTGGAAATAAGAGAAGACTGGGTGTGTGTAGATAAATTTGTGAATGGAGACGGAAAGTTGAATAATAAACATTATGCCCGATGACTTCTATGTCGTGAATGGGGCAGAAAAATCGTATAATACAAAGCTCATAAACAGATCAGGGAATAATAGTCCAGTGAGAAATCTTTAAAAAGTCAACAGCAACAACAACAACAACAAAAACAGAGGGTGGTTGCTAGTGCCAGGACACCTTTTCTAAAAAGCACTGACCTTTGAACAAAGATTTTTAGAAGCTGAGGGATGATCTACAATGCAGAATGTTTTATCAATGTCAGAAATCTTCAGTACGGAAGTTGGGCATGAATACATAAAAACGACCATTACAAATAAATTTAGATAAGAAAAAGAAGAACACCTTCCTACACCTTATCAATGAGACCTTTGCACTTGACTCAAAATGTTTTTCGTTGGAGGAACCTTGTAAATTCTTTCTCATGAACTACCAGCAGCATTATGTGACATTTAAATCAACATCATAGCCCTTAAGTCTATCTCTTTGTCCAGTATCAGTAGATGAGACACATATGAAAATTACAGAGATTCCCAGATATACATGTATGGAAGAAATTTTGTTAACCAGAATTCATCTTAGTAAGGGCACTGCATTGTTTTGAAGAAATACTTGTGTATACTATTTCGTACATAGGAAAGGTCACACAGAATTCAAAAAATGTGCTCGCCAAAAGACAACATACATAAAAAGAGGAACTTATGTTTGAGAAATAAGTGGGGGAAGGAGTTCAGGGGAGAGATGTAGAAGATAAAAGAGAGTCCAAAAAATAAAAAAACCAAAAGTGTTACAAAAAAACCAAAAGTGTTACAGCTTTAGTAAATTCAATTAAATTCAAAAATATTCCAGTTCTATGGAAGTACTTGAGAGAGACGTAAGGAGTGTGAGTTTGTTGCCTGTACCCAGAGGATGTGTAGAAACCAAATATGTCACACAAAGATCCAGGAGACAGAAAGTGAGATGAGTGTAGTATTCCCCCCAGCTCCCGGGTATAGTGAGAACTGGAAGGAGAGGGCTAAGCTGTGGACTTTCACATGCTATGGAAGTGAAGATCTGAGCTCAGTCCAACCACCTGTCCTGGGACAACACTGCCATCCATCCCCACTCTCCCCTGCTCACGTCTGCCAAGCACCAATATTCGCTAGGGAAAAATTTAGGCAAAATATTTAGACAGAGTTGTTTGGTAGATAATCAGTAGGATGACAGAAGTGTAACATTGTTTACTCAGAGAAAATAGTGGGAAAGAAATATTAATTAGAGCAGTTTTGACTCCAAATATTTGACAATTAAGCAGAGTCAAAAATAGTCTTTAATGTGAACAGATTGGTCATAGAAAAATAAATACAAATAGCTCATAAACATATGGAAAGATAGTTAACCTTACTCATAATCAGAGAAATACAAATAACATGAGTGAGATGCCATTTTTCACTTAGTAGATAAAGAGGCACCTCATTACTAGGAGGAGTATAAATTGACACATCTTTGTGGAAAGTTATTTGGTAATATTTTTCCAAATAAATTTAAAATGTTCCTACACTTCAAATCAACAATTCAGTTTCTAGGAATATCCTGTGGGCAACTAGTATTCATGAGAAATGACACATATGAAAATTTTCTCATGAAAGAACTGTCTGTGACAGCCAAGAGTCCATCAACTTGGGAGTGATAAGTTAAAGGCTGATGTAAGCAGACAAGGAAATATTATACAGCCATCAAAAATAATGAAACATATCCCTATCCACTGATGCAGAACAATCTTCTAATTACAGTGTGCAAAGTAGGATGCCAGGCAATATCTCTAATATACTATCAAATGGTGTATACACACACATATACATGCTTAAAAACTGTTTATAGACACATATACACAAATCTATGTGCTCACATTTTATAACATATTTCTAGGTGGTTAGACAAGAAGTTTAAAACAATGGTTATCTTCTAAACTGAAAACTGTCTATTAAAGGGAGAGATCCAGAGGGAGACTCACTTTTCATTACACCTCTTTTTACCTTCAGAATTTTGATGTTGTTTACATTGAGAATCAAGATATGAGATCAGCCCAGATAATCAACTTTGGGGTCTGGCCTGAGCAAACCAGAAAGACACCCTAAAGGAACTGATAAAATGTGACAAAACTGCAGTATCAACAGCTTGCAGGTCTCTAAGCTACCAAAACCAGCTACAGTGGGGGATGAGGGTGGTAGGGTACATATTGGACAGTGAAAAGTGTCTGATAAAGCAGTTTCCAAGTGATGCCTGGTGCGGGTTGAGGGTGGCTGATTGCAGAAGAGATAAAGGTCACCTGAGCAAGGAGATCAGGAGTTGTGTTCTAGATGTTTGTAAAATTCATAAAAACACTGCATCAGTGGACACTTTGTGTTTTTGTTTCTGAGACGGAGTCTTGATGTGTTAGTCTTGATCTGTTGCCAGGCTGGAGTGCAGTGGTGCAATCTCGGCTCACTGCAATCTCCGCCTCCGGGGTTTAAGCGATTCTCCTGCCTCACCTCCTGAGTAGCTGGGACTATAGGCACGTGCCACCATGCCCAGCTAATTTTTTTTTTTTTTCATTTTTAGTACAGATGGGGTTTCATCATGTGGACTAGGATAGTCTCAATCTCCTGACCTCATGATTCGCCCGCCTCGGCTTCCCAAAGTGCTGGGATTACTGGCGTGAGCCACCAAGCCCAGCTGGACACTTTGTTTTCATGAATGTTGCAAACATCTAGAACTACTGGCAAAAGGTAGAAAGGAAAAGTCTATGAACCAGGAAGCAAAGTTTTCTTTGATGGAGAGTAAGGGGTGATCCTGAGGCTAGCATGTGATGGGGCAAGGATGAGGGAGAAGTTGTACAGTCAAATGACATGATCCCCACAGGTTCTATAAGATCCAGGTTTCATTACCTCTGACCTAATTCCTACCACTCTCTCGGGGTCACAGTGCTAGAGCCACGCGCAATAAGGTCCTCTTACTCCCTGGAGAAGTCTACCTCATAGCTTTGGCACTGGTCATTCCCTCTGCTTGGGGAACTCTCTGTGGGTAGCTGCAAGTTTCCCTTGGGTTTTTGCTCAAATGTTACCCCCTCAAAGAAGTCTGCCTGGGCAACCCACATATAAAATAGTACTCCTTCATCAAATCTTTTTCCTTCCTTCCTTTTTACCCATAACACTTATCATGTTCTTAATCTTCTCTGTTAATTGTTTCCATTCTCTGGAATAGAAGCTCCTTGAGGGCAGGAAATGTATCTGGGTTTTTGTTGTTGTTGTTGTTGTTGGATCCTCAGTGCCTAGAACAGTGACTGGCAATAATATATACTCAATACTATTTGTGGAATGCGTGGAATTAGCTTTTACATAGGGGTAAATGAATAGTAATCTCAAATCACATTTATTTTCTAAGATGTGTGCATTTAAACATAAAGTGCTTTGAATGACTCACAGATAAATCTCTTCTGTTTCACCAAATGTTTATTGAGCACTTGCCAGGTGCTAAGTAAGCACTGCATGGCAATGCAGATAGAAGAGTCAGATAAGGTTCCCAGTCTCAAGGCTTTCATCAACTTGAGGGGGATATGAAGATGTATAACCCCTAATAACAACTCAAGGCACAACCAAATAAGGACAAAGTACTGCATTAATCCAGAAAAATACTTTATTGGTTTCCAAAGTGGGAAGTAAGCAACTCCCTGCCACGTGTGATCACCCTGGGGGTCAGGAAGGAATCATGAGCAACAGCATAAATGGTGATGATGACTAACCTGCTCTCAGCACTTGGTGGGCTTCTTTGCTCCAAGCACATTATAGATGTATCCAGTTCAACTCTTGTTAACCTCATGAGGGAGTTAACAAGATGAGGACATTGAAACTCACAGTAACTTGCTCAATAGGACTTCATTCTCTAGGCAGTGGAGAGCTGTTGTAGGGTTTCAGGAAATGACATCATCTGTCTTATGTTTCAAAATAATAACTGACCACATTGTGAAAGAAAGGAGAGAGTGAACGCCTACATTTGTTCAAAGGAAATGGAAAAGAGGGCCAGGTTGGAAGTATTTCAGAGGCATAAATGGTGGAACTAGATGAGGCCATGAGGGGTTGACATATGAGTGTTCTATTCACTGAGAGGCAGCATGGAGGAGATAAATAGAGAATTATTAGAACTAAGTAAGTTTTTATATTCATTTGTGTCAATCCTTACTATCCAGCAGCAAGGATAGGAAATATAAGTTTAAGTCGTTTCTGGGCAAGATCTGGAAATTAAATATTCTTCCTTCCAGTCTAACAGAGATTTTACCACCTACTGGTAAGCGCAATTTAAAATAACTGTAGTAAAAGGTGTGCATATGTTTTCCTGAAACTGTTTTAATGGCTTTTGCAGTTTTATGGAGATCTTTACCTGGGTCTAGGATTATAAATGGAAATTTTCACCAACTTTCCCTCTGATATTTGTCCTATAAAAGAAAAAAAAAAAAAACTACATTCTGATAAAGTTATTTTTAATTTCAATTTTATATACTAAAATATTTACTCCTCTGAATTTGGCTCACTTTTCCTTGGATTCCCAATCTCAACTATACACACCAGTGTAAGAGTCAGCAGGGATCCGGCAGATGCAGTGGGGTGAAGGCGGCCCTGGAAGGCAAGAGGTGGATTATATGTCCTCCAGGCAAGGATACCTTGAAGACATTACTACAATGTTTGGAGACTATTTCCTTATCCAGAAATGCAGGCGGTGAATGAGACACTCTAAAGTTCATTCATTTCCTAATTAGTCATGTAAGTGATACAGGGCACTCGAGCCCCAAAACTGGGGCTTAGTCCAGGAGAATTCTTGGCTTTGCGGAGGAAAGAATTCAAGGCCCAGCCGGTAGTATCAGACAGCAGCTTTTTTTTTTTTTTTTTTTTTTTTTTTTGAGATAGAGTCTTGCTCTGTTGCCCAGGCTGGAGTGCAGTGGTGCGATCTCAGCTCACTGCAAACTCGTCCCCCCTGGGTCACCCCATTCTCCTGCCTCAGCCTCCTGAGTAGCTGGGACTACAGGCGCCTGCCACCAAGCGCGCTAATGTTTTGTATTTTTAGTAGTAGAGACGGGGTTTCACCGTGTTAGCCAGGATGGTCTCAGTCTCCTGACCTCGTGATCTGCCCACCTCGGCCTCCGAAAATGCTGGGATTACAGGCGAGAGCCATCGCGCCCGGCCTAGACAGCAACTTTTATTGACGCAGCAGTGTATAGAAAGAGCAGAGGTACTGGTCCTTGAGAGCAGGGCTACCCCATAGGACTTGGGTCCAGAGTAGCAGCTCAGAGGCAGTTCTACAGTCATATTCATACCCACTTTTAATTATATGCAAATTAAGGGGCCGATTATGCAAACATTTCTAGAAAAGAGGTGGTCACTTCCAGGTATTCGGGTGGTTGTCATGGAAAGGGGTGGTAACTTCCAGGTGCTGCCATGGCAACGGTAAATTGATATGGCACACTAGTGGGCTTGTTGAATAAAAAGCTGCTTCCACCCTGTCCCTGTTTTAACTAGTCCTCAATTGGTCCAATGGCTGAACTCCACCACTGGGTGTCCAAGTCCCCACTCCTACCTCACAAGGATTCAACAAACATACATTGAATGTTCACAATATGCAAGTCTTAGAGAGATACAGAGCTGAAAGAGTCAGCTCCAGGTCTAAAGGAGTTTTCAGTTTAAGAATCCCAAGCTAAGTAATTCTGATTTTAAAAATTAATATAATATTTTAAAAGCTACAATGATATCTCAAGGAAGTGGTCTCTGCATTAGAGCCAAATTAATCATTCCATTGAAACACGTTCAAAATTGTTGATATGTGTTTCCTACATAATTTATGTTTTAGGCTTTCTTTCTAAAAATTGAATGACTCAGAGAGCCAAGGGAACAAAAGCCAGACTGCACGAAGATTTGCTTTCTGTCTTCAGTATTGTTGTATCATATTTGTAAAAAGAGGTCTGAATCCAAGAAAGCAATGTGGAGATACTAGGAGACTCCCAGTTTTCCTCCAGCCCTTGCTTTTGCATTTGAAAAAATGAATTATTTGCCATCAGGTGTCATCTGGAGCAGCCTGTATAACTGGGGAAAAACCTGTGCTTCTGACTCCATACCCTCTATTACCCACTGTCTGCAGACACAGAGAACGGGCAGGTCTTCTGTGGAGCATAAAGAATGTTTTCTATGAAACATTGCAGGAGGGCTGCGTTGGCACAGGTTCTCACAGCCTGCCTTACATGCATTTCTTTTCTTTACTGGAAATGCACCGTTTCTAGAAGGAGTGTGTCTGGGGTCTGCTCCCAAGCACAGCGGTGACCATGGGAAGCCTGCTCGCTCATAACAGCAAAGTGCTCACTGTTCCCATTGGCACGCAGGTTCACAGCTGTCAGCACAGTTCAGAGAGAAATGCTTCTTCCTTTAGAGCTTCAGGGATCTGTGCAGAGCATCATTCCCCTGGGATAACACAACCAACCAGCTCTATTGTGCTCTGTTTAGCTTACACAGAAAGAACCAAGATTTTCTTCAAGCCTACTTCTGAATATGAATAACAGCAGAGAAACCAAGAGTCAGGGCTTCTGATTCATGGCAGCTGAGATTTGTCTTTTACTACCAAGTAAGCCCATGACTTGGAAAATGGTAGATGCTTAATAAATATTTGTCAAATTAATTATAGGTGATTTAATAAGCTAATTAATTTATGGGCCTAAGTCTAGCACAATGCCTGACACATGGTTAGTGTCAACAAATAGTTGATGAGTGAATGAACCAAGAGCAAAGTCTACAATGCAATTAAGTATTAGGCTCCAGGAGCAGACCCAAAGCAACATTATGAAATGGATGGCACTATTCCAGACTCTCCCGTCCTCACTTTCAGCTCCTGCATACACTTACCAGGGCCTGCATGGTTCACTCTGGATACAGCTAACCTGTATTTCATTCTTTTAGAGTAATAAACAAGGTTCTGAACCCAGAGAAGAAGGGAAAATGGCGGATGCTGCATTTACTTGTTTAATTCATTTGCTTAGAGACTTCCAGAAATATTTGTTGGGGGAAATTATTTGTAGTGGTTCCCAAAGTATAGTCCCATGACCAGTAGTGATGTCATCTTGGATCTTCCTAGGAATGTAAATTCTCAGCCCCCCTGCAGATCTACTGAATCAGAAACTCTGAGGGTGGATCAGTAACTTATTTTATAATAAGCCCTCCGTGTGATTCTGAGGCACATTAAAGTTTGAGAACAACTGCTTGGACTTTTGTTTTTCTTTTGGTTTTTCTGTTCCCAAATAACTAACTGCATGAGACCCACCCAGGAGCGCTCCCTGAACACACAGTTTGGTCTCTCCCCTAGATTCTGAGAATTTGTATCTCTAGGATTACAGCCAGGGAATCTGCATTTTGAACAAACGGTTCTTTTACACAATTGAATCATTTTCCTGGGTGCTCTGGTTTCTTTCCATCAGCTATTAGTTGATTAGTTTCAGCAAAAGTTTATAATTGATTAGATTTATTTTATTACCTTAACAAAGGGACAACCAGGGATATTTTAATATTTGACAGATAACTAAAGGACCCTCTGTCCTAAAACCAAAATAATCACTAATGATGGAAATTCAGGTCCTGCTACAGGCAGCACAGGGTGACTCTAGACTGGGGTGAGGCTCTCCCCTTCAAATTAAACAGCATCGATGGTTTCCTATTCAGCAAAATGAAAGGGGAAAGGAGAAAAGTGGATTACATATTGACTATCATGTTTTTAGAATTCGGCTATTAAAAACTTGAAGGCCACAGGGATCAGCCTGCATTTGTGTGGGATTTGTTTTTTACCATTAAAACATTATGAACAAAAAACTGTTAACACTATACAAAAATCTGAATTGCCAGAATTTCTTGAAAGAATGAAACCTCTGGCCACATTGATCATCTATTCCTACCTGGTAACAATAAACTAGATCTGACAAGTTGCTGCTTTTTTTAATTGACCACAGTTGCCATCATCCCCTAATGCTTCGCATAATCTCCCTCAGTTTATGATACATTGCTATTCTCTATAGGTATTTGATTTTGTGACTTCTGCTTTACATGGATCCACTACCACATAGCCTCAGAGGGAAGCATTTAGAGAAGAACTGGAATTCCCTAAGGAACAAGAGAAGGGACTACAGCACCAGTATCCCAGTCACTCCACAGTTCTGGCTAACTCACTTAAAACAAGCTGCTGGTGCTACTGTTGCTGTTCCCTGTTGGTCAGGTGTATGTTCACGCAGTTTGGTAACCATTTGAGTTTTAATGTGTTTTTCTTGTCTCCTCATCTAGGTCAGGAGGATTTGCTAGCTTTCCAGTTCATTGAGAGTTCTTGACAAACATTTTAATGCATTTGGTTACATTGTGATATTTTCCAAAAAAATTAAATAAGCCTTTTATTACAGACATTTCTCATGTTTTAAAATTGCATTACAACATTTCCTCGATTTGGTATTCATTCTATTATGAGAGTGGTCATTTTTAACCAAGCATGTAATCAGGCAAAACAAATTATAGCTGGTCCACTTAAAAGCCTGTCCCCTCATACCTATCAGAAATATTATATGCCTTATACTGTTATTGTACTATGTATAATGCATGAATAACTAACCTTATAAATTTATACTATCTGTCCCTACTACACATAATCTCCCCTGAACAAATATTTCTAGAAATATCTAAGCAGGCGGAGCAAGATGGCCCAATAGGAACAGCTCCAGTCTCCAACTCCCAGCGCGAGCGACACAGAAGACTGGTGATTTCTGCATTTTCAACTGAGGTACTGGGGTCATCTCACTAGGGAGTGCCGGACAATCGGCGCTGGTCAGCTGCTGCAGCCTGACCAGCGAGAGCTGAAGCAGGGCAAGGCATCGCCTCACCTGGAAGCGCAAGGAAGAAGGGGATCTGTTTTCCTAGCCAGGGGAACTGAGACACACAACACCTGGAAAATCGGGTAACTCCCACCCCAATACTGCGCTGTAAGCATACAGGCACACCAGGAGAATATATCCCACACCTGGCCGGGAGGGTCCCACGCCCACGAAGCCTCCCTCACTGCTAACACAGCAGTCTGCCGCAATCTATCCGCAAGGCAGCAGCGAGGCTGGGGGAGGGGCGCCCGCCATTGCTGAGGCTTAAGTAAGTAAACAAAGCCGCTGGGAAGCTCGAACTGGGTGGAGCTCACAGCAGCTCAAGGAAGCCTGCCTGTCTCTGCAGTCTCCACCTCTGGGGACAGCGCACAGCTGAAGACCAACAGGGGAAGTAGAGGGAGCCGGTGCAGACGCGAACGACTCTGTCTGACAGCTTTGGGGAGAGCTGTGGATCTCCCAACGTGGAGGTTGAGATCTGAGAACGGACAGACTGCCTGCTCAGGTGTGTCCCTGACCCCTGAGTAGCCTAGCTGGGAGAAATCCCCCACTAGGGGCAGTCTGACACCACACATCTCACAGGGTGGAGTACACCCCTGAGAGGAAACTTCCAAAGGAAGAATCAGACAGGTACACTCGTTGTTCAGCAATATTCTATCTTCGGCAAACTCTGCTGCTGATACCCAGGCAAACAGAGTCTGGAGTGGACCTCAAGCAATCTCCAACAGACCAACAGACAGTCCTTCTGACTGTCAGAAGGAAAACTATCAAACAGGAAGGACACCTATACCAAAACCCCATCAGTACGTCACCACCATCAAAGACCAGAGACAGATAAAACCACAAAGATGGGGAAGAAGCAGGGCAGAAAAGCTGGAAATTCAAAAAATAAGAGCGCATCTCCCCCTGCAAAGGAGCGCAGCCCATCGCCAGCAACGGATCAAAGCTGGTCAGAGAATGACTTTGACGAGAGGAGAGAAGAAGGCTTCAGTCCATCAAACTTATCAGAGCTAAAGGACGAATTACGTACCCAGCGCAAAGAAACCAAAAATCTTGAAAAAAGAGTGGAAGAATTGACAGCTAGACTAATTAATGCAGAGAAGATCATAAACGAAATGACAGAGATGAAAACCATGACACGAGAAATACGTGACAAATGCACAAGCTTCAGTAACCGACTCGATCAACTGGAAGAAAGAGTATCAGCGATTGAAGATCAAATGAATGAAATGAAGCGAGAAGAGAAACCAAAAGAAAAAAGAAGAAAAAGAAATGAGCAAAGCCTGCAAGAAGTATGGGATTACGTAAAAAGACCAAATCTACGTCTGATTAGGGTGCCTGAAAGTGAGGGGAAAATGGAACCAAGTTGGAAAACACTCTTCAGGATATCATCCAGGAGAACTTCCCCAACCTAGTAGGGCAGGCCAACATTCAAATTCAGGAAATACAGAGAACGCCACAAAGATACTCCTCCAGAAGAGCAACTCCAAGACACATAATTGCCAGATTCACCAAAGTTGAAATGAAGGAAAAAATCTTAAAGGCAGCCAGAGAGAAAGGTCGGGTTACCCACAAAGGGAAGCCCATCAGACTAGCAGCAGATCTCTCGGCAGAAACTCTACAAGCAAGAAGAGAGTGGGGGCCAATATTCAACGTTCTTAAAGAAAAGAATTTTAAACCCAGAATTTCATATCCAGCCAAACTAAGTTTCATAAGTGAAGGAGAAATAAAATCCTTTACAGATAAGCAAATGCTTAGAGATTTTCTCACCACCAGGCCTGCCTTACAAGAGACCCTGTAGGAAGCCCTAAACATGGAAAGGAACAACTGGTACCAGCCATCGCAGAAACATGCCAAAATGTAAAGACCATCGAGGCTAGGAAGAACCTGCATCAACTAACGAGCAAAATAACCAGTTAATATCATAATGGCAGGATCAAGTTCACACATAACAATATTAACCTTAAATGTTAATGGACTAAATGCTCCAATTAAAAGACACAGACTGGCAAACTGGATAAAGGGTCAAGACCCATCAGTCTGCTGTATTCAGGAGACCCATCTCACATGCAGAGACATGCATAGGCTCAAAATAAAGGGATGGAGGAAGATCTACCAAGCAAATGGAGAACAAAAAAAAGCAGGGGTTGCAATCCTTGTCTCTGATAAAACAGACTTTAAACCATCAAAGATCAAAAGAGACAAAGAAGGCCATTACATAATGGTAAAGGGATCAATTCAACAGGAAGAGCTAACTCTCCTAAATACATATGCACCCAATACAGGAGCACCCAGATTCATAAAGCAAGTCCTTAGAGACTTAAAAAGAGACTTAGACTCCCATACAATAATAATGGGAGACTTCAACACTCCGCTGTCAACATTAGACAGATCAACGAGACAGAAAGTTAACAAGGATATCCAGGAATTGAATTCATCTCTGCACCAAGCGGATCTAATAGACATCTATAGAACTCTCCACCCCAAATCAACAGAATATACATTCTTCTCAGCACCACATCGCACTTATACCAAAATTGACCACATAATTGGAAGTAAAGCACTCCTCAGCAAATGTAAAAGCACAGAAATTATAACAAACTGTCTCTCAGACCACAGTGCAATCAAACTAGAACTCAGGACTAAGAAACTCAATCAAAACCGCTCAACTACATGGAAACTGAACAACCTGCTCCTGAATGACTACTGGGTACATAACGAAATGAAAGCGGAAATAAAGATGTTCTTTGAAATCAATGAGAACAAAGATACAACATACCAGAATCTCTGGGACACATTTAAAGCAGTGTGTAGAGGGAAATTTATAGCACTAAATGCCCACAAGAGAAAGCAGGAAAGATCTAAAATGGACACTCTAACATCACAATTAAAAGAACTAGAGAGGCAAGAGCAAACACATTCAAAAGCTAGCAGAAGGCAAGAAATAACTAAGATCAGAGCCGAACTGAAGGAGATAGAGACACAAAAAACCCTCCAAAAAAATCAATGAATCCAGGAGTTGGTTTTTTGAAAAGATCAACAAAATTGACAGACCGCTAGCAAGGCTAATAAAGAAGAAAAGAGAGAGGAATCAAATAGATGCAATAAAAAATGATAAAGGGGATATCACCACTGACCCCACAGAAATACAAACTACCATCAGAGAATACTATAAACACCTCTACGCAAATCAACTAGAAAATCTAGAAGAAATGGATAATTTCCTGGACACTTACACTCTCCCAAGGCTAAACCAGGAAGAAGTTGAATCCCTGAATAGACCAATAGCAGGCTCTGAAATTGAGGCAACAATTAATAGCCTACCCACCAAAAAAAGTCCAGGACCAGATGGATTCACAGCTGAATTCTACCAGAGGTACAAGGAGGAGCTGGTACCATTCCTTCTGAAACTATTCCAATCAATAGAAAAAGAGGGAATCCTCCCTAACTCATTTTATGAGGCCAACATCATCCTGATACCAAAGCCTGGCAGAGACACAACAAAAAAAGAGAATTTTAGACCAATATCCCTGATGAACATTGATGCAAAAATTCTCAATAAAATACTGGCAAACCGGATTCAGCAGCACATCAAAAAGCTTATCCACCATGATCAAGTGGACTTCATCCCTGGGATGCAAGCCTGGTTCAACATTCGCAAATCAATAAACGTAATCCAGCATATAAACAGAACCAAAGACAAGAACCACATGATTGTCTCAATAGATGCAGAAAAGGCTTTTGACAAAATTCAACAGCCCTTTATGCTAAAAACGCTCAGTAAATTCGGTATTGATGGAACATACCTCAAAATAATAAGAGCTATTTATGACAAACCCACAGCTAATATCATACTGAATGGGCAAAAACTGGAAAAATTCCCTTTGAAAACTGGCACAAGACAGGGATGCCCTCTCTCACCACTCCTATTCAACATAGTGTTGGAAGTTCTGGCTAGGGGAATCAGGCAAGAGAAAGAAATCAAGGGTATCCAGTTGGGAAAAGAAGAAGTCAAATTGTCCCTGTTTGCAGATGACATGATTGTATATTTAGAAAACCCCATCGTCTCAACCCAAAATCTCCTTAAGCTGATAAGCAACTTCAGCAAAGTCTCAGGATACAAAATTAATGTGCAAAAATCACAAGCATTCTTATACACCAGTAACAGAAAAGCAGAGAGCCAAATCAGGAATGAACTTCCATTCACAATTGCTTCAAAGAGAATAAAATACCTAGGAATCCAGCTTACAAGGGATGTAAAGGACCTCTTCAAGGAGAACTACAAACCACTGCTCAGTGAAATCAAAGAGGACACAAACAAATGGAAGAACATACCATGCTCATGGATAGGAAGAATCAATATCGTGAAAATGGCCATACTCCCCAAGGTTATTTATAGATTCAATGCCATCCCCATCAAGCTACCAATGAGTTTCTTCACAGAATTGGAAAAAACTGCTTTAAAGTTCATATGGAACCAAAAAAGAGCCCGCATTGCCAAGACAATCCTAAGTCAAAAGGACAAAGCTGGAGGCGTCACGCTACCTGACTTCAAACTATACTACAAGGCTACAGTAACCAAAACAGCATGGTACTGGTACCAAAACAGATCTATAGACCAATGGAACAGAACAGAGTCCTCAGAAATAATACCACACATCTACAGCCATCTGATCTTTGCCAAACCTGAGAGAAACAAGAAATGGGGAAAGGATTCCCTATTTAATAAATGGTGCTGGGAAAATTGGCTAGCCATAATGTAGAAAGCTGAAACTGGATCCTTTCCTTACCCCTTATACGAAGATTAATTCAAGATGGATTAGAGACTTAAATGTTAGACCTAATAGCATAAAAACCCTAGAAGAAAATCTAGGTAGTACCATTCAGGACATAGGCATGGGCAAGGACTTCATGTCTAAAACACCAAAAGCAACGGCAGCAAAAGCCAAAATTGACAAATGGGATCTAATTAAACTAAAGAGCTTTTGCACAGCAAAAGAAACTACCATCAGAGTGAACAGGCAACCTACAGAATGGGAGAAAATTTTTGCAACCTACTCGTCTGACAAAGGGCTAATATCCAGAATCTACAAAGAACTCAAACAAATATACGAGAAAAAAACAAACAACCCCATCAAAAAGTGGGGAAAGGATATGAACAGACATTTCTCAAAAGAAGATATTCATACAGCCAACAGACACATGAAAAAATGCTCATCATCACTCGCCATCAGAGAAATGCAAATCAAAACCACAATGAGATACCATCTCACACCAGTTAGAATGGCAATCATTAAGAAGTCAGGAAACAATAGGTGCTGGAGAGGATGTGGAGAAATAGGAACACTTTTACACTGTTGGTGGGAATGTAAACTAGTTCAACCATTATAGAAAACAGTATGGTGATTCCTCAAGGATCTAGAACTAGATGTACCATATGACCCAGCCATCCCACTACTGGGTATATACACAAAGGATTATAAATTATTCTACTACAAAGACACATGTACATGTATGTTTATTGCGGCACTATTCACAATAGCAAAGACTTGGAATCAACCCAAATGTCCATCAGTGACAGACTGGATTAAGAAAATGTGGCACCTATACGCCATGGAATACTATGCAGCCATAAAAAAGGATGAGTTTGCGTCCTTTGTAGGGACATGGATGCAGCTGGAAACCATCATTCTTAGCAAACTATCACAGGAACAGAAAACCAAACACCGCATGTTCTCACTCATAGGTGGGAACTGAACAATGAGATCACTTGGACTCGGGAAGGGGAACATCACGCACTGGGGCCTATCATGGGGAGGGGGGAGGGGGGAGGAGGGAGGGATTGCATTGGGGAGTTATACATGATATAAATGATGAATTGATGGGTGCTGACGAGTTGATGGGTGCAGCACACCAACATGGCATAAGTATACATATGTAACAAACCTGCACGTTATGCACATGTACCCTAGAACTTAAAGTATAATAAAAAAAAAAAAAAAAAAGAAATATCTAAGCAAATGGCAAATGAATTAAACAGGTAAATGTGGCATCTGCTATTTTCCCTTCTTCTCTGGGTCCAGGACCTTGTTTATTGCTGTATAGTTATTTAATTAGCAATCTGGGAGTGAAAAAATTTAAACTCATGAGCTCCAGTGGCCACACAAAGTAGAGGTTAAAACATGTCTTGCTCATGATAGAACAGGTGGATTGAAAGATATCACACTTTTTTCCGGTGCTGATTTTTACAAGGTAGCCATTATTTCCCCCAATGCTCCTCCAAGTGATCTTATGCTAAAATAGAAAAATGTTGCAGAGGAAGAAGATTTGAAACCGTGCACACCCATACAAGTTACTGTCAACTTTTAGCAAGACTTTACTATTCCTTTGACTTCATCAACTGGGCTTTACTATTCCAGGAAACTCCTGCCCACAAAGATAAAAGTTGCAGAAAACTTCATTGTTTATTTCAGAGACTTCTCCAAAATCCCACTCAATTTATTATCAGACTGCCCAGCTTTTCAATAAATAGCATCAAATGACTTAACTCTCTGAGACTCTTGGAAATCCTACCCACCCATTTTAAATTAGTATGGTTTTCACCTAATATTAACCCTTACACATACACCCAAATCTCATAAATATTCTGACTTTTTGTTCTCTTCTCCTTGATTTTATGAGCAATAAGCTTGGGTTTGTCTTATCATCAGGTATTTTAATGGTATTGTTCAGGGAACCAGCATTAACACTCCAATACACCAGAACCATCAAGGACTTTGTTAATATTTTTACCAACAAACTGTTTTCCAAGCTTAATTTCTCCAAAGTTTCTTCCTCTATTTCAATTTGGTTCTTTCCTGCCGTGATGGGAAGTTGTTTCGAATTGGATTCTAACTCTGAAGCTTCCTACGCCTGCCCACGTTTCTGGTCCATGATGGCTCTCATTTCCATTTTAGATAGCATTTTTATTTTCCTCAGCTTTAACTTCTATTGAAAAAAGTCGCTTAGTCACAGAGTAAACCTAATTTTGGCCTCATCCCACAGATACTTCAGCCACACATTACTCACTGTTTTCATTTCCAGAATGTAAATCACAAATACAAAGGAACACTCATCTCTGGACCCTTGGCAGAATCCAGTGTTGCAATGCACATGTCCAGCTTAGCAGGTTTATCCCACAGACAAATCCCTACAAAGAAAGAGCAATCCAATCCACAGCAGTTCTTATGCAAATGTTAAATGCTTTAAATATTTTATTTTAAGGTTTCTTGTAAAAATCATGGCTCATTAATCCAGTGTGTTTTTGAACAAGTACCATATAGATCCCAGAGAGGTCTTGAGCTCAGCCTTGGGGAACAGTGAGGAATAAGCTTAATATAGTGTCTTCACCATGGAGCTCAGTCTTATGATAAGCAGCCATGAAGTGAGCATTGTAAAAATAATTGCCTACATTGCAATTGTATAAAGTTCTGTGGAGGGGGAATACAGAGGACTGCAAGAGTATGTCACAGGACATATTGTGGAAGACAATGTGGCGATTCCTCAAAGATTTAGAACCAGAAATACCATTTGACCCAGCAATCCCATTACTGGGTATATACCCAAAGGATTATCAATCATTCAACTGTAAAGACACATGCACACGTATGTTTATTGCAGCGCTATTCACAATAGCAAAGACTTGGAACCAACCTAAATGCCCATCAATGATAGAAGGGATAAAGAAATGTGGCATATATACACCATGGAATATGATGCAGCAATAAAAAAGAATGAGTTCATGTCCTTTGCAGGGACATGGATGCAGCTGGAAATCAACATTCTCAGCAAACTAACACAGGAACAGAAAACCAAACGCCCATCTTCTCACTCATAAGTGGGAGTTGAACAATGAGAACACATGGACACAGGGAGGGGAACATCACAAACCGGGGTCGGAGGGTAGGGAGCGAGGGGAGGGAGAGCATCAGGACAAATACCTAATGCATGTGGGGCTTAAAATCTAGATGATGGGTTGATAGGTGTAGCAAGCCACCATGGCATATGTATGCTAATGTAACAAACCTGCACATTCTGCACATGTATCCCAGAACCTAAAGTAAAATTTTAAAAAAAGAAAAAAAAAAGAGTATGTAAAAGGGGAACCTAGACAAACCTGGGAAGCTGGGGAAGGTCGTTCTACGAAAGTAATCTTTAACTGAGACTTGAAATTATTTCACCCTATTGGTCTCCACAAGGACATGTTGAATGTTAATGACATTAACTAAAAGAACAAAACCTTTAAAAGATAAATATTAGCTGTTTTGGTTTGGTTTGGTTTGGTTTGGCTGAGATACGTGATATGATAAAAAAATTTACAAACTATCTGAGAAAAAAGAGAAATTTGGCACGTTGTAAATTGACAGGTGAGGCTGCTTATACAGATTACTGTAGCTAAATGTGTGCAGTTATTACTGATGACTGCTTTTGGATTTTTATTTGTTTGTTTGCCAATATAGATATTCATATATACTTGCGAGACATATTGTGGTAATCCTCAAGTTTCAGGCCAAAGTTTTCTGTTCCATCGTCTGAAGTATTATAAAATTAAGTTTAGAAAGTAAAGAATGACTTAGTAATTCCTTCTAATTTTTGTTTATCTGGAAGATATTCAATTTTATTTATAATATTTTTACCTTTCACATACTGTTTTCCTTTTACTTATATTGGAAAGAAAATGTCACAAGATGACAGGGCTCTAGAACTTCTTGGAGAGGTTAGACAGATTGTATTATATCTGTTTAGAAAGCATAAATGAGAATTCATGAATATAAATTAGTGTTTTATTTTTTCTAGTGGCACATAGAATAGATCAATTACCTGACAAGTGACAGTGATATAAACAGTAAAACATCTCCTAATTTCTATGCAAAAATACAAGACTTAATAAGACAAATAAAAGAAGTATTTGAAAATAAAAAGACAAACATTCTTTTATGTCTCTTAGAGATGCAGTTGAGGATGGATAACAGAGGAGGAGGGTTTCATAACTGTGTGATTCCTGGCTCACTATGGAAATCGACCAATGCTCCTATTCAAGCCTGGCTTACAGACAATGGGCTTCACAAATATTTTGAAAGCCAAAATATTAAAATATTATTTTTGTTGAGTCAATCTTACAATTCTCACCCATATCAGGCAAGCAATACAACAGGAAAGATGGAGGGAGGTAGGGAAGGAAGGAGGGAAGGAGGGAGGAGGGGAGGGAAAGAACAAAGAAGGGAGAGAGGGAGGGAGGGAGGGAGAAAGGAAGGAAGGAAGGGAGGGAGGGAGGGAGGGAGGGAAGGAAGGAAGGAAGGAAGGAAGGAAGGAAGGAAGGAAGGAAGGAAGGAAGGAAGGAAGGAAGGAAGGAAGGAACCCTGTTACCTTTGCACAGACACACAGACTCAGTATTCTGTTAAACAAAGCAAGTTGCCCAAAATTTATGTTTCAGTGGAGCTGATTTCTCTCCAACAAAAATGAGGATATTACAAGGATAGCCTGAAAAAACTGTCCGAGGAATAACTGGAAAGTCATTATACGGACATTCAAAACCACACAAGCTGTAGATTTTTGGGCCCCTTGAAGGAGAATCTGGAAAGGAGGAAGGCTGGGAGTTTTGTGCCTATATCACCTTCTTTTCAATTGCATTTGAATATTAGAATTGTTTATGTTTTTAATTTTTTTCTCAACTCACCCCTTTTCTTTCCCCAGTCTACTCTGTACAGCTACATCTTCTCTAGAGTAATCCCATTAAAAAGAAGGTAAAGGATATTAATTCCAGATTTTTTTTTTTTTTTTTTTTTTGAGAGGGAGTCTTCGCTCTGTCACCCAGGCTAGGGTGCAATGGCCGGATCTCAGCTCACTGCAAGCTCCGCCTCCCAGGTTTATGTCATTCTCCTGCCTCAGCCTTCTGAGTAGCTGGGACTACAGGCGCCCGCCACCTCGCCCGGCTAATTTTTTGTACTTTTTTTTAGTAGAGACGGGGTTTCACCGTGTTAGCCAGGATGGTCTCGATCTCCTGACCTCGTAATCCACCCGTCTCGGCCTCCCAAACTGCTGGGATTACAGGCTTGAGCCACCGCGCCTGGCCTACTAATTCCAGATTTAGCTACCTTTAATTAAAACTTTTCTGCAAAAGGCTCTCTTAATGGCCACAGAAGCATGTGGAACCCAGAGCCCTGTATCTTAAAGTTGATCAAACTGATTCTCTACGAAGTTTCTCATCTCGGTACTATAAGAAAATATTTTCTCCCAGGCCTTACAATGGAAGTGCTCCCTGCAGTCAATAGTATGTTTCTCTGTTTAACTGCCCTTTTTCTTTGTTTCTTTGGATTTCCAGTTCAGGAATAAAATAATCTGTTGACAAAGAGTCAATCTCTGTAAAATACTTGAAGAGATTTATTCTGAGCCAAATAAGAGTGCCCATAGCTCATGACACAGCTCTCAGGAGGTCGTGAGAACATGTGTCCATGATAGTTGGAGTACAGCTTGGTTTTATTTATTTTAGGAAGGCATGAGACATCAGTCAAATACATTTAAGAATTACGTTAGTTTGGTTTAGAAAGGCAGGACAACTCAAAGCAGGGGTTTCCAGGCTATTGGTAAATTTAAACATTTTGTGGTTGACAATTGGTTGAGGTTGTCTGAAGACCTGGGATCTATAGAAAGAAATATTCAGGTTAAAGATAAAGGATTGTGGAGACCAAGTTTTATTGTGCAGAGGAAGCTCTTAGGTAACAGACTTTAGAGAGAGCAGGTTGTAAATTGTTTTTTATTGGACTTAAAAGGGTGCCTGGCTTTTAGCTGATTATCTCCTGGATCTGGAAGCAAGGAAGGAAAACAAAGGGGGAAGGGGATTCTCTACAGAATGTGGGTTGCAGGGCAATTTTAAAGTATGGCAAGGAAATATATTTAGGGGTTAAATATTTTTTTTCCTTGTCTCATAATGTTATGCCAGAGTCAGATTGAAAGGTAAGCCACAATATACAGGGCCAAGTAAAACCCATCTGATGAGAATTTATAGTTTGTAGAGCATGACTCCCTAGACCCCTTAGGTAGGAATTTAGGTAAGGTTAAAAACAAATCAGAGTGGCCGGGCACAGTGACTCACTGTAATCCCAGCACTTTGGGAGGCTGAGGCAGGTGGATCACGAGGTCAGGAGATTGAGACCATCCTGACTAACACGGTGAAACCCCATCTGTACTAAAAATACAAAAATTAGCCGGGCGTGGTGGCAGGCGCCTGTAGACCCAGCTGCTAGAGAGGCTGAGGCAGGAGAATGGCGTGAACCCGGGAGGCGGAGCTTGAGGTGAGCCGAGATCACTCCACTGCACTCCAGCCTGGGCGACAGCGAGACTCCGTCTCAAAAAAAAAAAAAGAAAAGAAAAGAAAAATCAGAGCTTAGTCCTCAATTTCCCGATCAGATAGATTACCTTAACTTTAACATCTTCTGTTTTTAAAGTTTGAATAACATTTTGCACATGAATGCTAATGAAGCATTTTTTTTAAAGAAAACACTAAATTGAACTCCGTGAAATTAAAAGAAACAATTTCAAAATGCCAAGATACTTCCTTTATCTCTTAACTGCTGCAATAGTTTAAAATGAGAGCCAAACAATTTTATCAAGGGACAAGGTATTCATCAGAAAAGGTTAGGTCCTCAACCCTGTCCAGGATCTCACTCGGCTTCTGGGAAACCTGACTGAATATGTTTCAAACATTCTCACCTTTTGTCAGATATCCCATAGTTCTTGAGGTGTGCTTGGAGCTAGAAAGATAGAAATGTTATTTTCCAAGGACACATAAATGATGGTAAGCTTAACTCATTGCCCTGGAGCTGTATGGTTAGACCCCCCATTTCAAAGTTAATTTCCTTTTTTTTTTTTTCTTCTTAAGATTTTACAAAGATCTTATCATAACACATGAATTAAGTTCAATCATTTGCCTCTGGTAAATCAGTTATTGTTCTCTCACAGAATATAAAGGAATAGGGTAAATCCGTGCTTCTGAACCAGTAGCCACAGGCACATGTTGCTATTTAAATTCAAATGTATACTAAAGTTAAATTAAGTTAAAAATTCAGCTCTTCAGCCACACTTGCTACATTTCAAGTGCTCAGTAACCACATGTGGCTAGTTGCTTTTGAACTGGCCAGTACAGAAATAGAACATACCCATTTTTGAAAAAAGTTACATTGGACAGTGCTGCACTAAATGATTAAAGAAATTAGGAAATTAATTGGTGTCTTAACTGGGCTAAGATTATTTTCCATGGTTGTAGGTTTTTTTTGTTTGTTTGTTTTTTGTTTTTTGGGACAGGGTCTCACTCTGACAGCCAGGCTGGAGTACAGTGGTGCTATCTTGGCTCACTACAACCTCTGCCTCCAGGGCTCAAGAGAGCCTCCCACCTCTGCCTCCCAAGTAGCTAGGACTACAGGCATACACTACCATGCTCAGCTAATTTTTGTAAATTTTTTTTAGAGGCATGGTTTCACCGTGTTGTCCAGCTGGTCTCAAACTCTTAAGCTCAAACAAACCACCTGTCTGCCTCCCAAAGTGCTGGGATTACAGATGTCAGCACCATACTTGGCCTCAATGTATTTTTTAACTTTTCACCTCCTTTAGAATAAAGGCATACTCTTGCAACCATATAGCTAGACTAGTATCCAACTTGAGAGTTTAATTCAGTGTCCACTGAGGAGTTTATCAGGCTACGTGAGCAGACATAGAAAGATGTCGTGCAAAGAAGGACCAGTTGAATCAGGCTGTTGATCTGGAAGATGCAGGAAATCAGGTGATTGGTGGTCTTTTTCTGTAGCTGAAACCATGGAACAAGTCAGAGGCCAGAACGTTAGGGTTGGATGCAGATCACAAAGGAAGTTAAAGGCAAAATGCAGCTGCTGGCAAAGGAACACAGAAGGATGAAGGGGTGGCCTGCCCCTCCACACCTGTGGGTGCTTCTCGTTAGGTGGAATGAGAGACTTGAGAAAAAGAATAATACACAGAGACAAAGTATAGAGAAAGAAAAGCGGGGCCTAGGGGACCGGTGCTGTGCTTACAGAGGATCCACACCGGCACCAGCCCCTGAGTTCCCTCAGTATTTATTGCTCAAAAGATAAGGGAGTAAATCAGCAGTAAGACATACAGATACACGGAGATGTTCCATTTCCCAGGGATGGGCAGGAGACAGATGTTTTTCTTTTACTGAGATTTAAGAGAATGGTACTGACCTTCAACCACAAGCAGGCTTTAAGCATTTGCCTAACAAAGCACATTCCTTACAGCCCAAAATCTTTTCAACCTTAATTACCACAGCGATGTCTCTAGCAAGGACAGGATTGGGGGTAGAGTCACAGATTAACAGCATCTCAAATACAGAGCCAAATGGAGTCTCTTAAATTTACTTCTTTCTATATAAACACAGTAACAAGCTGACCTCTCTTTTCCCCACATTTCCCCCTTTTCTTTTCAACAAAACTACCTTTGCCATCATGACACTGACATTATATACTTCACAAAGTAATAGAATATTACAAAGTAAGTGGAGGCAGGATGAGATCACAGGATGGTGTTAAAATTAAAATTGCTGATGAAATTTTGGGCACGCATAGTCATTGATAACATTTCATCAGGAAATAGGGTTTGAGAGCAGACAACCTGACTGACCAAAAATCTATTAGGTGGGAATTTCCTTTTCCTAATAAGCCTGAGAGCACTACAGGAGGCCGGGGCTTATTTCATCCCTTTGGCTTCAACTGTAAAAGGCGGCACGCCTCCAAGGGGGTCATTTATAGGCCTACCCTTAGAGCGCATTCTCTTTCTCAGGGATATTCCTTGCTGAGAAAAAGAATTCAGCGATATCTCTCCTATTTGTGTGCAAAAGGAGAAAAGATATGGCTCTGTTCCGTCCAGCTCACCGGCGGCCAGTTCAAGGTTACCTCCCTTATTTCCTGAACACCGCTGTTATCTCGTTCTTTTTTTCAAGATGCCCAGATTTCATATTGTTCAAACACACATGTTTTACAAACAATTTGTGTAGTTAAGGCAATCATCACAGGGTCCTGAGGTGACATATATCCTCCTCATCTTACAAAGAAAATGGTGGGATTAAGGGATTCAAGACAGACATAAGAAATTACAAAAGTATAAATTTTGGAGAACTAATAAAATGTCCATGAAATCTTTCTATTTTATGTTTTTCTGCTGTGGCTTCGGCCAGTCCCTCCGTTCAAGGTCCCTGACTTAGCCGCAACATTTTCTCTCCCTTTTCCTCTATATAAATGTGTCATGGCGATGAAGGCTTGTTTGTTCTCTCGATTTTGGTGCAGGATTCTTCGACTGGTCCAGTACACTAAAAACAAACCGATTAAACAGAGACACATAATTCCAAAATTTATTGCAGTAGAGTTTCCAATAGACTCAATCCAAGTCGTGGGGTTTAATTCATAAAGATTTTTTGCCACTTGATCTAACGCCTCAGCTCCAGGCACAATATTTAAGTGACTCTGAGAGGCTTGAAAAATTTGTTGTTTTAATTTAGAAATGTCTAAAGTGAGATTATCTTCTCTTCCCTGTAAATGGCGTCTAACCATGTCCCAGTGATGTTTAGACTCATTATAAATTTGGGGTGTAATACAAAAATCTGAAGTATTCCAGTCACATTGTAACTGGAAACGATGTTCCAAGCTCATGAGTCTATCTCCCATCCAAATGACAGTTTGTCTAAGGTCATTAATTTGATTTGCCAATTTTTGATCGATATCAGATTGTGAATTCCACAACCTTGTGGAATTCTTTTGCCAATTGTTAACAAAGCTTACTGTCTGAACAGAAGAGTGCAATGCGACTCCTGCCACAGCGGCTGTAGATGTGACTGCAATTAATCCCATAACCACTGCAATTAAAGTAAAAATGAATCTTTTGGATCTTTTTAAAATGCCTTTTAATACTTCAGTTAAAATATGGATGGATGGCGAGGCCTCCCATGGTCGATCCATGGACACAGGGATCCACACGCCTTCTCTTGCTCTCACTAGCAGAATACGGTGCTGCCAATCAAAAGTCGAATCAATGCAAGTAAACAGTCTGCAATTTTCACACGTTATAGTTTGGGAGTCTGGTTTAATAACTATATTTCCTATGACTAACATATAAGGGGATTTTACACAACTTTGTAAAGGAACTGTTAGACTGGAATTTAGGTTGATAGAGTAAAATGTCTTATAATCTCTTGTTTCTATAGTTTGGTTTCCAGACCAAATTCTAAGGTGGTATGAAGCCACAGTAAGCCTCCATAATTCTGGATGTTCAGGACCAAAAACAGGACTTATTATTTTTGGTCTTGGAGTAGAGATTCCCTTTTCCCCCCATTTCCAAGGGTAGAAAGACTGTAATTTTTTGTGCTTATGTTTGTCTACATTTTTTGTTAAGTCACTATCAACAGTTGGACTCACTAGTGCACTGGGACAGAATTGAGTTTGTCCTGTGCAATCGTGGTAGAATTGACCTCGAGGTGCCCAATCTATAACAGTTCCAAATGTATTATTTTGTAAAATTACAGCACTATCGGCCACACATTTTTCCCAAACTAAATCTCTTGTTTCTATGGAAATCTCCTTGGGGCGAGGTTTTCCTTTTGGCCTAAATTTTAATGATCTTTGATAAGAGAAGTCTTGTAAATAGTTTATCTGTGGTTTGAGTGACATTCCGCTTACCATGTGATAAGTAAATTTACAGGTGGGATTGAGAGTAGGTACTTCTACCAACCAATTTTGGATATCAGGCATTAAACATCCTGGTGCTTTCCCTAGACATATAGGAGGATAACGATACCCAATGGAAATATTTATCATCATTCCTTCTTCCTCCGGTTTGGCAGGGCAACGATCATCTGTGGGACCAGGTACCGACACACTATTACTAACATATACTTCAATAGGATTATCCATCCATGTGACTGCCCGAATTAAGGGCGGGAAAGGCACATAGGCCCAGTAGGTATAATTAGCTGCAGCTGCTCCTGCAGGCATGGGGAGACTTACCACCGTTGATACAACCATTAAAGCTGCAAGCAGCATTTTTTTCTGAGGTTTGTGTCACCTTTGTGCTAGCTAGGCTTTTTCTAGCTAACAGTGTCAGCTTCTTTAACTGTGCCCAGGTCAGCAGCTCCGCCTTCTTGGTGTGTGGTGACTTCATCTGTTTTTTTTAATATCACCACTTGACTCATCATGCGAGTCAATGGTGCTCGATTGCGGTGTTTCCGTCTCCGTGGAGGCGCTTTTCTTTGCATCTCCACTGGGTTCATTGTAGAACTTCAAATGTCTAGTGGGTATCGAAATAGGAAGCTGATTTTCTCCTGGTGAAACACAAGCAAAACCTCTTCCCCAGGTTATCACCTTCCCTATTTCCCATGTCCTATTTTTGTTGTCTTTCCACCAAATCAGTTTTCCTTCATGTGGACTGTTCTTTTTACCAGTAAGATGCTGTTCTGCAGAAGTAGTAGTCTGATTTCTATAAATGTTTAAAAAATTTAAAGTATAGAGTGCTAGATTAAGCTGCATCTGAGGAGAGGTACACTCCTTACTGTCTCCCCCTTCTTTTTGTTTAACTAACTGAGTTTTGAGTGTTCTATTAGTTCTTTCAACTATGGCCTGTCCTTGGGAATTATAAGGAATTCCTGTTGTGTGTGTAATATTCCACTGATTTAAGAAATTTTGGAAAGCTTTACTACAATAACCTGGTCCATTGTCAGTTTTAATTTTTTCTGGAACTCCCATTACAGCAAAACAAGATAATAAATGTTTTTTAACATGGGAAGTACTTTCTCCTGTCTGGCATGTTGCCCATATGAAATGTGAATAAGTATCAACTGTTACATGAACATATGATAATTTTCCAAATGAAGGTACATGGGTAACATCCATTTGCCATAATGCATTAGGACACAGACCTCTGGGATTAACTCCTGCCTCTTGAGTGGGCAGGTGTAGTACTTGACACTGGGTACAATGTTGTACAATATTTTTTGCCTGTTTCCATGTGACATCAAATTTGTTTTTTAACCCTGCTGCATTTACAAGAGTCAAAGCATGAAGTTCTTGTGCTTTTATGAATGCAGAGGATACCAATAAGTCAGCTTGTTCATTTGCTTTAGTTAAAGGTCCTGGTAACTTAGTGTGTGCTCGAATATGAGTAATATAAAATGGGAAATTCCTTTTTCTTACAGTTTGTTGTAACAAATTGAACAGCTGGTTTAACTGGTCATCCATGCTATATTTAATTAGAGCTGTCTCAACATCCCTTGTAGCCTTCTACATATGCAGAATCTGATATAATATTAACAGGTTGATTAAAATCTTCTAACACTGTAATGACTGCAACCAACTCTGCCCTTTGAGCTGATTGATATTGAGTTTTGACTACTCGCTCCTTTGGCCCTGTGTAAGCCACTTTTCCATTGCTGGAACCATCAGTAAATACTGTCAGAGCATTTTCTAAAGGTTTATGTCTGGTAATTTTAGGTAAAATCCAAGTAGTCAATTTTAAAAATTGGAAGATTTTTGTTTTGGGGTAATGATTATCAATAATTCCCACAAAATCAGCAAGGCCAATTTGCCATGCACCAGAATTGATAAAGGCTTGTTTAACTCGTTCCTTGGTTAAAGGAACAACTATTTTGTCTGGGTCATTACCACACAATTTTATTATTCGTAATCTTGTCTGACCAATTAATGTAGCTATTTGATCCAAGTACAATGTAAAAGTTTTAATTGTACTGTGGGGAAGGAATGACCACTCCACAAGATCAGTATTTTGAACAATGATGCCTGTTGGAGAATGTGCAGTAGCAAAAATCAAAAGTTGGAGTGGGGCTAAAGAATCTATTCTACTTATTTGTGCTGACCGAATTTTTTCTTCAACTAATTTAATTTCTTTTGTTGCCTCTGGGGTTAATATTCTTCTACTGTTTAAGTCTGGATCTCCTCTTAGGATAGAGAACAAATTTGACATGGCATAAGTAGGAATGCCTAGAGTTGGCCGAATCCAATTAATATCGCCTAACAATTTTTGAAAGTCATTTAATGTTTTTAATGTGTCTTTTCTTATTTCTATTTTTTGTGGCTTAATTTTTCTATTTTCTATTTGCATCCCTAAATAATGAAAAGGAGCAGAGGTTTGGATCTTATCAGATGCTATTGTTAGTCCTGCGTTGGCCACCTCTGCTTGCAGAAATGTGTAACAGTCAATTAATTTGTCTCTTGTTTCTGCAGCACATAAAATATCATCAATATAGTGAATGATATAACAATCTGAAAATTTGTTTCTAACTGGTTGAAGGACTTGACCTACGAAAGTTTGACATATAGTTAGACTATTAAGCATTCCCTGAGGTAATACTTTCCACTGAAACCTGGTGGCTGGTTCTTTATTATTTATGGCTGGTATAGTAAAGGCAAATTTTTCACAATCTTGCTCTGTCAGAGGAACGGTAAAAAAGCAATCCTTAAGATCAATTATAATTAAAGGCCAGTCTTTTGGGATCATGGCCAGAGAGGGCAATCCAGGTTGGAGAGGCCCCATGGGTTGAATTACAGCGTTTAAGGCTCTTAAGTCCATTAACATACGCCATTTGCCTGACTTTTTCTGAATTACAAATACAGGAGAATTCCAGGGTGAGAATGAAGGCTCAATGTGTCCCTTTTCTAATTGTTCCTTTGCTAATAAGTGTAAAGCCTCCCGTTTTTGCTTTGGTAGCGGCCACTGATTTACCCATACCGGTTTTTCTGTTTTCCAAGTTAATGGAATGGGTTTAGGAGGCTCTACAGTGGCCGCCCCTAAAAAGGATACCCTATTCCTTTTCTTTTTTGATTTTTCTTAGTCGCAATTGGGACTTTAATGCCATTTTCATTTTTTCCTAATCCCTTTCTTGGTATATATCCCATTTTAGTCATGATTTTTTGACTCATGGGGCTGTATAATGGAGCAGGCATAAGGATTTCTGCACCCCATTGTTGTAACAAATCTCGACCCCATAGATTAACAGGAATTGAAGTAATCATTGGCTGAACAGTACTTTCTTGATTATCTGCCCCTAAACAATGTAAAATCATTGTACTTTCATACACTTCTGAAGCTGTGCCTACGCCGACAAGTCTTGTAACAGCCTTTTGTTTAGGCCAATTTTTTGGCCACTGATTTAAAGCAATGACAGAGATATCTGCTCCTGTGTCTACTAACCCTTCAAACTGTTTTCCTTGAATAATGGCCTTACACACAGGTCTGCTCTCAGAGACCAGACTTGCCCAATAGGCAGCCTTTCCTGCCAGATCAGTGCTTCCGAACCCTCCTGTTCTTTTTATCTCACTGTTTTTAACTTTAATATAAGGTAGGAGTAATAATTGAGCGATCCTGTCTCCTGGACTGGCACTCCAAGGAATTGAGGAACTAATAACCAATTGAATTTCGCCTTTATAGTCTGAATCAACCACACCAGTGTGAATTTGAACTCCTTTTAGATTTAAACTTGATCTTCCTAAGATTAGTCCTACAGTCCCCTCAGGCAATGGGCCTTATACCCCTGTGGGGATTTTTTGTGGAGGCTCCCCTGGAAGCAGAGAGACTGCTTGTAAAGTACATAGATCTACTGCTGCTCTGCCACTTGTGGCGGGGGATAATTGCTGTATTGTGATAACTGGCTTATTCCCTGAGACACTTGCGACAGTGGGGGTTGTTGTTCCTGAAAACCCTGGGGAACAAAGGGTTGAATTTTGAATGCCCCAGTTTGTTGCGGGGCCTGAGGCTGGCCCCTCCTCTCGTTTCCCGACAGTGGTTGCCCATTTTTATCAAATTTAGAACGACATTGATTACCCCAATGTTTTCCCCTTTTACATCTTGGACATAGGCCAGGTGGCCCTTTATCTGTTGTTGTAGTAACTTGAGTAGCTACATTTTGTTTATTTGTGACTAGGCAATTCTTTTTTAGATGACCAATTTGACCACAATTATAGCATTTTCCCCCAAATGTTTTCACTTGTCCTCCTAAAGCAACTCCTGTGATTGCTTGAGCCATAAGCATAGCTTTATGCATAGCTCCTCCAATTCCATCGCAGGCTTTAACATACTTTGAGATTACATCTGATCCTGCGGGAACCCTTCCTTTTAATGGCTTAATGGCTGATTGACAATCTGGATTGGCGTTTTCATATGCCATCAACTCCACTATGACTTTACGGGCATTCTCATCGGTAATTGACTTTTGAGCAGCATCTTGAAGTCTTGCTACAAAATCAGGGTAGGGCTCTTTTGAGCCTTGTCTTACTGTATTAAAGGAAGGGCAGGCAGTTCCTGGGTCTTGGATTTTCTCCCAGGCCCTAAGGCAGATAGCCCTGATTTGCTCAATGGCCTCATTTGGCATTATTGCTTGTTGGTCAACAGTGCTCCAATTTTGACCTATTCCTAATAGTTGATCTGCATCTATGTTAATTGGAGGATTGGCAGTCCTATTTCTTCGGACCTGCACTTGTACCCCATCAATCCACCAAGTCTTAAATTGTAAAAATTGAGAGGGTGAGAGTGATGATTTTGCCAGAATCTCCCAATCATAAGGAATGAGTCTATGTCCATGAGCAATGGAATCTAATAATGTTCTCATGTAAGGAGAGTTGGGTCCATACTGTTTTACTCCTTCTTTTATTTCTTTTAGCATTTTTATAGAAAAGGACTGATATCTGGCTTCAGCTACGGGAGGCTCTCCCTCTTGGGCCCCTTCTCCAGGTGGTCTTGCTTCTAATATTACTGGGAATTGCCATGCCTCAATATCTCCCTGTTTTCTTGCCTCATCAATAATTTTATGTATTGCACTACCTTGTGTACTAGGCGGTGCTGTAGGATTAAGTCTCATGGTGGGTGGCTGAGGATATGGCGCCCTGCCCTGTGGCACTGGCAATGCTCCTGGTTGTCCATACAGATTTTCTGGAGGCTGCAGATACTGCAGTTCAGCTGGCGGCCAGTATTGATAGGCTAGTGGCGGCTGAATCTTACTTTCTACCTGCTGATATTGTGGACACTGTATTTGGATTGGCATTGCCGTGACAGAGACTCTATCTTTTTCTATTTGATCTTCTTTTGGAGTTTGTACTTGTTTAACCTGCATTTGAGGTTCTAAGGTTGCAGGCATCTGAGCTGTTGTAAGAGTTGGCCATCGTGGTTTAGACTCTGATGGCTCTGCTAATTCTGGATCTTTTTCCCCTAATTTTGACGTTTCAGGATATATTACCTCCTGTAATTGATTATTGTCAACATTTTGCGTTGACCGAGCCATTACCGGCTCTGCTACACATTTACAGTGTGAACTTTCTTTTCCTTTCCGGGATTCTATCCCTGCCTCTTTTTCACAATCTACTGCACAGCTTTTAGGGACATCAGAAATTGAAATGTTATCTTCTTCTGTTTGCAACGGTTCTAAAGCTACTTTAACAATGACCCAATCATTCCATACTGTAAGTGGGATGATTTTACCTTCCCTACTTGCTTGTTTTAATTCTTTGCCAATTTTTTTCCCAATCTTTTAGATCTAAAGTTCCCTGTTCTGGAAACCATGGACAAAACTGTTCTATTGTTTGAAAGAGCGTAATTAGATTTTTGGTAGACACTTTAACTCCCCCTCTTTTTAAGAGAATTTTTATAAAGCTGCGATAAGAGGCATATTTACTTTTAGTTTGCCCCATTGTTACCCTAGGTTCTTCCGAGCGCACAAGCTTACCACAAGGCTGACTGTAAACGTACTCGGGAGTCTCTCGTCAACTTGTCCTCAATGACCACGCTCCAGCGTACCTTCCCCTTAGAGAAAAGCCCCACGTTGGGCGCCAGATGAAGGGGTGGCCTGCCCCTCCACACCTGTGGGTGCTTCTCGTTAGGTGGAATGAGAGACTTGAGAAAAAGAATAATACACAGAGACAAAGTATAGAGAAAGAAAAGCGGGGCCTAGGGGACCGGTGCTGTGCTTACAGAGGATCCACACCGGCACCAGCCCCTGAGTTCCCTCAGTATTTATTGCTCAAAAGATAAGGGAGTAAATCAGCAGTAAGACATACAGATACACGGAGATGTTCCATTTCCCAGGGATGGGCAGGAGACAGATGTTTTTCTTTTACTGAGATTTAAGAGAATGGTACTGACCTTCAACCACAAGCAGGCTTTAAGCATTTGCCTAACAAAGCACATTCCTTACAGCCCAAAATCTTTTCAACCTTAATTACCACAGCGATGTCTCTAGCAAGGACAGGATTGGGGGTAGAGTCACAGATTAACAGCATCTCAAATACAGAGCCAAATGGAGTCTCTTAAATTTACTTCTTTCTATATAAACACAGTAACAAGCTGACCCCTCTTTTCCCCACAAAGGATTCACAGATAACAGTTGGAGCTCAATGTCAGAGAGTAGTGGTTACTGACAAATGAGGGCAAGTTGTACTGTCCAGACCATGTCAGCAGACCCCATCTTCCTTTGAAATAGACACTAGAATTTCTAGGTCAGCTCCTCCTTGGATCAAAGGGTCATGGTCATGCCAAGCTGAGAATAGACTAAGTATAATAAAAAAAAATTCCAATATCTGTGAAAAGATTACCCTTCTGGACCCTCCCACTTGAACTCTCTTCTAGCTTGTTCCCACCCTGTCCTCACAGACTCTTCTAATCATGAGTTGCAGTGTTCAATATTCTAATTTTTACCTGAAAAAAAAACCCTAGCTCTCTCAATTGTTTATTGTAATGGGAATATACACACACATACATATACATACACACACAGATACATTTATATATAACATATTTTATATATATTATATATATGTATATAAAATATATATAAAGGCAGGCTCTACTGACCCTGAAAAGAACTCTTCACAAAGGGAATGGAAGCTATGCAACATCCTCACTCCCAGGGCTGTGACACCTGAGTAGGAATTTCAGGTTGCCACACATTCATAGACTTGCTTTCCTGGTCCCTTCCCATGAGTGAGGAAGGAAGCAAGCAGCTTTGCTGACTTAAACAGGTCCACACCCTGCCACCCAACATTCTGCCTCAGCCCACAGTCTGGTCCTGTTTTACTTGTTTCTTCACTAGAGGTTCTCCCATAATACAGCCCAGCACGGGGGTCTACCATTAGTATAAATGACAGGGATCTATTCTATATGTGGAAATTGTTGTTTAATTAAACTATGTGTTTTGAAGATATTTTATTACTGCTGATATTTCTCTATTGTTTTAGGAGTTGCAGAAAAGTTTGTATGATTAAAGCATGCAAAGCCACCAATGAAATCATGTACCTCCAAATAGCTGTTTCTTTTATTTAATGCACAGAGACCTTTAAAAAAAATCTGCAATGTTTTTGGCCAGAAAATTACTCATTCAAACTGAAGTGACATCAAGAATTGCTTTTGCCCTGGAAATATTATTGGGATACTGAGGGACGATATTTGATATCTCATGTGCCACTCATATGCTTGAGTAGTTTTTAGAATACAAAAATATTCATCTTTCCTATTGTGATGTTACATCAACTTGCTCTACACAAGTCTCCCAATTCCAGGGTACAGTAGTGTAAAACTACATGGAGATTACTTGAGACATTTGAAACCTCCAAAAATATCTCTACTAAAATTCAAAAATCTTCTACAAAATTATTCTATAAAGCTTCTACAAAATTTCAGCTGCCTATCCAATGCATTATATTTTACATTTATTCTAGACTACTGGCTATTTTATTTATTCTTCACCTTCTTTTTCCTAGGTTTCAATATCTGGATACTATTTCAGTTATAAAATATTTTTGTTGCTAATGTGGTCAAATAAGGTAACTTTTTCTTTAAAAAAAAAAAAATACATCTGGCCATCATCATAATAGGGTGGATTTTCCTGTTACACAATGGCAGAATATTTCTGGCAGAAGTTCTGGTTAAATTAATCACTATTTTCTGCACAACAAAATCAGAAGTGATATTTCTGAATCCCTCTCAATTGCACTTCCAAGTAACTTGACCCCATACTTCTTGTAAGCAATGTTCAGAGCACAGGGTATGACTACTGTTATGTAAAGGCTGACCTTAGTATCAAAGTAGAAGGTTAAAGAGTCATCCTCAGAAACTGAACCTAAAAAACAGCAAGATAAAATGGATGCTGGTTTCCTATGGAACTCTTTCTAGAAAGGATCCTATTCTAATAGATATTTTCCTTTAAAAGTATTGCTGATGAGAATAGGGTGTCCTCTAAAATCCATATGCTAAGACTTTTATACAATGAATATAAAGAAAGCTAAGCTTAACTATTTGATACATGATTGCCATTAGAAAGTTGGAGTAATAGATTCTTTTGCTAGAATGCTGAAAAGAAGTGAGTTGGCTAAGTGAATACTGGTAAGTATTTACTGAGCATCATCCAAAAAAAATTCTGAATTGTTGAAGCACCAGTATTCTGATCACTAGCGTCTTTTTTACTATCTTGTCTGATAACATAAGAATATCTCTTAGGAAGAAATGGTCCTCAAAGCAACCACCTTATGTTCCCTTAAGAGAAATGAAACATTAACAGAGGGCATGAACATCAGCAATGGATATTGCAATTGATTTGCCTGAGAAAAGAAGTGTAATGTGTGGGATTTGTGCCCAAAAGCAAATGAGAAAGATAAGTAAAGAGGAGTGAGAAAGGGAGGATGAAGAGAGGGGTAATGAAATCTCCAGGGATGGGATGGTCTAGATCTCCATTACACTTGTTTTTCCCAGTGCTATTATGTGACCCTCTTCTCTCACTCATTTCCAAAAATCATTAATAAAGTCTACAGGGCATGAACACTTTGTTTGAGAGTGTGTTTTTGGGTAGGTGGGTGCTAAACTTGAAGGGGATGTATTCCATACCTTGGTCATTGTGTTTCACAATCGAGATTGCCAATGTGAACAAGAAAGAAAGAGGAAGAAAAGAAAGAAGGAAGGAAGGAGAGAGGGAAGGAGGGAGAGAGGGAAGGAGGGAGAGAGGGAAGGAGAGAGAGAGGGAGGGAGGGAAACAGGAAAGGAAAGGAATACGTTGAAAAAAAGTATCTACTAGATTAAGATTCCTTCTAGAAAGAACTCCACAGGAGACCAGCATTCATTTTATCTGGCTGTTGTTAGGTTCAGTTTCTGAGAATGGCTCTTTAACCTTCTGCTTTGATACCAAGGGCAGCCTTTACATAACAGTAGTCATCCCCTGTGCTATGAATGTTGCTTACAAGAGGAATTTATTTGGTCAAGTTACTTGGAAGTGCAATTGAGAAGAGAGAGGAGGTAAAAGGAAGGGAGGTGAAGGCAAAGGGGAGCAGTAGGAGAGGGGAGGGGAGGAGGGGAGAGAAGAGGGAAAAGGGAAAGGGAAATTTAAAAAGGAGAAGGAAAATAAAGGAGAGGAGAAAAAGGAGAAAGAGGAAAGGAGAGAAAGGAATTTGGAGAAATCTTGAGGTGTGACTTCCATAGGCTGAGAAACTGTGACAGGGTGCTGGGCTAATGTTACTTAGATCTCAAATAAAGGTGGCCCCAGCAGATACCTCACTGGCCTTAGGAAGAGATGTTCTTTGTGAGGTTCACTTACTTTCCTAAACTTTTCTAGAATCTCATTATTATTATTCAATGTCTCTTGCCATGATGCTGACAGACCCTGCCTTGCCTCCCTGCCTTCATCTTTGACAGTTGCCCAAAGTTAGCCATATTGATGAGCAGGAAGGGTAACAGCTTTGTTTCCATTACACAGTGGGAATTGGAATTCAATGTCAGGGCTTGGAACAGAAGCACCGGGACCACCCTTCCCTAATAAGGGATGGCTCAGTGCACAGAGCTCCTTCTGAAATTACCCTGGCTCCTCCGTTCCATGTTGCCACTCCTCCTCTCTCACTGGAACCAGACTCTGAACCCAACGCCATTTTATCACAGCCATGGTTTAATGTTTTGAGAGCTCCATTTTGTGAGGTAAAGGAAACTGCATTCTAGGATTTTCTACAATGAGAGTCCTTCTGATACTGCAATGATCCAATCACCAAATTGAAACCCCTGGTAATGTCCTAGCCTGATGAGTATCTAGACAGCTACCACTCTGGGGCCCTGCTTCCTGGGGCACGCAGCTATAATTGTTGAAGCCAGCCTTAGCAACCTGTGATGTTTTCCCCAGCCAGTATCCCTCACCCTTGAGCTGAGTATTCCAGAGTCAAACTAACCTGATGACATAATATTATCTTCATTTCTCAGGGAAAACTGCAGTTTAGAGCTGTTAAGAAGTTGCTCAAGGTCATCTAGCTAAATGAAGTTCTCAGAAACTCTTTTGTCTAAATCTAGACCATATGTTCTCTCTGTGTTGCCACCCAGCCTTCCATTATTTATATTCTGAACTATTCCACAAAGAATTTGAGGCTTTAAAAATTAACAACTGAATTATAAATTATAAGTAATCCTCCTGTGCATTTGGAGAACATAAATAAATTCCACTGAGATTTATCCTCGTGAGAAGCTGGTCCTCAGTATTACAGATCCAGAAACTAGACCAATGGTGAATTCACCAAAATGCCAACCCCCTCCATAAGGCTACCTGAAACTACCCTGTGGTCTTTCCCAAGTATAGGAACTACCGAGGAAACAGCTGGGCCTCCATGGGTATCACCACAGATACTGGGGGTGATGCCTCTTATAAGACTGTTTAGCACTGAGACTTGAGATCCAGTTGCAATTATCCTCAGCTCTCGACAAGTCACCTTAACAGCAAATTGAGTTTAACGATTAAACCTTATGTTTAAGCTCAGAATTGCTGCACCGGGATGAGTTGAACAAGTCAGTCCTCCCAACACATTCTCATCTTAACCTGCCATATTGCAATGCTACCCAGCTGCTAGCACTGAGATACTGCCATAATTCTCCTCAGATTATTTTGGCTGGATCTTGATTTTTGGAAGCCCAATGGGTATTTTATGTGCTTGACAGACACATTTGGCCCAGTTTCCTATTTTCAAAGTGATTATTGCTGGGTCATCATTAAAGATAATTTTGAAATGTTCTTCCTTTTTGGTGGACCCATTTTGGTTTTCTACCCTGAGAATGGTCTTTGGCAGCCTAGCTCCTAACACTGTGCTTTAGCTGATTTAGCATCCCAAGTCAATATGTCAATTTCACTAAAAAGAAGGGATATTTTTTCCAAAATGGCAAAGGGTTTCTTTACTCAGCCTGTTCTTTAGGGCCACAGTGGTTGGGATCTCTGGATTTACAACTGAGTGAAAAAGCCAGCACCAGCATTTACCAACTGTGTGGTCTTGGACAAATTCCTTATTCTGTCTAAACCTAATTCCTTGATCTGTCTACACCTAATTCCTTAATTCATTCTAAACTCAGCCTTATTCCACCCTGTGATGATTAACAAAATGCATATAAAGGCACTTAGAATACACTCTTACACAAAATTAAGTGTTCAGAAAATAATATTTTTATTAAAATTATTGCCATTCATTACATAAAAAGCGAGAAAATGTCAATTACTCCTTGGAAGGTAGAGTACAGAAAACCATTTGTGTATCTAAGATATTTATATGAGTTCATGGATTAGGGTTCCATTTAGTTTTAAGAGGTCTGTCTTCAACTTTTTCTCTATATGAATAATACATTTAGCAGGCAACTGACAGAGTAATCTCTCTAAAACTGAGCACTAATCTGGTTGCACACCATTTAAAAGACATCAATGAATCATCATTGTCAAATAATTTAAACACATACTCTTTGTCTTGACGCCCCCACCCTACCCCTACTTGAGACATTAACTATAAAGAGTCCAGAAGAGGGTTTGAAACATAATTGGCACTCATTAAGTTTCACTTTGCCTTCCTTTCCTTGAACATTATTGCCCAACTCAGCAATAACTCCCTCTACACTCCTGTGTGTAAGGACATTTCAGTGTTTCCTGAACGCAACCAGCATTTCCCAGTTCCCTCTATTTCTCATCCTATCAGTCAAAACCCTGCTTTTCTTCCAAGCTCAGGTCAAATGTAAACTTGTTTATAAATCTTTGCCTGTAAATTCCTATTTGAGGGAACTCTGTGTGTATGTGTTTGTGTGTGTGTGTGTGTGTGTGTGTGTGTATGTGTATTTTGGAATAACTTTATGTTCTTGTATATTTTACTATAGTCCTAGAACTCTCCAAACATTCCATACCACTTTGGAAATGCTAGAAAACTTATATGCCACCAAAGAAAATGATGCTGGGAGGATGATCTATTAGGAATCCAACACCTTTCCAACCTTAGGACTTAGGCTTGGATGTGTGAAAGAAAGAGCACAGGCTTCAAGGTTCAGCAGACCTGGGTTTGAATCTTATCTCTAGTATTTAATAATTATTTGGCCATGGACAATTAGTGAATGTCTATGAGAATTAATCTGCTCTAATAGGATCATTAATACCCACTTTTGAGGTCTGGTTCTGCAGATTCTAAATAATATAAATGAATTTCAATGCCTAGCAAAAGGTGTATGCTAGGTAAATGGCAAATCTTATCATTATTTAGTCAACTGGCAAAAGTATTGGCTCTAGTCCTTACTTAAGCCTGTTAAACTGCTCAGGAAGTCCGTAGAATTTTCCTACGATTTAGATGCCATGTTTCAGTCAAGGAATTCAGTTCAGCTATGCCTGTGTATCCAACCCAAATTGGTACCTTGCTTTGAGAAGCCCAGTTAGATTCTTCCAGAGGAATATGAATTCTTTTATAAATGTAATAAACCACGAAGGGAATTGCTTTGACTCAGTGCCATATCCACATTTCCTTTTGAGAAAACAGGACTTAATAAAAGATGAACTGATCCTATGTCTTACAATTTAAGTATCAATTGTAATTGAAAGCAACTCATTTTGTAAGTGAAAAATGTGAGACGAAAGCATTAATGTCTGTATTCTGTCCAGCATCTCAAACCTATTTAATGACAAAACTAGATCTGGAAACCAGGTCTTCTAACTCCTAACACAGCATAACCCACGTGAGACACATGAAAAGGCCCAGCATATCACTAGCATCCACTGTAAGTATTTTTTTTTTCTTTTCACCTATTCCAAGCTAAACCTCTACTAATTACAATGCCTCCAAACTTATTTCAGTTGGGAAGTTTTTTGCAGGGGATCTAAAATGATGGTGATAAAGTGTTTTTTCCCATGGTGAAGTTATGTACTGTTCATGCAATGGAACCAAGTTGGCTAATTATTGTAAATTATTATATTTTTTAGACGGAGTCTTGCTCTGATGCGCAGACTGGAGTGCAGTGGTGTCATCTCGTCTTGGCTCAGCTCACTGCAACCTCCACCTCTTGGGTTCAAGCAATTTTCCTGTCTCAGCCTCCCAAGTAGCTGGGACTACAGTTGCACAGCACCATGCTTGGCTAATTTTTGTATTTTTAGTAGCGACGGGGTTTCACCATATTGGTCAGGCTTGTCTCGAAGGAAATCTTTTTCTAGTGAGTACGAAACAGTCATTCCTTCCTTTGGTGTAGAGAAAATTGAAGTACAAGGATAAAAGCTATGTCTAAAACATATCAAAACCTCTTAAACTTGCGTCTGGATGTTTTTGACATCATGTAGAGTCAATCAAAGTAAAATTCTGCAAGTCTTAGAAAATCAATGTAGATGAATAATGGACAAGATCCAGAACTGCTGGACCTCTTTTTTTCATGACTTCATTAATTCAGCAGCAATGCTTCTGTATTCCTAATTGTTTCTAAGCATATCTATAGTTTTCTCTCAAAAATCACACTGGCTTTGGAAAATGTTTATCATCTTCAAAGTCAATAGATTGCTTCATAATTAACAAATTAAATTTATTATTTTTTTCAAACAAAGCAGGCAATCATGTTAGACTAAAATTTCCTCATTGATGAACATTCCAGGATGCCATTTACCCTTACCCACATGCTTGTAAAAAAAAAAAAAAAAAAATGTAATATTAGATCATTGGTGTTTGTGCAGTTTTTGATGAATTAGCATTTTAATCAGACATAATTCAGACTCGCATTTTAAAGCCTTAGTAGGGGTAATCCACATGTTTCTCAAAAACGAGGAAACCCTCTTCTTTAATATTTCATAGGGCAAAATTAGGTGAGTCTGGACAAATACGGTCTGCACACTAGAGAGGCCTCAGTCACTCTATCACAGACAACCACTGCTTCACTCTTTCTTCAAAGTTTACACCAACAAAAAGCAGAGATTGCTGTAGAAATTATATGATTATTCTCAAGGTCTGTGAAGATCCAAAACCTAACTAGGTTAAAACTTTATATGCAGATCTGATGTCTTCAATATGAGTCAGCCCATCAGCAAAAGCACTCCATTGATTACAGGGAGTAAAGCATGTGGCAGACACTCTCTTGCCTACTAAATACCCATTTCCCTTTATTCCTTACAATAGGAACCCCTATTGTTGCTGTAATATCAATGTTTCCAGATTAAAAACCAAAATCTCAGCCCACCTTGCAGGTGGGCATAGACAGTGACATCCTTCTAGCTAAAGATATGTAAGTGGAAGCTAAGAAGTGTGACTTCTCAGAAAGTTATTTGAAAGCAGAGTGACAAATGCCTTTGCCCCTTTGTTCTTTCCATTACTCTTGCATGGAACACTGATGTTATGCTAGAGATGGAGCAGCCATTTTTCAACCTTGAGGAGGTATGATTATGAACAATCTAATCACAAACTGAGTGGAAAGATAGAAAAAGCCAGGCACTCTGGGACATCAAGGTGCCACTTTACCAGTTCTCAACTTTCTATCTCATGCATTTGTTATTCTAGAAGACAAACAAAAACAAAAACAAAAACAACTTTAAAGGCTCTAGCTGGATACATCACAATAAATTTCATGTTCTGTTTTGTGCATTGAACTGAATTATTTTTCTCTTGAATGGGAACTTTATGTATCCTGTGGAGAGGAATATGAAAAATAACATGGCTTCTTCCTGATGAAGTCATTTTATGACAGGAATAGAAATCTTAATTTATCAGCAGCACAGAGATTCCTATATTGATCATCCCTACCCTGGAAATGTCCACAACCCAAATTAAAATAAGAATTGTTTACTTACATCAGATCCAGCAACAGAACTGATTAAGTCAGCAACTATTTTACTGCATCTATTGAAAATGCTTTATATTTTAGACTGCTAAGATGGCAAATAGCATTGATTGATTTTTCCAGTGTTAAATCAACCCTGTATTGCTGGTAAATTTCACATGGTTCTGATTTATCCTTCTTTTAATATATAGTTGTATTTGATTTGTGAAAATTTTGTAAAATTTTTGTATCTATCTTTATAAGAAATATTGATAAATATTTCTCTCTCTTTTTGTATTGTCTTCAGTTTTGGTATCAGGGTAATACTGGTCTCATGGAGTGATTTGGAGTCTTCTATTTTCAGGAGGGGTTAGTACAGAATTAATATTATTTCTCCCTTAAATGTTTGTTAGAAATGACTAGTGATATTTTCGTGGCCTGGAGCAAGATTTTGTAATTTGTATTTTACAAGAAATTTGTCTGTTTCAGATAAGTAACAAATATATATCATCCTTCTAATGTTTGCATAATCTGTTGTGGTGTCCTTTTAATCAGTCCTGTTTTGGTAGCCTAGATCTCTTTTATCTCCATAAGTCTTCCTATAGCTTTATAAGTTTTATTGAACTTATAACTAACTAACTTTGGGTTTTATTGATATTCTATATTCTTTTTGTTTTCTACATCATTGATTATTCCTCATATTTATTAATTCTTTCTTTTGGTTTTGGGGATTAATTCGTTCTTCTTTTCTTAAGGTAGACACTTACACTATTGAATTAAGACTTTATTAATAAATTATTTATTGCTATAAATCTTCCTCTAACCATGGCTTTAGCTGCATCTCACAAATTTTGTTATGTGGTGCTTTCATTTTACTATGTAAATTTTTTCTTTGACCCATGCTTTATTAAAAAATGTTTTATTTAATTAGCAAATATCTGGAGATTTTCCAGATATGTTTCTGATGTCTATTTTCCATTTAATTATGTTGTGATGAGAGAATATACTTCTTGAGATTTCAATCCTTTCAAACTTCTTCCATGTTATTTTAGGCCCCCCAAAAATGTGCATTCTGTTGTTTGGGTGAAGTATTCCATAAATGTCAGTTAGATTAAATAGGTTGATTGTGTTGTTCAAGTCTAATACATTCTTACTGGGTTCTGTGTGTGTGTGTATCTTCCTCTTCTATTAGTTATTGAAATGGCGTGTTAAAATTTCCAAACATAATTGTGTATTTGTCTCCTTTTTTTTGTTCTGTCTGTTTTTACTTCGAGTACTTTGAAGCTCTCTTTTTAAGTGAATACTCATTTGAGATTGTTATATCTTGATAATTTAACACCTTTTAAATAAGAAATGCCACTTGTTATCCCTGGTAATATTCCTTGCTTTGAAATGTATTTAATTTGATATAGTTTTCTATTGATTAAAATTTTATGAAACATAATTTTTCATCTTTTTTTGTATTAAACTACCTGTTTCTTATATTTAAACTGTGTTTTTTTAACTTTTAATTTTAGATTTAAGGGTACATGTGCAACATTGTTGCATAGGTAAACTGTATGTCATGGGGGTTTGGTGTACAGATTATTTAGTCACCCAGGTAATAAGCATAGTACCCAACAGTATTTTTTAAATCCTCTCCCTCCTCCCCACCTCCACCCTCAAGTAAGCCCTGGTGTCCAGTGTTGCCCTCTCTGTGCCTATGTGTTCTTGTTGTTTAGCTCCCACCTATAAGTGAGAACATGTGCTATTTGGTTTTCTGTTCCTGCATTAGTTTGCTTAGGATAGTGGTCTTCAGCTCCATCCATGTTGCTGCAAAAAACATGATCTCCTTCTTTTTTATGGCTATATAGTATTCTATGACGTATATGTACCATATTTTCTTTTCCCAGTCTACTGTTGATGGGTATTTAGGTTGATTTCACATCTTTGCTATTGCAAATAGTGTTTCAATAAACATACATGCGCATGTGTTTTTATGGTAGAATAAATATATTCCTTTGGATATATACCCAAAAATGAGATTGCTGGGTTGAATGGTAATTCTGTTTTAAGTTCTTTGAGAAATCATCCTGCTTTCCACAATGGCTGAACTAACTTACATGCCTACCAGCAGTGTATAAATGTTCCCTTTTCTCTGCAATCTTACCAGCATGAGTTCTTTTTTGACTTCTTAATAATGGCCATTCTGACTGGTGTGAGATGATACCTCATTGTAGTTTTCATTTGCATTTCTCTATTGATTAGTGATGTTGAGCATTTTGTTAATATGCTTTTTGGCCACATGTATATCTTCTTTTGAAAAATATCTCTTCATGTCCTTTGCCCACTTTTTGGTGGGGTTTAAAAAATTTTTTTTTAAGGTCATATGTATTAGTTCACTCTCACACTGCTATAAGTAACTACCAGGCCAGGTGGGGTGGCTCACACCTGTAATCCCAGTACTTTGGGAGGCTGAGGCAGGTGGATCACCTGAGGTCAGGAGTTCAAGACCATCCTGGCCAACATAATGAAACCCCATCTCTACTAAAAATACAAAAATTAGCCAGGCATGGTGGCAGACACCTGTAATCCAAGCTACTTGGGAGGCTGAGGCAGGAGAATCACTTGAACCTGGGAGGTTGAGGTTGCAGTGAGCCGACATCACACCATTGCACTCCAGCTTGAGCAACAAAAGTGAAACTCCATCAAAAAAGGAGAAGAAGAAGAAGAAGAAGAAGAAGAAGAAGAAGAAGAAGAAGAAGAAGAAGAAGAAGAAGAAGAAGCAGCAGCAGCAGCAGCAGCAGCAGCAGCAGAAGAAGAAGAAGAAAAAGAACTACCTGAGACTGGGTAATTGATAAAGAAACAAGGTTTAATTGACTCACAGTTCTACAGGCTGTACAGGAGTCATGGATGGGGAGGCCTCAGGAAACTTACAATCATGGTGAAAGGGTGAAGGGGAAGCAAGTGCATCTTCACATGTTGGCAGGAGAAAGAGAGGGACAGGTGAAGTGCTACACACCTTCAAACAACTAGATCTTGTAAGAACTCTATCATAAGAATAACAAGGGAGAAATCCACCCCCTCAGGATCCAGTTGCCTCCCACTAGGTCCCTCCCCCAACACTGAGTATTACAATTCAACATGAGATTTGGGGTGGTGACACAGAACCAAACCATATCACCATATAATTGGATCTTGCTTTTATATCAGTCTGACAACCTCTGCCTTTTAGTTATATTGTTAACCCCTTATCTTAATAGGATCATTCATAAAGGAGGACTTACATTAACATCTGGACTTACATTATTTTTTATTTGTCCCATCTAATTTTGAGAGTTTGTCCCCCTTTTTCCTGACATTTTGGTACTAATTGAGTGTTTTTCTAATATTTCATTTTACATCCGTTGTTGGTTTATTAGCCTAGCCTCTTTGTAGGTTTTTTTATGGTAGCTTTAAAATTTACCATCTATATTGTTAACTTGTACATTCAAGTAATATTGCACAACTTTATTTATAGTATGAGAACTTTACAACAGTATGCTTGTTGTATTTCCATTTCTCTGCTCTGGCCTTGGTGCTATTTTGTCACAGTTTTACTTTTACATCTATTAGAAATGCCAAAATATATTATTATTCTTTGCTTATAAAAGTCTATTATCTATTAAATTTCTCAAAAATATTTTCATAAGCTTTTAAATTTACCCATATGTTTCCTCTTTCTGATGCTTTTTATTTCTTTGTGTAGTAAATTCAAACTTCTGGTAGTATTTTCCTTTTTCATGAAATATTTACTTTAACCTTTTTTGTAGTAAAGATCTGATGGTAATACATTCTCTTAGCTTTGATTTATCTGAAAAAGTCTTTATTTTGATTTTATTTTTGAAAAATATATTGTCTGGATATAGATTTAGTTTTCTTTTTCTTTTCAGCATTTTAAAGATATTTCATCATTTCTTCTTGCTTGGGTGGTTCCTGATGTCACATCTGCTGCCATTCCTCTGTACTTGACTTATTTTCTATCCTCTGGGTGGTTTTAATATTTTCTCTTCATCACTGATATCAGCAATATTACAACAATGTGCCTCGTGGTGTTTTTTTCCTTTTTTTTTCTGCTTTGGGTAATTTGGGAGTAATTTAGCTGCAATACTGAGACAATAGCTTCCTAAGAACTCTACCCAATGCCTTGTATATAAAAATATATCTCCACTGTGACCACTGGAAATAATAACTCTTTCTGATCCATTAATGAGCATTTAGGATTGTTCTGCCTGCTCCTTTCCGTGATTCTATGATGCTTTCCCTTGAGTCAAGTAGTTTCCTTACCTGCAAGCCTACATCACTATTTCACCAAAGACTTTAGAGGATCACTTTGTAACCTCTGAAGATACCTACCTCGATTTCAAATAGATAGGTAGACAGATGACAGAGGGATAGATAGAAGATAGATAGATAGATAGATAGATAGATAGATAGATAGATAGATACATAGATAGATCTAGAACAATATTAGATATCATATATCTAAATATAGAGATAGGGATAGAGAGAGAATGAGATAATAGAGATAGAGATATATGAAGTGTCTGTCTCTCTGTTCCTCTGCCTCGCAATGCTAGCTTCCTTGGATTTCCAAACACCAAAATCTTTCTTCTTCCTTCAATAAGATCACTGGGCTCTAGACACATTTGTTAAAATATGTTAATTTTATATTTGTCACTTTCCTAATTTATTTTCCAATTCCCCTTACATTTCCAGCCTCTTCTTTTCAGGCCTTCAGACCAACACAGTTCCAGTATTTTCCCCTTATGTCCTCAGTGTAAGATTTAAAAAAAATATGTAGCCATAATCACAGTATGATGGAGTATAGGGATGTAACAATCTAAGCTTTCCAGGAATCAAGTTTCTGTATTTCAAAATTATCTATTCCTATCCCTCCAACCTAAATTCCTCTTCCTTCTATGATGGATTAGAAAAAAATCTGGACCAAATATAGGAGGGCAGTGGTTAAGAGGGTAGGCTCTGGAATCAGACTTGCTGTGTTCACATCCCGCCTCTGCTTCTCACTAGATGCGTGACCAGGGCAAGTCACTCAGTTACTCTGAACCTCGGTCTCTCTACTTGTAAAGTAGGAATAATTATAGGTACTGTTAGAAGGCACTGTAGGGATTAAATAACATAATCTGGTTAAAGAATTTAGGACTGTGACTAGTGTAAGAAATGCTGTAATGATATTAGGTGTTATTATTATTACTCAGTATGTAACCGATGAACCCCTTGGCACTTTCAAAAGACACTTTTATAGTTTTAGAGGGTGTTTATTAGTCCAGATAAACTCCAGATTGGTCAAATATATGACTCTTTTTCCTTTGTATTATTCCACTTTCAAACAGTATGGATAGGGAACATTACATGGCAGGTCAATTTTTCCTGTGTTGAGTGTAGTCCCCAAGCCCACAATCTAGCTTGATGATTTGCTAGAGCGGCAAACAGGACACAGCATATAGTCATGCTCATGGCTATGACTTATTATAGTGAAATTATACAAAACAAAATCAGCAAAGCAAAAAGGCACTTGGAAAAATCCAGATGAAACCAAGTACAAGCTTCCAAGACCAGAGTCACACAGAACACACTTAATTTCCCCATCTTTGAAATGGGACAACACGAATGTACTAGGCAGCCCATTGAAGATTCAGTGTCCAAGGCTTTTATTGCAATCTGATAATAAAGGCATTCTCTGTCTAGCATGTACCAAAATTCCAGATTTCCTTAAGGAAAGCAGGTGTTCAGAATAAATTGTATTGTTTGTGTAAATAACTTAAGGAGTAAGCACAGTGAGCCACTTGTTTCATTTAAGGAAGTTTTATTAGTGTAGAACGCTGTGTGCCAGTCAAGTTCCCTGATACCAGACAAGGCTCAATCTTTCAGGCAGGCCTTTCCAAGAAAAGGAGCATCAGGTCTACTATGTTAATTCTTTTCTCCCATAGTCACCCTCTTCAAGCTTTTAAATCAACTTTTCAAGGCTTCCTGCCTAGCTTAAAATTCTCCAAAACTTCCAATGGTTTCAATGCCAACAGGCTTTCTAATAGAAGGCAATGAAAGGGGAGAAAAGGTACAGTGGCCAGGATTATTTGCACTATTTTTTCTTTATAATTCTAGATGAATACAATGTATTTATGAACCATAAATTGCTGCAGATATATTATATAATGTATTACTGTGTTAGGGGGGCAAGGTTTTTTAGATAAGGCCTACTGAAATAGAATCATAATTGATATTCAAGAATAATATTTTGGCTAGACAGTCTCTTTCTATCTCAGTCGTATTAACTATCAGAACACATTTATTTTTATAATTGCTACTAGTAATAAAAATGTTTACTGCTCAGATGATAAGCGCACCAAAATCTATCACATCACCACTGAAGAACTTACTCATGTAATCAAATAGCACCTGTTTCCCCCAAAACTTATGGAAATAAAAAATTAAAAGAAATAAAAATGGTATTATGCTAATCACCCGAGGTTGAATATTTAGGCAAAATAACACCTTCATTTATTTACTTGTAAATATCAACTACTTTTTTCTTTACCTTATTGACATACAACGAAGAAAGATACTTACATGACATGCATATTTATTATAGGATCAGATCTTTGTCCACAGCCCTGATAGTAATACATATCTCTCTCTTACTGATTAAAGATGGGAAAATTGTAAGGAGTCATCTTATGCAGCACACTGAGATCTGTAGCTTAACTAATGATGCGCTAATTTGTATGATAATTTATCCCATGAAAATTCATTTAGAAAAAGAATATATATATTCTTGGATACAGCTGAAATCACATTCTGGTGGATTACAGTGGTGTACCAACCTAGGTATTGACTTAGAAATCAATAACAACAACTACAAACCTTATTTTTAAACTTCATGTGTATGGAAATTTAAAACCTGCAAGTTTAAACAGTTTATAATTTCAACTCAAAGCTGAAATTATTAAAAACTCTCAACTAAATAATAGATTAGTCAACATACATACACACACGTGTGTGCATGTATTTTAATTACTAATAACATTGTAAATTGATACAATAATCCTGTTTTGTTCTGCTGTATTTGGAGTTTACTTTCAGTAGCTTATATTTTAATTTTCTTCCACTTTCTTTAATTTCCAAAGTTTCTACTTTTTCACTATGTTTTAAGGCTCTAATATTTCCTCTAAATACTATTCAAAACTTTGTCCTATTTCTTCCAATGTGTAACATTTTCATTAAAGTTTTGTCACTTTTATATTTTTCTTATGATTTCTTCTTTGACCTATAGATTATTTAAACATCTGGTGTATTCCACATTTTCATTCATATAGAGTAGTAAAATAAATTAGCGATTTCTAAATTAATTGCATTGTGATCAGGACATTTTGTCCAAATTATACTAGTTTTTTTAAATTTACTGACACTTGCTTTTTACCTGAATATATAGTCAATTTCATCCTCAAATTGTACCTTTCAGAAATAGAGAGCTAGCTGCCATCTCCTAAAAGTGCCAAGCGCTCCCACATGGAATTCTTATTCTTCCGCTTGAAATTGTAGACTCCATTTGAATTCATTCCTTCTCATGATTTACTCCTTATCAGCTTCTCTGACTCCTAATTGAATTAAACACACTTTCTTTATGTTCCCTTATACCTTGTGCTCACCTAGTTTTATAACATCCATTTTTCGTATCAAGTTTTCTTGTGTGTTCTATGTCCTACCACTTGCATCGGGGATTACTTAAAATACTTTCGAAAAATACAGGTTCAAGACTTTACTTTCAGACCTATTGGATCAGAAGTAATATAATTGTTTCAAGTAATCAGGCTCTATTAGAGCCCAGGAATCTACAAATTTATCAAATATTGCCAGTGATTTCTATAAACATTCAAGTTGAGGAACCACTAAGGTATGCCATAATCTTTTGTTTATTTCTATCTTCCTAATGTTATTTATCTATTGTTTATGACTATAACCTCAGGAGCTAACAAAGACTCAATAAATGGTGATGAATAAAATAAACAATAAGTGTGATATAAATTATAAGTAATAAACCAGGCAGTTGCCCATATGGCATCATTGAAGGAAAGGCTAATTGTTCAATCTAATATTAAGTCTGGGAAATTCTATCAGCTTTTAGTGCCCTGAATACAGTATTAACAGTTGTAGAGGGTTTTAACTGGTCAGATTCATTTAAATTTAAGTTAATTTATTCATGACTTCATAGAGTCTCAGAATTGTAAGAGAACACTGAACATAAATAAGTCAATCCCTGACATTATATAGATGTGTAATATGAGAACGAAAAGTAAAGTTGCTTGCCCCAGATGTTTAGCAGGAAGATCACAAAATTGAGACCAGATTCTTCACAATTTGTTCACAAACAAAAAAGGAAACTAATGAAGAATATTTTGGGAGAAAGGGAAGCTGAGGTGAGGAACGGCAAGGAAATTTTACCTGGTTTGTCTTGGTTTGTTGAGATGTTAGATAGACCAAACTGTAGAACACAGATGAGAGAAAGAATCAAGCCACAATCAGGCTGATTCACTAAGGGATACAAACAAACAACATTAATACAGAGAATCAAAGATAAAGAAAATTTAAGCAAAAAACTTTCTAGTTTTTTAGGTTTTTCTGACATTTGCTTTCATGTCTAAACAATCACATTTGAATTAAAATCAGATTAGCATTGCCTACTACAGTGGGACAATAAATTAATAACTAGACAAAGAAAATGCAATTGAAGCCCAAAGTCTTTCTTTGGTTCAGATTAATTTAAGTTACATATGGGCCCAGATTAATTTTACATACATGGCTTCAGGGAAACTAGCATACTGACTCAGTGAAGAAATTTTACCTCCTTAGGTATTTTTAATGGTTCTTTTTTTTTTTTTTTTTTTTTTTTTTTTTTTTTTTTTTTTACTAATCTAGTTTCTATTTCTCTCTCCTCTCAAACATTCCACCAGGTGGCAGTAAATGCACCACCTATTTTTTAAAAAATGGCAACAACCTGCTGAATTATGTCAAATTTATCACAAAGTATTTCGTAGGGTTAAATTTTCACTGGTGTAAGAAAAAAATTGCAGAAAAAAATGTAGGTTGGATATTTGGTGGGTTAAATTAAGGGTATAGTCATAAGACTAATGATGAAGAAAAAAATCAAAAGAAGTACTGAAATAGAGAATACAAAACACTGACCTTTGTAAAAAATCTATAAATTGAGCCAATAAAAGTAAAAAGGCCAAGTCAGCCACATGTTGAATATGTTTTAGTAAAGTTTTGCCTTTCTTTACTTAGTATTATGTTGTCTTTGAATTAGTTTCAAAGATTTCTTTTACATAGTCCAACCAGAACACTTCAAATAGATAACAAAAACCATTAAAATTAATGCACATCTTCAATCTACTTGAGCGTAGTGAAACCAGTCAACAAAATTAAACTTCAATTCTACCTGTTAATACAGCAGCACATTGAAATTTATTTGACTAAACTTATTCTGGGTCAATAGCTTCTAAAGCTGTCAAAATGTGCCTGTGCAATCACAGATTGCATTATTAGAAGAATAGGATTCAGAGCAAAAGAGGGGATCATTTAGTTCTTTTGTTTACATTGGTTAAAATACCCTGGGATGTTAGGCTTTGGGCCTATGACTTTAAGGTAATTGAAAAACTGAAAAGCATCTAAAGAATGGCAACCACACTCCATCTCTACTGGACCTTTTGGGTGATGTCAGAATATAGCAGAAAGACCAGCAAGGAGAAATTATGCTGAGAGGCCCATGTTAGTTCAATACAAAGCAGATGTTCTTTCACTCTCAGTTCTTACATTGGGAACTGAGATAGGAAGTCACTCCTCCTGCTATAAACAACTAGAAATTTGACATAAAACATAACTGAAAAACAAAGTAAATATAAATGGGCCTGTAAGAAGAAAGAAAAATCTCCATGGGACAGAAATGAAAAAGAAAAGAATGCAACCTAAGGTGAAGTTGAGATAAGCTGGAGAATAGAAGTTTGGACCCAGAAATTTGCCCTGACAGCCAATGGCTTTAACATTGACGTGATCATGACATTTAAGATCTTGGGCTCCAAAGAGCCAGGGAGTTTGAACAGGACTCCTTGCATAAAGCAGACCCTTGGAAAAGCTACGTCCTCCATTAAAATGCGGCTAGAGAGAACTCAGACCATCAATTCAGAGAGAAGTTTGTCTCTGCTCTGGTGGAAGAAAACTCCTCCAGAGCCCCAACTACCCAGACTTCCCAATGAAAGACTGACTTTTCTCTCAGTTGGTATTTCCCATCAGTGGTATTTACTGCCATTTGTACCACGCAACGCATGAGTTGGTGAGCTTGTAACCACTTGTACCATGGAAAGAAATCAAGTGAACAGTTACTTGGGCAGAGTCTTAAAACTCTAATCAGAGTCTGGCAAAGAGAGCCTTCAGATGGGATCCTTGAAACACATTCATAAACATACTTTTTAGTTTTTGTCAAATGACACATCCCATAATATATAGAACTTTTTCAAATTGTGTTAAACCTGTGACACTGCCAGAGTCAAGGCTTCACTTCTAAAGAAAAGGAAACAAAGCCAGGACTCAATGAACTGGAACATTTTTACTGTATCCTCTTTTGAGCTGCACAGGTTACCCTTTGTAAAAGGAGGAACCTGGCTTTCAGGCCTACTTCGGTTTTGTAATTTTTTTTTTTTTTTTTTTTTTTTTTTTTTTTTGAGACGGAGTCTCACTCTGTCGCCCGGGCTGGAGTGGCGCCATCTCGGCTCACTGCAAGCTCCGCCTCCCGGGTTCACACCATTCTCCTGCCTCAGCCTCCCCAATAGCTGGGACTACAGGCTCCCACCACCATGCCTGGCTAATTTTTTGTATTTTTAGTAGAGATGGGGTTTCACTGTGTTAGCCAGGATGGTCTAGATCTTCTGACCTCGTGATCCGCCCACCTCGGCCTCCCAAAAGTGCTGGGATTACAGACCTAAGCCACCGCGCCCGGCCTACTTTGCTTTTAACTAAAGGCACTTTGAAGTTACGTTAAGCAACTTATTATGTTCAGCTTCATCTAATTAATTATTCCATAGTTGTAAAAATACTAGCAACAGCAGCTCTCAGGTATCCAGTGAGAGCTTAGTATGTACCAAGAGCACTTTACATAGCATTTTTTTTTTTTTTTTTTTTTTTTTTTTGAGACCGAGTCTCACTCTGTCGCCCAAGCTGCTGCAGTGCAGTGGTGGAATATCAGCTCACTGCAACCTCCACCTCCTGGGTTCAAGCAATTCTCCTGCCTCAGCCTCCTGAGTAGCTGGGACTACAAGTGCATGTCACCACGCCTGGCCAATTTTTATATTTTTTAGTAGAGATGGGGTTTCACCATGTTGGCCAGACTGGTCTGGAGGCTGACCTTGTGATCCGTCAGCCTTGGCATTAAAAATTGTATCCTCCGCCAGGCATGGTGGCTCATGCCTGTAATCCCAGCACTTTGGGAGACTGAGATGGGTGGATCACCGGAGATCGGGCGTTCGAGACCAGCGTGTCCAACATGTTGAAACCCCATCTCTACTAAAAATTCAAAAATTAGCCAGGCATGGTGGCATGCACCTATAATAATCTCAGGTACTCGGGAGGCTGAGGCAGGAGAATTCCTTGAACTCGGGAGGCAGAGGTTGCAGTGAGCCAAGATCATGCCATTGCAATCCAACTTGGGCAACAAGAGTGAAACTCCATCTCAAAAAAAAAAAAAAAAAAAGAAAAGAAAAAAAAGGCCGGGCATGGTGGCTCACACCTGTAATCCCAGCACTTTGTGGGGCCGAGGCAGGCGAATCACGAGGTCAGGAGATCGAGATCATCCTGGCTAACATAGGGAAACCCCGTCTCTACTAAAAATACAAAAAATTAGCCAGGCGTGGTGGCGGGCACCTGTAGTCCCAGCTACTCGGGAGGCTGAGGCAGGAGAATGGCGTGAACCCAGGAGGCGGAGCTTGCAGTGAGCGGAGATGGCGCCACTGCACTCCAGCCTGGGCGACAAAGTGAGACTCTGTCTCAATAACAATAACAACAACAATAACCAAAAAAATGGATCCTCAGAAAAACACCATGAGGAAAGTATTATTAAAATGATCATTATGTATATGAGGAAGTTAAAGTTTAGAAAAGTTGAAAAAGATTAGCCAAGGCCACACAGCGGTAGTAAGCAATAGTGATCGCATGGCTAAATAGAAGTCATGTAAATATACAGATTCCAGGTCTCGATTTTGGAGATTCTGATTCTGGGTTGAGGTCCAGCTATTTTATTAAAGGGTACCCTTGGTGATTCTGATATGCAGCTAGTTTGGATAACAACTATCATACATAATACAAATTCACTCTTCCAATAAGGAATTGGTGTAGAATAACTCTAATTCTCCTTTCAATCAGAGACGATTTTAATTATTTGAGAAATTATTGAGGACCCTTCAGCCCAGAGAAGCCGGCCATTCAGAATGAAGATTAACCAATAGACCTAAGTTTTGGGTCTATTCTTTATCTTTTTCTTTCTTTTTTTTTTTTTTTTTTTTTTTGCTTGCAAAAAGGATTTCAAGTTTAAAGACGTTTTGAAATACTGCATACTGCACCCTTCTACTGGAGAATGACAGTCTACCACAGTACATTATAGACTGACAGGTCCCGCTATTAAGAAACTAGTTTTGTTTTACTTAGCCTAGGATTTCCCTAACTGTCTCAGTTGATCAAGCTGTTATAACAAAATACCATAGATTAGATGGCTTATAACAACATAAATTCATTTCTTACAGTACTGGAGGCTGGGAAGTTTAAGACCAAGACACCAGAGGATTTGATGTCTAGTGATGAGGGTTTGCTTTCTCATATATAGCCATTTTCTCACTCTAACTTCACTTAATATAAGAGACGAGGGGTCTCTCTCAGGCTTCTTTCATATAGGGACACTAATCCCATTCATGAAATCTCTGACCTCATGACTTAATCACCTCCCAAAGGCCGCATCTCCTAATAACATCAACTTGAGGATGAGGATTTCAACGTATAAATTTGGAGGGACATAAACATCTAGATGAAAGCACCAACATAGCTTACCACTAACTTCTTTTCTCTTATAGCACCTGTGAAATCCACAGCAGTACTTAGTCTAGGCTAAAGACATTCAGGGGCCTGTGGAAGCAACTACTGCCAGGGTTTTCTGGCTCTGCTGTGTTAATTTATTGCTTCCCGAATTCAGTCTTCTATTAGGCATGTGCCTTTCTACCCTTGACCAGTTACCTGCTTTCAAAATGACCAGCCAGATCTGCTATAACAGTTCTTGCCTTCCACCTTGCCCTTAACTCATTGTAAACTGGACTGGAAACCTCTAAGTTATTTAAGCTTTCTTAGCTGGCATTTCTGAACCACTGGTCCAAATATTGGAAAGGCTAGAGAAAGATAGTAAGAGACCAGGAGCTTGGTTCCACCCCTATAGCTGTCTTTAAATATTAAATGGCAGCCTTGAGAAAGAGAAAGCAGGCTTGTAAGAGACTTTTCACTATCCAACATTGGAATGGAATGCTCCACAAACTAGTAGTGGTCACCCATTCCTTGACATACTCAAGCGGTAGCTGTATGACCATCTTTCAAAGTTAACTTGAAAAGGATTCTTGTAGAAGGTTGAGCTAGATAATCTAATCCTAGAAGTTGTGTCATTTTTAAAGAAACTGCACGTTCTTTATAGAACATTTGCTATGGGAGAACTGATTAAATCACATCTCCAGTGGCTTTAATATAATTAGTGTTGTCTAGTCAATGAAACAATGGCATAACCAGATTGACTGCTTAAATATTCAGAAAGAGTCAGCAAGGTCTCCCCAGGATGACGGAATTCTGCATTCCATTTAAGCATATGCCCCGTGCTAAATGAGTCTGCAAATTTCACTTCAGTCGTTTAGCCATTTGACTGCCTGACTGAAAAGATATCATAGGAGAATTATATGAACACCGTTTGTACTTGAAAAAAGATAAAACATTTAAATTGTCTATTTTTAAAGCAAATAAAATTAAATGCTTATTAACACATCATATTTCATGTGTTGGTGGAACATTGCCATATTGTGTCTATCCTTCTAGGAGCATATTCTCTGTGTATGACCATGAAAATAAATGATTTGCAACTAGAGATATATACATAAAAATCAGGATAGTCCATAATGTAAAAAGTAGATATGTTTGCATTTTATTTGCTAATGAATGAGTGATTGATTCGATTTTTGCAAAATTGGGTTTTTGTATCAGTGATTTGAAGGAAATGAAGTCACTCCACTGTAATAAACCTAGTTGTGTTACTGTATTCTAAAGCTGAAAATTTTGTGGCTGATCTTAGTTTTGACAAACAGCTCTCAACAGACTTATAAGTAGCATCTTGCAGTGGGATAAATTAATGGGGTTGTACAAAGAATTAATAGTAGAACAAGGAGAAAATGTTAGGTGTCCAGAGCCTTATCTCTGGATAAATAATGCCTGTTATATTCTTAGTGAGTGGGTCTAATCTTTGTTTTTAAAAACTCTGGCTTATCATCCCATTACTTGGTATATATCCAAAGGATTATAAATCATGCTGCTATAAAGACACATGCACATGTATGTTTATTGTGGTACTATTCACAAGAGCAAAGACTTGGAATCAACCCAAATATCCATCAATGATAGACTGGATTAAGAAAATGTGGCACATATACACCAAGGAATACTATGCAGCCATAAAAAAAAGGATGAGTTCATGTGCTTTTTAAGGACAGGGATGAAGCTGGAAACCATCATTCTCAGCAAACAATCGCAAGAACAGAAAACCAAACACCGCATGTTCTCACTCAGGTGGGAACTGAACAATGAGAACACTTGGACACAGGGAGGGGAACATCACACACTGGGGCCTGTCGTGAGGTGGAGGGAGTGGGGAGGGATAGCATTAGGAGATATACCTAATGTAAATAATGAGTTAATAGGTGCAGCACACCAACATGGCACATGTATACATATGTAACAAACCTGCATGTTGTGCACATGTACCCTAGAACTTAAAGTGTAATAAAAATTAAATAAATAAATGCATAGGGGAAAAAAAAAAACCCTCTGGCTTATTTAGTATTTAATGTTGAGCCAAGCAAATAGAAAGAAGGCACCAAAATGTCACCAGTAAGAGTCAAGGATCCTATTGATGAAAAAAGAATATCAACAGTTATCAAAGCTGTAAACTGTGATTGTTGGGACACTCAGAATGTGCTGGGGATGTGTTGAATGACTTGGAAGAGAACGAATGATTAGAGGTAAATAAGCTCCTTGAGTGCAGAAATAAGTCTCACTCCAGTTTATATCTTCAGAATACAGGGAAACAGCAAGAACTTGATACGTTTTTTGAGTAAATAGATGGATGATTATCTATTATTTATAATTTAAATGAGGAATAAAATACTTGGACAAGATGATTAGCCAAGAGAAAAATTCAACTGTTTATTAATAGAACCGAAACTGAAGGGAAACATTTTAAAACATGAAACGAGTATTTTCAGCAAAATGAGATCTTGCACGAGAGAAAGAGGAGCCAGAGTATGGAAGAAGAGAGATATCAATTTCTTAATTTTTTCAAGCTATTTAAAAAGTTCAAAGTTATCACATCTCTTCCAGCTCTAGTCAAATTAAAATAACCTTAAAAGAATGGACATCTTTTGAGGTACTATAAGTCTTAACTCTTTTTACACTAAAATTATATTTTCATTTCCATACTATTTTCAGAGAACTATGAATTCGGATACCTTGAGTCTGGGTTTTTCTTTTTAAATAATAAGCCTAGGCCGGTCGCGGTGGCTCAAGCCTGTAATCCCAGCACTTTGGGAGGCCGAGACGGGCGGATCACAAGGTCAGGAGATCGAGACCATCCTGGCTAACACAGTGAAACCCCGTCTCTACTAAAAATACAGAAAAAAAAAAAAAAACTAGCCAGGCGAGGTGGCAGCGCCGGTAGTCCCAGCTACTCGGGAGGCTGAGGCAGGAGAATGGAGTGAACCCGGGAGGCGGAGCTTGCAGTGAGCTGAGATCTGGCCACTGCACTCCAGCCTGGGTGACAGAGCGAGACTCCGTCTCAAAAAATAATAATAATAATAAATAATAATAATAATAATAAGCCTACTAATTTAAAATAAGTCAAATAAAATGGATGTGAATAAAATAATGAATTTGGAAAAGTCAGTTTATAAAAATTTGACAAATAATGAAACTGTGTATCATTTCCAACTTGTCCTTTTCAAATGTCCATTCTATATAATTAGTTATGTTTACAGAGCACTATATCTTATCTGCCAAAATTGGAACAAGATTAGGGCACACATTAATAAACAGAATGGAGTATTTGTCTAGACTTTCTATATTTGTTATTTTTGCCATTATCCGATGCCGATATCACATTGAGCTAGACCATCCCAGAAATGAGGTACTAATAATTCAGAAACAAGAACCTTAGCTACTCGAGGAAGAGGAGGTAGAGGCATTTGGATTCAGACTCTATTAACTGAATTTAAATCAGTTTAGGAATTACTTGAAGTAAAAACTGAATGAATCAAAAATGTTTTTAATAATATTCACCACCTATGAAACACGATCTACATGAGCAGCTTGCCTCCTGTTTGGAACAGCTCAGACATCTAGAGTTAATACCCTGCAAAGTTTGAGATGGATGGGTGAGCTGAACCCTGCCCATTATCTGTGTCCTCTGATCAAAATAGTTAATACATTCATGCCTGCACCCTATCAAATATAACCTTCAAAGATTGCCCCTCTTCGTCTTACTACAAAGTGAGATTTTTCCCCCATCTTCAAATTCTGCCAGTTTTAACAACAAAAAGAACAGTTTTTTAAAAGTATTTCCCATGTGTCAGGCACTGTGCTATGTATATTAAATACATGACTTCATTGACTCCTCCCTTTAGTACTGCTCATAGATTATTGTCCCTGTTTTTCTAAAGAAATTGAGGCCTCAAAAGACTGCTATTTGTTTACTTGCCAGCACCTGTTTTTCTCTCCAAAATAAGTTTTGGGGATTGGTTTAGACCTTGGGAAATGTTCTGTCTCTCTAAAAGAGAGCGGATTTGGTTACAGCAGAATAGACTTCATCCTTATTACTAAATAAGTCAATCATTTGACTTCAGTCTTGAAGGTGATTTGGCCCTCTCTTTACCGGACTGTTCACTCTAGCTTATTAAGTCAAGTATGGGTATATTCTTTAAACCAGAGTTCAAGATTTTTAGAATAAATATCAGAAATATAAATCTGGATGTTATACATTTCCCACCAGAATGGGAAAAATAAACAATATTTATTTCCATTTCACAGAATCAAGAATGTATTTGAAATATCAGAAAGACAGAGGCAGAGATTAGAGAAGCAACATGAGCTAAACCAGCCTCTCTCACTGCGAGGAGATAGGGGCAGGACAGAAATGACAGGCACTATAAATTCCATTGTTATATATTGTTCATATGGCAAAAAATACCTTGGATTCTAGGTTATTCCTCTCTTCCAGTTGGAAACTTTTCATATTTGTACCATATGCTTGCATGTAGAACTTAAGGACAGCATGTTATAATGGCAATGTGCAGGCTGAGGGGTCAGGTCAAGAGGCTTGGGACCAGGCCCAGGTCTGTAACTAAATAGCCTGCGAGACTGAGCAGATACCAAAATGTTTTCTATCTATCCATATCTATATTGTTCTTGGATCTTACTTTTTCACAAATCAATAAACATTAAATCATCTTGAGGGTGCTTTCCAGATATATGATTCTAGAAATACATGGGTTTGCTTTTCTTTAATTTAGTTTTCTTTTTCTCAGTTATTAGTTCATCTACTCCATGCTTGGATGGTATGTATCAAATTGCTATCTGCTTTACTCTGCTAATATTGGAAATGGTCACACATGTTGTGCTCACAGACCCTAGGAACTCTAAGACATATACCGATATAAAACGCCAAATTTTGCTGCATTATATATAGACCATATGAATGCATAAATTGATAGTAGACTAACAGTTATTAACTTGAGAATATTTCTTGGTTTATAAGCCATATCTGATGATTTCCATGATCCTGTGGAGTACATATTATTATCCCATTACCTAAATGAAGAAACTGAGACTCAGAGAGATTAAATTAAAATGCCCAGATTACTGAATCAATGAACAACTCTTCTATTTGTTGAATCATATTCTTCTAACCTAACAAATTCATCTTCTTTCACAATAGCATGATGCTTTTCAGTGGAACAAACATATAACATTTATTGAAATTTAGATGCAAGAGTGAAAGACAGAAGAAAGGGACACGGAAGTTGTATTTCCAGGTTATGTGGAGCCAGAAATTGTTCACAGTCAGTGAGTAGGGGAGGAAAGTGATCAACTTAAACGGGTCATCAAAAGGGTTTTCAAATTTTTTTTTCTGAAATAGCATACAATCCCTACTGGGAAAAGTTGGACTTATTTCCAACACAGTCTAAATAATAGACATTTCTGCTTTTTCCTGCCAAGACCCCAAGTGAGTGGTGAAAACTACAAGATCTAAGCATGTGATGTTAGTGATACATTTATTAGTACCTCTTGGAGTCCATCACAAGGCAGTGAGGCAAGATGAAGGGGAAGCAGAAGCCCAATTAAGAGATAAGATGAGGGAGGTGCCGACTGTTCAACAATAGAAAAACAACTGACACACAGGGAAAAGCACATGCTGGGAGCTAAGAAATCCTAATTGCCACACCAAGCATCCTCCCACCCGTTAGAGACAAAAACCAGCCCAGCAGAAGCAACCCATTTAAAATGGTTTCATTTGTTTTCTCCTATTAATAGATATAAAGCAAAGTGCATTGCCAATCTTTCTTTGGAACTTTAAGAGATACCAAATTTAAAGAGAAAGAGTATCCATGTGAAATCTCTTCTCTGATCATGGAGGCTGGGTTAAAGTTGCCCTGGAAAACTTTGTAAAATAATCTCAGAAAAGGACACCCAAAATGAAGATGGCCTGACCGCAGCAGACATGCCTATGAGTATCAGTTCAGCACAATCACATTCTTTCTTTCTCACTGTTTCAGACAGAATTTTGGTGAGAAGATTTATTTTTTTCAAGAAAAGGCAGAAAGACTAACAAACCAAGTTACGATGACGCAAGAAAAGCCCCTAAAAAGCTTCATAACTACAAAATTGGTCACGAGGAAGAATATGTTGCTTTAAAAGTCCTGCATAGAGCTTCCTAGCTTGGGGCTATCTCGTGGATGGAAATAATCACCTCCAGCTGACCCATAATTACCTCGTTTGGACTGGATCCACTCCAATTATGTACCAGTAAGTGGATTTAACTGAAATTCAGATTTTTCTAAAAATAAAACAGCCAAAGACCCAGAGCAAATAACAACCTCTAGATGATTCATCATAAAGACTAAACTTAGCAAGATTACGACGTCTGCTTGCCAGAGCTCTTGCTGTCTTGTTTTTGTAGACATGAAATCTTGTCTTCCTCTAAAATGCTTGAAAGTCAGCAATTCTGTTGAGAGCCACATGTGCCTGGGAGACTGAAAGACGGCTCTCTGAACACAAACTGGCCCGGTAGCCAGGGGCTACTGCTGTGATGACAGCAAGCCGTGCAGATAGCAGATGAGGTCACTCAGCTACGCTACATTGAGAAGGAAAAACACCATTTCACTAATTCACAAAAGACTATTACCCACCAGAGAGATGACGGCACTTACTGATTTACCACTGTGTGCACAGACTGTCAAATATGCCGGGAGGGAAAGTCGCAATATTGAAGATGCAGCCCTTGCCCTGAAGGACCTCCAATGGTAATTGAAAGGGTAAGGAGAGTAGAGGAAAGCGTGGCTGTGAAAAGAGAACCAGGTGGAGGCTCTATTCACTACTTACCTGCTGGGTGAATTAGGACAATTTACTTATTGACGAGTCTCAGTTATCCCATCAATAAAAAGGGAATCATATTAGAATATGATTTAAAATATATACACTTTGATTATTATTTTTATTTTCAGACATGGTCTCACTCTGTTGCCTAAGCTGGAGTGGAGTGGCATGATCACGGCTCACTGCAGCTTTTCACTGCAGGGGCTCAAGCAATTCTCCCACCTCAGCTTCCCAAGTAACAGACCAAAGATGTGCACCACCATGCCCTGCTAATTTTTTTTTTTTTTTTTTTTTTTTTTGTAGAGATGAGATCTTGCTATGTTGCCCAGGCTGGTCTCAAACTCTTAGGCTCAAGCGATCCTACTTCCTTGGCCTCCTAAAGTGCTGGGAGAACAGACAATAGGCATAAGCTACCATGCCCAACCTGTACCTGGATTTTGTTTGGTAAATTTTGCTGTTTTGTTGTTTAGTTGTGTTTTCATTAGGTGCCATCTCTTATATTGATGATTTAATGAAATGACCATCTCCATGCCTTCTTTTTCTTGTCAGTATACATGGTTTATTATTTTGAGTTTCGAGGCACTAATGAACATCAAAAATAGATTTTTCATAGAAAATTTCATGATAACATCAAGTTCTGATCTTGATGTAAATAGAGAGGAGTGATCTCCAAAATTCACAATGACGTGATATAATTTGCAGGGGTGAAGTGTGAGATAACTATTCAAAACTTATGATAAATAAAGGACCAAAATGCCACTGCACTGTAGTCAGGATTCATTTGCAATATCCTTCTTAAATGAGAATTTCTTTCGTAAACGATGCAAATATGAGTTTCTATTTATTTGAAAAGATGACAGAAATGTTTACTGAGGGCTTGAAGTCTCCTGTGTTTGAATTTCTTTTACTTCCTTCCCTCCTGGCCAATTCCCTTTCCCTTTGCTCTCTTCCTCAGTCCACGTAGGATAGAAGCATCTATTAGGGTTCCAAAAGGATCATAGTTACTAAAATAATGTCCTCTCTAGAGCAAGATGATTGAAACCTTAAAGCAAACAACATTTTTACACACGGTCACTAACAGAAGTGTTCTTGAAATGCATATACAGTTCTACTACTAGTCACTTGTGCTAACTTCCAAAAGTAAGGGGAAATGAACAGATTTAAGGAACAGGTGCTTGCATCGGAGACGAGAGGAGGAGAAGGATCTCAGTTTGGTACATTGCCATTGCATTAATTGAACACAGCATTCCTACCTGCACTCACTGACCCAGATATGTCTTTTCAAGAATGGCCATCCTTGGTGAGAAAGTTCGCTTTGCTGTTGAACCAAGGTTGAGATTAGCCAGCCAGTCATTCACTGTCACAAGTAATGAGCTGACATCTACAAAGCTTGAGAGAAAAATCTCTCTAAGATTGATGAGATAAATACCTAGAATAATGAAAAAAAAAAAAAAACCCATTGTTTTAAGACAGAGGTTGTTTGTAAATAATCCAGTTATACATTATCATTTTATTGTCAATTTCCATATGTGAGAAGTAATAGCTTTCATTGCAAAAATTTATTGAAGTGAATTTCCAAAGCAAGGAACCACCTCTTACTTGGCTTAGGCTTTCAATGTCTAGAAAGATAACTTCTGAATCAGGGACAATTCTCTTCCACTTTACACATTTTTGTGTTTGAGATCTCACACAATCATTATTGTAATAAATTAACATGTTGAATCTGGTTGTTTATGTCAGTGGAAAACTAACGTAGTGGGAAGACATGGAGCTAAATCTCAAGTTGTATTTTCGCCTCTGTCAATTACCCTATGACTAATAAATATTTACAGACTTATCAAGTATATCCTTAAATTACCTTAAACAAGGCATGTACTCTTTTTGAGCCTGAGTTGCCACATTTATATGATGATGACAGTAATATTTATTCCATTCTTCTACCTCTCAGGGCTGTTGTGAAGACAAATAGGAGGATATTTGAGAACAAAGTGTCCTTCGAGTAAATATTTTACTTTGAAGTGTAAAAGACCAAGTTTTGCAAGATTTTTAGTTTAAAAAACATGGTGCCCATCACAGGTAAAGGAAGCCCTTAGTCCATCCTAGCCTGATTTTTCCGATTTGATATGCTTCTAATGTAGTGGAGAGGAAATGCAATTAAAAAATAATAAGTTCTTCTCTGAGAGCTCTAAACAATAAGCCAAAGGCTATGTGACCTTTCTGCCCTAACAATAGCATGAGGAAAGCCCATTTTATAAGGAAAAAAAAAAAAAAATACAGTGTCACAAGTATATGAGTAGTGAGAGAAGCCAAGGACATTTTATTTTCAATGGCACCATGTTCTCTCTCTGCTTTAGCAGAGGCGTATCACTTATCACTCTAATAGATTAAGTGAATTATTCTGCAAGACAGAACATCGCACTGACATTTCCAGTAGGCTACAAAATGCACAAGACAGAAAACAAGTTAGAAAGGCCCCATGTCTGAGGTGCCATGTCAACATAATTTATTGTAAGACTAATTCACCATCACCTTGACAATAACCAGGATACAGACCTATGTGTCAATCCTCTGTAGCTACCATTTCTCTGTTCTGTTTTTAAATGCCCAAAACAGTATTGGAACACAGTAAGTGTTCAATTAAAACTCACTGATACTAAACCTGTCTTCTTTCACTCTTATTAGCCTTCTTTTTTGTGTTGAATAACCATTCTGAAGGATCAACTTTTGCTTCTCATTAAAAAAAAAATTACAAGCTAGAAAGCTGAGAATATAATATGTATAAAGGGCATGAAGTTAACAGATTTGAGCCTAGAAATGACCTGTCTTATGGAAAGAAGGGCTGCAAACTGGAGCACTTCATCACTCTGATGCTTCCACCTTATGGGGAAGAGCTACTCTATGGATTTGAAAGAACACCTGGGAAAACAGTGCAGCTTCCCTCACTTCTCAAAGCTCTGAGGTCACAGTTCCTGACCATCCAGCACTCTGTGAGGACTGGGAATCTGCTGTCATCTTGATCCCAAAATAGAAGTAGCAAGTGCCTCTGGGTGAGATGTAAAGCTTCTTTTTCTTGGTTAACTATGCTCTTCTCAACAAATGCACAGGTCTTTCAGTTAGGTCAAAACATTGGCTTTAAAAATATATACACTTTGATTATTATTTTTATTTTCAGACATGGTCTCACTCTGTTGCCTAAGCTGGAGTGGAGTGGCATGATCATGGCTCACTGCAGCTTTTCACTGCAGGGGCTCAAGCAATTCTCCCACCTCAGCTTCCCAAGTAACAGACCACAGATGTGCACCACCATGCCCTGCTATTTTTTTTTTTTTTTTTTTATTTGTAGAGATGAGATCTTGCTATGTTGCCCAGGCTGGTCTCAAACTCTTAGGCTCAAGCGATCCTACTTCCTTGGCCTCCTAAAGTGCTGGGAGAACAGACAATAGGCATAAGCTACCATGCCCAACCTGTACCTGGATTTTGTTTGGGAAATTTTGCTGTTTTGTTGTTTAGTTGTGTTTTCATTAGGTGCCATCTCTTATATTGATGATTTAATGAAATGACCATCTCCATGCCTTCTTTTTCTTGTCAGTATACATGGTTTATTATTTTGAGTTTCGAGGCACTAATGAACATCAAAAATAGATTTTTCATAGAAAATTTCATAACATCAAGTTCTGATCTTGATGTAAATAGAGAGGAGTGATCTCCAAAATTCACAATGACGTAATATAATTTGCAGGGGTGAAGTGTGAGATAACTATTCAAAACTTATGATAAATAAAGGACCAAAATGCCACTGCACTGTAGTCAGGATTCATTTGCAATGCACCACGAGCTGAGCTGACATTAAATGACCTTTCTGAACTGGCTGTCTAAAATCCACACGCATTTCTCAGAGTGTCAAATGAAGATTAATAAAAATCACTGAGAAAATAGGGAACAAGACTAACAACTACTCATCCGTGTTTGCTAGCCTAAATAAAACAACGATACATTGGACAATTTTAGAGGTTGCCACAAGTGGGTCAGCGTGAGTAGTGGCAGTGACCTTGCAGTTCTCAGGAATCTATGGGTTGAAATGGGAATACTTGAACAAATTACCATCAGCATTAGACAAGTTGAGGAAGTGGGGTCTGGCTTATAAACATATTTAAAAAGAAATATTTCCCTCAGTGTGCTATCACTACCTACTTTTATCCTATATTTCCAATTTACACTTTGATGGCTTTAGAAAAAGACAGTAAGGGAGCTCTTCCTGGAGACATGAGAAGGGAGGCCATGGCTCCAGGCTGTATCAGTTTTAACCTGGAGGTCCACGCTTCATCTTTCCATTTTTCTTTCTGTTTTCCTGCTTATTTTTCTGAGCTACTTCTTTAATATCCCGCTCTGTTAGATTCCTTGCCCTCTTTCCTTTAACTGGATGTTTACTGAGCACCTCCTGTGTGCCAGGCACTGTATTAGACTCTGTGGCATAGACAGGTGCAAATGACAAAATCCCAGCCCTCAAGAAGACACAGTTCAGAGGTAATGTTATCTTCTTTAATCCTCACCATAACTCTGGGAAATAGATATAATTTTTTCATTCACAAACGAAGAAACTAGGGGTCAGAAAGGTTGGGAAATGTGCTGCGAGTAGCGCAGACAGGATGATGCAACAGATGAAGCTGACCCGGGGGCAAAGCCCTGAGCTTCTCCACCAGGACTCAGCCACATGGATTCTCCTCCTCGGTCTGCCCTCGTTCCTCACTTGGTACTTCCCCAATCTTTCTTGTAACTCCTAACAACTGCCCTTAACTTCTCCACTAGGAGAAAGCGATTATTTTTTAACTGATAAAAGTTCATTAGTTTCTAACCAAGTTGTTGAAAGCCAAGTGAGAAGAACATGACTCATTTGTCCAGCTTTCCACAGATGATGACGAAAACAAGACCTTGAAAGGAGTCAGAGAAAATTATATCCATTCCTTAAAGGACAATTTCTTGAGTTTTTTTTTTTTTTTTTTTTTTGCCTGTCTGTTTGTTTTGAGGTTTATGGGTGTGGGGATTCACCCTGAGTCCTAACCCAATGCTCTTCCACCTTCTGGTAACTTCTCTAGCCCCACTACAAGAACTGAAATATGCCTTCCTGTAGCAAAGCTGGGAAAGAATAAAGAAGAAGGAAGGAGAAGGAAGGAAGGAAGGAAAGAAGGAAGGAAGGAAGGGAGGGAGGGAGGGAGGGAGGGAGGGAGGGAAGGAGGGAAGGGAAAAGGAAGGAAGAGAGATAAGTAGAAAGGGAAGGAGTGGGGAGGAAGGAAGGAAGGGAGGGAAGAAGGAAGGAAGGAAAAGAAAGGAGGGAGGGACTACCTTCCCCATGCAAAGAAAACTAGAACATCTGCTTTCATGTATCCTGCAAGTTTGTTGTTAACCAACCACAGTGCATTATCACTAAAATAACTTGCACAAACAATTTATCACTAAAAACAAGAAAGTGAGGGGTGGTGGGGAACACAGAAGAAATGAATTCTTTGCCACCAAATAAATAAATATAAAATAATAAAATAAAATAAGATCCGAGTACCATTCCAGAGGAAGGACAGGGGGACTAAATCAATATCTTTGAATCAAACTATAAAGAAGCAATCCAGTTGGAAACAAACAAGCCTGACAGAAATTGATCACTTGGGAAACAGGACAAGAGGAAAGAGCAGAAACCAGAAAAGCTTACAAATTAGTGGAACTGCAATGTAGGGTTAACATTCAGGTCATCAATACCTAACAACTCAGATTAATGACACCCCTGGCAAAAAGAGTCTGACTTTTCCGTATCACTAATGCCCAAATGGGAAGGATGTGACTATCAATCAAAACAAGATAACAATGTGGAACAATCAAATCTCGCCTATTCTCAGTATGAAATAAAAGGAGTTTACAGACAGAACTGGTGCCTGCCCACTCTTTCTTAAAAAAAAAAAAAAAAAAAAAAAAAAAGCATTAATAAGAGTTAACCTGTGACACCTTCCTGCCAACATTTACAAACCATACTACAAAACAGGGCTTTCTATCTAGAAGCAAAGAAGTCTAGAGGTGGTTTGAAAGAAAAATGCAACAACAAAATCTTACCTCTCATTCAATCTGCAACTAAACAAACTATATAAATATAATACTTATAACAACAGATTGCAAAATTTTCCCCATGCTGCATAGTTTTTTAAAAAAAATCATTACTTTTCTGGCAAGTACTCTAATCTAATTATATATCTTTTATTTCACTTCTATTTGGATTTATCCTAATTACATTTATAAACAAATACAAATCAATCCATTTTATAGTCACAAACAGTTAGATTAAGACATTCAAAATTTTTAATAATTTTGATTCTGAAATACATTTTTGGTTAATAGAATTTGCAGCAAATTATACTTGTAGAGGAAAAAGTGCTTTATCTCCATCAAATAATAGAAGCACATCCATTTGTTATTTTTTAAATGCTGACAGCAAAATCAATTCTAATGGGGGAAAGGAAAATGAGATTCTGAATTTCTCACCATACCTCTAGTTCCCCTTGACACACTAATTAGTCTCCCACCCTTCTTTTTAATGCCTTACAAGATGTTTGTCTGCAGGAAAAATGAAACTGGCAAAACAGAAAAGTGGCAGTGACTAATGAAAAGGACAATAGAGAAGTGACAATTTTTTTGAATGGAGCCATTAGCTACATGGTGTTTCCGTTGCTCCAGGCCTCAATAGTCAAGCATTTCCAGTGTTTATAAAAGTTCCTACGGAGGGGTATAGACTGTATATGGCCCCATCCTTGACAGTTTGGTACAGTCATGTGTTGCTTAATGACAGGGTTGCATCCTGAGAAATGCATCATTAGGTGATTTCATCATTGTGTAAACATTATAAAGTGTACTTGAAGAATGTATTTCAGAGTGAACTTACACAAACCTAGATGGCATAGCCTTCTACACACCTAGGCTGTATGGCCTAGCCTATTACTGCTCAACTACAAATCTGTACAATATGTTGTACACTGAATAGTGTAGGCAATTGAAACACCGTGGTAAAGATTTGTCCATCAAAACCTATTTAAACCTAAAACAGGTACAGTACAAATACAATATTAGAACTTAGGACGCCACTGACATATATGTGTTCCATCACTGCCCAAAATGTCATTACGCTGTTAATGACCATATTTGTACAATTAATGGTGGCATATCTTTTTTGTTTTGCTTTTCAAGATTCTTACAACTCTTCTCTGGAGACTCAAGAGGAGATTAGTGTAAAAGATAGTGTCACCTTACAACCATTACCTTGCAGAATTTAAAAGAAATTTTTTAAGTTGTGAATATCAAGTATACATGACAGTAAAATTCCCTGAAAATGATAAAAAAAAAACTGTTATCTGCACAGTGTGTGGCCAAAATTCGATATTTTAAAATGTATAAAGTTTGAATTTTAAATTGGGGGGATTATTTTAACACTTGTATTTTTAGGGAGTTTTTGACACAGTACAGAATTAGAGTTGGGATTTTACTAGAAATCACACATCGAAGAAAGCGTGTGACTGGATCCAAAGTCATCAAGAACTAGTAAGTTACTAACACACAAGAAATGTCTTCATTATTGTACTGTTTCAGGCATGATACTACCCTATCATACTTTTATTTAAATGGCCTGTTATACCTCTGAGAAAAAATAAAGCAAATTTAAAAGGAAAAACAACAATAAAATATCTTTTAACTCTATTTTTATCATTTATTACATCTTCTAAAATGAACTAAGAAGTGCTAATTATTTATGTTTTCACTACAGTGAGATCTGAGGTTATCCATAACTGTTAGAATTCTGAAATTCTATAAATGGTATTAGATTTAGCTAAGATATGATTTTAAAATTTAGAGTGAAAACATCAAATTGACATTTAGGGATTAAGCTCAGGGGGGATATCCTGTTGCTGTGGAAACAAGTGTGAACACATCTTCTATATACCTTAAGTTTCTCTGTATCCAAGGGCTAATTCTGACTTAAGTTAGTCATCTACACACACACAAACCTAGTCTTCTCCACACAGACTGGGTTGAGAAGCAGGTTGTGTAGCTGAATTAGTCTCCAAAATACGCCTCTCTGGCATGAGGACTATTTTCAGCCAGTTATTATAAGACCCTTTTGTTAGAAAAAAAAAAAAAAAATCAAGTGCAAGTAACTTCCTAGAAGAAGTGACTTACCTATTCACCATATTCAAGGATGGTTTCTACTAGTGGGTAAAGAGGAGTGGATCCTAGAAGCCAATTCATTTATTCAGGGACCACCTGCCTGTGGATAGTCCTGTCTTCTTCAAGAGCTTCTCTTGAATCCTCCCCTCCATGGCCTGCAACCCAGTAAAATTTAGGTGAATTCCACATCGGCAGAGGAAACACCAAGAATGGATCCAAACTGCTATGAAGATACCAAGAGCTGACAAACTGATTATGCATCTTGCCTTACCAACTTCATCTATGATAATATTGATGGACATGTTATTTCTCACTGTACAGTGTTCTGTCTATAAAATTGTGGGAACATTCTTTTCCTACTCAGTTTAGTGTGAAAAACAGTGACAACTTTAATTTTTGTTAGAGCTTAGAAATTGCTTATTAAAATTAATCCTGTTAACAGATGAGTTCAGTTGTATAGAGAAGGCAGCTGAAGCATAGGAGTTCTTCCTTTTTCAGAGAAAGTGCCTAAAAACATGTCTTTTAAATGTTCTTTTAGATATCCACATACTATGAATGTGTAGATTTTATTCTGACATGCAGATTAGAATAGCTATTTGTAGTGATACGGAGTTTGGTGCTTAGTTGACATTGTTGCTCTGTAATGAAAGAGTTGGGATTCTCTTCTTAGCCAGAACAAGTCAATCCATAAAGTGCTACCTTATTAATTTCTGCCATACCCTGGTTTCTCCAAATGGCAGAAGTAGAAAATCTAACATCAAAATACTCTGATCTTGTTTTGTTATGCGTTTAGTTCTTTCCTTTTATGAGCTTCAGTTTGCTTTTAGTTTCCATTCTGTCTTGTCTATCCAGACAATAGATGAACAAATTAAAAGAAAATATATTTCCATGCAATGGAGAATTGCTAATAAAAAGATATTGAGTTTTAACTCAGTATCTTTCTTCCTCACTTACTGACCAGGACTCTCAGGGAAAATGTTAGTTAAAACCTATGTTTTGAAGTTTATTTATTTATTTTTTTATTTGAGATGTTATACTGTGTCAGACAGAAACTGGACTGGGTGCAGTAGGGAGGTCTCCAGTAGGTAAGATTATAAGAAGACAGGGGTCATGGATTCATCTGGATCCAAGAAGTCTAGAACTCCTCCATGTGGAACTCTAGCCAATTTCATCTATAAGAACTATAGACCAAGAATATGTGCTTTTCTAGAGAAATTGGTGAAACTTACCAAAGGTAACTCAGAGACACATTCACCAGAGCATGAAAGTCTTAAACTAGATAAAATTGTTCACTTGCAAGGTGCGATAGAATAATAAAAGGATTACAAATGCCATAGAAACAATGGAGAATGTATGTTTGGCATGCAGAGCTTCTAAGACTAGATGAGAATATATGCATTCTCTAAAATCCTTACAAAAGGCAAAAGAAAAGTATAAGCAATTATTGATTAGAAATATCAGTATATTGACTCTCTCCAACTACACTTTCTCTCTTTCTATTCTTCTCTGCCTGCTCTGAATCTACTAACATTTTAGCTTAGTTACCTTCTCACCCTAAAAATAAAAAGAAAATTAAACAAGTGCTTTAAAAGTTAGGCCTTCAGAACAATCAGATGTGCTTCTTTAACCACCTGTTCATGTTGATCAAAATCTCGAGCACAGAGAAAAAGTGAAATGTTTTCCTGTCCCAAAGGAAACTTCCATAAAATTGCCAAGAAGTTTAGAATACTCACTGGAGTAAATGATCCAAGATTATGACTTTTGGCAACTTTACATTTACATGATACTGGGACCTGGTAAACCCTGAAAATAGATGGCTAAAGCCAAATGGGAGGTACTGAGAAATATATCAAAGATTCGATTACTTAATCTTCCAAGATAGACAAAGAAAAGGGTTAAGAAAATAACAACCTCTTAAAACCCAAAGTACTTCCTAAAAACCTAAACAAACCCTAACTGGTCATTCAATCTTGTGAAAAGAAAGAGGATGGGCCAGGCAAGGTGGCTCATGCCTGTAATCCCAGCACTTTGGGAGACTGAGGTGGGTGGATCATGAGGTCAGGAGATCGAGACCACCTGAACATGGTGAAACCCTGTCTCTACTAAAAATACAAAAATTAGCCAGGTGTGTTGGTGGGCACCTGTAGTCCCAGCTCCTCGGGAGGCTGAGGCAGGAGACTGGCATGAACCTGGGAGGCAGAGCTTGCAGTGAGCCCAGACTATGCCACTGCACTCCAGCCTGGACAACAAAGCGAGACTCTGTCTCAAAAAACAAACAAACAAAAAAAGAATCTGTTTCTGACTATAAGTAAAGGTTAGAAGTATTATTTATAAAAGATTCTGGTCTATCCATGCTGAGTCCATGAAAATGCTCTGTTTGCCCTACTTATTAATGAGCTCCACACTGAACTCAGTAATCTGGTTAAAGAAACACAAATTGGGTTGAGAAGCAGCCTGTGTAGCTGAATTAGTCTCCAAAATACACCTTTCTGACATAAAGACTATTTCAGCCAGTTATTGTGAGACCCTTTTGTTAGGAAAAAAAAAAATCAATATATAAAGAAAATCTCCATTTGAAAATGTGGATCTCTCTCTGCACAAGAAAGCAAAAAAAGGGCCAAATCATTAGAAACTCTTCCACTGGAGAGGTCTCAGCTTAAATCTATAGAACAAATCTTACCTTTGTTTAAGTTGCTTTTTTTGGCCATCTTATTTTAACTGGGCCTTTACCTACACCATTCATTCTTTCTGAAAATGATGGTATTAAAGCACAGGTTTAAACTCTGTGTATTTGAGATGTAATTTTTTTGCCTTGTCTTACCTAAGAGCCATTCCTGGAACCCACATGTACAAAAAGTCAGCCCTCCATAGGCATGGGTTTTGCATCCCAGGAATACTGTGTTTTCTATCTGCATTTGGCTGAAAAAATATTGGTGTATATGTGGACCTCCACCTTTCAAACCTGTGTTGTTCAAGGGTCAACTGTATTTAGAAACTGGCAAATAAAAAATCTTAAAACTTCTTTTCACAAATAGTAGTAGAAAGTGTTAACTATCAATGAAAAAAATTTTATTTCATCGACCAGAATGAAACTCTGATTCATACATTATTTCATAAACTACTAGTTTCATTCATTTATAATAATGAAACTCTGATTCATACATTATTTTATAAACTATTTTAACTTTTAAAAGAGCTTTATTTAATTGGCTTAAGGAAAACTAAGAGCTTATATAAATTAAGTACAGTCATGTGTTGCTTAACAATGAGGATTTTTTTTTTTTTTTTTTTTCTTCTTTTTTTTTTTTTTTTTTATTATACTTTAAGTTCTAGGGTACATGTGCATAACGTGCAGGTTTGTTACATATGTATACTTATGCCATGTTGGTGTGCTGCACCCATCAACTCGTCAGCACCCATCAATTCATCATTTATATCATGTATAACTCCCCAATGCAATCCCTCCCTCCTCCCCCCTCCCCCCTCCCCATGATAGACCCCAGTGTGTGATGTTCCCCTTCCCGAGTCCAAGTGATCTTATTGTTCAGTTCCCACCTATGAGTGAGAACATGCGGTGTTTGGTTTTCTGTTCTTGTGATAGTTTGCTAAGAATGATGGTTTCCAGCTGCATCCATGTCCCTACAAAGGATGCAAACTCATCCTTTTTTATGGCTGCATAGTATTCCATGGTGTATATGTGCCACATTTTCTTAATCCAGTCTGTCACAGATGGACATTTGGGTTGATTCCAAGTCTTTGCTATTGTGAATAGTGCCGCAATAAACATACGTGTACATGTGTCTTTGTAGTAGACTAATTTATAATCCTTTGGGTATATACCCAGTAGTGGGATGGCTGGGTCATATGGTACATCTAGTTCTAGATCCTTGAGGAATTGCCATACTCTTTTCCATAATGGTTGAACTAGTTTACAATCCCACCAACAGTGTAAAAGTGTTCCTATTTCTCCACATCCTCTCCAACACCTGTTGTTTCCTGACTTCTTAATGATTGCCATTCTAACTGGTGTGAGATGGTATCTCATTGTGGTTTTGATTTGCATTTCTCTGATGGCCAGTGATGATGAGCATTTTTTCATGTGTCTGTTGGCTGTATGAATATCTTCTTTTGAGAAATGTCTGTTCATATCCTTTCCCCACTTTTTGATGGGGTTGTTTGTTTTTTTCTCGTATATTTGTTTGAGTTCTTTGTAGATTCTGGATATTAGCCCTTTGTCAGATGAGTAGGTTGCAAAAATTTTCTCCCATTCTGTAGGTTGCCTGTTCACTCTGATGGTAGTTTCTTTTGCTGTGCAAAAGCTCTTTAGTTTAATTAGATCCCATTTGTCAATTATGGCTTTTGCTGCCGTTGCTTTTGGTGTTTTAGACATGAAGTCCTTGCCCATGCCTATGTCCTGAATGGTACTACCTAGATTTTCTTCTAGGGTTTTTATGGTATTAGGTCTAACATTTAAGTCTCTAATCCATCTTGAATTAATCTTCGTATAAGGGGTAAGGAAAGGATCCAGTTTCAGCTTTCTACTTATGGCTAGCCAATTTTCCCAGCACCATTTATTAAATAGGGATGCCATCCCCATCAAGCTACCAATGACTTTCTTCACAGAATTGGAAAAAACTGCTTTAAAGTTCATATGGAACCAAAAAAGAGCCCGCATTGCCAAGACAATCCTAAGTCAAAAGGACAAAGCTGGAGGCGTCACGCTACCTGACTTCAAACTATACTACAAGGCTACAGTAACCAAAACAGCATGGTACTGGTACCAAAACAGAGATATAGACCAATGGAACAGAACAGAGTCCTCAGAAATAATACCGCACATCTACAGCCATCTGATCTTTGACAAACCTGAGAGAAACAATGAGGATTTTTTATTATTATTATTTTTTATTATTGTCCATAGTACATGACATAAATTTGCAAACAGAAGCTGATATCGTTTGAATTTGTTTCCCTACTCAAATCTCACCTAACTATTTTTCCCAATGTTGGAGGAGGGGCCTGAGGGAGGTAATTGGATCATGGGGGCAGATTTCCTGCTTGATGTTCTTGTGATAGTGAGTTCTCATGAGATCTGATTGTTTAAAACTGTGTAGCACCTGCTGCTCTGTTCTCTTCCTCCTGCTCCAGGCATGTGGAAAGTACCTGTTTCCCCTTTGCCTTCCACCATGATTATAGGTTTCCTGAGACCTCTGCAGCCATGCTTCCTGGACAGCCTGCAGAACTGTGAGTCAGTTAAACCTCTTTTTTTTCTTTCTTTTTTTTTTTTTTTCAGATGGAATCTTACTCTGTTGCCCAGGCTGGATTGCAGTAGTACAATCCATCAGCTCACTGCAACCTCTGCCTCCTGCGTTCAAGCAATTCTTCTGCCTCAGTCTCCCTAGTAGCTGGGATTAGAGGCATCCACCATCATGCCAGGCTAATTTTTGTATTTTTAGTAGAGATGGGGTTTCATCTTGTTGGCCAGGCTGGTCTTGAACTCCCAACCTCGAGTGATCCACCAGCCTTGGCCTCCCAAAGTGCTGGATTACAGACATGCGACACCACATCGGGTCAAACCTCTTTTCTTTATAAATTACTTAGTTTTAGATAGTTCTTATATAACAATGTGAGAACAGACTAATACAGAAGCTATATGATCTGTATTTCCTTCTGTCTATGTGCTTATGCACATCTATGTATGTATGCAATCTATATGTGATATTCTTCTACCTCCAGATGGTATTGACAAAATTAACTTTTAAAAGAGCTTTATTTAATTGGCTTAAGGAAAACTAAGAGCTTATATAAATTAAGTACAGTCATGTGTTGCTTAACAATGAGGATACCATACGTTCTGAGAAATGAGCCATTAGAGGATTTTGTCACGATGCAAATGTAACCAGTGTAGTCAGTTTGCTAGGTTTCTCTAAAAGTAACCCTTCCCTCCCTTCGTTTCTTGCTACACATATATCTAACTACCTGTTCACTGGAGAACTCCAAAGGCTAATCTTAAAACAATCCAGGCATGGGCGGGCTCAGTGGCTCAAGCCTGTAATCCCAGCACTTTGGGAGGCCGAGGCGAGCGGATCAGGAGATCGAGACCATCCTGGCTAACATGGTGAAAACCCGTGTATACTAAAAATACAAAAGATTAGCCGGGCGTGGTGACGGGCACCTGTAGTCCCAGCTACTCAGGAGGCTGAGGTAGGAGAATGGCGTGAACCCGGGAGGCGGAGCTTGCAGTGAGCTGAGACTGCGCCACTGCACTCCAGCCTGGGTGACAGAGCAAGACTCCATCTCAAACAAACAAACAAACAAAAAACACAATCCTGGCATGAAGTAGAGATGGCAGTTGCACAGTTGATCCATAACTTGATACCAGCCAGGCCTCTGGATAGTCTATTACTCAAGATAACCATTGGATGACAAGCAGATCTATACCCCACGCCACTCATGCACATAGTTTCCATGCCACCTTTCCCCTTAAAGCCCCTTTAGTTAGCCTGAAAGTTTGCGATGGCTTCTTGAGACCAGAATATGGCTGTCTCCCAAGCAGTTACCACTTGAATAAACTTGCTGTCCTTCCACCAAACCTCACTTCCAGTGTCTGGCTTTCTGGGCGGCAAGCAGCCAAACGTGAGTTTGGTTACACAAACATCATATTTACACAAACCTAGCCAGCATGGTCTGTTATATACCTAGGCTACCTAGTGTAGCCATTTGCCCCTAGCCACAAGCCTATATAGGAGGTTATTGTACTGGATGCTGTAAGCATTTGTAACACAAAAGTATACGGAAAAAGATATGCTATAAAGGATTTTTTAAATGGTGCGTTTGCATAGAGTACTTATCATAAATGGACCTTGCAGGATTGGAAATTGCTCTGAGTGAGTCAATGAGTGAGTGGTAAGTGAAGGTGAAAACCGAGACATCATTGGGCACTACTGTAGACTTTACAAACACTTTATAAACACTGTACACTTAGGTTACCCTAAATTTATACAAAAACTTTCTTTAATAATAAATTAACCTTAGCTTACTCTAACTTTTTACTTTATAATCTTTTTTAATGTTTTTAACTTTTAGACTTTTATAGTAACAGCTTAAAATACAAACACGTTGTACAATGGTACAAAAATATTTATTTTAAAAATCCTATAGCTTTTTTCTATTTTCAAATGTTTTTTAACTTTTAAAATTTTTGTTAAAAACTAAGACAAAGTACATATGTTAGCCTAGGCCTACATGGGGCAAGGATCATCAAGATCACTGTCTTCCACCTCCACATCTTGTCCCACTGGAGGTTTTTCATGGTCAATAACATGTATGAAGCTGCTGTCTCCTATGATGATAAGGCTTCTTCTGAAATACCTCTTGCAAGACCTACCTGAGGCTGTTTTACAGCATTTTTAAAAAATAAGTACAAGAAGTACAGTCTAAAATAATGATAAAAAGTACAGTTCAGTATAGCAGGGAAGTAATGTAACAATGTGTAAGAAGGCAGGAACTAGGGAGGGGCAAGGAAGAAATCCAACTCATTGAATGTGGTGATCTGGTGAGTTTTAGGTATTCGATACTTTTTTTGAGAGGCCTGAAGAATGTTTCCTGAGGAAGGAACTCAGATAAAACAAATATAAGTTTTAAACTTTAAGACCAGAAGGGTGGATTTCTATGTTTATTAAAAAAAACTATCTATGGAACTATTGGGTCAGTTTCCATTTATGACCAGTATCATGCATTATGTACTACACATAATCGTTTGTGCTATAATTTACATGACTGGCAGTTCAGTTGGTTTGTTTACAAAAACACATAGACATGTAGCATCATATAAGCATGTGAGTAATGCATTACACTACAAACCATGCTACTAAGCCATTAAGCAACAGGACTTTTTCAACTTCATTATAACCTTATGAGACCACTTTTTATACACAGTCCTTCACTTACTGAAATGTCATTTTGCAGCACATCAGTACTTTTCTTAAACTCTTGGAATTATAGAAACTAACTCAAAATGTGTTTCAAATTCTCATGACTGGTAAATCTGTGGTAAATAAGATTAGTTGAATATTGTTCATTTATTAAAAATAGCTGTGGCCAGGCGCGGTGGCTCACGCCTGTAATCACAGCACTTTGGGAGGCCAAGGGAGGCTGATCGCCTGAGGTCAGGAGTTTGAGACCAGCCTGGCCAACATGGTGAAACCCTCTCTACTAAAAATACAAAAATTAGCCCCGTGTAGTGGTGCGTTCCTGTAATCGCGCTACTCAGGAGGCTGAGGCAAGAGAATCACTCAAACCCCGGAGGGAGGCGGAGGTTGCAGTGAGCCGAGATTGCGCCACTGCACTCTAGCCTGGGCAACAGAGTGAGACTCTGGTTCAGAGAAAAAAAGCTACACCTTCTGAGTTTTCAGTTTTAGGTATAATATGAGCTAAATATGTTTGTTTTACCTGGATTTACTAGGCAGATACATTTATCTCTACTAGATATTTAGTATCATAAAGAAAATGTGTAAGTGACCTGCAGTGTGCGTTGCTAATATATTTCAAGCACAAACAAACAAACAAAAAAAAACCAGTATAGTTAACTTTTTAGGATTCTTGCTTTCATGATGGCTGCCTAACATGTGCATGCAGTGAAAATACCTATAGGGAAATAACTTCATGATGGCTAGCTTTGTTTGATGTTATGTCTACTTGAAAACAGTTTTTCAGATCTCTTTGATAACTTATTCCCTTGGACTTTTACTCAGCTAAATTAAATAATGAACATTTATTGAATATCTAAATCACTTTCCAAATCAGATAAATACTGAAACATTAATTGTGGAATGTAAGTTTTTCTACACTTGGCTTCTTATTACAGAAGAAAAAAAGATATTTGGGTCTGTTAGTAAACATGAACTGTGCCACATTGAAAGAGAATAGGCAAAACTGAATAGATATAAGAAAGTTGGGTCCGGGCGTGGTGGCTCACGGCTGAAATACCAGCACTTTGGGAGGCCTAGGCGGGCGGATCACAAGGTCAGGAGATCGAGACCACGGTGAAACCCCGTCTCTACTAAAAATACAAAAAATTAGCCGGGTGCGGTGGCGGGCACCTGTAGTCCCAGCTACTCAGGAGGCTGAGGCAGGAGAATGGCCTGAACCCGGGAGGCGGAGCTTGCAGTGAGCCGAGATCGCGCCACTGCACTCCAGCCTGGGTGACAGAGCGAGACTCCCTCTCAAAAAAAAAAAAAAAAAAAAAGAAAAGAAAAGAAAGAAAGGTGGGCCGGGTGTGGTGGCTCATGCCTGTAATCCCAGCACTTTGGGAGGCCGAGATGGGCAGATCACGAGGTCAAGAGATCGAGATCATCCTGGCCAACATGGTGAAACCCTGTCTGTACTAAAAATACAAAAATTACCAGGTATGGTGGTGCACGCCTGTAGTCTCAGCTACTCAGGAGGCTGAGGCAGGAGAATCTATTGAACTTGGGAGGCGGAAGTTGCAGTGAGCTGAGATCCTACCACTGCACTCCAGCCTGGTGACAGAGCCAGGCTCAGTCTCAAAATAAATAAATAAATAAAAATAAAAAGTAAAGTTGTAGGTTTGTGGAAAAATAAGCAAATAATGTTAGGAAAGGAATTTTATCGTGGTCAAGGTGGCTAAGATTTGAATGGATTTGTTTATAAGTTATTTTAAAAAATAATCTGCCTTAATATCAAAAGTCCACTGAACTACAACCAGAATTTGATCTTCTCTTTTAAACTGGTTGTGAAAGTTTTTTTTTTTTTTTACCTTTAAGTAACTCAGGAGAAAAATTCTGTGTTTTATTAAAATAATTTCCTGTGCTTCATGTTATTAGGTTTTCAAATGCTTAAGAAAACTGAGTCCTCTTTATTCAAATAGTGAAAGGATAATTTTCCCTAAAACTATGTAACTTTCTGCATTTGCCTTTGAAGTCTTTTAACTATCACTCTGGTTAAATAAATGACTATTGCTTCAAAGCGACCTGTGATTGTCTTTTAAACCTTTGATATGTTTTAAACCTTTGAACTTAATTCCAAAATTAAGTTCTAAATTATGTATTTTTGACTTTAAACTAACTTTGAGAATTTCTAGGGATTTCTGGAATATATAAAAATTATTTCCCGCTCTTTATAAAAGGAAAGGTATCACACTAATTAGACTTATTTGATATGTTAAATTTGTATGGGAAGCATTGACAAATAAAAAATGTTGTTTAACCTTCTTTGAATTATATTTATATGGATATGTTATGAGTGTCACAGAAATTCCATGAAATTTCTAAAAATTTGGTGTGTCCTGACACTTTTATCAGGCATAATTTTGGTATTGTGTTAAAATATTGTATGCCATAGAAATATCCAAATTTCCTTGTCAATTTCATCATTATTATAATGAACTCTCTCATCAGATCTTTAACTATGTCCATTTTAAGCACTGATGTCCATAGATGGTTACTTGTTTTACTCTGATATTCTGAAAGCTTTTGCAAGCATCTGTAGTCCTAAAATGTTTCATCATCAAGAAGATTCATGAAAAAGACTCTAACAAATACAGGTTTCTAACTTTAAGATCACACCATTGAACTAGGTAAAGAATTTCCAGGACTCTAATGAAGAAACTGATTGGTTCGTAAAACTGCTAACCCAACAGCAGACAGAACAAGAATTAATTACATGGGAATGAACAAATAGATTATTAATTTTATGGCCTTTTTCTTTGAAACATTGCTGGCTCTTTAATATTTTTCTTTTTCAGATTTAAGGAAACCATTTTCTTTTCCCTTAAGCTATCTATAACTTACAGCAATTTGATAAAGTATACCTCTGTGAAAAAATATGAAATAATTACTTTTTCTTTTTACCTGATCCCTCTAGAATTCAAAAGCTATCTGTGAGTATTCTTACTTTATGGCAATATCATTATTTGCATAAGTTCAATAGGAATCTGCTTGCCTTGTAACAGTAGACAACTGGAAACTTTGGTTATACAGTATCATCAAGACTTTAAATGGGACGTTACATTTGAGAATGTGCATAGAATCAGATATGATCAGACAGTTTTAAAAAACTAAGGTTGACTTTATGGAGCCAATAAAGGCCCTTGTAAATAACTGGCCTGACATCTGGCTTTAAAGGTTCCCAAGCCTCGTGAAAGAAGGCCCTAGAACCTCAAAAATATTTCGAGATTTTGAAAAACAGAAGGATTGCCCTAAATTTATAGGTATTACAGGAAAATTCTGATGGTAAGTCTTTGGCTTACTAGCAGGGAGAACACTTTTAAAAGTCTAATCAGAGATTCCTTTTTAAAAGCAGACTTAAAAGGGTCTATATGGTTGATCACTGTTCTTGCTACACTTGTGTAAATAATCAAGCCAAGTTTAATGAGACTAGATCTGTTTTGCAAACAAATTGGTCTTTCTCTGATTATCTGTGGTAGAAATGTAGGCATCTGTGGAGATGCATATTCATATAATCTTTTAAAATATTGCATCTTGGATAGCTACTTTATCTTTTAGTCAAATAATCTAAATTAAAAAATTATAGTACTTCACAGATAGGCATCAATAAATATCCATTTAAAGAATAAATGAATGAGAAATTTTTTATTTTTTTAAAGATTAATAATTTTCCAAATTGCAAATTTAAGAACCACAAAATATATTTTGACTAAAAGTACTAAAACATTAATATTTTAATTTAAGGTTTGACCAGAAAACAACTTTTTTCAAATTTATTCTTCATTGAAATAAAATCATTTTTAAAATTTTTTATTATGAAACATATTACCTATATTACTGTTCTTGAGTTGTGTCTTTCACAACAAACTATGGAATGTAAATAAAGTGTTTTCCCAAGTTCTGCGAGCTGTTCTAGCAAATTATCAAACCCGAGGAGAGGGTGGTAGAAGCCTCTGATTTATAGCCAGTCAGTCAAAAGTACATGAGACCCAGATTTGCAATTAGCATCAAAAGTGGTGTTAGTCATGTGAGACCAAAGCATTTAACTTGTGTGACCTGATGCTAACTCTAGGTAAATAGTGTCAGAATTGAATTAAATTGTGAGACACGCAGCTGATATCCAGAGAGATATAAAACTGCTTCATGTGAAAAAAAAGCACATTTGCTATCAGAAGTGTTGTATGTGTAGAGAAATGGTGTTTTCTTTTAGCTATATCCCTAAGGGTAGTTAGGTTATAGATTATGTATGTATTCATATATCAGGTAATGCCAATTTTCCTAAAATTAATTAATTAAATAATTTATTTATTTATTGAGATGGAGTTTCACTCTTGTTGCCCAGGCCAGAGTGCAATGGCACAATCTTGGCTCACTGTAACCTCCGCCTCCCAGGTTCAAGCGATTCTCCTTCCTCAGCCTTCCAAGTAGCTGGGATTACAGGCATGTACTACCATGCCCAGCTAATTTTTTGTGTTTAGTAGATCGGGGTTCACCATGTTGGTCAGGCTAGTCTAGAACTCTTGACCTCAGGTGATCCACCCGCCTTGGCCTCCCAAAGTGCTGGGATTGCAGACATGAGCCACTGCCCACGGCCCCTATTTTCCTAAAATTTACACCACCTAAATTGAGTGGAATTCTAATTAATCAGTATCCTCTCCATAAATCTGACATTATTAAATTTTCATTTTTGCCTAATCTGATGGTAATGAAATATTATAACAATTTTAGTTTAATTTCTCTTAATAAGCTTGAGCATCACGTTATGTTAATCAGCTGTATTTCTTCTTAAATAAAATACCTGCTTATGTTAGTTCCCTATTGCTGCTCTAATTATCACAAATGCAATAGCTCAAAACATACATTTGTTATCTTATAATTCTTGAGGCTAAAAGTTTGAAATGAGCCTTATGGAACTTTGTGATATTATAATATATAATAAAAAATGTGATATTATAAAATATAATAAGAAAAATATATTTGATCTCTACACACTCCTCCTTTTTTTATATACATAGTCCCTAAAACCCTGAGAATCTTAAAGTGATTGGTGCCTTTCTGTATGCTGATTAGATCCTGGGGGACTAGCTGGGGTATCCTGGATAGCCTCCTGATGAGGACTTGTCAGGGGAACCAACCTAGTGAAGAAAGGTTTGCAATTTTCAGCCTCACTTTTCAACCTCTGGGGAAGGAAGAGAAGCTGGAGGCTGAATTAATCACCAATAGCTACCGATGTAGTCAATCATGCTTACATAATAAAACTTCTGTACAGAACCATAAAGGACAGGGTTCAGGGAGTTTCCAGGTTGCTGAACTCCTGAAGGTGCTGGGAAGAGGGACCACCCTGAGGCATCATGGAAGCTCCAGGCTCCTTTCTCCCTATCTTGCTCTTGCATCTTTCATCTGGCTGTTTATTTATATGTTTTTATATGCTTTTATAACACACTGGTAAATGTAAGTAAAGTATTTCCCAGACTTCTCTGAGCAATTCTGGCAAATAACTGAACCTGAGACGGGGTCATGGTACCTCTGATTTATAGTCAGTCAATCAGAAGCACAGGTTGAAACAACCTAGGATATTGGTTGGCATTCGAAGTTAGAAAGGAGGCAGTCTTCAGGGACTCAGCCCTTAACCTGTAGAGTTTGCACTACAGTTAGTGACAGAACTGAATTAAATTATAGGACACCCAGTTGGTGCTGAAGAATTGCTTGATACGGAAAACCTCACAGATTTTGATGACCAGAAGCATCCTGTGTTGAGAGTGTAGTTGGAGAAAAACGTTTGCCTTTCTGCCTTTTCCTATTAATACAAGCTTGAATAAAGATGTCAGCATGGCTGGTCTTCCTTTTGAAGGCTCTCTGGGAAAATCAATTTTCTTACCTTTCTCAGCTTCTAGGATAGCCACAAAAAATATAGAATTCGTATATTCTTCCATAAAAAAAGTATTTTTATGTACTATATTGAATCTTTTCAGATTTTTGGATTTTCTTTTTTATTATTATTATACTTTAAGTTCTAGGGTACATGTGCACAATGTGCAGGTTTGTTACATATGTATACATGTGCCATGTTGGTTTGCTGCACCCATTAACTCGTCATTTACATAAGGTATATCTCATAATGCTATCCATCCCCCCTCCCCCATCCCCACCATAGGCCCCAGTGTGTGATGCTCCTCTTCCCGTGTCCAGGTGATCTCATTGTTCAATTCCCACCTATGAGTGAGAACATGTGGTATTTGGTTTTCTGTTCTTCCGATAGTTTGCTGAGAATGATGGTTTCCAGCTTCATCTGTGTCCCTACAAAGGACATGAACTCATCCTTTTTTATGGCTGCATAGTATTCCACGTACTGTTACGTAATTCTCGTATCATGGTTTTCATCTCTATCAGTTCGTTTATGGCCTTCTCTGCATTGACTATTCTAGTTATCCATTCTTCCATTATTTTTCCAAGATTTTTAGTTTCTTTGTGCTGGGTATGTAGTTCCTCCTTTAGCTCTGAGAAGTTTGATCAACTGAAGCCTTCTTCTCTCAACTCATCAAAGTCATTCTCCATCCAGCTTTGATCCATCGCTGGCAATGAGCTGTGTTCCTTTGGAGGGGGAGATGTGCTCTGATTTTTTTGAATTTCCAGCTTTTCTGCCCTGCTTTTTCCCCATCTTTGTGGTTTTATCTGCCTTTGGTCTTTGATGATGGTGACATACTGATGGGGTTTTGTTGTGGGTGTCCTTTCTGTTTGTTAGTTTTCCTTCTAACAGTCAGGACCCTCAGCTGTAGGTCTGTTGGAGTTTGCTTGAGGTCCACTCCAGACCCTGTTTGCCTGGGTATCTGCTGCGGAGGCTGCAGAAGATAGAATATTGCTGCACAGCGAGTGTTGCTGTCTGATTCTTGCTCTGGAAGCTTCGTCTTAGGGGTGTACCCTGGCGTGTGAGGTGTGAGGTGTCAGACTGCACCTAGTGAGGGATGTCTCCCAGTTAGGTTACTCAAGGGTCAGGGACTCACTTGAGCAGGCAGTCTGTCCATTCTCAGATCTCAACCTCCATGCTGGGAGATCCACTGCTCTCTTCAAAGCTATCAGACGGGGCATTTACCTTTGCCAAGGTTTCTGCTGCTTTTTGTTTAGCTATGCCCTGTCCCTAGAGGAGTCTACAGAGGCAGTTTGGCCTCCTTGAGCTGTGGTGGACTCCACCCATTTCGAGCTTCCTTGTGGCTTTGTTTACCTACTTAAGCCTCAGCAATGCGGGTGTCCCTCCCTCAGCCTGGCTGCCGCTCTGCAGTTAGATCTCAGATTGCTGTGCTAGCAATGAGGGAGGCCCCATTGGCGTGGGACCCTCCGGGCCAGGTGTGGGATATAATTCCTGGTGTTCCATTTGCTAAGACCCTTGGTAAAGCACAGTATTAGGGTGGGAGTTACCCGATTTTGCAGGTGTTGTGTGTCTCAGGTTCCCTTGGCTAGGAAAAGGGATTCCCTTCCCCGTTGCGCTTCCCAGGTGAGGCCATGCCTCGTCCTGCTTCAGCTCTTGCTGGTCGGGCTGCACCAGCTGACCAGCACCGATTGTCTGGCACTCCCCAGTGAGATGAACCCAGTACTTCAGTTGAAAACGCAGAAATCACGTGTCTTCTGTGTCACTCAGGCTGGGAGCTGGAGGCTGGAGCTGTTCCTTTTTGGCCATCTTGGGCGTGCCTCCTCGGATTATCTTTTATGATACTTTTGCCTTGAAGTCTATTTTGTCTGATATTAATACAGATGTACTACCTTGTTTTGATTAATATCTGCTTAATATATCTTTCTATAAACGTTTATTCTCAAGCCTCCTGTGTTCTAATGCATTAGATGAATAGATTTTAAATTCATGCCATTGAGTATATTTTTTATATCCGGTTGATATTCTTTGTCACTTTAGACAATTAGGGCCATTTACACTTATTGTGATAATAGTATATTTGGGTTTATTTCTAGAAATTAATTTTGTAGTAATACTTTTTCCCCCCATGTGTATGTGCATGCATGTATGCATGCGTGTGTGTGTGTGTATTTTGTGCCTTCTTCTGGATCAATGGATTATTTTACTGTTTCTGATTCTATTTTTCTCCAATTTGTTTGCATGTGCTGTGCTGTTTGTTATTCTTTAGTTTTTTAAATTTTTTAGTTAAAAAATAATTTTAATTTTATGAACACACAGTATGTGTATATATTTATAGGATACATGAGATTTTTATATAGATATACAATAGATATACAATGTATAATAATCATATCAGGGTAAATGGGGTTTCAGTCACCTCAAGCATTTATTATTTCTTAGTGTTATAAACATTACAATTTGACTACTTCATTTATTCCAAAATGTACAACAAATTACTGCTAACTGTAGTCAACTTGTTGTGCTATCAAATATTAGACCTTATTCTTTGTATCTGACTATATTTTTGTATGCATTAACCATCCCCATTTCCCATATCCTCCCCTGCAACTACCCCTCCAAGGCTCTGGTAACCATCATTCTGCTTTCAATTTCCATGAGTTCAATTGTTTTAATTTTTAGCTCCACAAATAAGTGGAAACATGCAAAGTCTGTCTTTCTGTACCTGACTTATTTCACTTAACCTAATGTCCTCCAGTTCCATCTATGTTGTTGCAAATGACAAGATCTTATTCTTTAAGGGCTGAACAGTATTCTATTGTGTGTAGGTAGCACAATGGAATACTGTTTTTTTAATCCATTCATCTGTTGATGGACGTTTAGGTTGCTTCCAAAGCTTGGCTTTTGTGAATAGTGCTGCAATAAATATGAGAGTGCAGATATTTATTTGATATACTGATTTCCTTTCCCTTGGGTATATTCCCAGTAAGGGGCTTGCTGGATCATATGGCAGTTCCATTTTTAGTTTTTTGTTTTTTTGTTTTTTTTGTTTTTTCAGGAACCTCCATACTCTTGTCCATAGTTGCTGTGCTAATTTACGCTTTCACCAACATCGTTTGAGTATTCCCCTTTCTCCACATCTTTGCCAGCCTTCTCTATTACCTGGTTTTTGGATAAAAAACATTTTAACTGGGATAAGATGATATCTAATTGTAGTTTTGATTTGCATTTCTCTGATGATCAATGAGGTTGGGTACCTTTTCATATGCCCATTTTCCATTTGTATATCTTCTTTCAGAAATGTCTATTCAAATGTTTTGCCCATTTTTTAATGAAATTGTTGGATTTTTTTCATATAGACTTGTTTAAGCTCCTTATTTATTATGGTTATTAATCTTTTCTGAGATGAATAGGTTGCAAATATTTTCTCCTATTCTGGGCTGTCTCTTCACTTTATTGATTGCTTCCTCTGCTATCTGGAAGCTTTTTAATTTGAGGTGATCCCATTTGTCCATTTTTGCTTTGATTGTCTGTGCTGTTGGGGTGTTACTCCAGAAATATTCAACCAGCCCAATGCCCTGTAGAGTTTTCCCAGTGTTTTCTTTTAGTAGTTTCATACTTTGGGATCTTAGATTTAAGTCTTTCATCTATTTTCATTTTATTTTTATACATAACGAGAGATAGAGGTCTAGTTTCGTTCTTATGCATATGGATATTCAGTTTTCCTAGCACCATTCATTGAAGAGGCATTTCCCCCAATGCATGTTTTTGATACTTTTGTCAAAAATGAGTTCACAGTAGATGCATAAATTTATGTGTGGATTCTCTATTTTGTTCCATTGTTTTGTATGTCTGTTTTTAATGCTAAGACCATATTGTTTTGATTACTATAACTCTGTAGTATAATTTGAAATCCAGTAATGTGATTGCTCCAGTGTTTGCTCAGGGTGGTTTTGGATATACTTGTTCTTTTGTGGTTCCATATAAATTTTAGATTAATTTTTTCTATTTATGTGAATAACGTCATTGGTATTTTCATAGGAATTACATTGAATCTTTAGATTGCTTTGGATAGAATAGAGATTTTAACAATATTGATTTCCAGTCCATGAATGTGGAATATCTTTTCATTTTTTGTGTCCTCTGCAATATCTTTCATCAATGATTCATAACTTTAATTGTAGAAATCTTTCACTTCTTTAATTGAGTTATTGCCTAGGTACTTAATTTTTTTTGTGGCTATTGTAAATTGAATTACTTTTTAGTTTCTTTTTCAGTTTGTTTTTTGTTGGCATATAGAAATGCTACTTATTTTGTATATTTATTTTATATCCTGCAATTTTACTGAATTGCTTTATCAGTTCAAATAATTTTTTGGTGAAGTCTTTAAGTTTCTCTAAATATAAGATTATATCATCTGCAAACAGGAATAATTGGACTTATTCCTTTCCAATTTGGATGCCTTTTATATCTTGCACTTGTCTGGTTGCTCTAGCTAGGATTTCCACTACTATGTTGAACAACAGTGGTAAAGATGGGCATCCTTGTCCTGTTCTACATCTTAAAGACTTTCAGTTTTTCCTTGTTCAGTATGATAACTAGCTGTCTGTCTGCCAAATATAGTGTTTATTAAGTTGAGATATGTTTCATCTATACCCATTTTTTAAGGTTTTTTCATGAAGGGGTGTCAGATTTTACCAAATGCATTTTCAGCATTAGTTGAAATGATCATATGATTTTTCTCCTAAATTCTCTTGATATGATGTGTCACATGGATTGATTAGTGTTTGTTGAACTATCCTTTGCATATCTGGGATGAATCCCACTTGGTCATGATGAATGATCTATTGAATATGTAGTTAAATTCAGTTTGCTAGTATTTTGTTGAATGTTTTTGCATCAATGTTTGGCCTGTAGTTTTTTTTCTGTTTGTTTGTTTGTTTTTTATGTGTCTTTGTCTGGTTTTAATATAAGGGTAATACTGGCCCTGTAGAATGAGTTTGGAAGTATTCCCTCCTTTATTTTTTAGAATAGTTTGAGTTGGATTGGTATTAGTTCTTCTGTAAATGTTTGATAGAATTCAACAGTAAAGTCATTGAGTCTTAGGCTTCTGTTTGCTGCAAGCATTTTTATTACAGCTTCAATTTCATTATTGGTCATTGGTCTATTCAGATTTTGGATTTTCCCATAGTTCAATCTTTGTAGGTTGTATGTGTCTAGGATATATCCATTTCTTTTAAGTGTTTCTATTTGTTGGCATATTGCTCATGTTAGTCTCTAATGATTCCTTGCATTTCTGTGATATCAGTTGTTATGTTTCCTTTTTCATCTGTGATTTTTATTTACTTGGGATGTCTTTCTTTTTTCTTAATCAGGCTGGCTAAAGGTTTGTGGATTTTGTTTATCTTTTCAAAAAGTCAACTTCTGTTTTGTTGATATTTTAATTATTTTTTCATTTCAATTTCATGTATGTATGCTCTGATCTTTATTACTTCTTTTCTTCTACTAAATTTTTGTTCAGTTTTACTTTTCCAGTTTATTTTTATTTTTATGGGCATGTAGTAGTTGTATATATTTATGGAGTCCATGAAATTTTTTTATTGTTTTATTTTTTTGAGATGGAGCCTCGGTCTGTCACCAGGCTGGAGTTCAGTGGCACAATCTCAACTCACTGCAATTTCCAATTCCTGGGTTCAAGCGATTCTCCTACCTCAGCCTTCTGAGTAACTGGGATTACAGGTGCCCACCACCACACCAGGCTAATTTTTCTATTTTTATTAGAGACAGGGTTTCGCCATGTTGGCCAGGATGGTCTCGATCTCTTGACCTCGTGATCCACCTGCCTTGGCCTCCCAAAGGGCTGGGATTATAGGTGCGAGCCACTGCACTGGGTCCGAAATGGTTTTTTTGCTGTTTTTTTTTTTTTTTTTTTTTTTTTTTTTTGAGATGGAGTTTCACAGAATCTCGGCTCACTGCAACCTCCACCTCCTGGGTTCAAGAGATTCCCTTAACTCAGCCTTCCGACTAGCTAGGATTACAAGCATGAGCTGCCACACCTGGCTAATTTTGCATTTTTTGTGGAGACAAAGTTTCTCCATGTTGGTCAGGCTGGTCTCAAACTCCTGACCTCGGGTGATCTGCCTGCCTCAGCCTCCCAAAGTGCTGGGATTACTGGTAAGAGCCACCGCACCTGGCCAAAATGTACTCCTTTGAAAGGTTTCACTGAGATTCAAACTCGGATTGCTGGATTCAAAGTCCAGAGTGCTAAGCATTGCACCATGGGACCAACCCAAAATGTTTTAATACAAGCATGCTATGTGAAATAATCACATCGTGGAGAATGAAGTATCCATCCTCTTAAGCATTTATGCTTCATGTTACAAACAATCCAATTACACTCTTTTAGTTATTTTATAATATACAATCAAGTTATTATTGACTAGAGTCACACTGTTGTGCTATCAAATAGTAGGTCTTATTCATTCTTTCCAACTACTTTTTCTTTTCTTTTTTTATTATTATACTTTAAGTTTTGGGATACATGTGCAGAAAGTGCAGGTTTCTTACATTGGTATACACGTGCCATGGTGGTTTGCTGCACCCGTCAAATCATCATCTACATTATGTATTTCTCCTAATGCTATCTCTCCACTAGCCCCAGAATAAGGTTTCACTGTGTTGGCCAGGATGGTCTCAATCTCTTGACCTTGTGATCTACCCACCTCGGACCCAGTGTGTGATGTTCCCCTCCCTGTGTCAATGTGTCTCATTGTTCAACTCCCACTTATGAGTGAGAACATGCGGTGTTTGGTTTTCTATTCCTGTGTCAGTTTGCTGAGAATGATGGTTCCCAGCTTCATCCATGTCCCAGCAAAGGACATTAGCTCATCCTTTTTATGGCTGCACAGTATTTCATGGTGTATATATGCCACATTTTCTTTATCCAGTCTATCACTGATGGGCATTTGGGTTGATTCCAAGTCTTTGCTATTGTGAATAGTACTGCAGTAAACATACGTGTGCATGTGTCTTTATAGTAGAATGATTTGTAATCCCTAGGGCATATACCCAGTAATGGGATTGCTGAGTCGAATGGTATTTCTGGTTCCAGATCCTTGAGGAATCACCACACTCTTCCACAATGGTTGAACTAATTTACACTCCCACCAACAGTGTAAAAGTGTTTCTATTTCTCCACATCCTCTCCAGAATCTGCTGTTCCCTGACTTTTTAGCCATCACCATTGTAACTGGCGTGAGATGGTATCTCACTGTGTTTTTGATTTGCATTTCTCCAATGACCAGTGATGATGAGCTTTTTTTCATATATTTGTTGGCCACATAAATGTCTTCTTTTGAAAAGTGTCTGTTCATATCCTTTACCCACTTTTTGATGGGTTCGTTTTTTTTTTTTTATTGTAAATTTATTTCAGTTCCTTGTAGATTCTGGATATTAGCCTTTTATCAGATGGATATATTGCAAAAATTTTCTCCCATTCTGTAGATTGCCTGTTCACTCTGATGATAGATTCTTTTGCTGTGCAGAAGTTCCTTAGTTTAATTAGATCTTATTTGTCAATTTTGGCTTTTATTGTCATTGCTTTTGGTGTTTTAGTCACGAAGATTTTGCCCATGCTTACATTCTGAATGGTATTGCCTAGGTTTTCTTCTAGGATTTTTATGGTCCTAGGCCTTACATTTAAGTCTTTAATCCATCTCGAGTTAATTTTTGTATGAAGTGTAAGGAAAGGGTCCAGTTTCAGTTTTCTCCATATGGCTAGACAGTTTTCCCAATACCATTTATTAAATAGGGAATCCTTTTCCCACTGCTTTTTTTTGTCAGATTTGTCAAAGATCAGATAGATGTGTGGCATTATTTCTGAGACTTCTGTTCTATTCCATTGGCTATATATCTATTTTGCTACCAGTATCTTGCTGTTTTCGTTAATATAGCCTTATAGTATAGTTTGAAGTCAGGTAATGTGATGCCTCCAGTTTTGTTCTTTTTGCTTAGGATTGTCTTGGCTATATGAGCTCTTTTTTGGTTCCACGTGAAATTTAAAGTAGTTGTTTTCTAATACTGTGAAGAAAGTCAATGGTAGCTTGATGGAAATAGCATTGAATCTATAAATTACTTTGGACAGAATGGCCACTGTCACAATATTGATTCTTCCTATCCATTAGCATGGAATGTTTTTCCACTTGTTTGTGTCCTCTCTTATTTCCTCGAGCAGTGGTTTGTAGTTCTCCTTGAAGAGGTCCTTCACATCCCTTGTAAGTTGTATTTCTAGATATTTTGTTCTCTTTGCAGCAATTATGAATGGGAGTTCACTCATGTTTTGGCTCTTTGTTTGTCTACTGTTGGTGTGTAGGAATGCTTGTGATTTTTGCACACTCATTTTGTATCTTGAGACTTTGCTGAAGTTGCTTTTCAGCTTACGGAGATTTGGGGCTGAGATGATGGGATTTTCTAAATATATAATCATGTCATCTGCAAACAAAGACAATGTGACTTCCTCTCTTCCTATTTGAATACTCTTTATTTCTTTCTCTTGCCTGATTGCCCTGACCAGAACTTCCAATACTATGTTGAATAGGAGTGGTGAGAGAGGACATCCTTGTCTTGTGCCAGTTTTCAAAGGGAATTCTTCCAGCTTTTGCCCATTAAGTACTTTAGCTGTGAGTTTGTCATAAATAGCTCTTATTATTTTGAGATACAGTCCATCAATACCTGGTTTATTGAGAGATTTTAGCATGAAAGGGTGTTGAATTTATTGAAGACCTTTTCTGTGTCTATTGAGATAATCATGTGGTTTTTGTTATTGGTTCTGTTTATGTGATGGATTATGTTTATCAATTTATGTATGTTGAACTAATCTTGCATTCCAGGGATAAAGCTGAATTCATTGTGGTGGATAAGCTTTTAGATGTGCTGCTGGATTCAGTTTGCCAGTATTTTCTTGAGGATTTTCGCATCAGTGTTCATCAGGAGAACTGGCCTGAAATTTTATTTAATGCAGTTTCTTCATAGTGTCTATGGTCTCTACAATTTGGCACGTTTTTCCAGTGGTTAATATCGGTGTTTCCTTTCCATATTTAGTGCTTCCTTCATGAATTCTTGTAAGGCAGGCCTGGTGATGACACAGTATCTCAGCATTTGCTTTTTTGTAAAGGATTTCATTTGTCTTTTGCTTTTGAAGCTTAGTTTGGCTGGATATAAAATTCTAGGTTTAAAATTCTTTTCTTTAAGAATGTTGAATATTGGCCTCCACTCTCTTCTGGCTTGTAGGGTTTCTGCAGAGAGATCCGCTGTTAGTCTGATGTGCTCCTCTTTGTGGGAAACCTGACTTTTCTCTCTGGCTGCCCTTAACATTTTTTCCTACATTTGAACCTTGGTGAATCTGACGATTATGTGTCTTGGGGTTGCTCTTCTTAAGGAGTATCTCTGGGGGGCGGAGCAAGATGGCCGAATAGGAACAGCTCCAGTCTCCAACTCCCAGCGCGAGCGACACAGAAGACCGGTGATTTCTGCATTTTCAACTGAGGTACTGGGGTCATCTCACTAGGGAGTGCCGGACAATCGGTGCTGGTCAGCAGCTGCAGCCTGACCAGCGAGAGCTGAAGCAGGGCGAGGCATCGCCTCACCTGGAAGCGCAAGTGGGAAGGGAATCCGTTTTCCTAGCCAGGGGAACTGAGACACACAACACCTGGAAAATCGGGTAATTCCCACCCCAATACTGCACTTTAAGCAAACAGGCACACCAGGAGAGTGTATCCCACACCTGGCTGGGAGGGTCCCACACCCACGGAGCCTCCCTCACTGCTAACACAGCAGTCTGTGGCGATCTATCCGCAGGGCAGCGGCGAGGCTGGGGGAGGGGCGCCCGCCATTGCTGAGGCTTAAGTAGGTAAACAAAGCCACTGGGAAGCTCGAACTGGGTGGAGCTCACAGCAGCTCAAGGAAGCCTGCCTGTCTCTGTAGTCTCCACCTCTGGGGACAGCACACAGCTGAAGACCAACAGGGGAAGCAGCGGGGGCCGGTGCAGATGCGAACGACTCTGTCTGAAAGCTTTGGGGAGAGCCGTGGATCTCCCAACGTGGAGGTTGAGATCTGAGAACGGACAGACTGCCTGCTCAGGTGGGTCCCTGACCCCTGAGTAGCCTAGCTGGGAGACATCCCCCACTAGGGGCAGTCTGACACCCAACACCTCACAGGGTGGAGTACACCCCTGAGAGGAAACTTCCAAAGGAAGAATCAGACAGGTACACTCGCTGTTCAGCAATATTCTATCTTCGGCAAACTCTGCTGCTGATACCCAGGCAAACAGGGTCTGGAGTGGACCTCAAGCAATCTCCAACAGACCAACAGACAGTCCTTCCGACTGTCAGAAGGAAAACTATCAAACAGGAAGGACACCTATACCAAAACCCCATCAGTACGTCACCATCATCAAAGAGCAGAGAGAGATAAAACCACAAAGATGGGGAAGAAGCAGGGCAGAAAAGCTGGAAATTCAAAAAATAAGAGCGCATCTCCCCCTGCAAAGGAGTGCAGCTCATCGCCAGCAATGGATCAAAGCTGGCCAGAAAATGACTTTGACGAGATGAGAGAAGAAGGCTTCAGTCCATCAAACTTCTCAGAGCTAAAGGAGGAATTACGTACCCAGTACAAAGAAACTCAAAATCTTGAAAAAAGAGTGGAAGAACTGACAGCTAGACTAATTAATGCAGAGAAGATCATAAACGAAATGACAGAGATGAAAACCATGACACGAGAAATACGTGACAAATGCACAAGCTTCAGTAACCGACTCGATCAACTGGAAGAAAGAGTATCAGCGATGGAGGATCAAATGAATGAAATGAAGTGAGAAGAGAAACTAAAAGAAAAAAGAAGAAAAAGAAATGAACAAAGCCTGCAAGAAGTATGGGATTATGTAAAAAGACCAAATCTACGTCTGATTGGGGTGCCTGAAAGTGAGGGGGAAAATGGAACCAAGTTGGAAAACACTCTTCAGGATATCATCCAGGAGAACATCCCCAACCTAGTAGGGCAGGCCAACATTCAAATTCAGGAAATACAGAGAACGCCACAAAGATACTCCTCCAGAAGAGCAACTCCAAGACACATAATTGCCAGATTCACCAAAGTAGAAATGAAGGAAAAAATCTTAAGGGCAGCCAGAGAGAAAGGTCGGGTTACCCACAAAGGGAAGCCCATCAGACTAACAGCAGATCTCTTGGCAGAAACTCTACAAGCCAGAAGAGAGTGGGGGCCAATATTCAACGTTCTTAAAGAAAATAATTTTAAACCCAGAATTTCATATCCAGCCAAACTAAGTTTCATAAGTGAAGGAGAAATAAAATCCTTTACAGATAAGCAAATGCTTAGAGATTTTGTCACCACCAGGCCTGCCTTACAAGAGACCCTGAAGGAAGTCCTAAACATGGAAAGGAACAACCGGTACCAGCCATTGCAAAAACATGCCAAAATGTAAAGACCATCGAGGCTAGGAAGAAACTGCATCAACTAACGAGCAAAATAACCAGTTAGTATCATAATGACAGGATCAAGTTCACACATAACAATATTAACCTTAAATGTTAATGGACTAAATGCTCCAATTAAAAGACACAGACTGGCAAACTGGATAAAGAGTCAAGACCCATCAGTCTGCTGTATTCAGGAGACCCATCTCACATGCGGAGACATACATAGGCTCAAAATAAAGGGATGGAGGAAGATATACCAAGCAAATGGAGAACAAAAAAAAGCAGGGGTTGCAATCCTAGTCTCTGATAAAACAGACTTTAAACCATCAAAGATCAAAAGAGACAAAGAAGGACATTACATAATGGTAAAGGGATCAATTCAACAGGAAGAGCTAACTCTCTTAAATATATATGCACCCAATACAGGAGCACCCAGATTCATAAAGCTAGTGCTTAGAGACTTACAAAGAGACTTAGACTCCCATACAATAATAATGGGAGACTTCAACACTCCACTGTCAACATTAGACAGATCAACGAGACAGAAAGTTAACAAGAATATCCAGGAATTGAACTCATCTCTGCACCAAGCAGACTGAATAGACATCCATAGAACTCTCCACCCCAAATCAACAGAATATACATTCTTCTCAGCACCACATCACACTTATTCCAAAATTGACCACATAATTGGAAGTAAAGCACTCCTCAGCAAATGTAAAAGAACAGAAATTATAACAAACTGTTTCTCAAACCACAGTGCAATCAAACTAGAACTCAGGACTAAGAAACTCAATCAAAACCGATCAACTACATGGAAACTGAACAACCTGCTCCTGAATGACTACTGGGTACATAACGAAATGAAAGCAGAAATAAAGATGTTCTTTGAAACCAATGAGAACAAAGATACAACATACCAGAATCTCTGGGACACATTTAAAGCAGTGTGTAGAGGGAAATTTATAGCACTAAATGCCCACAAGAGAAAGCGGGAAAGATCTAAAATGGACACTCTAACATCACAATGAAAAGAACTAGAGAGGCAAGAGCAAACACATTCAAAAGCTAGCAGAAGGCAAGAAATACCTAAGATCAGAGCAGAACTGAAGGAGAGAGAGACACAAAAAACCCTCCAAATAATCAATGAATCCAGGAGTTGGTTTTTTGAAAACATCAACAGACCGCTAGCAAGACTAATAAAGAAGAAAAGAGAGAGGAATCAAATAGATGCAATAAAAAATGATAAAGGGGATATCACCACTGACCCCACAGAAATATAAACAACCATCAGAGAAGACTCTAAACGCCTCTACGCAAATCAACTAGAAAATCTAGAAGAAATGGATAATTTCCGGGACACTTACACTCTCCCAAGACTAAACCAGGAAGAAGTTGAATCCCTGAATAGACCAATAGCAGGCTCTGAAATTGAGGCAACAATTAATAGCCTACCAACCAAAAAAAGTCCAGGTCCAGATGGATTCACAGCTGAATTCTACCAGAGGTACAAGGAGGAGCTGGTACCATTCCTTCTGAAACTATTCCAATCAATAGAAAAAGAGGGAATCCTCCCTAACTCATTTTATGAGGCCAACATCATCCTGATACCAAAGCCTGGCAGAGACACAACAAAAATGAGAATTTTCGACCAATATCCCTGATGATCATCAATGCAAAAATCCTCAATAAAATACTGGCAAACCGGATTCTGCAGCACATCAAAAAGCTTATCCACCATGATCAAGTGGGCTTCATCCCTGGGATGCAAGGCTGGTTCAACATTCACAAATCAATAAACGTAATCCAACGTATAAACAGAACCAAAGACAAGAACCACATGATTATCTCAATAGATGCAGAAAAGGCTTTTGACAAAATTCAACAGCCCTTCATGCTAAAAACGCTCAATAAATTCGGTATTGATGGAATATACCTCAAAATAATAAGAGCTATTTATGACAAACCCACAGCTAATATCATTCTGAATGGGCAAAAACTGGAAAAATTCCCTTTGAAAACTGGCACAAGACAGGGATGCCCTCTCTCACCACTCCTATTCAATATAGTGTTGGAAGTTCTGGCTAGGGCAATCAGGGAAGAGAAAGAAATCAAGGGTATCCAGTTAGGAAAAGAAGAAGTCAAATTGTCCCTGTTTGCAGATGACATGATTGGATATTTAGAAAACCCCATCGTCTCAGCCCAAAATCTCCTTAAGCTGATAAGCAACTTCAGCAAAGTCTCAGGATACAAAATTAATGTGCAAAAATCACAAGCATTCTTATACACCAGTAACAGACAAGCAGAGAGCCAAATCAGGAATGAACTTCCATTCACAATTGCTTCAAAGAGAATAAAATACCTAGGAATCCAACTTTCAAGGGATGTCAAGGACCTCTTCAAGGAGAACTACAAACCACTGCTCAGTGAAATCAAAGAGGACACAAACAAATGGAAGAACATACCATGCTCATGGATAGGAAGAATCAATATCGTGAAAATGGCCATACTGCCCAAGGTAATTTATAGATTCAATGCCATCCCCATCAAGCTACCAATGAGTTTCTTCACAGAATTGGAAAAAACTGCTTTAAAGTTCATATGGAACCCAAAAAGAGCCCGCATTGCCAAGTCAATCCTAAGTCAAAAGGACAAAGCTGGAGGCATCACGCTACCTGACTTCAAACTATACTACAAGGCTACAGTAACCAAAACAGCATGGTACTGGTACCAAAACAGAGATATAGACCAATGGAACAGAACAGAGTCCTCAGAAGTAATACCACACATCTACAGCCATCTGATCTTTGACAAACCTGAGAGAAACAAGAAATGGGGAAAGGATTCCCTATTTAATAAATGGTGCTGGGAAAATTGGCTAGCCATAAGTAGAAAGCTGAAACTGGATCCTTTCCTTACCCCTTATACGAAGATTAATTCAAGATGGATTAGAGACTTAAATGTTAGACCTAATAGCATAAAAACCCTAGAAGAAAATCTAGGTAATACCATTCAGGACATAGGCATGGGCAAGGACTTCATGTCTAAAACACCAAAAGCAACGGCAGCAAAAGCCAAAATTGACAAATGGGATCTAATTAAACTAAAGAGCTTTTGCACAGCAAAAGAAACTACCAGTCAGAGTGAACAGGCAACCTACAGAATGGGAGAAAATTTTTGCAACCTACTCATCTGACAAAAGGCTAATATCCAGAATCTACAAAGAAGTCAAACAAATATACAAGAAAAAAAACAAACAACCCCATCAATAAGTGGGGAAAGGATATGAACAGACATTTCTCAAAAGAAGACATTCATACAGCCAACAGACACATGAAAAAATGCTCATCATCACTCGCCATCAGAGAAATGCAAATCAAAACCACAATGAGATAGCATCTCACACCAGTTAGAATGGCAATCATTAAGAAGTCAGGAAACAACAGGTGTTGGAGAGGATGTGGAGAAATAGGAACACTTTTACACTGTTGGTGGGATTGTAAACTAGTTCAACCATTATGGAAAACAGTATGGCAATTCCTCAAGGACCTAGAACTAGATGTATCATATAACCCAGCCATCCCACTACTGGGTATATACCCAAAGGATTATAAATTATTCTACTACAAAGGCACATGCACACGTATGTTTATTGCGACACTATTCACAATAGTAAATACTTGGAATCAACCCAAATGTCCATCTGTGACAGACTGGATTAAGACAATGTGGCACATATACACCATGGAATACTATGCAGCCATAAAAAGGATGAGTTTGCTCCTTTGTAGGGACATGGATGCAGCTGGAAACCATCATTCTTAGCAAACTATCACAAGAAAAGAAAACGAAACACTGCATGTTCTCACTCATAGGTGGGAACTGAACAATGAGATCACTTGGACTCGGGAAGGGGAACATCACACACTGGGGCCTATCATGGGGATGGGGGAGAAGGGAGGGATTGCATTGGGGAGTTATACATGATATAAATGATGAATTGATGGGTGCTGACGAGTTGATGGGTGCAGCACACCAACATGGCATAAGTATACATATGTAACAAACCTGCACGTTATGCACATGTACCCTAGAACTTAAAGTATAATAAAAATAATAAATAAATAAAAAATAAAAAATAAATAAAAAGCTAAATAGATAAAAAAATAATAAATTAAAAAAAAAAAAAAAAAGGAGTATCTCTGTGGTGTTCTCTGTACTTCCTGAATTTGAATGTTGGCCTGCCTTGCTAGTTTAGGGAAGTTCTCCTGGATAATATCCTTAGGAGTGTTTTCCAACTTGGTTCCATTCTCCCCATCACGTTCAGGTACACCAATCAAATATAGGTTTGGTCTTTTCACATAGTCCCATGTTTTTTGGAGCCTTGTTCACTCCTTTCATTCTTTTTTCTCTAATCTTGTCTACATGCTTTATTTCATTAAGTTGATCGGCAATGTCAGATATCCTTTCTTCTGGTTGCTTGATTCGGCTATTGATACTTGTGTGTGCTTCACAAAGTTCTCATGCTTTGCTTTTCAGCTACATTAGGTCATTTATATTCTACTCTAAACTGGTTATTGTAGTTAGAAATCCCTCTAACCTTTCTTCAAATTTCTTAGCTTCCTTGCATTTGGTTAGAACATGCTCCTTTAGCTCAGAGGAATTTGTTACCACCTTCTAAAGTCTACTTCTGTCAATTTGTCGAACTCATTCTCCATCCAATTTTGTCCCCTTGCTGGTAAGAAGTTGTGATCCTTTGGAGAAGAAGAGGCCTTCTAGTTTTTAGAATTTTCAGCCTTTTTGCACTAGTTTTTCCTCATCTTCATGGATTTATCTACCTTTGGTCTTTGATGTTGGTGAACTTTGGATGGGTTTTCTGTGTGGACATCCTTTTTATTGATGTTGATGCTATTCCTTTCTGTTTGTTAGTTTTTCTTCTAACAGTCAGGCCCCCCTGTTGCAGGCCTGCTGGAGTTTGCTGGAGGTCCACTCCAGACACTGTTTGCCTGGGTGTCACCAGCAGAGGCTGCAGAACAGTAACGATTGCTGCCTGTTCCTTCCTTTGGAAGCTTCATCTCAGAGGGGCACCCACCAGACCCTAGTCAGAGCCCTTCTGTATGAGGTGTCTCTCGACCCCTGCTGGGAGGTGTCTCCCATTCAGGAGGCATGGGAGTCAGGGACCCACTTGAGGAGGTAGTGTGTCCCTTAGGAGATCTTGAGCACTGTGCTGGGAGATCCATTGCTCCCTTCAGAGCAGGCAGGCAGGAGTGTTTAAGACTGCTGAAGCTGTGCCCACAGCCACCCCTTCCCTCAGGTCCTCTGTCCCAGGGAGATGGGAGTTTTATCTACAGGCCCCTGACTGGGGCTGCTGCCTTTCTTTCAGAGATACCCTGCCGAGAGGAGGAATCTAAAGAGGCAATCTGGCTACAGCAGCTTTGTGGAGATGCAGTGGATTCCACCCAGTTCGAACTTCCTGGCAGTTTTCTTTATGTTGTGAAGGGAAAACCACCTACAAAAGCCTCAGTGATGGCAGATGCCCCTCTCCCCACTAAGCTCGAGTGTCCCAGGTCGACTTCAGACTGCTGTGCTGGCATAGAGAATTTTAAGCCTGTCAATCTTAGCTTGCTGGGATCCATGGGGGTGGGATCCACTGAACTAGACCACTTGGTTCCCTGGCTTCAGCCCCTTTTCTAGGGGAGTGAAGGGTTCTGTCTCACTGGCATTCCAGGTGCCACTGGGGTATGAAGAAAAAAAAAAAAACCAATGACAATAACAACAACAAAAACTCCTGCAGCTAGCTCATTGTCTGCCCAAATGGCCACTCAGTTTTGTGCTTGAAACCCAGGGCCCTGGTGGTGTAGGCACCCAAGGGCATCTCCTGGTCTGCGGGTTGTGAAGACTATGGGAAAAGCATAGTGTCTGGGCTGGAATGCACTGTTCCTCATGGCACAGTCCCTCACAGCTTCCCTTACCTAGGGCAGGTAGTTCCCTGACCCCCTGTGCTTCCCAGGTAAGGCAATGCCCCACCCTGCTTCAGCTCGTCCTCCGTGGGCTGCACCCACTGTCTAACCAGTCCCAAAACAGATGAGCCAGGTAACTCAGTTGGAAATGCAGAAATCACCTGTCTTGTGCTTTGATCTCGCTGGGAGCTGCAGACCAGAGCTGTTCCTGTTCAGCCATCTTGCTAGTCACCCCTCTCTAACTACCTTTTCATACTCATTAACTATCCCCACCTCCCTCTACCCCTACTACCCTACTCAGCTTCTGGTTTCCATCCTTCTGCTCTCTATGACCATGAGTTCACTTGTTTTGATTTTTAGATCCCATAAATAAGTGAGAATATGTGATGTCTGTTTTTCTGTGTCTGGTTTATTTCACTTAACATGATGATTTCTAGTTCTATCCATGTTTTTGCAAATGACAGAATTTCATTCTTTTTCATTGCTGAATAGTGGTACATTGTACATATGTACCACATTTTCTTTATCCATTCATCTGTTGATGGTCACTTAGGGTGCTTCCAAATCTTAACGATTGTAAGCAGTGATGCAACAAACATAGGAATGCAGATACATTTTTGATATACTGATTTTCACTCTTTGGGGTATATGCCCATCAGTAAAATTGCTGGATCTTATGGTAGCTCTAATTTTAGTTTTTTGAGGAACCTCCAAACTCTTCTCTGTAGAGTTTTTAGTAACTTACCTTCCCACCAACACTGTACAAGGGTTCCCTTTTCTCCATATCCTTGTCAGCATTTGTTATTGCCTACCTTTGGATATGAGCCATTTTAACTGGGGTGAGATGATATTTCATTGTAGTTTTGATTCACATTTCTTTGATTATCAAAGATGTGAAGCACTTTTTACACAACTGTTTGTTACTTGTATGTCTTCTTTTGGGAAATGCCTGTTCAAATTTTTTGGCCATTTTTTGATTGGATTATTGGTTTATTCCTTTAGTTATTTGAGCTCCTTACATATTCTGATTATTAATCGCTTGTCAGAGGGGTAGTTTGCAATATTTTCTCCCATTCCATGGGTTGCCTCTTCACTTTGTTAGTTGTTTCCTTTGATGTTCAGAAGCTTTTTAAATTGATGTAATCCCATTTGTCTGTTTTTGCTTTGATTGTCTGTGCTTGTGGGGTATCACTCAAAAAATTTTTGCCCAGGGCACTATCCTAGAGAATTTCCCCAATGTTTTCTTGTAGTAGTTTTATAGCTTAGGGTCTTAGATTTAAGTCTTTAACCCATTTTAATTTGATTTTTGCATATGGTGAGAGATAGGGGTCTATTTTCATTCTTCTGTATGTGGGTATCCAATTTTCCCAGCACCATTTATTGAAGAGATCATTTTTTTCTCAGTGTATGTCCTTGACACTTTCATCGAAAATGAGTTCACTGTAAGTGTGTGAATTTGTTTCTAGGTTCTTTATTCTGTTCCATTGGTCTATGTGTCTGTTTTTGTGCCAGTACCACAACTGTTTTGTTTACTATAGCTCTGTAGTATAATTTGAGGTCAGATAATGTGATTCCTACAGTTTAGTTCTTTTTCCTCAAGATAACTCTGGATATTCTTTGTCTTTTGTGTTTCCATATAAATTTTAGGATTGTTTTTTCTATTTATGTGAAGAATGTCATTGGTATTTTTATAGGGCCTCGCATTAAATCTGTAGATTGCTCTAGGCAGAACAGACATTATAACAATATTGATTGTTCCAATCTGTGAACATGGAGTACTTTTTTCATGTTTTTTGTGTCTTCTTCAATGTTTTTCATCTGTGTTTTATCATGTTTATTATAGAAATCTTTCACTTCCTTGGTTAATTCCTAGGAATTTAATTTTATGTGTGGCTATTGCAAATGGGATTATTTTTAAGTGTCTTTCTCAGATTGCTCACTGTTGGCATATAGAAATGCTACTGATTTTTGTATGTTCATTTTGTATCCTGCACCTTTACTAAATTTGTTTATCAGTTATAATAGCTTGTTTTGTAGAGTCTGTAGGTTTTCCCAAATAGAAGATTATATCATTTGAAAACAAGAATAATTTGATTTCTTATTCTCCACTTTGAATGCCCTTTTTTTTTTTTCTCTCTTATCTGGTTATTCTACCTAGGACGTCCAGTACTAGTAACAGTGTTGAAAGCCAGCATTCTTGTAGTGTTCCAGATCTCAGGGGGAAGAATTTCAGTTTTTCCCTGTTCAGTATGATACTAGCTGTGGGTCTGTCATATATAGCTTTTACTGTGTTGAGGCATATTCTTTCTATACTCAGTTTTTTGGGGTTTTTATTGTGAAGGGATTTTGAATTTTATCAAATGATTTTTCAGCATTAATTGAAATGATCATATGGTTTTTGCCCTTCCTTCTCTTGATACAATGTATTACGTAGATTGATTTGCATATGTTGAAGCATCCTTGCATCCCAGGGATAAAGCCCACTTGGTCAAGATTAATGATCTTTTAAATGTATTTCTAAATTTGTTTTGCTAGTGTTTTGTTCAGAATTTTTTTTTTTTTTTTTTTTTTTTTGAGACAGAGTGTCCCTCTGTTGCCCAGGCTGGAGTGCAGTGGCGAGATCTCCGCTCACTGCAAGCTCCGCCTCCCGGGTTCACGCCATTCTCCTGCCTCAGCCTCTCTAGCACTTGGGACTACAGGTGCCCGCCACCATGTCTGGCTAATTTTTATGTGTTTTTAGTAGAAACGGGGTTTCACCATATTAGCCAGGATGGTCTCTATCTCCTGACTTCATGATCTACCTGCCTCAGCCTCCCAAAATGCTGGGATTACAGGCGTGAGCCACCGCGCCCGGCTTGTTGAGAATTTTTGCATCCATATTCATCAGAGATATTGGTCTATAATTTTCTTTTTTGAAGTGTATTTGTCTGGTTTTGGTATCAGGGTAATATTGGCCTCATAGAGTAAGTTTCAAAGTATTCTTTCCTTCTCTGTTTTTATGTAATAGTTTGACTAGGATTGGTATTAATTCTTTAAATGTTTGGTGGAATTCAGCAGTAAAGCCATTGGGTCCTGGCCTTTTCTTTACTGGGAGGCTTTTTGAAGTTTTGATCTTATTACTTGTTACAGGTCTGTTCAGGGTTTGGATTTCTTCCTGATTCAATCTTCGGAGGTTATATGTGTCTTAGAAATTGTCAATTTATTCCAGGCCAATTTATTGGTATGTAGCTGCTCGTAGTAACCACTAATGAACCTTTGAATTTCTGCAATATCAATTGTAAAGTTTCATTTTTCATTTCTGATTGTATCTACTTGGATCTTTTCTCTTTTTTTCTTAGTCCAGCTGAAGGTTTGTCAAATTTGTTTAGCCTTTTTAAAAAACCAATGTTTTGTTTCATTTATCTTTTGTATTATTTTTCTTTATCTCAAATTCATTTATGTCTGCTGTGATCTTTATTATTTATTTTCTTCTACTAATGTTGGATTTGGTTTGCTCTCTTCTAGTTTTTTAAGAAGCATCTGGCCGAGCACAGTGGTTCACGCCTGTAATCCCAGCACTTTGGGAGGCTGAGGTGGACAGATCACCTGAGGTTGGGAGTTCAAGACCAGCCTGACCAACATGGAGAAATTCCATCTCTACTAAAAATACAAAACTAGCTGAGCGTGGTGATACGTGCCTGTAATCCCAGCTACTCAGGAGGCTGAGGCAGGAGAATCACTTGAACCCGAAAGGTGGAGGTTGCTGTGAGCCAAGATTGCACCATTTCACTCCAGCCTAGGCAACAAGAGCGAACCTCTGTCTCTCAGGGAAAATAAATAAATAAATAAATAAAAAATAAATAAAAAAATAAAAAATAAAAAAATAAAAAAATTCTTTAGATTGTTTATTTAAAGTTTTTTTCTGTTTTTTGATGTAGGTGCTTATAGCTATGAAATTTTTAGTACTACTTTTGCTGCATCCTACAGGTTTTGGTATGTTGTGTTTGCATTACCATTTGTTTCAAGAAAATTTTCAGTTTCCTTCTTTATTTCTTTATTGACCCACTGGTGTTTTTCTAGTTCTTTAAAACGTATCATTAGGTGACATTTTCTATGTTTTTGAGGTAGGCACTTATTGGTATAAACTTTCTTCTTATAACTGCTTTTGCTGAATCCCATAGGTTTGGGCATGTTGTATTTTCATTTATTTCAATACATTTTTAAATTTCCTTTTTAATGTATTCATTGGCCCACTGGTCATTTGGAAGCATATTTTTTAATTTCCATGTGTTTGTATAGTTTTCAAAATTCTTCTTGCTATTGATTTCTAGTTTGATTCCATTGTGGTCAGAGAAGATATCTAATATAATTTCAATTGTTTTGAGCTTTATAATATCTTTTTTAAGGCCTAATATGTAGTCTGTCCTTGAGAATTATCCATTATTCTTCTGTTGAAGAGAAGAATGTGTATTCCCAGCCACCGGATGAAATGTTCTGTAAATATTTATTACATCTATTTCATCTACAATACATATTAGGTCCAATATTTCTTGTTGGTTTTCTGTCTGGATAATCTGTCCAGTGCTGAAAATGGGGTGCTGACATCTCCAAGTATAATTGTTTTGGGGTCTTATCTCTTTCTTTAGTGCTAATAATACTTGCTCTATATGCCTGGGAACTCCAGTGTTTGGTGCATATATATTTAAAATTGTTACATCATCTTGCTAAGTTAATCACTTCATCATTCTGCAATGAAATTCTTTGTCTCATTTTATTAATTTTGTCTTAAAGTCTACTCTATCTGATATATGTATTGCTACTACTGCTCATTTTTTATTTCCATTTGCATAAAATGTCTTTTTCCATCCCTTCATTTTTCATTCTATGTGTGTTTTTATAAGTGAAGTGTGTTTTTTGTAGGCATCAGATAATTGAGTACAGTTTCTTAAATCCATTCAGCCACTGTCTTTTGATTAGAAAGTTTAATTCACTTGTATTCCATGTTGTTATTGATAAGTAAGGACTTAACACCTGCCATTTTGTTATCTATTTTCTCTGGTGGTTTTGTGGTCTTCCCTTTCTTTCTTTCTTTCTTCCTTCCTGTCTTCCTTTTTCTGAAAGTTATTTTCTCTGGTGGTATGTTTTAACTTATTGCTTAATATTTTTTGTGTATCTGTTACAGATTTTTTAATTAGAGGATATCATGAAGCTTGCAAATAGCATCTTATAACTCATTTTTTAAACTGATGACAACTTACATAATTCTGCTTGCAAAACAAATAAGGAAAGACAAAGCTAATAAAAACTCCACAATGTGACATCATCTCCACTCCTGCTTTTAAGCTTTTTGTTGTTTCTATTTATATCTTATTATACTGTCCATGTCTTAAAAAGTTGTTGCAGTTGTTATTTTTAATGTTAGTCTTTTAGTCTTCCTAGTCAAGATATGAGTAGTTTACACACCACAATTACAGTGTTATTACATCTGTATTTGTCTGTGTACTTACTGATACCAGTGAATTTTGTACCTTCAGATAATTTCTTATTACTCATTTGGATTCTTTTTTGTTTTAGACTGAAGGACTCCCTTTAGTATTTCTCATAGGTCAAGTCCGGTGTTGGTGACAACGCTTAGGTTTTGTTTGTCTGGGAAGTCTTTATTTCTCCTTCATGTTTGAAAGATATTTTCACCAGATATGCTCTTCTAGGGTAAAAGGTTTTTTTCCTTCAGCACTTTAAATATGTCAAGTCACTCTCCCTTGGCATGTAAGGTTTCCACTGAGAAGTCCACTGCCAGTTGTGTTGGAGCTTCATTGTATGTTATGTGTTTTCTCTTGCTGCTTTTAGGATCCTTTCTTTATCCTCTACCTTTAGGAGTTTGGGTAATACATGTCTGGAGGTATTCTTAATTGGGTTAAATCTGCTTGGTGTTCTATATCCTTTTTGTACTTAAATGTTGATATTTTCCTCTACGTTTGAAAAGTTCTCTGTTATTATCCCTTTGAATAAACTTTCTACCCCTATCTCTTTCTCAATCTCTTCTTTAAGACCAGTAACTCTTAGATTTACCCCTTTAAGGCTGTTTCTGGATCCTGTAGGCATGATTCATTATTTTTTATTCTTTATTCTTTTAGTCTTTTTTCTTTTGACTCTTCAGACTGTATATTTTTAAATAGACTGTCTTGAAGCTCACTAGTTCTTCTCCTGCTTGATTAGTTCTGCTGTTGAGATATTCTGTTGCATTCATTCTTCAGTTTGTCAATCAAATTTTTCAGCTCCCAAATTTCTGCTTGATTTTTAAAAAATTATTTCATTCTCTTTGTTAAATTTATCTCATAGGATTCTGAAGTCTTTCTCTGTGTTATCTTGGATTTTGTTGCATTTCCCCAAAACAGCTATCTTGAATTCTTTGTCTGAAAAGTCACACAGCTCTGTCACTCCAGAGATGGTCATTATGCCTTATTCAGTTTGTGCTTTGAGGTCATGTTTTCTTGGATGATACTGATGGATGTGGATGCTCATCTATGTCTGGGCATTACAGAGTTATTTATTCTAATCTTTGCAGCCTGGGTTTGTTTGTACCCACCTGTCTTGAGAATACTTTCCAAGTATTCAAAAGGAATTGGGTGTTGTGACCTAAGTTTTTGGTCATTGCAGCCTTATCTGTATTAAGGGTCACCCCAAGCCTAGTAACACTGTGGCTCTTGCACATTCATAGAAGTATACTGCCTTGGTGGTCTTGGATAAGATCTGGGGGAATTCCCTGGATTATCAGGCAGAGACTCTGTTCTCTTTCTTAACATTCCCCCAAACAAATGGAATCTCTCTTTCTTTCTTTTTTTCTTTTCTTTTTTTTTTATTTTTTTATTTTTTGAGATGGAGTTTTGCTCTTGCTGCCCAGGCTGGAGTGCAATGGCATGATCTCAGCTCACCACAACCTCCACCTCCCGGGTTCAAGTGATTCTCCTGCCTCAGCCTTCTGAGTAGCTGGGATTTCAGATGCCTGCAACCATGCCTGGCTAATTTTTGTATTTTTAGTAGAGACAGGGTTTCTTCATGTTGGTCAGGCTGGTCTCGAATTCCCAGCCTCAGGTGATCTGCCCACCTCAGCATCCCAAAGTGCTGGGATTACAGGCGTGAGCCACCGCGCCCAGCTGGAATCTCTCTTTCTGTGCTGAGCTGCCTGGAATTGGTGAAGAGTTACAGAAGCACTCCCATGGCACCACTACTGAAATGTATTGGGTCACATCTGAAGCCAGCACAGTATTGGTTCTCCTCCAAGGTCTGTGGCAAGTATTTCCTGGCTATTGCTGATGTTAATTCAAGGCCCAAAGGCTCCTTAGTCAGCAGATGATGAATCGTGCTAGGACTGGGTCTTTCCCTTCAGTGCAGCAGGTTTCCTTCTGGTATAGGGTGTGTCTAGAAATGACATCCAGGAGCTAGGGCCTGGAACTAAGGGCTTTAGGAATCTACCTGGTGCTTTATTTTACTGGGGTTAAGATGATATCCAGGTTGCAAGACAAAGTCCTCTTTGATTTTTCCTCTCCTTTCTTCAAGCAGAAGGCATGTCTCCCCATGGCCATCACAGCTGGCAATGTGCTGGGGTCACACCTGGAGCCAGCATGCTACTGGGTCTTACACAGTTGCCTGTGGCAACTACTGCCTGGGTCTTGCTGATGTTTATTCAAGGTCCAAGTGCTCTTTAGTCAGCAGTTGGTGAATTCTGTCAGGACTACGTCCTTCCCTTCGGTGCCGTGGATTCCCATCTGGTCCATGGTGGATCTAGAAATGTCATCTGGGAGTTCTGGCCTGGAATGGGGGCATCAAGACTCTGCCTGGTACTTTATTTTATGGTGGCTGAGCAGGTATCCAAGTTGCAAGACAAAGTCCGTTTTCACCCTTCCTTCTCCCAGAGCTGTGCTGTCTGGAGGGGGGAGGGGTGACGTGTCACAAGTACTCCCTTGGCCACCCCAGCTAGTATCTCACTGGGTTGCATTTACCCCAAGTCCACTGGCTCTGAATACATCACAGCACCAGGACTTTTTGGGAATTGCAGTCCTTGTGGCGTAGACTGCCATTGCGTTTATTTAGGACCTCAGAATGCTTTAGTCCATAGTGATGAGGCTAGCCAGAATTCTGGTTCCAACCACTGGGAGGGATGATTTCCCTCTGGTTAGGGCTGGTCTAAATGCTCCTTCCATGGGCACCAGTCAAATTCTGCCCTGTGTTGCTTTGCACTGTGACAGAGCAGCACTGAGTTCTGCTGCAAAGTCCCCTGGTAACTTTGCTTTCCCTTCCCCAAGCACACAGATTCTCTCTCTATGCCACATAGCATTGCCAGGTGATGGGGGAGGGGTGGTGTCGGCAGTTCAAGACTGTGTTTCCTACCCTCTTCAGTGTGTCTTTCCTTGATACCAGGGTAAAACCAGGTACTGTGATTGCTCTCCTGATTTTTGGTTCTTATGAAGATGCTTTCTTTTGTGGATAGTTGTTAAATTTGGTGTTCCTGTGGGTGGGGGATGATCTCCAGAGGGTTCTATTTAGTCACCTTGCTATACCTCTCCTAATTATGTTTTTAAATAAGCTTTTTATTTGAAATAATTTTAGAAACATAAAGAACTTATGTTATTAGGGTCCAGTATTTTACATATTAAGTGTCACTATTATCATTAGTATTGTACATTTCATGTTTGTTTATACTTACCCCATATGCATTAATATATTTATTCATCTTTCATAAATTTATTTTAAACACTAAACCTAGACATACGTTCCTTCTTGTTGAAGTTGTCCTTTAGAATCCTCTGGCATCCTCTGATGATAAATTCACCAGCTTTTGTTCAGCTCTGAAAAGTCTTTATTTCATCCTCATTAATGAAAGAAAGCTTTCCTGGGGATATAATACTAAATTGGCAGTGATTTTCTCTTGCAGTGTTGAAGATGTTATTCTGCTTTCTTCCGGCTTCCATTGTTGCCTTTGAGAAGTCAGAAATCAGTGTAATTTTTGTTCCTCTGTAGGAGGTCTGTAGTTTTCTCTGTCTGCTTTAAAGATATATTTTTTTGTTGATATTCAGCTATTTCATGACGG